>NC_137928.1:31166684-31774184 GCF_963457725.1 Sprattus sprattus | reverse complement strand
TGTGTGTGTGTTTTTGTGTGTTTGTGTGTGTGTGTATGTTTGTTTTTGTCTGTATGTGTGTTTGTGTATCATAACATTTGTTATTTGTTTTCATTATGTTTGTTATTTGTTATCACCAAACTATTTTTAACCTTGTTATAACAAGTATCATTACATTTGTTATTTGTTTTCATAACAAGTATCCTAACATTTGTTATTTTTTATAATAATGCATTTGGTATTGTTATCACCACACTATTTTTAACATTAATATAACATGTATCATAACATTTGTTATTTTTTTATCATAATGCATTTGTTATTGGTTATCACCACACTATTTTTAACATTGTTATCATAACATTTATTTGTTTTGTTTTGCAGCCATATCTCCTAATGAAAACTAAGCCACTATTAGACTTTCTATAGTCTATAGATTGAGCAAAATGTTTTACACTTGTGAAATTAAAACGGAATACCTATTAGACATGAATTTCATTTTATTGAGCGAAACATTGGTGGTGCTGACATTGATGAATCTGCGTGTCGGCGCTTTGAGTTCTAAATTCCTGCAGTACTCCAGTATTTTCACAAGGAAATGTACTTACACAAACTAAAACCAGACGTAGAGATAGTCTAAGACGGTTTTTATAAATCTGTCCTTAGACGTGGATTTGATCGCATGCACTGTCTAAGATCAATTCTGTACGTACGTTTTATAAATGAGGCACAGACACACACAAACACACCACACTATTTTTGTTATAACATGTAACATAACATTTGTTATTTGTTTTCATAACATGTATCATAACATTTGTTATTTGTTTTCAAAACATGTTTTTTATGTTATCACCACACTACTTTTAACATTGTTATAACATGTATCATAACATTTGTTATTTGTTTTCATAAAATGTATCATATTGTGTGCGTGCGCGTGTTTGTATGTTTGTGTGTGTGTGTGAGTGTGTTTCTGTGTGTATTTGTGTCCGCGTGTGTTTTTGTGTTTGTGTGTGTGTGTGTGTTTTTGAGTGTTTGTGTGTGTTTGTGTGTTTGTTTGTGTGTGTGTGTTGTGTGTGTGTGTGTATGTGTGTGTGTGCGCACCCACACACACACAAAAACACAAACACACACACACACACACACACACACACGGACACAAATACACACACAAACATACAAACACGCGCACGCGCACAATATGATACATGTTATGAAAACAAATAACAAATGTTATGATACATGTTTGTTTGTGTGTGTGTGTGTGTTTGTATGGTTGTGTGAGTGTGTGTGTGTGTGTGCGCAAACACACAGACACACACAAACACACCACACTATTTTTAACAGTGTGATAACATGTAACATAACATTTGTTATTTGTTATCATAATGCGTTTGTTATTGGTTATCACCACACTATTTTTAACATTGTTATAACATGTATCATAAAATTTGTTATTTGTTTTCATAAAATGTATCGTATTGTGTGCGTGCGCATGTTTGTATGTTTGTGTGTGTGTGTGTGTGCGTGTGTTTCTGTGTGTATTTGTGTCCGTGTGTGTTTTTGTGTTTGTTTCTGTGTGTGTGTGTGTGTGTGTGTGTGTGTGTGTGTGTGTGTGTTTGTGTTTGTCTGTTTGTGTGTTTGTTTGTGTGTGTGTGTGTGTGTTTGTGTGTGTGTGTGTGTGTGTATGTGTGTAACATGTATCATAACATTTGTTATTTGTTTTCATAACATGTTACATAACATTTGTTATTTGTTTTCATAATATGTATCATAACATTTGTTATTTGTTTTCATAACATATTTTTTTATAACCACACTATTTTTAACATTGTTATAACATGTATCATAACATTTGTTATTTGTTTTCTTAACATGTATCATAATGTGCGCGTGTTTGTATGTGTGTGTGTTTGTGTGTGTGTGTATGTTTGTGTTTGTCTGTATGTGTGTTTGTGTATCATAACATTTGTTATTTGTTTTCATTATGTTTGTTATTTGTTATCACCAAACTATTTTTAACCTTGTTATAACAAGTATCATTACATTTGTTATTTGTTTTCATAACAAGTATCCTAACATTTGTTATTTGTTATCATAATGCATTTGGTATTGTTATCACCACACTATTTTTAACATTGTTATCATAACATTTATTTGTTTTCATAACATGTATCATAATGTGCGCTTTCGCGTGTTTGTGTGTGTGTGTTTCTGTGTATGTGTGCGTTTGTTTGTGTTTGTTGCTGTAGCCAGGAAAACAACAGCCAAAACCTGAACGTGTATGGCCTGGTTGTATCTGGTGCGCCTGTGTAGACGTGAAGCCATTTGGGCACAACGCTCTCGGCAAGCGGTACCTGCTTATCAACCATACATCATCTTGTGTCAAAAAGTCTGCGCGATCACGACGAAACCCTTTCTCTCCTTATTGCGCTGTTGGCAATATCCTCTAACAACGCCAATGCAGCCATATCTCCTAATGAAAACTAAGCCACTATTAGACTTTGTATAGGCTATAGATTGAGCGAAATGTTTTACACTTGTGAAATTAAAACGGAATACCTATTAGACATGAATTTCATTTTATTGAGCGAAACATTGGTGGTGCTGACATTGATGAAACTGCGTGTCGGCGCTTTGAGTTCTAAATTCCTGCAGTCCTCCAGTATTTTCACAAGGAAATGTACTTACACGAACTAAAACCAGACGTAGAGATACGTCTAAGACGGTTTTTATAAATCTGTCCTTAGACGTGGATTTGATCGCACGCACAGTCTAAGATCAATTCTGTACGTACGTTTTATAAATGAGGCACAGACACACACAAACACACCACACTATTTTTGTTATAACATGTAACATAACATTTGTTATTTGTTTTCATAACATGTGTCATAACATTTGTTATTTGTTTTCATAACATGTTTTTTATGTTATCACCACACTATTTTTAACATTGTTATAACATGTATCATAACATTTGTTATTTGTTTTCATAAAATGTATCATATTGTGTGCGTGCTTGTGTTTGTATGTTTGTGTGTGTGTGTGAGTGTGTTTCTGTGTGTATTTGTGTCCGTGTGTGTTTTTGTGTTTGTGTGTGTGTTTGTGTGTTTTTGTGTGTTTGTGTGTGTTTGTGTGTTTGTTTGTGTGTGTGTGTGTGTTGTCTGTGTGTGTGTGTGTGTGTGTGTGCGCACCCACACACACACAAACACAAAAACACACACACACACACACACACACACACACAAACACAAAAACAAAAACACACACGGACACAAATACACACACAAACATACAAACACGCGCACGCGCACAATATGATACATGTTATGAAAACAAATGACAAATGTTATGATACATGTTTGTTTGAGTGTGTGTGTGTGTGTGTGTATGGTTGTGTGTGTGTTTGTGTGTGTGCGCGCACATACAGACACACACAAACACAACACACTATTTTTAACAGTGTGATAACATGTAACATAACATTTGTTATTTGTTATCATAATGCGTTTGTTATTGGTTATCACCACACTATTTTTAACATTGTTATAACATGTATCATAACATTTGTTATGTGTTTTCATAACATGTAACATAACAAACACACACACACAAAACACACAGACAAACAAAAACACACACACACACACAAATACAAACACACACACACACAAACACAGACACACACGGACACAAACACACGCACACACAAACACACACACACACATACAAACACGCGCACTTGCACATTATTGATACATGTTATGAAAACAAACAAATGTTATGATACATGTTATAACAATGTTAAAAATAGTGTGGTGATAACAAATAACAAACGCATGATAACAAATAGC
Organism: Sprattus sprattus; assembly: GCF_963457725.1. Lineage (NCBI taxonomy): Eukaryota > Metazoa > Chordata > Actinopteri > Clupeiformes > Clupeidae > Sprattus > Sprattus sprattus. Next base: position 31,770,345 of record NC_137928.1, on the reverse strand, counting down.
AAATGTTATGATACTTGTTATGAAAACATATAACAAATGTTGTGATACATGTTATGAAAACAAATAACAAATGTTATGAAACATGTTATAACAATGTTAAAAATAGTGTGGTGATAACAAATAACAAATGCATTATGATAACAAATAACAAATGTTTTGAAACTTGTTATGAAAACAAATAACAAATGTTATGTTACATGTTATAACAATGTTAAAGAGAGGGTTTTTTTGTGATCGCGCAGACTTTTTGACACAGGATGATGTATGTCTGATAAGCAGGTACCGCTTGCCGAGAGCGTTGTAACCAAATGGCCTCTCGTCTAGAGAGGCGCACTAGAGTCAACCAGGCCATACACGTTCAGGTATTGTCTGTTCTTGGATTCCTGGCTACAGGAACGTTCCGATGAGAAATTGGAGAACAGTCGAGCAAGCCCCGTCTTCATTAAGCAGAAATTTGCCCAATGTTCTTCGCAGTAGCCTATACTATCCCTATATGCCCGCAATTTATTAGATTTCCATACAATGTGCACTACATTTAAAGTGTGACATTAAACACATGACAGACGAACAAACGGAGAGACAGATAACCAGGCAGGTTGGCAGGGAGCAAGGTGGGACGAAGACAGAACAGACAAGACAGGACTGGACAGCTAAACACATGGGATGCATTAGTTATTGAAAAGAATGGTCTCTGATTTAAATTGGTTACGGAAGAATGTTGAGAATGTTGGGGGGGGGGGGGGGGGGTGTTATATAACATTGAAAAGTGGTGTCTTTTGATATAACTGGCTTATGGTTAGGTTTTGGTGATGTTTCCGTTTAATTTAGAAATTATAGAAATGGTGACCAGGTATTTTCAAAGGCTGGCATTTGCCTCCCTCTATGTGCGTTGTGTTTTTCTAATGCAATGTATTGGGCGATTACATTTTTCCAGTGGTTGATGTGGCAAGATTTCTTTGACTTCCAGTTCTGGAGGACTACTTTCTTAGCGACAGTTAAAGAGCTGAGCAAGGGGTTCTTAAATTTTTTGCGGGATGTGGACTATGGAGATGTCACCAAGGAGACACAGAGTGTTGGGGTTGATGGGATTCTGAAGTTCAGGATGGTAGAGAGTGCTTCAGTGACCGTGATCCAAAAAGAGTAGACTGGTTGACAGAGCCACATGGCGTAGATAATCGTCTGTGCTACCCAAAGTGCATTGTAAACAAATACCTGTGTTGGTTAAGCCAATTTTGAACATTTTACTTTGGGTGATGTGAGATCATTAAATTACTTTGTATTGTATAAGCTGTAGGTTTGTGTCAGTGGTCATGGAAAATGTGTTTTTGCAGATTTGTTCCCAATAATCGGGGTTGGGAGTGAATGCCAAGTTATTTTCCCACTTGGTCGTTGGGAGTGTTATTGTTGTTTTTAGGTTTGCAATTATTGTATATAGTTGGGAGGTTAATTTTTTTAAGTTATTAATTTTCATGAGATTTTCTATAAGTTCAGAAGGTTGTAATGTGTTTTATCTAGTTTTATCTTTAATTTTATGCTTAAGCTGTTGATATTGAAGAAACTGTTATCTCCCAACCCCATATTTCTGGGTCAGTGTGTTGAATGATATTAATCAGTGGTTCTCAAACAGGTGGTGAAGATGTGTGATTCCTTTTTGTGCCCACGTGGGAAAGTGAAACGGTTTGTTCTGTAATGTGAAAGCTGGGTTGTGCCAGAGAGGGGTGTACTTGTTTAGTGCCAGTGATGATTTTGTGATTTGGTTCGTTTTCCACCAGGCTGTCAGAGTTGAGTTGATGGTAATGAGCTGGCAGAAGTTGGATTTTTGTATTGATTGTGAGAGGAAGGGAAGGTCTGCAATTGGGATATTTGTACATTGGTTTTGTTCCAGTTCCAGCCATGGGTAGTTGTGCTTTTGTATAGTCATCCATTTGACTAAGTATTGTAATTGACGAAAGTATTGATGAAAGTTTGGTGCCTCGAGTCCACCATGTGATTTTTTATTTTGTAGTGTTGCGAGTGATATTCTGGGTTTTTTATATTTCCAATGAACCAATTGTCTGTAGGAGTGGTGGGAATCATAGAGAAGAGGTAGTTAATCTGAGGAAGGATTTTCATTTTGACTGCAGCTATTCTTCCGATGAGTGTGAGTGGATGTTTAGACCAGCGTTTATAATCGTCTTCGATTTTTTTTGAGGAGGGGAGTATAGTTGAGGGTAAAAAGCTCTGACAGCCTGGGGGAAATATGAATCCCTAGGTACTTGATATTGACAGTATGAAAGTGGAAGGAAGTGTCCTGAGCTCCAGAATCCCATGCATCATCTGAGAGGGGTAGTAAGATTGATTTACTCCAGTTGATATTATAATGTGAGACATGCGAGAATGTATTGATGATATTGAAGATTTCTTGAAGTGATACCTGTGGGTTTTGTATATAGAGTAGTAAATCGTCTGCATATAAACTGATTTTGTGTTGTATGTTTGCTACCTGAATTCCTTTGATTATGCTGTTTGGTCTTATTGCTGCTGCGAGAGGTTCGATGAAAATGGCAAAGAGAGAAGGCGAGCGGGGGCATCCCTGTCTGGTGCCCTGGTGCAGTGTGAAACTCTGTGAAGTGATTCCATTAGTGGTAATTGTGGCCCTGGGTGATGTGTACAGTGTTTTAATCCAGTGGATGAACGACTCTCCAAAGCAAAACCTGTGGAGAGTAGTGAATAAAAATGCCCAGTTTACCTTATCAAAAGCTTTTTCCGCATCAAGTGAAATGATAATGGTTTTCTGTTGTGTTTCTTGTGATATATTGAGAAAGTTAAACAGTCTGCGGACATTGTCTGTGGCGTTTCTGTTTTTTATGAAGCCTGTCTGATGCAGTTAGTAAATTTGATCATGGGCTGAATGACGTGACCAATCTGGCGAAAAGGTTCGAAGCGCTTCTGGAGGAAGCATAATATGCGGTCCCGGGACGCATTTGTCGAATTCAAGTTCATGGTTATTGAAAAAAGGTGGTCGCTGAAAAGTGAGCATTTTCCAGATCTGGTACAACTTCGACATTTGTGGCACATTCCAAGCATCTAGCGCTGACTGTGAACGCGGTTTCAGTTTAATGAATGCCACTAAGACAAAATCGTGAGGCGAGAAGATTTGAGGTAAAATTTCGAATATTTTCAATTAGGCCCTATTCAAAGTGATCTTGATAACTGCAACAACATTTTAACATATGTTTAGTCAGAAAGGTGTGTTTTCCATAGGCCTGCAGACAAGATGAGCCAAACAGCCAGATAGGCCTAGCTCCCTCAATGTAATTCAAATGACATGTTTTGTAGCTTAGTTTGTTGCAAACCACTCCAGTTATTACATTTTGTTTAAAGGCCACCTTTAGGAAAAAATACACCATAATTACTATATTTATTGTAAAGCACTGCATTAGCATTTTTCTTTCAATGAAGTTCTACTTAAATGTTGTACCTGCTGAGAAATGACTAAACACCTTGGATACTTTTTATTTTGTGTATATGTGTGATGATATTTCGTTAGATATTTAACGAACAGGTTTTAGAGACACTTTGGTTTTGGAGACACTTATGATGTATGTATGTGTGTGAGTTAAGCTACTGGATAACCTAAATTTCCCTCGGAATGAATGAATTATCCATTTATCTATCTGTATGCTTGCATGGTCTTTACAATCCGTGAATTATTTCTTTTGCCATGATTCTGATTGTTTCCCCTCCCCTTTTACCACCTCTAAGGGGAATCCGGCCTGTGAAACACCTTGACAATTTTACTGTTTTGTCAGCATTACATTTAATTGATATTCAGTGGCTAATTTGACTTGGTAGTCAGTGGTTTATCAGCCTTGGTCAGTGAAGGAATCATATGACAAAGAGGTTGAAATTATGTTGCTTTTATGAACATATATCAATATCACAAAATATACAAAAATATAAAAATGTCCAGAAATAGTTTAGTTTATAGCTTTGAGGATTGAGATGAGGACTTTGAATGATGTCCTGTGTCTAACAGGACATCATTCAAAGTCCTCATCTGAATCCTCATCAAAACGCTCCGGCCCACTGGCCATGTCTTCGGGTTCGTCTTCAGTGTCGACAAATTCTTGTGGGCCAACCTGGACAAGTTTTAAAAAGCAGCCTTTTGTGATGTGAAGCTCTGACTGTAGATCTTACAGTTTCTTTCGCAAAATACAGCGGAGCCCTGGAACACTGTTGCCGTCAAGGATCTGGTGGCTCCCTTCAGACAGACAAAAAAACTAAAAGGTACACAGCGATATCAGGAGTGTAAAGTGTTAACTTGAAATATTATGGTCATGTACATTCAAATGACAGCGGTAATGTATTGTTCTTACCATCAGCATTGATGTTTGGCTATTACGGTTTTCATGCAATCCTCTTTTTTCTTTAGATAGTTCCAGTGTTGCTTTGACTCTTGCACAAGGATCAGCTCTTCCTCCCCAAGCCTCCGAATGAGCACGACCTTATCAAAGAGCTTTTTCTTTGTCAGGAAGTCTACTCCATCTGAATGTGTAGGGAAAGATCACAAGTGCATAAACAAGAAGATAGAGTAATTTATCTGTGTAAAAATATCTATGAAATGGGTGATATTGAGCTGCACCATAGTGGCATGAAACCATACCTGAGGAAGGCAGGTCCTCAGGGCAAAACAGAATCACCCTTTAAAATGGATTCTGCTGAGAAAAGCTGGTCTGATGGCTGGACACGGGCATCATATTTGCCCACTGCCACTGCCAAACCTTTCTTTTCATCCCAAATTTTCGTCGCAGGATGTTTCGTGCTGAGTTGGTGTCTGAAAAACATGATCATAAAATGGGAAGCACAATACGTTTTTATTTTGTTCTCACCAATGAATTCAATCACATCTTGTCTGTATAGAAAACATTCCATAACATCTTTACATTTATCAGATGTTCTGAAGTGAGGAAATGCAACAGGGGTAAAAAATGACCTACCATTCTGTCTCTAGAGACGATTTGTCCGTTTTATTCCTAGTGCCAGCTCCTCAATTCTCCTCCTTAGCGCAAGAAAGGAGGAATCAGCAATGCTGCGTTCTGCTGAGGAGTAAATCATTCCTTTTCATCTACAGCCCAGTACATATAAAAGCAATAGTGTCTATGCCTATTGCTAATCAAATTGTAATTACATACAGTGTGTTTAAAAAAAAAAATTCAACTGGTACAGCAAATGATTTGCATGCGACAACCTTTACACACCAGTATCTTTTGCCTAAGTCTGGACATCCAGGACAAACTGCTCTAACTTCATCAATCCCAAGTTCTGCCTTAAGGGTGGCGAGGCTTGCCAGTTCTTTTGTGTGGTTCCTCTTGGTCTGAATGGTAAAGAACCAAGATCTATTTCTGGCATACAACAGTCTGTCTCTCCTGAGTTTCCCTAATCCCTGAAGCTGAATAAACCCAACTGCAGTTTAAGACATGTTATACTGTATGGAAGATAATAGCGTCGTTTAAATGTAGAGTCATAATAATTTGTAGAATAATAGATTTTCATTATGTCACAGCTAGATTATTGTACCTTTACTGGTAGATGGCCTGGTGGTCTGGGGTATGATTCTACCCCTACTGTCCCTCTCTCTCCAGGTACATTTTAGTTCTTGGTGGGGCTTTTTTCCCTTTTTTTTTTAGGCTGGAAATCAATGATATCACATGATAAAGAAGCTCAGATTTAAATCTAAAAAAGGACTTCACACTTGTTGTCTATTGTCAGTTGCAGAACGTGGTCATCAATGGATGATTGGCCTTTCATTATTAAGTGATAAGAATATGAGAAGAGATTACTGACGGTAACTATTCTGATACAACTGAAGGACTAACCTGGTATTCTAATGGATAGGCCTACATGGAATGGGCTAGATATGTGTATAATTACAACATTCCATGGAAAAGCAGATACTACATACTATTGACAATAAACATATTCATAAATAATTAAAGAAGACTTACCCCCTTAATTTTCCGGTCTGCGAATTGGCTGATTCACTGCTCAAGGTAGCTTTTGGTTCTTGGTGGTGCTTTTTTCCCCTTTTTTTCTTAGGCTGGAAATCAATAATATCACATGATAAAGAAGCTCAGATTTAAATCTAATAGGGTAATACTTCACAGTGTTGTAGACAGTCTCTATGTAAGACACATTACCTGTTCCTCGAGAGAAGATGTGCTCTCCTTAGGGGGACCTTCAAGGCGCTCCTCTTCTGAAGACATTGCACTTTTTGAACTGTGTTTGGAAAGATATAATAATAGATAGATACTTTACTGATAAAATAGTTTACTGATCTCCAAATGGATGATTCAGAGGAGTAATTGTCAGTGCGTCTGTGAAAGAAAAAACAAACAAAAATATAGCTGCAAGCAGCGATGGCGGTTTCCTCCTCCAAACATTACGAACCAGGGGAAAATTTACTTTTGTGACAATTTGTCACTGTATAGAAAAATTCATGTTGCTGACTTACCGATGGGATAATACATTTCAAATGCAATACTGTCCTAGGGGCTGTGAAATTTGGCACACTCATTAAGGACAGTCTCTTATTCACAACATTTGTTGGCTTTATGTAGTGTGAAATTACAATGTGCATTTGGAAGATATGCGTGTGGTATATGTATTTAACAAACAGTAAACTATGTGTATGTTAAGTAAGTTAAAATTCATATATTTACCACATGGTAGGAGTGAGTTGGGTCATATCAAGCAGGTTCCAAGACACATCATACTTGTCAGCATACGACTAGTAGTTTTTCAGGGTAGATGGAGGGAAGATCTCAAACCTTTGTTTGAAATAAGGAAAAGGTTTGACAAGGTAAGATAAATATTTGGTTGTTGCAGTTGATTAATGTACGTAAGATAGACATTTAGTGTCAAGATTGAAGAGGTGTGTTATTGTTTATAATTGTAAAAGCATACTTGTGTAGTGATGTTGATTTGGTGTTTCCAGACTGAAATAGGTCAGTGGTGAAAGCTTTGGTACGTCCACAGGGTTTAAAGGCTTGAAGGTCGTAGCTGAAAAACAAACCCATGAGCATGTTATGAGAATAATGTACGCAATGTCACCTGTATTGCATTGGAAAAATGTGATATGTGTAATGTACTTTACTTGCTGTAGTAATGGTGGGGAGAGATTTATCAGTACTCACCTGAAAGCATCATTGCAAGCATATGGATGCTGCAAGAAGATTTCAATGCTGGGTTGGATGTCTTGACAAATTCCTGAAATTGCAGGTTAATATATGTTTTAGTGGAGTGAAACAATGTACAAAGTGAACAATTTGTGTCCAAGACAGAATACCATTTCTATAAGAAGAAGAGCATACTTTGATTTGTTGTTGCTTGATTTTTGCCATTCTAAGATCGATGCATGATGAAAGCAGTGATAGGTCCACAATCTTTGAAGGTTTCAGGGGGTTGCTGAAAAGGAAACCATAGAAATTGTATGAGGCTGGTGTGTTGAATAAGCTGTATTGGAGTGCAAACATACGCATTGTGACATTTGACTTACCTGATATTGTGGGTGAGTTTTCAAATGTTGGGTGGTTCAATGCGGCCCAACATTTGAAAGCACAAGGATTAGTGTGCTCATGAGAAAAGTGTGTTATTGTTTGTATCGGTTGCAGTTTTCAAATGTTGGGTGATTCAATGAAGTCCAATGTGTTGACAGAAGGCTGGGAGATAAGGGTCTGATTTGTCTTTTTTACATGCATTGTTTAGCAGGTAATGTGTCGTTAATTGATGTGAATGAGTATAGGATTATGATGGCTGTAGTATGTTGACAACAACTCAAGCGATATTTGAAAGTGGACATCTTTTGTGTATACATGATCTATTGTTGTGTTCGCATCAGTGGTGGAGAAGTCAACTAATTGAGTGTAATGATGTTGTTGGAAAACGATTTGTATGACTGTAGTAGTAAGAAGGTTTTCATTAAAGTCCCCCATAATAATTTTCGCTCCTGGGAAAGTGTCCATTTCGGCAATAAGATGCAATAGATTTTCTTGAAATAGCTCAACTTGGTATGCTTGTGGCCTGTATACAACAGCAGCGATTAATTGAAACTGAGGAACGTGGAAGACTAATGATTCAAGGTTTGTATGATATGGTGTGTTGACTTCAATGTTTTGATCTGTTTGACAATATATTCCAACACCTCCATTTGCCTGAAATTTTAAGGTCTTTGTGAAAGTGTTTATCTGACTGTAACAATTGAAACGTGCGTTGTTATAGAACGTGAAATTGGGTAAAAGTAAATGTTCCGTTGGAAAGTTTGGTTGAAGCCATGTTTCAGCCAGACAAATGCATTGTGATTTCAAAATACTTTTGTTTGCTTGCATGTTTTTGAAATGTGCATTTAGACTTTGAATGTTATGAAAAGCAATTGTGAATAATGGAGTGGTTGAACGACAGGGTGTGGAAAGAAATGCCGGCATGGTTGCTAGAATAGATTTGATGTTGTTGTTGCAGTAAATCTTGGAGTCTTTGAAGTCTTCAACTACTAAGCCTGACAAACACGAAAGACGACTTAAAGCGACGTTAGCTTAATTAAAAAATATTTTTTTTAAGCTCACCACTGCACTGTTAACTGTTAGACCTTGAACTTTGTGCACTGTACATGCCATGCTAATTGTAATGGGTACTGCCGGCGTATCCCGCCATGGTTGGACACTTTGTCTTCTACTGGTGAAATGATTGTGATGTGTCGATTAGTATTATTTGGTGTACTTGTTTTAGCTCTTTGGAGTTGTCCAATTTTGCCGTCATCAAACTCAACATGTATTGCAGAAGGGAAGTATTCGTCTGTATCAAAGACGATTTGGAAGACAGTACCGAAGGCGCCATTTACAAGTCCATCTTGAACATGAATGTTTTTAGTCAGCATAATGCGAGCTTGTATTCCCATATGGACACGTGGCTTAAGACAGGAATTAAAAACTTTGTTGTGGTGTTCATTCTTTCTTTCCATACGGCCTGTTTTAGGGTTTCGGTCAAAGTCTTGTGCTTCAATAGTTATAGCATTAGGGCAAATTGAATTGAGCCTTTCAGAGTTGTAATCGCAAACCTCTGCATTTGTAGCATAAATGTGCAATGTATTCAGGACTTGTCCTGTTTCACATTGTTTCAAAACATCAATGTCTTCCTGCAACATAGGGGTTGTTTTTTCACGGACACGTATACGATTGAGCAGCTCAGCAAAAGTACAATCTTTTTGTCTCACAACTTGTGTCAAATTTGCAACTTCAAAGTGATCGTTCCAAATGTTTAGTCCTGGCATACAGAGGTTTGCCTTTTACAGGTGGTAACTGGTAAAAATCGCCCACAGCAACAATGCTTACTTTTCCAAACAAAGAATGATCTCCGACTGATTTGTCTCAGTCGTCCGTGAATGTATGCAAAGAGTTTGGTGTCCACCATTGATATTTCATCAATGATCAGTAATTGTAAATTGGAAAATTTTGCTCGTAAACAGTTGATCTTTTCCTCACCTAACGGCTGGTAAGGTAATCGCACATCTGTGCCGATAGAAAAAGTATTGTGGATGGTAGCAGCAGCAATGTTATACGCGGCAACGCCTGTAGGTGCTGTTAATAACACTGTAGTGTCATCAGGGTTTGTGCATAGTTGGGCTAGAATTCGAAACAGCTCATAATGTATGGCTTTGATCAAATGGCTCTTTCCTGTGCCTGCTCCACCAGTGAGAAAAAGGTGTATTTGTTGTGGTTTTTGTCCCCATACTGTTTCTAAACTCCACTGACGTAGGCTAGTTTGTAAAAGATGCGTGCTTGTTCATCATTTAAAGATCTCATTATGTCCCATGCTGCTTCTTTGGTTATGAATGTTTTTCTAACTTCTATGTTACCTGTGATAGGCAAAGTTTCTGTAAGGTCTGGAATATTTTCAGAAATGCTCTGTACATCAGTTTCATCATGAATAATCTCCTGTGATTGTAAACACTGAAGGCGTTCCATTTCAGACTGCGGACAAATTTGGGCCCAAGCATCATCCAAGTCACCCTGTTGTTCCATAACAATTTGAGCCTCATGTAGTTCGTCAGAATGTTGTTCATAGATGGACCTATTGTTCTCAACAATGTCTAGAACTGTGTGTATGTCATCATTAAAATCACGTACAATGCCAACTTTGAAAAAGTCTTCGTATGACGCAAAAGGATTTGGTTTCAATTCACAGTCTTCATAATGGGGCAAAAACAATTGAAGTTGACTATGATGGTATTTTTCAGGGTCTTTTGTGGGTGACAGTCTTGCATATCTTATAACAGCAGGTTTTGAGCGTGTTCTTTTTTTGACGTAGCCATATTGGTTCAAAAGTTGCACGACAGTTTCGCTTGGCCTTGTTGGGACTTCACTTTGGCTTAAAACGCGATATTCTGAGCAGAACGTGGCAAGGCACATATTTTGAAACGGTGGTGTTTGTGGTCTATGTTTATACCTGGGTCAGTGACAAATAAGGGTTGGCAAGATGCCAATTAAAAAATATGTTTTAAACCTGTTCAAACAACATGCCCAAGGACTGTTAGAATGTATATTTTGCATTTCTGTTGGTTTCATAGTATTTGATATGACATTTCTACCATTTTTCACCAAATACAGAACTAATGGCCCTGTATATTGTCAAATGGTGTAACCATTACAAAAGTACAATTATTTAATATTTCATCCTCCTAGATTTTATGTACGTGTAGTCATGAAAACAAGTAATTGATTTTCAAATATCACATGCATTTTTTTTTATTATATTTATTTTAAACATTCAGATTAAATTGATGTTTTAATGTACTGAGCAAGACATTATGTTGTAAACATTAAAGTTTTCTGCATATTCCATGGCCATTTGGGTAAAATGGTTTTAAAACACATTACAACAGTGTAGTGGAATACTTAAGTATCATCCATATTCACTTTTTTGTACAATATGAGATTTTTGTGAAAAATACTGGTTACGCCAATTAACATTAATCGGTTACACCAAATGACCATACTGCTTCAACAGCCAAAGAGCAAGCAATTGACACAGAAAAACAAATAAGTAGTCGCCAAGGTAAAATGAATTAGATGTTTTAATATATTCTCATGTTATTTTTCATATTACATTAAAAACATTAACCAAAATAATGAAGAAACAGGACCAAACTGATCAGTTGATGCAATACTCAGAGGAGGGGTTTCGCTGACGGATTTGGTGAAAGAGTCAGGTACAGCATGTCTGTACTACCTTTCCTGTCTTTTGGCCAGGCCATTGACTGAATGCCTACCAGATATGAGGCATACCAGCCTATGGCAAGCCACTTTTTCTTTGGTTGAAAGTGGCATCTGTTAGGGGACAAGAGGATAGAAAGCTTATTGTTTGCATTTACATTATGTCCAGACCTATATCAAAATTCTGTCTACTTACATACAATTTATTTTAGAAATGTGAATTTAAGTGTATGAATGAATGAACAAATAAATAATTAAATAAATAATTCATTAAATAAATAACTAAATACAACTAAACATACAAAGAAATGTATCTATCAATAAACTTCATGGGAAAAAAAATCACATTTAAACCTGCTGTTAATATTGAACAGTAGGAGTCACTATTTCAACTATAAGAAAATGTATTATCAGGATCACAAATAAAGCTTTTGGCCCTAAATTGATCAAATCGGCCTCCAACAGGATGATGTCAAATGGTGTAACTGGTTACACCATTTGACATTTAAATTTAAAACCAAAATCTGCAGGCATTATTTAGGATGACTATGTCAACACTTAACATTGGTGTGAATATTTAAAAACATATTTTACATTTAATATAATCACTTTGATTATAATGGTTTATTTATATTTTTACTGAGGTCATACCACTTGACATGTTACCTGACCATGGCTGAAAAACGCTTAATTATGTCAAATTTTAGAGAGAGTACTAACCTTGTGGCTGCAACGTGATCTCCAAAACCTGTTCGGTAAATATCTAACGAAATATCATCACATACAACTTCGTACAAATTCATACAAATGGCTGTGATATATGGCATTACTAACCACGCCCAAAATACAACGTCAGTCAACGACTTGATACGTGAGTCAACTTCTGTCTCCGCCATGTTGGATTGAGAGTTACTCATTCACTTCCATTGCACCAAAATGTGTCTAATAACTTGTGTTCTGCTTCATGAAATGCCGTTTTTCTGTTATATTCTTATAATATAATATTGATTTCTCGTTAAAAATGCAGTCATAACGCGTTTTATTACGTCGTTAGACTTAGAAAGTATTGCTCAGATCACCAATGGCTTTGAATGGGGTGACGTCATCAATCGCCGCTTGCACCGAAATTTGGGGACAGTGTGGTGTTCGTACATTTGTACATAAAGTTGTTTGTTCCTTGTATTTTTTTTTTTTTAAATATATACATATATATTGAGAAATGGACACTGCACAATGTAAAAATCTCATCACCGAACTGAAAATTACCTCTTTTCAGTTTTTCAGAAAATTACCTGGATTTGCGAGGTGATTGGTTTTCTGGACCTGTCAATCTGAATAAAAACATCTCCGTCACTACCCCATGCGCTACATAACGCCCTCCAAGCAATACACAACATACATTACATCTATTAGAATAGAATATTCTAATGGCAGCCAATTTAGGCTAAAGTTAGAAAAAGTATCAGGTTTATTTAGACTTGTTTTAAGATGTAGTGTAGCGTAGATGTGCGGTGTCCAGTTGTTTGGGGTTTGGGCTAGAGAGTTCAACCAATCCTGTGGTCTGTGCTCTGGCATGGGCTTCGCCTCCCACTGATAATCAATAGCCTATCATAATCCCTTTGACCTGTCCCGTTACCTCTAACGATCGTGCACCGACAGAGGTGTGTGAGAAGAGAGTTGAAGAACAGACAGTTTGCAGTCCGGAACTTAAAAACAGAGTGAGTACTGGTTTATTATTTGTTTGTAAATTCGGTTAAGTGCCTCTAGTAACTGCTATTCAATCGAATGTTGCAATCATCCACATCTGTCCACTATCTAACCCTTTTTGTGTATCATCATACTCGTTAGTCGCTAGTTATATAAAAATAGTTACGTCAGTAATATATTTTAATATACTTATCACTTGATCAGTGGCGATTAAGCCTTACATTTCTGCTGGGGCAAGAAAGAAAGAACGAGGTCATGTATTCGTCACAGAACTAGAGCTAGCTGATTATAACAGTATTATATCAATTTGCCTACATTATTAGATAGACACGTGGTTGAAATAACTTGCATGCTTTATCAAGCTTGTGGCACACGCATACAACATTCGCTTTGAAAGGAACTATTGAAACAGCAACAAAACATGCTGCTAAATGAACGAAATGTAGCTAAAATTAATTCAGGCTGCAACTAGCAAAACAAATGCTGGTTACTATTCAGCAGACAAGGGGCTAATCTAAAACTGCCCCATCCCCCAATGTAAACTTTGGCCTGTGTCGCTCATGGTCACATGTTGTTTCCATACAGTCTTATGTTTGCAGCGCTGTCCAGAGGGGGAGGGACAGAGTAGAGAACCTCCAAGAAAAACGATCTTTTTAGGTTTCCTCCGGTAGGAGGTAACCTATTGTTATTGTAGGCTTTCTTATTATGTTAGTACCATGGGAGTCAATGGCAGCCCCTAGAACCATATGGTAACTTTTTGTGAAATTTGGCACACTCATTAAGGACAGTCCCTTCTTCATTCACACCAAGTTTCATGGCTCTCATTACACCACTCTAGCGCCACCAACAGGTCAAAGTTGGACTTTTGTAACACACGCAACTTTTGAACCGTATGACCGATTTTCAAAATTGAGGTACCATTGGATTCCCTGGATCAAGACGAATTAAACCCACCACATGGCGTCAATTTCCGGTTATATAGATTTTCCGCTATTTCCGGTTTTATCAAAAACCTTTGAAAGCCTACTCCTCCTACAATTTTTGGCAAATCTTCTTCGAAATCACCAGAGATGATCTTCAAACCTAGCCTCACAAAAGTTACGATTTAGAACTTTCATCCTCACAACTGTTTGTCCGGTACAGCCACTCAAATTCAGCAGAAAAGGCTCCAAACAGGAAGTGAAGTCATATGTCAGCAAATATTTGAGTGAAATTGACGCCATAGGGTGTGTTGAATTTGTCTTGATCCAGGGAATCAAATGGTGCCTCATTTTTGAAAATCGGTCATACGGTTCAAAAGTTGCGTGTGTTAACACAAGTCCAACTTTGACCCATTGGTGGCGCTAGAGTGGTCTAATGAGAGACATGAAACTTGGTGTGAATAAAGAAGAGACTGTCCTTAATGAGTGTGCCAAATTTCACAGCCTTCTAGCAGAGCATTGCATTTCAAATGTAATATCCCATTGGTAGGTGTGCGGCATGAATCTAATGAGAGACATGACACTTGGTGTGAATAAAGAAGGGACTGTCCTTAAAGAGGGTGCCAAATTTCACAGCCTTCTAGCACATTATTGCATTGAATTGAATATCCCATTGGTAAGTCTGCAGCATGAATTTTTCTATACAGTGACAAATTGTCACAAAAATACATGTTTCCCTGGTTCGCAATGTTTGGAGGAGGAAACCGCCATCGCTGCTTGCAGCTATATTTATTATTCTTGTACCATGGGAGTCAATGGCAGCCCCTAGAACCATATGGTAACTTTTTGTGAAATTTGGCACACTCATTAAGGACAGTCCCTCTTCATTCACACCAAGTTTCATGGCTCTCATTTCACCACTCTAGCGCCACCAACAGGTCAAAGTTGGACTTTTGTAACACACGCAACTTTTGAACCGTATGACCGATTTTCAAAAATGAGGTACCATTGGATTCCCTGAATCAAGACGAATTAAACACACCCTATGGCGTCAATTTCCGGTTATATAGATTTTCCGCTATTTCCGGTTTGATGAAAAACCTTTGGAAGCCTACTACTCCTACAATTTTTTTCAAATCTTCTTCAAAATCACCAGAGATGATCTTCAGACTTATTTGCACAAAAGTTATGGAAAATAATTTTGATTGCCACAACCGTTTGTCCGGTACAGCCACTCAAATTCAGCAGAAAAGGCGCCAAACAGAAAGTGAAGTCATATCTCAGCTAATCTTTGATATATTAACACCAAACTGGTAGGTCATATGGAAGACACTACAACATGTTGCCATGTGCAAAGGTAACTTCATATTTCCAAAAATGATTGATATAAAGCAAATTGGATATATTGTTAACGCTAAAATAATGCTTTAGTTTACACATCAGCAGGTCAAAAAGTGATTCTTTGATTCAATCACTAGTTCATGTGAAGACATTTGAGAATGTTAAGTACACAAATCTGAAAATAAGTTGACTGTAAATTGAAAAGTAGATTTTTGGTGAATATTTGAAATACAGTATGCTTGACTAATTGCTAGGGTGATTTCCAAAGGAATGTGTGGCTTTGCTCCGCGTGACCTAGACACAGTGACGTCACATGGTACCCAAGACAACGGTGGAAGGTGAACAAGAAAGTTAGAACCATTTTGTTACTGAGAGAGGAACACGAGTACAGAAGATTGTCGTTTACATTTCACTGTAAGTAATGGAACCATACCTACTACTGTTTAATGTACTGTATGTGCCTGTACGGTTGGGTTATTTGTTCGTCATGTAGCTAATTGTGTTGTTTATATTTCTGCATTCCAAGTATTTGTGACTGGTCTTACAGCGCACGTGTTTTTGGTCGAAATGGTAGCTAGCTAGCACAGACAGTCTTTCGACATGCGGTTAGTATCGATAGTTACTGTAAGCACATTTATTTGCGGTATTGGTTGGTTAAATGGGCTGTGACAGATTCGTGTAAATTCATGTGGGATTTTATTGTTGCTATTGTTCGTAGTAATTATTGTTTTCACTTGGTGATGGCGTGTGTAATGTGTAGGCCGTTTGTTAAAGTTTCCTGGCGTCTTCAAAATGGTAGCTAGCTAGCACAGATAGTCTTTCGACATGAGGTTAGTATGGATAGTTACTGTAAGCACATTTATTTGCGGTATTGGTTGGTTAAACGGGCTGTGACAGATTTGTGTAAATTCATGTGGGATTTTATTGTTGCTATTGTTCGTAGTAATTATTGTTTTCACTTGGTGATTGCGTGTGTAATGTGTAGGCTATTTCATTCCGTTTGTTAAAGTTTCATGGCGTCTGTTTTTTAGCCGTAGTCGGTGATAGCAGTGGAGTACAGGGATTAAAGCAAAAAAAAAATCATCTGACTGAAAAAAAAAAAAAATCGGCCCTCATTTTGGGTCGTGGCTGCATACCGCCTCGATATTTGAACTTCACGTGGTCTATTATCACTTACTAGTTCAAAGCTAGGGCATAAAACCAATATTTTTTGCAAGACTTCACCATTCTTGTTAATGGGCTATAAATGACAAAATTATTTACTGAAATCCAGGGGCATTTAACAAAAAAATTGGGGGCACTTTTAGAAACTTGTGAAATAACATTTAACCTTTGTTCAAAATAATAAACACACTTATTTAGGCTTACAGTATATGAATATGAACAATTGTCATCAAATGGCAATAATAAGACTATTAGGCATTAGTCTACAGATTCAAAGTGTTTTCTTAGATTTTTTGAACAAAAACCAAACAGACAACGTAAATTAGACAATCGTATTCTTCTTTCTTTGTGGTTATTAGTTGTTATAGTAACAACAACTAATACAATCTTTTTAAAGGTAAAAAAATGTTTTAAACAACTATTAACAATCGTTTTTGTTTCTTTGTTTTTTAATAATAATAACACATTATATTTATGGATTTTTGTGTTACCTTTATTCATGTACCTACCATAGTAGGCCTACAGGAAATACAGATTAGACTAGTTAGCTAGTTTGCAAGCAAGCCTTTGTAGCCAACGTACTGTCAGAGATAGCTAACGTTAGCTAACTAACATTAAACTAGCTTAACCTAACTAAATCATTTCTAAAAGTATTATTACTAGTTATCATTCACCGTAGGTGATGCGTGTTGTTTGGCGCTTGGTGACGAAGTACCATGTATTTCTGAACGTTTTCGCTCCCCTTGATGGAGCCAGTAGAAGAATTTACCTGTGCTGGTTTGACAACGATTTGGGCAACTCGTTGTCCACAATTCCGACATGCCTTGAAAACAAAACCGGCTCTTTTTATCAACGTCGTCGTCATCCTCCACCACAAGCCAATCTAGCTTTCATTTTTGACAGTCGCTGGGTGTGTGAATTTTATCTTTTAGAACCTGAGATGGTGACAGAGACTGCGCTGGTCCTCATCTCTCCTCACTCTCGCAGTCACAGGTCTGATTAGGAAGCGCTCCAAATGTGTTTTGTTAGAACGTTTGTTTCTTCACGCAACAGTCAAGGCGAAAATCAAATCATTAAATGGCAACTGACCGGGTCATATAGGCTACAATGTTTTTGACACGTTCATTGAATAAGTATTACTCTCCTAGTAATTTTAGGGGCAAAATTATATTTCTTAGGGGTAGTTTTGCCCTTTGCTCTCGTGTATTTCCGACGCTGAAATGTGCAAATCATATCAGTGTCTCATTTTTGGCCTTATGCGAGCCGAGTTGACGGAAATCCGTCATAGCGACGGAAAACTTGAATCCATGGGAGTATTGCATGTTTGTCACTTCGAAGATCATTTCTTTCCTTCCCGTCTGCTGCTGGTTATTAAATAAATGTCGATTGTGTTTTTTCTGAGGATGTATTCTTGACACACTTGTGTAGCACATGTGTTTTTGGCTCCCAAACTAAAAGCAGCACTGTTCTCTCGCTGTATCTCTATCCACCCTTTACGTGCTGAAGGGTTGGCCTTATATAGGCCAGAGAGGGGCTGAGAGGCATGTCCAGGCATGCCTCAGGAACCCTGCATGAGTTTCATAAAAGCCAGGCTATTCATAAGAAACGTACGTCAATTTGCGTTGAGCATAGTTTTACATTGTGTTGCCGTGTGCGTTACAGACAACGTCATTTTATAATTTCATGTGACCGCTAGCCTTACTTTTCTCATGTTAATGTTTACTAGCACGAGCTGTTATTATGTCATTTTCTTGCATACGTTGCAACGAACTGTTTTGGTCTGTCTCCGACGGTGATCTTTACATCCAATTTTTTTATATTGCCGTCGCTTGAAGTTCAGCCTGCTAGGCCATTTGTGGTCTTGGAGTTCCATCTTGTGGTTTAGTGATGTACAGCATTAGCGCCAGTATTAATATGTTGTTACTTCAGTTAGTTTAGCAATTCTGTTTTGTGTAATTGTGAATTTGTTTGCGGTATTGGTTGGTTAAATTGGCTGTGACAGATGTGTGTAAATTCATGTGGGATTTAATTGTTGCTATTGTTCGTAGTAATTATGGTTTCACTTGGTGATGGCGTGTGTAATGTGTAAGCTATTTCTTTCCGTTTGTAAAAGTTTCCTGGCGTCTTCAAAATGGTAGCTAGCACAGACAGTCTTTCCACATGAGGTTAGTATGCATAGTTACTGTAAGCACATTTATTTGCGGTATTGGTTGGTTAAATGGGCTGTGACAGATTTGTGTATATTCATGTTGGATTTTATTGTTACTATTGTTCGTAGTAATTATTGTTTTCACTAGGTGATCGCGTGTGTAATGTGTAGGCTATTTCATTCCGTTTGTTAAAGCTTCCTGGCGTCTGTTTTTTTTAGCCGTAGTCGGAGATAGCACGAGATGTTATTATTAGTCATTTTCTTGCATATGTTGCAATAAACTGTTTTGGTCTGTCTCCGATGCTGATCTTAATATCCAATTATTTGATATTGCCGTTAGCTTAAAGTTCAGCCTGCCAGGCCATTTGTGGTCTTGGAGTGCCATCTTGTGGTTTAGTGATGTAAAGTATACTTGTATACTTTGAAAGATTCATAACTGAAAGCTAATTGTTTGTATTGCAGGGATTAAAATTAACGTCGTCCCGGGGCCGTATTCAATTGTCATTGGGACGATAAACAATTTAATTTGGGACGACGTTGAGACGACAAGAATTTCAGCCCGCTTTTTATTGCACTTGCAACTCATTTAAACGGAAAAGAAACCCAATTTCAATGTCCTTGAATGAAGACATTAGACACTGACAATAAATCTGACTTGACTTGAAATGGACTCGCGCCTCACGTTTGTGTTCTATTAGTGACAACCATAGATATCTTAGATAAAGGCTAGATGGTTTATGGCGGACTCTTGAATGTCTGCACAGGAGGCCATTTTGAGGACAGTATGCTTCCGGTAGGGATCAGTGGTACGTTAGGTAACGTCAGTGATCTTCACAATCGTTTACACTCTTATCTCGCGGACATTTTTGACGGATTCACAAATGACTTGATTTACAATCGTCATTACCTTTGTAATAATTCTGGATGCTTGAACATGTTGAAATGTGCAGCTTAATTGTGTATCACGGCTATTGTTTATCAGTCATTTGACATCAATTGGCGAGTAATTGTTCTTTCTTTTCAATATAACTTAAGTTGCACATAATAAAACTGAAGTTGCACATGATTTCCAATCGGGTTGGTTTGTTAAACATCTTACATTATGATTTCGACAGGAAATTGCTGACTTTATTGCCAATGAAGATGCCAGAATTTTGTGCAACCTGCTCTATTGAACACTCCCTTGAAACGAGACCTGTCAGAGACCTGTCAATGTTATTTTCATGTGAAAACCCATGTTTATAATTCTTCATAAGTATGTAGTGCCATAAGAAATAGCTTACGTTTATAACAAACCAACCCGTTTGAAAATCGGTTGAAAATTGAGCAAGTTCTGGTTACTTAAAAAGTACCACTACTAACACAATGTTAAGGGGGAGTGAGCTATACTGTCCTCAAAATGGCCGAAATGTGCGGACATTCGGCTCCGTCGGCCAGAAACGCAAGCAGGATAGCTAGCCTTTATTATAGATATCTATGGTGACAACAGTGGCGGTCCGTGCATTTCACGACTAGGCCTTCAGTGATGTGCTACACGATGTTAAACTGAGTGAATCCACCTCTTAATACCATCATTATGACGCCATGGCTCTCGAACCATATATTTATACAGAAAGGCAGTATAAAAGTGAGCATTGCATCACCTTAACATAGGATAGTCAAGTACAACAGACTTAATTAATATTTTCCGGAGCATTTAAAATCAATACACTCGTATTAACAATACATTAAGAGTAGTAAACTCTATGATCGCTTGGATATTACTTAAAAATAAAAGTCGATTTTCAGGGATTAGTCTACAAAGTTTTATTCAGTCCACCGAAAGTAGCCTATGTGAGCTTTAACAAGTGTGTCCACCCAACATCGCATTGTCCCACCTGCAAAGCAGTTTCATTAAACTTCCTATCCTCACGATATCCAGTTTTTCTTGAAAGTTCCGTCTTGAAAATGGCGTTGTAATTGTATCAAAAACTGGAATTATCAAGTTGGTGTAAACTAGTTTATTTGAGTTGGTTAATGTAATTATATTTAGTCTTACCAATTGAAACAACTAGCATAATAAGCATTGCAACCGATGTACGTCGTTTTCACATTAGCCAACTAAACTGAGCACTGAAGCACTGAACCGGTCTGCCTCAGTATCCAATCAAAGGACGTTTACGTGTCACGTTCAATTCTGAAGGCCTCAGGGAAGATTTCTATTTAAATTAAATTAAAAAGGAAGTTCCTTCCTGAGTGGAAAAAGACATATTCTTGTATTAAATGGGATGCAGGAATAGGAATGTCATCTCAGTTTTAAGAAATGACCCAAACCAATTGAGAGAGTTTTAATAAACAGTTTTGGATTTTAAATCTATTGCCAGCAGCAGTTTTTATTCTTGTATAATCTTATTGGAATTCATTGTTTGAATTAATTTGCACCGAATTTAGTTTTTTTTCCCCCATAAAATTCGGGACGGTTCCGGGACGTTTCGGGACGGTTGAAAATGATTTTCGGGACGGTTCCGGGACGGTGGTGAAAAAAGTTAATTTTAATCCCTGTTGTATTGTTCAGATATGTATATATTGGTACGGATTGCTGATTGTGTGTATATATTCTGTATTTCTTTTGTTATGCACAAACCACACGAAAACTACACAAAATACTCCAATACTTTTAATTTCATACGTTACAAATATCTCTACCTAATAACCTCTACCCACTTGAGGTTACACTCGAATAAACATCTGTCTACTACACCTGAAGGTTGTGGCTATTTTCTGACCGGAGTACATAGTCAGATAAGGGCAAACCAGTTTCTTAACGCCCACGGACTTCACAGCCAGCTTGCAGATTGTAACGATAGCCCATGGATGTTGAGTTAGACAATTTTGTAGCTAGCTAATGTCAGTTAGCTGTATTTAACATTGTAGTGGGTCATGCAGCTGTTTGATCAACTGACATAATTTTGAAATGTTATGTTGTATTAGCTATTTGCTTACTTAAGCAAGTCACAGTATTTCCAAGCTGTCCTAGTGTAACTGAGACTACAGAGTAACTAATTCCTCTTGTGATACAAACTTTAATAGTGGGTATATTTGTTTTGTTTTACACCACACAGACAAACAAACATATACTAAACCCAAGCTATTAAAGTTAAACAAAAGAAGAATTCCTGTTCGTGCCTTGTTTGTGTGTTCTTATGAACATTCCATGGTGACAACAAAATTAATCTTGTGCCAACACCCAACCTCTTCAAAATGTGGTGTGTTACATTGTAAGGTTTTTTGATGTGATCTTCGATGCCACGATCCAGCAAACGATCAACAGCTGCGAAGAATTGGAACGCTGCAAATGCCACTGTTAAGGTTTGACTTCCTTGTGAAAATAGACAAATCAGCTTGTTAACGTAATAACATTAATTGCAACAAATTATTGTGAATGAGCATTCTTAATAATGTCATTGTTACAGATCCATAGGTGTAGTTTTCCTACTTTAGTCAGTGTTTTTGTATAGTTGTCGTTGTGTGTGTTTTCTTTTCTATTGTCCCCTCTTTCTTGTTATGTGCTGCATGTTGGTACGGTGTGGTTGGTGGTTCCCAATTTTGTCATCGGAAATCAGCTGCCCTCTTCCAATCAGCTGTGTAGTTTCACATGAAATTCTTAGTTGTCTGGTGTTTGGGCAGATATTTGCTTCTTCACAGTTTTTCACAGAGACTTCAAGATTAACCCATTTCTGCCTAAAACGCCTGCAAAAAACGCCTTCTAAATCCTATGCTATTCTAGGAGAAAGTACCTCGTTTCCTGAGGGTTTTCTGAGAAAACAGTAAGAATTGTCAACGTCTACAAAAACCTTAATATCTAAGCCTCTGTAGCACTTAGAAACATGAAATAAGAAGCATTGTGAAGGTAAGAACTGCAGGTTTTATTTAAACCTGCTCCCTGAGCACACAAATAACAATAACATTTATAAAAACACTCTCAAACACACAAAAACAATATAAATCAATGATATACAATAAAAACAATAGTACAATAAATACAATTTTGTATGCAAACATTATGAGGGAGGGGAAGAGGGAGAGGGAGGGGGGAAGAGAAATGGGGAGGGAGGAGGGGAAGAGGGGGAGGGAGGGGGGAAGAGAAATGGGGAGGGAGGAGCGGAGAGGGATGGGGAGGGAGGAGGGGAAGAGGGGGAGGGAGGGGGGAAGAGAAATGGGGAGGGAGGAGCGGAGAGGGATGGGGAGGGAGGAGCGGAGAGGGATGGAGAGGAGAGGAATGGAGAACGTCCTGGGGTGGAGCTGGCCTCGCGGTTTACATGGAGCATGAAGCACTCGCGGTGCAGAGGGATGTTGCACTGCTTGCACCCCATCAGTGTTGACCCCGGACGCACGTTGGTGCCGCTGTGCTTCAGGGAACACTCCTTGCAGGTCTTCCTTTTACTATTGATCTGGGCCAGATCATGATCAGCAAAAGCTCCTGTTGGGGTGGTGGGGCGCACAGAGGGAGCGCTCCTCGCTGTGACCGGAACGATCAGCTCCTGGGCCAGATCCTCCAGCCAGTCTTTATAGCCAGTCCTCCTGTATTTCCAGGCAGGTCCTCCCACGGACCTGGCAGCAACAAAGGCATTGTAGGCCGCCACACTGATCAGGTAAAAGAATAGCCTCCTCCACCACTTCGTAGACCGATGGTGGATCTGGTAGTAGCCCACCATCTGGTCCAGAAGATCCACGCCCTTCATGTGCTTTTGGTAATCAGCCAGGCATGCTGGCACACGGACATCTGACTGGCGTTGCCCACCAACTCTCCTTTTCACTGACCCATGCTCTGTCGGGTCATGGAAGTTGGACAGAACCATTACAGTTTTTGTGTCCTGCCAGACACAGAACGTGAGGTCATCCCGCTGCGCCACCTTGTATGCGTGCTTTGTTAGACCAGCCGCCTTAGTCAGTTCTTTGTTTTTAGGGAGGTCCTTCCTCCCGGCACGCACCGTGCCGCATGCTTGCACCCCCCTGTCCTGCAGATCCAGCAACAACTTCACACTCGTGTAAAAGTTGTCCATGTATACGCACAGGTTGGACCCAAAGTAGGGCTGTGCCAGGTCTGACACAATGCGGTGAGCCAGGCCTGTCTCAGTCTTTCCCACAATGGCCCCTGTGTACACTTGAAAGTTGTTGACGTAGCCAGTGCTGCTCTCCGCCATGACCCACACCTTTATCCCCCACTTCACCGGCTTCATCGGGAGGTACTGCCGGAAGGAGAGGCGTCCCTTGTACTTCACCATGGACTCATCCACGCTCACATACCCATTGACCTCGTAGAGTGCCTGGAACTGAGCGAGGAGGAGGTCCATGAACCGCCGGATCTTCCATAGTTTGTCCGATTTATCCATGGCGGGGTCAACATTATCTTGGAGATGGAGATATCTGAAAATACATATGACAAAGCATTCAATCATTGTATTATTATGAGACCCACCCTCTCAGCTGGTGCTAAGACAATGGCCTACTAGAGTGTCTATAGGGTATAGGGGTTCATTTTGGGGGAGGGGGGAGGGGTGACAAAAGATGACAAAGGTGAAAAGCAGGAAGGGGGTAGGGAAGGTGTTCAAATGCTAATTGTTCAGGTCTCATTGAGGCGCAGACAGGGAGCACACATTCAAGTTGGATACACAATAAAGCTACACTAACAGAAAAGCAGTATTTCCAGTTCCATCAATGTTATTTATAGTATTTATATTTATTCATAATTGTATTATTCATTATGCTGTATTATGCTATACAGTTCTGCATCATCAACATTAGTAATCGCTATAGCACCACTATAATTACTGCACATTCCGTTGTCTAAGAGAAGAGAACTCGGAAGAGCGCACAAGAAAACAAAACATAAATAATTACCTCCAGATCATGTCGAAACGGTCCCTGGACATTGCCTTGGGAACGTGTGTCTGAAAAAGCCACTTAGTTTGCCTCCAGTAGTCCCGGCGTGATGGCAGCTTTAAAATCCCGAACGTGAGACACAGGCCGAGGAAAGTTTTCATCTCCGTTTTGGAGACCGGTGTCCACTTTGAGGTCGTGGGGATCTGTGTGCGTAATTGTTCAGCATACAGATTTGTCTCTGTTACCAACAAGTCCCACAGCTCATCGGTAAATATCATTGAAAAGACTTCAAGGGGGCTAGCATCCACGGCGATCGGTTGCTTTATCCCCGGTGTTCTTTTAAATGGCTTAGTTGTCCGAGGCTGGTAATTGCCGGTTGTCCAGTCCACTTGGAATCCCTGAAATTCCTCCTCCTCCTCTCCTTCCGTGTCCACAAACGTGTCCCACTCCTGTGCCGTATCTAACGGATCCTCAATATCATCCTCCCTCTCAGACTCAAAACCTTCGAAGTCTAGCTCAAAATCACTGCCATCGCTCTCAAAACACTCCATCTTCCCTGCTCCTTCTTCACTACTACTTCTCGCTAACCCGCACGGAATCACTGAAAACGAACACACAATATCGCGTGGCTATATGATTGATTGACGTGATTTTCAGCCAACCAAAGTTCGTTTTGGTGGTCTCCTGATCTTTACCAAAGCCTTAAGACCCACCCCATATGTATTTTTAACCAACCAGAGTGAGTAATATGCTGCATTCGTCATGAAAACAGCATGTGTACAAAATGCTGCGCCACGCAGCAACCGGCAGGAAAGCCTATGTTGCGCTACGCAGCAACCGGCAGGAAAGCCTATGCTGCGCTACGCAGCATCCGGCGCCAATGGGTTAAGGCCGAATCTCGATTCTTCTCCTTGCCCCTTTTGCTTAGTCTTGTCTTAGTCTTAACCCTAGCACTTGCAAGTGTAAGGGCCAAGGGCTGAGATCTTTCCCCTATGAAATGAGACGCCACTCGGTTTCGGGTACGTCATGCGTGACTGTATGAGCTATGAAACTAGCGATTTAAAAAAAGTCTAATGAAGAACATGGTTGCAAATATATATGTATACAACTGTGTAGAGCACGAAACAAGACTGTCGTCATTTTTAAATTAATTATAAGCCAAAAATACTTACATGT
This sequence comes from Sprattus sprattus, assembly GCF_963457725.1. Lineage (NCBI taxonomy): Eukaryota > Metazoa > Chordata > Actinopteri > Clupeiformes > Clupeidae > Sprattus > Sprattus sprattus. Next base: position 31,744,780 of record NC_137928.1, on the reverse strand, counting down.
AGTGTATGTAGCATGATGGCTGGCAAGCTACCATATAAGCCAATGGAGTGGTGGTATACGCGCTAAATGTATCCTAAAACTACCGTTTGAAAGCTTCAGTTAAGACCGACAATACTATACATCGTCCGAGTAGCACATTTCAGATCAAACCGAGTCATTATAAACATATAAAAAGTTGTGTAGATAGTGTGACGTCCACCTGTGCCCCTTCAGGATTCAGCCCAGCCAGTGCACGGGCAGAGGCAGTATCTGAGCCTAATAGCTTTATTGTCTGCACCTGTATTAGGGTGGGGCTATAAAAGGGGTTTTCTCTCTCTCTCATTAGGCACTTTTCGGTTCTTGTAGGCACTATTTTGATATCTTCTCTTACATGGGCACTTTGACTCTTTTCTCAATCTGTCCCCCTTTCTATTTCTTTAGCGCTCACTTTCTTATTAATTTACCTAACAAACTGATGCCTTCATTCACTACATTCATGCACGACATTGAACATTACATTTTCATACCCCTATTTTGATTAAGTATTGCTTTTGGTACAAATAAATGATTCTTACTTTATTTGAACTACTTTGTGTCATCTCCCTTATTATGTGATGGTACCTTAACGAGTCTGCCGTTACATAATTTGGGTTGCTCGTCCGCGAAACCTGTTAAAATATCCGGATCAAAGACTTTCGTCAGTTCAGGTGAGAACGTCTGTTGATTGCATTGGCTACTAATAATTTCGTTCAGTCTCTGGCTAAGGAAGAGTGATCCAGCTGGGCCTTGCCTTTCCTTCGGAGCACTGGTTATTATTTTCTCTTTGTTGTTTTAGTTTGTTATTTTTGAGACAATCCTGGTCCGAAGTTTAACTACTTCTGTCAGGGGCACGCTTCGTACAGCTTGTCTGCAGCGAGTTCAGCGTTATCCAGTCGCCTCAAGGCCGGCATGTCTCAGAAGAGCTAGCTAGTTAGGACAGTTAGCTTCTTTGGGTATGTATTGAGGACGTCAGTGGACTGCTTGATTAGACACACCGTTTCAGTGGGAATTAGCGCCGGCAATCAATGGACGATTCCACCTGGATGCATGAGTATTTTTGGTTCGTGCTAGCGCATGTGGTGAGTGTTCTTTTGTTAGGGTGTACATTTGTTTACGGCTGTCTGCGTTCTCAGCTCAAGTCGGTTAAATTGTAGCTTATAAACGCTTTGTTTGAAAGTTACTCTGCTTTGTTGGGAGGTGTCTCCGTTGGGTAATTTGTTTGTTCTCAGTAACTTTCCCTTTTGAGAAGCAATTGAAATTGAGCGTTTGTTGAACTTTAAGGTTCTTGTTGTTTAGCTGAGCTAAATATTGGAAAACAGTTATCTGTTTTTGTAGATTAATGTCTACTTGGTTCTGGTTATAAATTACCAGTTCATTGGTTTGCTGCACTGCTTTATGTATCATAGTCTGTTGGCCATTGCCTATAGCTTACATGTGTGAAGGAAAACTAGTGGCCTAGTCTGTAATTTTCTAGGTGCCTCATTTTGATTTTGCACTTGTAAGTGGTTGTGGCTGCTTGGTAGCCCGTTGCTGTACAAGATAATATAGATTGTGTGTCTTTAAACTCCTATTGTGGCAGGATAGGTAGCACCAAGCTATACTTGTGTGAACTGGGCTTAGCGTTTGTGCGTTTGAGTGGGTTAAAATGGCAACCCCTGAAGGTTTTATTGCCAATCCGTTTGAGGAAGGGTTGTCTGGTTTAACCAAGGTGCAACTCTGTGCAGTAGCTGAGCATTATAAACTGACCTTAACTACTGTAGAGAAAAGCTTAAAGGAAACATTGGTTGGGTCTATAAAAAGCCAGCTTATATTGAAACGAGTGTTGAAACTAGAGGGTGATCTTTCAGATCTGTTAAAATTTGAAAAACTGAAGGCTGAGAAGGAGGCTAGGGTTCTTAGGGAGAAAGAGATCGAATCAGGAAGGGTTTTAGAGGTTCGCAAACTCGAACATGAGATCGAGCTGAAGCGTATGGAGAAAGAGGAGCGTGAACGTGAGCGAGAGCGTGAGCGTGAACGTGAGCGAGAGAATGAGCGTGAGCGAGAGCATGCGTTGACGTTAAAGAAACTTGAGATTGAGCTGAAACAACTGCCATCTCAGCCCTCCTCTCCTACACGTCCACAATCTGGTTTTGATGTCGCTAAGAACATTCGCCTTGTTCCACCCTTTATTGAGAGAGATGTGGAGAAATATTTTTCTCACTTTGAGAGAGTAGCGACCACTCTTGAATGGCCTGAGAAAGTTTGGCCTCTGTTGCTGCAATGTGTTTTTACAGGGAAGGCGCAGGAAATGTTCTCTGTTTTAAATATAGAACAGGCTATGAAGTACGAGGATTTAAAAACAGCCATCCTCCAAGCTTATGAGCTTGTCCCTGAGGCTTATCGCCAAAAGTTTAGAAAGACCAGGAAATTAGAACAACAAACTTTTGTCGAATTTGCACGTGAGAAAGAGCGTCTGTTTGATAGGTGGTGCTGTTCACAGAAAGCAGATTCCAGGGAAGACCTACGACAACTTGTCCTCATAGAGGAATTGTGAGAGAAAAGTTGAGCGACGCTGCGGTTCTAGCTGATAAGTTTGTGCTCACGCATAGGAGTGTACCTGGCAGTGGCTGGGTCAGCCATCATAATTGACCACCACCCATTGGTCATTATTTATCATATGCGAATCCAGAAGCAACGCCTTATGCGTTGGAGCTGAATTCTTCACTAATGGACTGTAAAGAGATTCAACATAGTAGAGGCAAGGACAACAACATTGTGGCATATGTGTTGTCCAGAGTCTAAGAAAAGTTTTACTGTGGTTAGTTGTCACTGTAGTATAGCGTATGGGTGTACTGTGTGTCGTATTTCCCTAGTCCTAGGGGGCCCCAGGATGTAGGTTGATGTGGCACAGGAGGTCTTTCTTTTTGTGTTTGTTTGTTTGTTTGAGGTTTACCTATAGCAAACCTCTTAGTGGGGGAGGTGTGACGTCCACCTGTGCCCCTTCAGGATTCAGCCCAGCCAGTGCACGGGCAGAGGCAGGATCTGAGCCTAATAGCTTTATTGTCTGCACCTGTATTAGGGTGGGGCTATAAAAGGGGTTTTCTCTCTCTCTCATTAGGCACTTTTCGGTTCTTGTAGGCACTATTTTGATATCTTCTCTTACATGGGCACTTTGACTCTTTTCTCAATCTGTCCCCCTTTCTATTTCTTTAGCGCTCACTTTCTTATTAATTTACCTAACAAACTGATGCCTTCATTCACTACATTCATGCACGACATTGAACATTACATTTTCATACCCCTATTTTGATTAAGTATTGCTTTTGGTACAAATAAATGATTCTTACTTTATTTGAACTACTTTGTGTCGTCTCCCTTATTATGTGATGGTACCTTAACGAGTCTGCCGTTACAATAGCTTTATTCATGTAAAATATTCCTCGCTTCAAGCAGCCATGTTTTTTTGAAAATTACCGAGCTGGTTTCGCGGTGTGCTCTGGGATAGCCCTTGGAGTTAAGGTAGCCCTCCGATCATCTCAAAAACGAGGGCCATACACCCCTTAACCTTACCCCTTAATCTTGATCGAGTTGGGTATTGAGACACCACTAGCTCTCACATGAACGCGCAATTTCAAGGGTAAGGGGTAAGATAAGGGGTAAGGGGAAGTATTGAGATTGGGCCTAAATCATTGTTAATGTTGTAAATATTTAGTTTGAAATTGAATGGTTTGTTTTATAGTGCACTCCCTCACTACATTAGGTATTTTGTTCATGTTGATACACGGATTGTGCTCTTTGTGTGTTTTGTTTGATCACTTGCACATGGGGATTTTGAAATTTGTAAACTGTTCAACATACACTTGATGACAGAGCAAACCTTTGGTAACACAGGAGGGAAGGAACGGGTGACATCCCATGTATGTTTAGTCTTGCAGAGTGCATGTGTTACATCAGCTGCATCTTTTTGTTATTTGCTTTTGTTTGGTATTGTTAAGCATTCCATTGTTTTCCCTTGTGACATAAACATGTCTTGGGTACACAACTAATTCATGTGTCACGCATTGACATTCCCTCTGTGTTAGCCAAATAGGGTCATAACAGGTATTGAGTAATGTGTGCAGTAAGGGTTACTGATGTATTTTCTAAAGTGAACTGTAGGGTCCATAAAAGTACACAAACTGCACTTTGTAATTTAACTGTGTGCAGACACCTCACTTAATGTCCTTAACACTTGTTTTTGTGCATGTGTAAATTGTATATCATGGGAAAATGAATTTTTATGGCTACAGTCTCTGTCTGAATCATGTATAAATAAATGCCACAGTCCAGCAAGCGATCGACAGCAGCGAAGAACAGGAACGCTGCACAGGCCACTGTTAAGGTTTGACTTCCTTGTGAAAATAGCAAAACCAGCTTCTTTAAGTAATAAGATTAATTGAGAAAAATGTATGTGAATGAGCATTTTTTTTTTTTAAATGTCATTGTTTTAGATCCATAGGTGTAATTTTCCTACTTTAGTCAGTGTTTGTTTAGTTGTCGTTCTGTGTTTTTTCTTTTCAATTGTCCCCTCTTTCTTCCTATGTGCTGCATGCTGGTAGTTCCCAATTTTGTGACCGGCAATCAGCTACCCTCTTCCAATCAGCTGTGTAGTGTCACATGAAATTCTCAGTCGTCTGGTGTTTGGGCAGACATTTGCTTCTTCACAGTTCTGTCAGAGAGTGCATGTTTAAATCATTGTTAATGTTGTAAATATTTTGTTAAAATGGTTTGCTTCATAGTGCACTCCCTCACTACATTAGGTATTTTGTTCATGTTGATACATGGATTGTGCTCCTTGTGTGTTTTGTTTGTTCACTTGCACATGGGGATTTTCAAATTTGTAAACTGTTCAACATACACTTGATGACACAGCAAACCTGGTAACACAGGAGGGAAGGAATGGGTGACACCCCATGTATGTTTAGTCTTGCAGAGTGCATGTGTTCACTACATCAGATACATTTTTTGACATTTGCTTTTGTTTGGTATTGTTTAGCACTCCACTCTCACCATCTGTCTAGCTGAAATAAAATCATGGATGCAAATTTTTTTTCTCAAACTCAATTGCAACAAATTAGAAATACTTATAATTGGCCCTTAACACCTCACTCACTCAGCCCAGTCTTTCTCCCTCAACATTGAAGGCTCCATCGTCACCCCCTCCACACAGGTCCGTAACCTTGGTGTCATCCTAAATCCCACCCTCTCTTTCTTCACCACATTCAAAGCCCTAAATAACCTGGCCCCTCCCTACCTCTCAGACTTCCTCCCCCTACACGCCTTTACCTGTTGCCTCAGGTTCCCCAGCGCAACCACTCACAAGACCATCAGGACTAAGCGCCGGATCGGGGTGACAGGGCTTTCTCTGCTGCTGCTCCCTTTCTCTGGAATGACCTCCACATCCACATCCGTCAGGCCCCCAACATAACACTGTTTAAATAGTCCCTCAAAACTCACCTTTTCAACCTCGCCTTCACCTGATAATTTCCCCTGCTCCCTCCCCTCCTCTACTGACATGTCCAGTTTTCTTTTTTCTGACTTGTAGTTGTCTGTTTTGTTTTTTGGTTTGATCAGTTGTTTTTCTTATTTTCCAGTTGTGTTGTCTTGTTTGCTTGCCTTGTCTTGTCCTGTTTGCTTGCCATTGTTAAACGTCTTTGAGTCTTTGGAAAAGCGCTATATAAAATTGAATTATTATTGTTTTCTCTTGTGACACATGTCTTTTAGGTACACAGCTAATTCATGCGTCACGCATTGACATGTGTTAGGAAAATAGGGTCATAACTGGTACTGACTAATGTCTGGAGTAAGGGTTGGGGTTACAGATGTATTTTCTAATGTCAACTGTAGAGTCCATAAAAGTCCACAAACTACACTTTGTCATTTAACTGTGGGCAGAGAGTTCACTTGAATTCCTTAAAGCTTGGTTTTTGCATGTGTAAATTGTATTTCATGGGGAAAATGAATTTGTATTGCTCACCTCACTGTCTGAATCATGTATTAATACATGTGTCCTATTTCATATAACATGCTGATCACTGAAATTGTCTTAAATGATCTATTTGGAGGACTGTGTTCCTGTATGGATATAAAATAGGGGATATAAATTGAATCCCAAAAATAACTGTATTGCTGGGTACTGATATGATGAGTTACAATCGCCACAGGTCTGTCTGGGATCATCAATTCTTGTTCTAACCAAAGTTCCACTGATGACTGGTTTATTTCCACACACACACGAGACATGACTTGAACGTTGCTGATAAATGAATAATGCCACTGAATACAATTATTATGGTAAGGGACTTGTATACAACTGGATGACATTGAATGATTGAAGACGACCCCCCCACAATGTCCCGTGAGTGGCCTACAGCGCCGCCGGGTGCACCGCTGGATGCACCGCTGGATGCAGTTGGTGGAGCACTCTATTTACCAATGGACACAATACAGACAGTGACTCTACATTGCATTCCATATGTTTCTGTTTTGTATTGTTGAAAATGGAATTGTCTTCAGGTTGCTGTTACTTATTTAAACACTACCATGTGTATGGAATATTTTTACCTTTTATCTGCCCCATAGTAAAGAACCATGTATTGTTGATGACCAATATGAAACACAAAATTGCTATGAGTGCTTATAGCACTTTGGACACTTCAGAAACATACCAATGTTGTTTTATGAAGACTTGTCCAGAAGATGTGTCGTTATTGTTTCTTGATATTGTTTTCCTGTTTTTCAGACACCCAGGCCAAAAGGGCGTGAGAGAACTGATGCTGCCTTATCTGATTTTTCCCTATCCACTGATCCCCCTTCTTCCCCTTGTCATATCCTATCTTCATCTTCATCCCCCACCCCAAACTTCACCTACTCTGATTTTCCTCCTCTTCCGACATCTCAGTCATCTGTCTTTTGGCCCTGTGACACTCACTCACAGTCTCTGCCTCTTCTGTCGAGCTGTCAGACAGACATCTGCCAGTCTCTTTAAAAGTCAAACACATTGCCTCTGCAAACGAGATCTGTAAGGTGTGCGACACAAGCACACTGTTCTTTTGGTGATTCTCATCATGCAAAAACCCATGGTGAAAACCATGCACTATTGCAATCTGAAATACCCTCTGAAATACCCTCTGAAATACCCTCTGAAACACTCTCTGAACAAAACTCTGAAATGCACTGTGAGCTGAGCCCTGAACTAAACTTTGAGAATATTGAAGCAATACCTTCTGCTGTGTTATGCAACACCATGTATCCAAAGTTTAATAAAAGATATGTACAAGGATCTTTTCATCAAGCACATGTGATGTTTGGAGAAAATGCAGGTGCACAATGTGTAACAAACAGTTTAACAGCAATTTTGATGAATGAATTAAAAGATGTGTGCACGTGGCAATCTAGTGACGTTGATAATATTCTTGTGAATGGAAACAAGCTTTACACGTCAGTGCAAAACTGCAATCAGGTAAATCATACTCATCTTTTGGTAAGTGATTTGCCAACATCCCATGTGCTGTATCATGTTGATTTTACAATTAATATTGGGCAAGCATTCAGTGGCATAATAGGACTACATGATTATGATCCAGAATTGGCAGATTTGTCAATAAGCCTTTATGAAGCACTGCAGAGGGTACTACTAGGACAAAACGGCTGCTTTCTGACAATGTATAAAAGTACTTGTGCTATTATTAAACACACCAGTGGTTACGCAGTCTTTGATTCCCACGCACGCAGCAATGATGGCCTTGTTCTTCCAACAGGAAAAAGTATTGTGTTTTTCTTTCAGACTTATGACGATATGTACAATCATCACATTAACAGGTTTGCAAGTTCAATGAATGCCTTTGAAAAACCTTTTGAGGTAACTGGAATCAGCGTAACAATGCCATGTGAACACGGAGCCAACGTAAACACCACACCAGTACACGGGTCTGGAAGGAAACGTAAATTCGATGCTTTGAAACCACAAGTAACAGGGTTATCTCTTGATGAAAGTATTCATGTTCCCGAGAGCACTTTTGTATATACAGACACAATGAAAAACTGACGCGTGAAAACACTGCCTACAATGTTGATAAACGTAGTAACGATACTGATGATGTTGTTATTAATGCACAGTATTGAGTTCTCCATGTGAAACAAAATCTATCAAAGCAGATGGAAACTGCTTGTTCCGGTCACTAGCTATGGCAATTTGCGGCACTGAAAGGCCTCACATGAAAATACGAAAACAATACGAAACAATACGAAAACATTTAATGAAAAATGAGAACACATTTCAAAGTTTTTTGAGAGCTGAATATACTGGTGTACAACATTACATAAACTCTTCACGAATGATGTATGCAAACACGTGGGGCACTGAATTGGAAATCACAACTGCTGCAGACCTGTTCCATATCGACATTTTCACATTTAACTGTAATGGCTGGAACATGTACAAAAGTTTTTCAAGAACAAGTGACAATGCCATATATTTGAACCATGTCAATGGAAACCATTATGAATTGGTAACATGTGTAACAGACACGCATTCTGAAGGTGGATGTGCATCATTGTGCCAAGCCAAAAAAACAATGCCAAAGTGTAATATAAATTTAAGGAAAAGATTATCAACACCTGATAAAATACAACATTGTCTAGAAAAAGCTGCTATTAAGAAGCAAAAATATGACAATGATATTCAGTTTCGACAAAAATTGCATTATGTCACAACAGCAATTATATGCAAAAGATAATCAATACAGAAAAAACTAATTGCAGTCCAGCCAAGAGCACTACAGAAGAGATGAATCTTTTCAAACGAAAGTTAAGGAATACAGTCAAAGGAAATACAATGAAGATCCAGAGTTTCAAACTAAAGTTAAAGAATATAGCAAGAAGAAATACAAATTTGATATAGACTTTCAAAACAGTGTGAAAACACACAGCAGGCAAACATATATTGATAAGAAAAATGCCACATATTCCATGGATTTTGTTATTGAATCGTTTAGGAAAAATGTCCTAGGAATGGATGTCATGGACCTGTCGTGTGTGTGCCATCTAATGTCAATCAAGTAACAACCATGCTTCCAAGAAATGATGGAAATGATTTAATGTTACGAATAAAACTAAAACGCAAATTAACATACAAGGGTCATTATGAATACAAACATGTGCATACAAACCATGTCTACAATGCCTTAGAATACTTAAAGTTAAATAACAAATGGTATCATGACATTACCATCAATAAAGAATGGGTTAACCCTCTGGACAAAATTGACGATGTGCAACTCAGTGATCAGCACCAAAATGCCATACCCCAAGATGATGCAAATGCAGATTGTACACATAATGATTCAGAAACTGATGATGTTGAAGAACAGTTGACATACACAGAACAAACACATGGAATGTTTCTAGACACATGTTTACAACCCGTAGCATATTGCTCAAGAAGTTTTGGATCAACATTTTGACTCTGTGTTATCAGTTGCCCCTGCTGAGAATAATCATCCCATAAGACTCTTACAAGATGATACTAATGAAGCAAAATGTTTTCCTGTCTTATATCCAACGGGAGCTCCGACTTTTCATGACCTTCGCAAAGAAAAACTCACACTGGCAAAATATTTAAACACACGTCTACTAAATGCTGATGGCAGATTTGCTAAAAACACAGACTTTATATTCTATGCCCAGTACATATCAGAGGTGGAACAAGTTCTATCAAATGTATCAATTGCCATGCGCAAAGGTTACGGCACAGAAATGCCGCACAGAGAGCAACGCAGTTTTCTAACTGATGCAGTATCTTTAAAACAAGTGTTAAAAAATGACGAAGGTTACAAGTTCTTACGACCTATACGTGGAACACCCCCCTTTTGGCAATCTGCACAAAAATATTTGTTTGCTATGATACGACAACTTGGAATCCCACATGGTTTTGTTCATTTTCCTCAGCTGACATGCGCTGGCCTGAAATGCTAACAACACTCAGTCATGAACAAAAGCAAAATGTGCCTATAGATGAGCTCAGTTGGTCGGAGAAATGTGCCTTGTTGAAACAAAACCCAGTTACAGCTGCAAGAATGTTTGACCATAGATGGCACAGTTTCTTGAAAGATGTGATTTTGTCTCCCGCTGCTCCTATTGGCAAAATATCAGACTACTTTTACAGAGTTGAATTTCAAAACAGAGTCTCCCCTCATTGCCATTGTTTATTCTGGGTGGAATCTGCCCCTCAAATTGACGTAGATCCTGATGAGGAAGTTGTGGACTTTATCGACAAATATGTGTCATGTGAACTGCCATCATCAGACGATGAAGAACTGTGTGAGATTGTAAACAGTGTTCAAAAGCATAGCACTAAGCACTCCAAAACTTGTAGGAAAAAAAACACAGAATGTCGGTTTAACTTTCCACGACCACCCTCTTGTCGAACATTTATAGATCGAAATGTGAAGCTTGCAAAAAAAAAGAAAAAGGTAGTTCAAAGTGACTTACATGACCCTGCAATGCCCATGCAAGAACACAACAACGCTGAAGAAAACTTAAATGTCAATGATGCACAATCAGATGAACCAGAGACTGAGGAAGACCAATTGAGAAAACTCATGACACAAGCATTGGCTGAAAAGATTTTGAAAATGGTCAGAAGGAGTTTACTAAATAGTGACCAAACATTTAAATCCACAGAGGAACTCTTTCAAAGCATCGGAATTTCACAATTGATTTTTGAAATCGCCAATTCAAAACTAACCCACAAAACCAATGTTGTTTTACAAAGAAAGCCCAGTGACGTTTGGATTAACAAATTTAACAAAGACCTGTTACGAGCTTGGAATGCCAATATGGATATTCAATTCATTGTGGATGCATATTCTTGTGTAGTGTAGCCTACATTATTTCTTATATCTCCAAAGCAGAAAGAGAAATGGGATTTTTGCTAAATTCTGCACAGAAAGAATGAACTAAAGGCAATCTGGACGCCAGAGCTGCATTCAAGTCACTTGGCAGTGTTTATCTTCACAACAGAGAAGTGTCTGCACAAGAAGCTACTGCTATAGACTAACTGGAATGCATTTGAAGGAATGCTCACGCAAAGTAACTTTCATACCGACAGGAGAAGATAGATAGATAGATAGATGGATACTTTATTGATCCCGAGGGAAATTAAGGTCATCCAAGAAGCTTACACTTACAAACAAACATGAATAACAATAAATACAAAAATCACAATAAATACAAAAACAATACACATAGGGGGAACATGTACACATGGGGGTGGGGTGTTTACATATAACATATACATATAACAATGTGCTTAACATGTGACAGGGCTGTAAGTGATGGAAAGTAGTAGTGCAAAAGTGTTCCTGTGCCTGTGTGGATAGTGCAAAGAGTCCTGTGCTTGTGTGTGTGGGGATAGTGTACAGTGATATAAATACTTAAATAAAGGAAAGGCAGTCCAAGGGGCTAGTGTAGCCAGTCAAAAAAAAAAGTAGAAAAATGTAGAAAAAGGAAGGAAAAAGGATGGGCAGTGGGATGGAATAAGGAATAAGGTGTGAGGAGAAGAGGAGGGCAGACTGAGGTAGACTCATGCAGAGAAGTCCATCTCCCTCCCCCTCCCCTTCTGTGTGGCATTATAGAGCTGAATGGCCCTGGGGACAAAGGACTTCCTCAGCCTGTCTGATGAGCATGACAGTGACAGGAGTCTGCCACTGAAGATGCTCCTCTGACCATTAAAAGTGTTGTACAGAGGGTGGTGGTCATTGTCCATGATTGTTAGCAGCCTGCTCAGGGTCCTACTCTCCGCCACTGTTGTAATGCAGTCCAGATCGGTGCCAACAACAGCTCCTGCCTTTCTCACCAGCCTGTCAAGTCGCCCAGCATCCCTCTTCTTTATGCTGCCTCCCCAGCACACCACAGCATAGAAAAGGACGCTGGCAACAACAGACTGATAAAACATACGCAGGAGTTTGTTGCAGACATTGAAGGACCTCAGCCTCCTCAAGAAGTAGCTTTGGCCCTTCTTGTAGATGGCATCTATGTTAGCTGACCAGTCCAGTTTATTGTCCAGGTGAACACCTAAGTACTTGTAGGTGCTGACCACCTCCACACTGACACCCTCTATGGAGATTGGTAGCAGAGGAGGCTGAGACCTCCTAAAGTCTACCACCATTTCCTTGGTCTTGGAGGTGTTCAGCTGCAGGTGGTTATTCCTACACCACTGCACAAAGTTGTCCACCAGGCTCCTGTACTCACCCTCCTGTCCATCCCTGATACACCCCACAACAGCAGAGTCATCAGAGAACTTCTGGATGTGGCACGACTCTGTGTTGTAAGTGAAGTCTGATGTGTACAGGGTGAACAGCACTGGTGAGAGTACAGTCCCTTGTGGAGCGCCGGTGCTGCACAACACAGTCTCAGATACGCAGTCTTTCAGCCTGACAAACTGCGGCCTCTCCGTCAGGTAGTCTGTGACCCAGGATACAAGGTGGGCGTTCACACCCATCTGCACGAGCTTGTCACTCAGACAGAGGGGCTGGATGGTGTTGAAGGCACTGGAGAAATCAAAGAACATGATTCTCACAGCACCCTTCCCCTTGTCCAGATGAGTGTGTGCTCTGTGCATAAGGTAGATGATGGCATCTTCCACGCCCACCTTCTCCTGGTAGGCAAACTGCAGCGGGTCGAGTGCATGGCGTACCTGGGGTCTGATGATGTGCAGTAGCAGTCTTTCCATGGTCTTGCAGATGTGAGATGTTAAGGCGACTGGCCTGTAGTCATTCAGCTCCCTGGGGTGTGGCTTCTTTTGAACAGGGATGAGGCAGGATGTTTTCCACAGAGCAGGGACCTTCCCCTGTTGGAGGCTCAGGTTGAAGAGATGCTGCAGAGGCTCACCCAGTTCCACAGCGCATGCCTTGAGAAGTCTTGGACAGACTCCATCCGGGCCAGCTGCCTTCCTGGGGCGCAGTCTCCTCAGCTCTCCTGTGACCTGTTTAGCCGTGATGGGAGGGGGGGGCTCTGTGTAGTCACCTGGGGGAGGGGTGCTGCTGTTAAGAGTGGCAGAGCAGTTGGTGGGGGGGATGCAGGGATAGGTGTTAGACAGGCATTAACACCAGTAGCAGGGTTGTCAAACCTGTTGTAGAACTGGTTAAACTGGTTTGCCCTTACTGCATCCCCCTCAACAGTGCTGCTGCTCTTCTTGCAGCCTGTGATAGTTTTCATGCCATCCCACACCTCTCTCATGCTGTTCTCCTGCAGCTTCTGCTCCACCTTCCTCCTGTATGAGTCCTTTGTATGAATTTGAGAACACCCTATGCGCATGAGTTTACCTCTGAGTGTATTGCGACACAGACAACTGAACGACAGCAATGAAGAAAAGACCTTATGGATGACAAGTGTAACAGATGGTGTTACCTATCTGTTACACTTGTCATCCATAAGGTCTTTTCTTCATTGCTGTCGTTCAGTTGTCTGTGTCGCAATACACTCAGAGGTAAACTCATGCGCATAGGGTGTTCTCAAATTCATACAAAGGACTCATACAGGAGGAAGGTGGAGCAGAAGCTGCAGGAGAACAGCATGAGAGAGGTGTGGGATGGCATGAAAACTATCACAGGCTGCAAGAAGAGCAGCAGCACTGTTGAGGGGGATGCAGTAACAAACACCACAAACACCACCGTTTCAAAATATGTGCCTTGCCACGTTCTGCTCAGAATATCGCGTTTTAAGCCAAAGTGAAGTCCCAACAAGGCCAAGCGAAACTGTCGTGCAACTTTTGAACCAATATGGCTACGTCAAAAAAAGAACACGCTCAAAACCTGCTGTTATAAGATATGCAAGACTGTCACCCACAAAAGACCCTGAAAAATACCATCATAGTCAACTTCAATTGTTTTTGCCCCATTATGAAGACTGTGAATTGAAACCAAATCCTTTTGCGTCATACGAAGACTTTTTCAAAGTTGGCATTGTACGTGATTTTAATGATGACATACACACAGTTCTAGACATTGTTGAGAACAATAGGTCCATCTATGAACAACATTCTGACGAACTACATGAGGCTCAAATTGTTATGGAACAACAGGGTGACTTGGATGATGCTTGGGCCCAAATTTGCCCACAGTCTGAAATGGAACGCCTTCAGTGTTTACAATCACAGGAGATTATTCATGATGAAACTGATGTACAGATCATTTCTGAAAATATTCCAGACCTTACAGAAACTTTGCCTATCACAGGTAACATAGAAGTTAGAAAAACATTCATAACCAAAGAAGCAGCATGGGACATAATGAGATCTTTAAATGATGAACAAGCACGCATCTTTTACAAACTACGTCAGTGGAGTTTAGAAACAGTATGGGGACAAAAACCACAACAAATACACCTTTTTCTCACTGGTGGAGCAGGCACAGGAAAGAGCCATTTGATCAAAGCCATACATTATGAGCTGTTTCGAATTCTAGCCCAACTATGTACAAACCCTGATGACACTACAGTGTTATTAACAGCACCTACAGGCGTTGCGTATAACATTGGTGCTGCTACCATCCACAATACTTTTTCTATCGGCACAGATGTGCGATTACCTTACCAGCCGTTAGGTGAGGAAAAGATCAACTGTTTACGAGCAAAATTTTCCAATTTACAATTACTGATCATTGATGAAATATCAATGGTGGACACCAAACTCTTTGCATACATTCACGGACGACTGAGACAAATCATTCGGAGATCATTCTTTGTTTGGAAAAGTAAGCATTGTTGCTGTGGGCGATTTTTACCAGTTACCACCTGTAAAAGGCAAACCTCTGTATGCCAGGACTAAACATTTGGAACGATCACTTTGAAGTTGCAAATTTGACACAAGTTGTGAGTGTTGAAAATTATCATTGTCAAACATCATTGTCAAACAGTGCCGTGGTGGTCATAGAGCAGAATTGCAGCTACAATTGTCATTAGGCCCGTGCGCAGGGATGGGTATCATGTAAGGTCAAGCATGAAAACCAGAGTGCAGGTGCAGGGCAGTGGAAAGTTACAGAGCAGTCAGGAGGGGGTCACTCATTTACACCCACACTCACACACACTTATACATACACACATACAGAGATACACTTACACATACACACACAGGCATATGTACACTTCTATATACACACATACACACATACACACTTACACGCACACACACATATACACATACACACATTCAAACAAACACTCAATTACACATACACATACACACACACACAGATTCACACACACCTACACACATGGATACACAAACACACATATACACGCATACGCACACAACCATACAAATGCACACAAATGATGAGGCCTCTCAAGGCCAACATGGCCTTTCATCATGTGATAACCAAGAAAATTGGCAGGAGGATCTTTTCTCCCCAAAGCAAAAGTTCCCTCGCAACAGGTGAGCGAGAATATTCTGAGTGGCTAATAATGAGTATAAAAAGTGTGAAAGTATAAGGGAATATTCTGATTGGGTCATTTTTAGATAAGGTGATGACCATGATGCATAAACTGACGAATTATGAGTATAAAAGACAATGCATTGGGTCTTAGAATTCAGAGTTTGCCCGGGGACCCCCACTCTCATATTTGGATGATCTGTCTGCAGGATTGAATAAAACTTCAGTTTATCAGTTTATCTGACTCTGATTGAATATTATCTCTAAGTTTTTTGAAACAGTTGTAAATTCGCTACAACATAGTGGTGTCTAGAAGTGGGATTGGAACAAGGTCGAAGGCTCCCTCTTTTCTGGGTCCGGTCCGCCGGCAGGGCGACTAGAAGCGCGCAATTTAAAGGTAAGAACAGCGTTGTTCTGTTTAACTAGTCATTTTGCTGGCAAAGACTGAACCCAGAGGGGAAGAAGGGTGTCTAGGCCTACCAAAAAAAAAGGACCTTAAAAAGTCAGAAAGGCCGGGTGATAAACTGAAGTGAGCAGACCTAAATTATTATAAGTCAAATATTTTTATTTTGTACCAGTAAAGTCTGGCCGTCAGTAAAGTCTGACTGTTGAAGAGATAGTAAAGTCTATCTGTGATCAATTATTTTGTACCAGTAAAGTCTGGCCGTCAGTAAAGTCTGACTGTTGAAGAGATAGTAAAGTCTATCTGTGATCAATTATTTTGTACCAGTAAAGTCTGGCCGTCAGTAAAGTCTGACTGTTGAAGAGATAGTAAAGTCTATCTGTGATCAATTATTTTGTACCAGTAAAGTCTGGCCATCAGTAAAGTCTGACTGTTGAAGAGATAGTAAAGTCTATCTGTGATCAATTATTTTGTACCAGTAAAGTCTGGCCGTCAGTAAAGTCTGACTGTTGAAGAGATAGTAAAGTCTATCTGTGATCAATTATTTTGTACCAGTAAAGTCTGGCCATCAGTAAAGTCTGACTGTTGAAGAGATAGTAAAGTCTATCTGTGATCAATTATTTTGTACCAGTAAAGTCTGGCCGTCAGTAAAGTCTGACTGTTGAAGAGATAGTAAAGTCTATCTGTGATCAATTATTTTGTACCAGTAAAGTCTGGCCGTCAGTAAAGTCTGACTGTTGAAGAGATAGTAAAGTCTATCTGTGATCAATTATTTTGTACCAGTAAAGTCTGGCCGTCAGTAAAGTCTGACTGTTGAAGAGATAGTAAAGTCTATCTGTGATCAATTATTTTGTACCAGTAAAGTCTGGCCGTCAGTAAAGTCTGACTGTTGAAGAGATAGTAAAGTCTATCTGTGATCAATTATTTTGTACCAGTAAAGTCTGGCCGTCAGTAAAGTCTGACTGTTGAAGAGATAGTAAAGTCTATCTGTGATCAATTATTTTGTGCCAGTAAAGTCTGGCCGTCAGTAAAGTCTGACTGTTGAAGAGATAGTAAAGTCTATCTGTGATCAATTATTTTGTGCCAGTAAAGTCTGGCCGTCAGTAAAGTCTGACTGTTGAAGAGATAGTAAAGTCTATCTGTGATCAATTATTTTGTGCCAGTAAAGTCTGGCCGTCAGTAAAGTCTGACTGTTGAAGAGATAGTAAAGTCTATCTGTGATCAATTATTTTGTGCCAGTAAAGTCTGGCCGTCAGTAAAGTCTGACTGTTGAAGAGATAGTAAAGTCTACCTGTGATCAATTATTTTGTGCCAGTAAAGTCTGGCTGTCAGTAAAGTCTGACTGTTGAAGAGATAGTAAAGTCTACCTGCGGTCCTACTTGTTGCGTTCTGACTCTGACTCAAGTGATCTAAATTAATAGCACTATATCATTGCATTTGTTACAAACAGTTGGAGACGTCTAACTGAGTTGTAAGAAATGCCTGATATTTCTAAGCGGTGACAACCATTTGTGTGTGTTTTAAAAATTAAAAAACACGAATCAAAGGGTTCGTCTGCATATCTTGTTGAAGGAGGAGCGATCGGTGAATCATTTCCAACCAGTGGAGAATGGTAATAAGCAATGGCCGTCTAGTAAAATTAAAATAAAATGTCAAATGAAACTGGTATTAGTGTGCTATATTTCATGCAAAAGTCGGGCAATTATTAGCCAGCGGTGGGTATTTATCCCCAGTGACAGCAATGTGGTCGGAGAAAGATTAGAGTTCGAACATTCAGCTAAGGATTGTGTACTAATTGCACTGTGAAGAAGAACATAAGTCATAAAAAAAGCAAGTAATTTGAGAAGGAAACTGGATACTGACAATTATTATAAGTACGGGTGTGACAGGCAGTCACACCCAAAATCATCCAAAATCAGCGCATTAGTGTATTGTCACAGCATCTGTATGAGTGTGTTTGAATGGTGAAAGCAACGAGAAACCACGGAACGTCAGAGTTAAGTGGAGAATAAAGAAAAGGCATGAATGAGTGTGACAGAGTTAAATAAGTGTCTGAGAAAGCATAAGGCGCTGGAGGGCAACTAATAAAGACTCCCCGATAATTATTCCAGCAAGCCTAATAAAGGGTACATGAGTCGCGGGATGAGGCATTAGTAAAACTCCGGTAAAAAAATCCGTGCGAACTATAAGAAGTTCTTGAAGGATGCGCAACAGGTGCATTATTCAGAAAGTCTAGTCAAAATAAGTACCCTTAGTCAAAGTATTGTGTGTGTGATGTTGAAATAAAGAGAAAAACTGAGAAAACTGTGAAACAGAAATTATATTTTCCCGAGTGATGGAGTATTTCAGAGTAAGACACATGCATTTAAACTGATACACACAAATCAAACACGGTCAATGGACGGGGCATTGTTGAACAATTAGGCTGTCGTTTTCTGGTTGAATGCAAGTTTTCGAATTTATGGGTGAATCTTCTCGAAACTTTATAAGTGGTAAAATACGCATGCCAATGCTACAAATGATGTTGCGTGAATAGAAAAATACATCGGTACAGAGTTTTTAATGCAATGCTGTGAATATTGGTGGTTTTGGAATTGAAACAGCGTTTGACTGCCCGTATGCGTTGCGTGAATAGAAAGAACAGTATACATCGGTAAAGAGTTTTTGATGCAATGCTGTGAATATTGGTGGTTTTAACATTGAAACATAGGGCTCGACCTTCCGTATGCTTTAGATCCTTGCGAGGAGTTGTTTGTGAAAGCGGTTAAATCAACGAAGATAAAAATACATGTGTTGCGGGCGATTTTATGAAAGATAGCCTATTGCAATGCTTTGCTGGAAACATCAGATGTATTAAGAAATCATATGTTTTGTTGTACTTTGCCTGGCTAAGGTTTGTAAAAGACCATAAGGATTGAACCAAAGCGGACTGGAGGGTCTCCTAGTTCGTCTTCTCTGATGAGTCCAATTTTCAGCTTTGCCCAACACATGGTCGTCTGATGGTTAGACGGAGACCTGGAGAGGCCTACAAGCCACAGAGTCTTGCACCTACTGTGAAATTGGACTCATCAGAGAAGACGAACTAGGAGACCCTCCAGTCCGCTTTGGTTCAATCCTTATGGTCTTTTACAAACCTCAGCCAGGCAAAGTACAACGTTGTCCCGGAAGAAAAACTTGCTTCCTTTTGCTCTGACAATGTTCCCCAACTCTGAGAAGTGTTTTTTCCAGCAGGGCAATGCTCCATGCCACACAGCCAGGCCAGTAAAGGTGTGGATGGAGTATCACCAGATCAGGACCCTGTCATGGCCAGCCCAATTTCGAGACCTGAATCCCATAAAAAAATCTCTGAAATGTGATCAAGAGGAAGATGGATGGTCACAAGCCATGAAAAGAAGCCGAGCTGCTTGAATTCTTGCGCCAGGAGTAGCATAAAGTCACCCAACGGCAATGTGAAAGACTGGTGGAGAGCATGCCAAGACACATGAAAGTTGTGATTTTAAATCAAGGTTATTCCACCAAATATTGATTTCTGAACTCTTCCTAAGTTAAAGCATTAGTATTGTGTAGTTTAAAAATGAATATGAGCTTGTTTTCTTTGCATTATTCGAGATCTGAAGACACTGCATATTTTTTGCTATTTTGACCAATTGTCATTTTTCTGCAAATAAATGATCTAAATGACAATATTTTTATTTGAAATTTGGTAGGAATGTTGCCAGTAGGTTATAGAATAAAACAAAAATGTACATTTTACTTTAACACATACCAATAAATAGTAAAACCAGAGAAACTGATAATTTTGAAGTGGTCTCTTAATTTTTTCCGCGGCTGTATGTGGTATTTCCATATCGTAAATCACACATTACATGTCCGATTGACACAAGTTTGCTCACGTGGACACAGAGTAACCCAAGGAGAGTACAGCAACAGTTACAGACGCTTACGAACGACTTGTGTGCGAGTGAGATCAGTCCCAGTACAAGAGCACGATTGATTACGCTGTGAGGGCATAGGCAGTGGCGCAAAAAGTGGGTATGCGCTGTATGCTGCGCATAGGGGCGCCGCACCATGGGAGCGCCAAAGCGGTGGTAAAAAAAAAAAAAAAAAGTTTGGGGAATTTTCTATATGCAGCTGCTGTTGTGCGTTTCTAAATCATTTCTGCATTTCATTAATGTTATATAACATTTTAGAGGACTAAACAGCCTAGAGTAGGCGCCTCATCTCTTAAGATTCCATAATAGAATTTTTACAAAGAAGAGGGAGCGTGAGCGCCATGACCGCTGAACACACAAGCAGTTAGAACTAGGCTACGAGTAGTGAGTTGGTTGGATGGAAGATGGATAAAGCAAAAAAGCTGTCGGGAGCTGAAAACAGAAAAAGAAAGAGGGAAAAGGAGAAGACATGTCAGGGGATGCAACAGCAATTAAATAAGTGGATGGTGAAAGACAACAGGTAGGTTTTAAGGTGACTTTACGTTTGTGCTTGGAGGCTTGCAAATAATGTTAACAGACTAGCTAGCAGGCTAACTAGCGTTTGCAAACATAGAAATGTAGCAGCCAAATGGGGGTTTATGGCTAGCTTAAGCCTCATCAATTAGGCTGATGATAGCTACATTTAGATTTTGGTTCAACCCTACTGTACCAATCCCATGTATGACACATCTCAATTTTATTAAGGCAAAATAACAACTAGTAAATATAAGGTGGCAGACGGGCCCTGGTAGCATTCACAGTAACTAAGAAGAAGCTGGAAACGTAACTCTGGTTACCATGGTTACCATTAGCTGTTCATGTTAGCTGTGCTGTCAAACATTCAGGCTATCTGTTGGCATGGTGCAATACTAGATAAATGAGCAAGTGCAAAGGCAGGGCGTGTTATTATTTAGTAGCAACTAAAGAGCACTCATTACTACATTTGTAGGCTTACTTTTGCGTATTAAGGCATTATGTTGCAATGGTTATCATTATAATGTTAATGTTTGCTACTGTTTATTATTTGTTAACATTGTTACTAATATATATATATTTGTGTGTGTGTGTGTGTGTGTGTGTGTACAGTATATACTGTATGCACCATAGGGTACCATTACCATTATGGTAGGCATGCAGTGGCTGATATACTGATATAAACTGATACTGATATAAACCTTTTTTTATTTAAAGCCCATACATGATGATGTCTGGCACACTTATTTATTTATTTGTTTAAGAAAAGAGAAAAAACGTGTGTGTGGGGGGGGGCGCCAAAATTGTTGCTGCATACCCCCCTGACACTGGGCAGTTGCACCCCTGGGCATAGGTGAGAGGGGAGTTAAGATTCTTAACCCACAAATAATTATACGAGCAGTGCCACGAGAAGTGTATCAGTGTGTGAACACTGCAGCAAGTAACTGTTAAAAGTACTTTTTTGTATTAATTTTGAAAAACATAATACACTGCATAGTGATTTTGAGTTTGTAGAGTAAAGTGTGTTTCTGAACATGGCAGCAGCTGAGTTGGGAACAGGAAAACAGACCCCTTTAGAAGCGGTGTGTGGTAAATACCCAATGCAGGCAGACAAGATTAAAAGCCACTGCTTAAAATGGCATGACAGAACCAAGGGTGACACAAATCCGTGGCCTCAACAAGGCTCATATGATTCTAAATTATTAATACAAACAGAAGGAAAAATACAGGATCATAAACGGAAAGACAAGAGTAAAGCACGAAAAAAGAAAAGACAGGAGTTAGAAACACTAAGAAAATGTATGGGAATAATCAAGGACAAGGTAGAAGGGAAAGAAACAGCAATACCATCACAACAGCCTGGGGTGGGAGAGGAAAAGGGAGTATGCACATCAGAAGCTCCAGAGGGAGTGCAGAGTAGCCCACCCCCGTACACTCCGCCTGTGAGAGCACAGAAGAAGCTATACCCACAGCTGCATGAGGTGGCACAATGCCCACTAGTACAATTCGCTGGTACAGCAGAAGTAAGCGAAGACAACAAAGTGAAGTATATGATAGAAGAAGTAATACAACGAATAACCAGATTAGAACATGTCACCAGCTCATTACAAGATAATGAGTGCATCAGGCACTCATCTCCAGTCACTGCTGACAAACACAAAACACACAATGTGGGAGAGGACGCTCAGGGTTTTCCGTTGCATTTGAGAAAAGAGCCTGAGAGAGCCGTTGATGACACAATACTACCCGAGCGCACATATGAGCTGTCTCCATTTGATTATCCTTACTTTACAGAACCAGAACAGAAGAGAATGGAGAAGAAGCATTCGCAAGAGCAGAGTAGGAGACAGGCAAGGCAAAATATATTGCTTTCACATGAGGAGGAGGAATGTGAAATGCTACAGGCCCATGAGAACAGAGGGGCAGGAGTGGGAGAGAGAGAGCTGACTGAGATAAGAGAGCTAAGGATGACATTGGCTAAAGAAGCGCAGCAACTAAGTGAGACACTCACTCATGGGTTAAGCCCCAAAGTAGCAGTGAATAAGAGGGAGATGCATGCAATTGAGGAGTTTTGGAAAAAGAGAGAGCAGATGTGGCTGCGGCTGTGCGGGGACCAACCACTCTGGGTCCAGGATGGAAAAGGGCTAGAGGAAGCCCGCCACTTACTGGGTGAAATAGACAAAGAAATTGCATTAATTAAGCAAACAAAAAGTACTCATGCACAAACCAACAAGGGGTTAAAGATAGAAGATGGAGAATTAAGAGCTCTGCAGAAATTGGAAAATATAATAGCTAAAGAGGTCAGAGCCAATAAGGCCAGAGAGAAAACTAGTTGTAAGAGCACTAGGAGACCAATGTGTATTAACATAACAGCAGGCCATATGGAGGGGAGCTTGGAGGATATAGAGACAGTACCTGAGGAGGTGAGAGAAAGAAGTGACACAGATAATGAAGAGGGCAGTAGTGATGCAGAGGAAGTGGCCACAGAATCGCCAGTGCTTTCGTTCATGATCACAGCTGCAAAAAAGAAGGCAGCAAGCAGTCACTTGGGGCAGAAAATGAAGAGAAAAATGACAAAGGTCAAGCATTGGGGGCAGGTGGAAGAACACTCTGACTCAGATGCAGATGATGAGGAGGACACAGAGCCCAAAGGCCAATGTCCAATAACAATCCTCACAAAGAAAGAGGTGATGAAAGAGTTAGATAAAATGTCTAAGGAACTAAAAAAAGTGAAGGGTCGAGTAAAGCAGCTAGAACAATTTCTAATGCAAAAAGAGAAAGAGAAAGAGAAGGAGAAAGAAGAAGAGAGGGCTCCAGTGAAAAGAGGTAGCAAGATGTTGCCTTTAATCACTAAAGGTCCCGTGCAGCATTACCAGCCCTGGGGTCATACAGATGTGGTTGGGTTAATCTCTAGACTTCCTTTCCTCCAAGATTCTGCGGCCGTGTGGGTGACGCAGTTTGAAAATGAAACTCATGGAATAACTCTATGTCTGGGGGACATTAAAGTACTTCTGAGTCAAATTCTGACAAGAGAGACTGCCAGGAAGATCTTTGACAAAGCCGACATGGAAGGAGTGATGGGAAACCCAATGATAGATGATGTGCCTTTCAATGAATACAGAAACAAGGTGTGGCACGCATTAAGGGAAACTTACCCTAACGTATTCTCTCTCACAAGCATGGCAGTAGATACGTTGAAAACAGATGAAAACCCTGCTGCGCTTGTGCAAAGAACAAAGGCAAACTGGCGAATGAAGATGGAGTCAAATCCAGAGAGCAATCTGATGACGAGACATTTGATGAAGAAATCGATCTTTGATGCCCTCCCGCCTCCAGTACAGACTGAACTGGACAAAGACCACCACATTGGAATAATGCCACGTAGTGAGTACAGGGATGCTGTGACTCATTTTGGCAACTTCAATAAGGGAGCAGAAGAAAATATGCGTAAACAAGGCACTGAAAGACAGAAGAAGCTGGTGCAAACGCAGTTGGAGAATGCTAAAGGGCAGAAAAAGATAGTCCAAGAGCCTGTCATTGAGGCACCATTTCAAAGCAACCCAGCGCCAGCACCGGCACCAACAGCCTCTCCAGTAACATCTGCACCTACACGAGCTGCACCCCGAGCACCACAGCCGACACGGCCTGAATATGCCTACAGACCTCCACAACCACCGCAGCCATACTGGGTACAGCTATATCCCCAGTGGCAGCAACCACCACAACCGTGGAAGGCACAACCACAAGTGTACAGAAGCCAAGGTGGTGGCAGAGACCGAGGCAGGGGAGGCAACAATAGTGCCCGTGGCAATACGAATGGACCAGTCATATGCTGGGCCCGTCAGCAAGAAGGACACATGTCCAGAGAATGCACCCAACAGGAGAGGACGGGAGGACAGGGAGACACCCAGCCACCGACGGAAAATCCCAGTGGTCCGGTTTCCCCGTATGGGGGTGCTTACTCTCGAAGGGGCGTAGAGAATCTTAGTGAGGAGTGTCAGTTTGTAATGTTATCTAGCAAAGCTGATAAAGAACATACGCTGCAGGTTAATATAGAGGGTAAAATGGTCACATTGATGGTTGATACTGGAGCAAAATACAGCTGTGTAGCCACAGCTGATGCCCAACACCTCCCTAGGTCTAACAGTGGTAGAGTAGCAAAGACCATTGGAGTCTCAGGACAAGTGCAGCTAATACCATCTTCTGCCCCGGTGACAGTAGAATTAGATGGAAAACAAATTAAAATGCCAATTTTAATTTCAGATCACACTCCCATCAATTTAATGGGGCGAGATATACTCTGCCGGATGGGAGTCCAAATTGAATACACTCCGAATGGACTCTCTCTGATCAGCCAAGAACCCTGCCATGCCATGGCCCCTCAGATTCCAATTAGTAAAACAATCTATTGGATAACATTACTCAAAGTAGGCTGGGTTGAAAGAATTTGGAAGTTTTGGAAACCTCTGATAAATGCAAACTATCCCTTGTTGAGGGATCCAAGATGCCCAGCACACTGCACCATAATGATGGAAGACAACCCCAGTGTGGAAAAACATGAAGAGTGGAAAAAGGTGGTTTCTGTTGGAAAACTACTTGAGATGAGGGCCCAATATGTAATCATAGGGCCCGAGGGAATGGGAGTACAAGTTGAATTAAAAGAGTCAGCATTAACCATAATGTACAATATTCCAGACTCCGTGCCGCATATTACCCTCAAGGTAGGCCTAGGGTTTCGAGCAAGGCATGTGGGGTCCATGATGAAAAGAGCACAACAGGTTGAGTGGATGCAACCACCGACCAATAATGACAACAGAGTTAAACTGTCTACTGACAAAACTCTGACACGACTTGATTTTAAATGCAGGGTCACAGGGCTTCCTGAGATAGTCGTCATCCAGGATGACATCAGGGGGCCAGAGGTTGGGGTGTCCGAGCAGCTTCAGCCACAACAGGCATACTAGATAAGTGATTTCAAAGAGCCAGTAGATGACTAATATCAAAGATGGAATGTGGACAATTGTAATTTTAAGTCCCCTGCCTTAATGCATTCCTCATTGTTCTCTTGGGTTTGACTTAGCTCCAAACCAGGACAGTGCAAAGCAGTGGATCAAAGAAGTAGCTTGGAGAGCAGACATTATGTTTCTCCCTATGTCATAATAGGTCCAGCAGGGGCAGCAATTAGGATAGGACAGATAACGAAAAACCCTGAGTTTTAAACAAGTGCTGACAAAACATACACTTCGACTCTATCCCACACACACATTGCATGGACAACCACTGATAACTGATACACCACGCACAGTACATGTTAGACTACATGACCCTATGTATTCAAGAACTTGCCCATTGAGAAGTCCTTGCTGTCTGTATAGTGTTTACCCGGGAGGGGGATACAGATGCTGGGATGGTGAAGGTCACAAGCCCCTCACTGCAGAAGAAGAGCCGATGTGCGAAGAACAGGTAAAAGTTAAAAAGTGGAGAATAATTATCCTAGCAGAAGACACAGGGAAACAAGTTTTGTAACAAGTACCAGTTCAGGGGTGGGTAAAGGGTGATTTTGACATAGTGCAAGCAGTCAGGCCTATGGAGTTTAAACGTAAAACCTGATTTCAAGTTGCCTTTCCAGGAGCAGTACCCTATTTTTCACCAGCAGCAGCAGCAGAGGGAATCAGAAGTACTGTAGAGAGAGCAGGCATGTGTTTAAGAAAAGTGCTATGTGCAAAGAAAGAGCAGGCATCAGTGCCACACAGCTGCAAGCCACCGTGATAGTCACATGTCCCGATATGAGTCTGTGGGGGAAAGTTAAGTGGTTTCCTCTTGTTTTATAAGGGTATGAAGTTCAGAAAATAGACATACATAGCTGAAAAGTCCTTTACAAGACCTATGTGACAAAGTTTGACGGAAGTGTGTATGTTTGTGTTTTGAGCTAAATTAATATGCAATTAGTATAAAATAAGACGGGTACAGAAGCCTTGGAGTAGCAGCACAGTGTGTAAATTGCATACACTCTAACTTTTGTGTTGTGTCGAAGGGGGGACTGCCCCAGTGTTTTGACAAACCCTATGAACCATGCATGGTCTAGTTTTTACATTACAGCCAAAGTTGGTCATCAATGATATAATTCTGCTCCACAATATGGGAAAAAGCTAAAATGATTTAAAAAGGAGGATAAAACGGGCCACGATAAGGTGTGGAGATGCCAGAGTGGCCACATGGCAGCTCCACGCAAACTCTTTGGCCTGTTAATGACTGATGCGCATGATTTAAATGCGCAAAGGGGGGAGGTATGACATAACATTTTAGATAAGGGGTTCTAGTAATTTTTTATAAGACATCATTGATGACAGACTGGCAGTGTGAGACTTGTAGTACAAGGAATTGCAGCAGAGCCTCAGGGGTGTATTCCAATACCTGAAGGCCCATTTAAACATGTAGTAATTTGATAGTATAGATATGGGAAGAAAACAATAAAAAATATATCAAGAAATGCAGGTATGTACCAGTAGCAGTTGAAACATTTTCACAATGGGTTGAGGCGTGCCCTAGTCCAGTTCCTGATGTTAAAAATAGCGAAAATATGTAAATTGTCAAATTTTAGTTGGCTCGATGCAATGTCAATTGCCCTGATGCACATGAGATCACAGAGAAATCACACTACACATATCACACCTCATGAAGTGCCCACGAAAAGGGCTATGCCCATATCCAGTATTCAAGGGGATGGCAAGGGTCCACCCCTAAAGCATCTCCACCGAGAAATCAGAAATTATGTGCAACAGTTGTTTTTAATCCATAAGATTATTTATTTACAGATGATGAACCAAGAATGAATAAGCAACCCACAGGTGGACGTTTGTGGCCTGGCTCAGCCTGGAAACTGGGTGTATGTAAAGATTTTCAGGCGAACGAGTATCCAACCCGGGAGAGAGGGACCATACACACAGGCCACTCCAACAGCGGTAAGAGTACAAGGGTTAAGTGTATGGTATCATCTCAATTTGTGTTACAGAACTCCAGTCCCACCAACGCAATAGAGACAAAATGGAGAGCTATCCAATGCAGAGAGGGAACCCTGGGAGAATGGTGCAGGTCAAAATAAGCATGGACCAGGACACCAACGACAGGAGAGGCAGGAAAAGGACCCAAGCGACAACATACACAGTCTTGGTGACAGCATACTACCATGACTTCAGCAGTCTGGAGGAGGATTACTTCGTGAGCACCTTTGTGGGCCCAGAGAAGGAGTAATAGGAGATGTGTTGATCCCTGTGCAAAAGGTCTGACCCAACAACTGCCTGATGTCCCCAGCCAGTGAAGGACACCCCAGGAACCTACCCGTTTTCCATTGTCCATTTTCCCTTTTCCTGGAATAAATCATTGCCCTGCAATAGGTGAAGAGGATCAACGATCGTTTCCCTCACTGTTAGAAGGTGTTGAGGATCACAATGCGTTCACATGGCATACATACACACTGAAACATATATGGACGGTTGTACACTACATGAAGGGGATGAAGAATTTAGAGGAGCCTAGTTGAATTCACCAGGGTAGTCATCACTGCCCTCTTACTCTGCATTTCACTTCCCCCACGTGTCTGGGAGCCAAGAGTGTTCTGGACACATTACATATAGGGTAACTTACACAACAAAGAATTTGCTCTCGTTTTAGGCGGTCGACGCACCACAACGTTTTTGTCACATCTCAAACCTACACAACAAATTGCTCAAACAAAATAAAGATGAGGCATGAACATCACCGTCGTATTTAGAACGTTTAAGTATTATGAGTAATCATTGCAGATTATTATATGTCTCTAAGGTTAAACTTAAGTGCCTTAAGAAGTTTAGGTGCTAGCTTAACGTGATACAGTGCCTTATAGTCTGGGGTTTAAAGGGAAGTGGTAACTCACCTCACTGAAAAGGAGCACGAATGTTTTCAATTTTTTCTATACTCTGTTTCACTAATGTAACTACAGTTTTTTTATATGCATGCAAGTTAAATCTCCCTAAGGGGTAGCCTGGGGAGAAGATACTTGAGCTTTGCTGATATGATGTACCTCATATTATGGTACTATAATCTGTGTTCACCTATCAAATGTATTGGACCTTTTCTAAGAGTATACTGCATCTATTCTTTCTATTCTAATTTTATATCCTGTGTGAATTGATGGTTATAGTAATAATTAAGTAGTAACTCACTTGTGATTGATCTGGTGGGTCGTATCATTTTTTTAAATAAGTGTGTGTAGTTGCTTATCATCGCTGTATAGTTTAGTATAGTTTAGTAAATTATAATCATATTAATGCCGATGCATACTGTACTAGTAATGAAGTAAGATAAACTGAAATATATCCATCGTATTGTGTGTCAAAATTGACACAAAGGGGCGTTTATGTTGAAAATTATCATTGTCAAACATCATTGTCAAACAGTGCCGTGGTGGTCATAGAGCAGAATTGCAGCTACAATTGTCATTAGGCCCGTGCGCAGGGATGGGTATCATGTAAGGTCAAGCATGAAAACCAGAGTGCAGGTGCAGGGCAGTGGAAAGTTACAGAGCAGTCAGGAGGGGGTCACCCATTTACACCCACACTCACACACACTTATACATACACACATACAGAGATACACTTACACATACACACACAGGCATATGTACACTTCTATATACACACATACACACATACACACTTACACGCACACACACATATACACATACACACATTCAAACAAACACTCAATTACACATACACATACACACACACACAGATTCACACACACCTACACACATGGATACACAATCACACATATACACGCATACGCACACAACCATACAAATGCACACAAATGATGAGGCCTCTCAAGGCCAACATGGCCTTTCATCATGTGATAACCAAGAAAATTGGCAGGAGGATCTTTTCTCCCCAAAGCAAAAGTTCCCTCGCAACAGGTGAGCGAGAATATTCTGAGTGGCTAATAATGAGTATAAAAAGTGTGAAAGTATAAGGGAATATTCTGATTGGGTCATTTTTAGATAAGGTGATGACCATGATGCATAAACTGACGAATTATGAGTATAAAAGACAATGCATTGGGTCTTAGAATTCAGAGTTTGCCCGGGGACCCCCACTCTCATATTTGGATGATCTGTCTGCAGGATTGAAAAACTTCAGTTTATCGGACTCCGGACTTCTGACTCTGATTGAATATTATCTCTAAGTTTTTTGAAACAGTTGTAAATTCGCTACAACATGAGACAAAAAGATTGTACTTTTGCTGAGCTGCTCAATCGTATACGTGTCCGTGAAAAAACAACCCCTATGTTCAGGTAAGGCCAAAGCTGGGAATTGGTACAATTCCCATGTGCGAGAGTCGCCATTCGCTTCAGAATTGGTACAATTCGCATGTGCGAGAGTCGCCATTCGCTTCACGCGAATCAGGCACAATTCGAGTGGGCGAGAGTCGACACTTTGGGCTTATATGAGACATACAGTATGGCGCATATGAGACATACAGTATAGGCTACGTTGTTGACAATTCTCACAAAGACACGCGATCTGAATTGCACAGAGACGGGCGCATATGAGACATATACGTTGTTGACTCACAAAGACAAAACAAATAGCTACACGTAGCCTATAAACGTTGTTGAGACTCTTATTAAAGATTGTACTCATTCTCGTGGTTGAAAGTCGGTAACAAAACAGAGACAAATAGCTACACGTTCAAGCAATGTCATTTCATGTCATTTATTTCAAAAACAAACAATCAGAGTGTAAGAGCTCTGGTTCCAAGACACAAAAAAGCCAGGAACCAGGTCTGATGGCCCATCAACCTAAACAATAGGCCAGGAGCCGCCTTGATGGTTGTAACCTGGTGCTGTGTAAACTAGCTTGTGGGTGTTGAATTGGTATTTTTTTTGTTCAGCCACTTAACATTTTATAGTGTATTCATATCTATTTATGTCATATCATGCCTCATGACTCTTACCTCATATTCATTGTACTTATATATCTTATCATGTCTTACCTCATTCATAACCTCTATTGCTACCTTCACCTGTACCTGTATCATATCTGCACTAATGTCCAACTATTGCTGCCAATGTTACTACTGCTCATACCCCATATATCTTGTACTGTCATATCATACTGTATACATCCCATCTATTTATTTTTATATTACCACTATGCAGAATACTCTGCACTCTTCTGCTATGGTTCCTTTGGTTAGATTCCGTTGCATTGTACTTATATCATATCAACATCAGCATTGATCTCACCTGGTCTGCCCACACTGACAAGGTGGTCAAAGCTGCCCGAAAACGCCTCTTCTTCCTGAGGAGACTCAGGAAGTTTGGCATGAATCCAGACATCCTCACCAACTTCTATAGATGCACTATAGAAAGCATCTTGACTGTTAGCATCTCAGTGTGGTTTGGAAGCTGCACAGCCATGGACCGTAAGGCCCTACGCAGTGTGGTCAGATCCGTTGAGTTCATCATCGGCAGGAAACTCCCATCCCTTCAGGACATCTACCTTAAAAGATGCCTCCGAAGAGCTGGCAGGATCCTAAAAGACTGTCATCACCCATCCTTCAGACTGTTCACCCTGCTGCCTTCTGGTAGGCGGTTCCGAAGTGTCCGGTCTCGCACCCGCAGATTGGAGAACAGTTTCTACCCTAAGGCCACCAGACTCCTAAATGAACAATAATGCACTCCTCACTTTACACTTGCCACTTTACTCTTCACTGGCTCACTTTTACTGCTGTTTGCACTACTTTCTCAGTCCAGCTCATGTTCAGTTTAGCTCATGTAGGTTGTTTATCTGTTTAGTATCTGTTTAATATGTGTATTTATGTTTAGTATCTATGGTAGTGTGGTATGGTGTCCTGTCTTAAGCATTTCAGTGCCCAGTCCAACTCTGTTGTTCTGTGTATCTGACAATAAAAGAGTTGACTTGACTTGACTTGACTTGTACCTGTATCATATCTGCGCTGATGACCAACTACTCATACCCCATATATCTTGCGCTGTCATATCATACTGAATACAAATGCTATACAATACATTATCTGTAAGGTTGTGAGTGTGCAGTGGTAATGTAAGTTGATATTGATTATGTTTTTATTCAGTCACACACAGTAACAACAAACAAGTTCAACACAAATAATAATACATTCAAAGTGACTGAAAAGGCACAAGCTGAAGCATAATGCTTGTATTTAAGCCTGTCCTGTTTGACCTATTTAAGCAACCCATCAACATATGCATTTTTATTTTATTTTTTACAAGTAATACATGTAATGGAAATAAAAAAACAAACAAAAGAATTGCCTCCAAAAAGTTAGTCACAAGAAGAGCAATGAAGCAAGATCCCAAATAAACAGCACAAAATCCTGCATACATTATGGACACTTGTAGCCCTCAAAAAATGCTTTAGCTACCATCCCTTTGAAAACAAAAAATGTCTTACACTTTCTTAAGATTATGTTAGCATCATTCCATAATGAAATTCCAACAACAGATATACATCTCCTTTTAATTATTTTTTTGGCATTTGGTACACTAAATTTACAGACATCTCTGAGATTATATTTTGTCTCTTGAAATGAGAAAAACCTTTGTATGCTGACTGGGAGTTGGTTTGATTTAGCTCGATACATTATTTGCATTATTTTATAATACACCAGATCATTACATTTCATAACAAATGATTTCATAAACAATGGGTTAGTGGGTGCATAATAATCAACCTTATTTATTATCCTTATGGCTCGTTTTTGTAAAATAATGATTTCATTAACAGTTTTATATGTCAATCCCCAGACTTCCACACAATATGATATGTAGGGAAGTATAAGTGAACAGTAAATAATATGTAAGGCCTTATAGTTTAACATGCTTCTTGATTTGTACAAAATTGCTATCATCTTAGAGATCTTTCCTTTGATATAATAAACATGTGGTTTCCATGTTAATTTATGGTCAATGACCACTCCTAGAAATGTTATCTCGGTCACTCGTTCAGCATCACTTATTTTTAATTGAATGTCCTTACCTATTTCCTTTTCGATTTCCAAAGACCATGAATTAGTTTTTTATTTTTCTATTGAGTGACAATCTATTAACATCAAACCAGGTTTTGAGGATTTCTAAATCTCTTTCAATAGAAGTCAAGAGTTGCTGTAGATTATTACCTGAACAGTAGGCTACATGTTTGTATCAGTTGGATTCGTAGAACGTAATAAATTACATTGCTTGACCGTGTGGCTATTTGTCTCTGTTTTGTTATTGTTGTTGTTACCGACCACGAGAATGAGTAAGATCAGGCACGTGCACTGACATTTTGGGGGGCAGGTGCTCAAAAAAAAAAAAAGGGCACCCATCGCCAAAATTATTTATGAAATTAAAAATAATAATAATTAATAAAAAAACACAGAAGGAGGTTTTCAACTTATATATTTATTTGTGTTAACAAACTAGATCAAATGATCAAATTGAATAAATAAATGAATAACAGGCATTAACAGACAAAACAAGGCCATATTGTATAAGCAAATAGTATGTTAAATAATCAAACAATATTCTAACTTAGAACTTATCAAAACTCTGCTCTGGATAAATTAAAGGATCTTCACAGGAGCATCCTCCTTGGTGCCATTTCTTGGAAGATTTGTATCACTTCACTGTGATTTATTTCAATGTCTTGCTCAATGGCAAGCAGGAGAAGGTCAGAGAGTCTTTCTTCCCCACAGAGACTCCTGAGCCTGTTCTTTATAATCTTCAGTTTTGAAAAGGATCTTTCCACTGAAGCTGTTGTCACTGGCAGTGTTGCATAGATCCTTACCATCTTCACAAATGTTGGAAAGATGAGCTGGCCAGAGTTCTCCTCCACAATGGCAAGGATTTCTTGCAGGTTCTTCGAGGGAAAGCTGGAGTGGAACACCTTTACCTCTGTCTTCAGCTGGTCCTCATTTTCCACATAGAAGTCACAAAGAACATGGACAGCTTCCTCTGCCTCTGGGTTTGGGGTGCTTGTCCAGTTGGCACACACTGTTAGAGAGTGGAAGGACCGTATGATTGAGCCAGTTGGACTTCCAGTGATGCTCCTATGGAATCTCCTGTTGAGCTCTGCAGTCAAGGTATCAATAAATGTGTAGTACACATTCTTCCTGTAGTATGACTCCAAAGAGTCAATCTCATCACTAACTTGCGATGCAGTTGTGCTTTGGTTGAAACGCACTGGCACTTTCCGTTTCCTCTCCTGGCCAGGCACAACGGTAGGTAAAGGAAGGTTGAGAGCCTCTGCCTTCTCTGACGCACCTTGAAATATCTCGGCAAACTTCTCCTCAGACCTCAATGCTTGTATTGTGTGAATTACACCATCGATTAGCTTGTAGGCTGTGGAGTGGTCCAGGCTTTCTTCTTGCAGAGCGTTTGATGCAAGAGCAGTGACTGCAAATGCTGGGGTGGTGATTTCCATGCAGAGGATGAATGCGAAGTTAATCGCATTACTGTACATTTTTGCATCCCCTAGGGCCAGGTCAGGTGGAATTCTTTCACAGATCTCATTGAGGAGCATCATAATAGCCTCAAGATTTTTCTGAAGGGCCTTCAGTGCTTGTTCCCTGCAAGCCCAACGGGTATCTGAAAGCCTCTTGAGCTCCACAATAGGTCCCTTTGGATGCAGGGACTGCTGCAATCTGACTAAAGCAGCATGGCGCTTTGAGGAGCCACTGCAAAAGGCATACAGCTTCTCAACCAGGTTGAAGAAGGTCACAAAGTGCTTGTTTGACTTTGAGGCTTCCACCAGGACCAAGTTCAGGCAGTGTGCTTTGCAGTGCACATAGAGTGCCTTCTCATTAAGTGTGCGTATTCTGGCTTGAAGGCCATTGTACATGCCACTCATGTTGGCTGCTCCATCATAGCCCTGGCCATACATATTTTTCACCTCCAGACCATTCTTCTGTAGAAGGGAGACTACAGTTTTCTCCAGCTCCTGCCCTGTTGTCGTGTCAATGTTGCAAACTTCAATGAATCTCTCTTTAATTTGCTTTTGATGTAGGTATCGCACTACAAATGACACCTGTTCTTTGTGTGAAACATCTGTGGTTTCATCCAAGAGAATGGAGTACATTTGAGCTTCTTTGATTTCTCTTTGGATCTCCCTCCTGATGTAAGTACCCAGTGCTGTGATCAGGTCATTTTGGCTTCTGTTTGACAGCAGTGACACCTGGGGCCTTTTCTTGGTGACTTTCACTTTTGCAATGTTTTCTGTATGCATCTTCAGCACACTGTCATAGCGGGAAAACAGATTAACGAGTTCCAGAAAGTTCCCACGGTTGCTACTCGAGTGACTCTCATTATCACCTCTGAATGCTAGTCCCTGCCTTGCGAGATACTGTGAGATCTACTAACCTGGTCAGTATCTCTCTGTTTGTCTGCCTCTCTCGCTCTCTGGCTTCCACTCCCTTAACATCTGATACATCAAATGATGTCTGGAGTGCCTTTTTTCTATAATTGGTCCACCTCACCATGCTTGTCATATGGACCTCTGTGACAGAGTGCTGCTGGATTTTTTCAAGAGCAGTATTCCACTTTCTGATACAATTTCTCCACTCCTTTCTGCTTTTATACTTATCTTCAGGTAGAAAAAGCCGACAACTGAAACAGTGCATTGGCTCTGAACTTGGGGAATACTCCAGCCACCCATTTCCAGAAAACCATTGCTTTTGGAATGACCGCCCTTCATAATTTTTAGGGAAAACTAATTCTGCTTGACAGGGCCCTACACTGCAGCACATAGCTTTGTAGCTCTCATTGCACCTGATCTTAAATGCTTCAACGTGGGACGGATCAGTAGGGTATGGCATGGTGGCTATTTTGGAAATTGCATCCTCATTTTCAGATCTTTCCTCCACATGCCCTAGCTGTGATGTAGAGGGGGCTGCTGTTACTTCACCCTCTCCTTCACTCATTTCCTCAGGCATCACTATTTCTGTTGCTGCCCCTGAACATAACAGAATCTGTCCTTCCTCATCTGTGATGGGCTCCCCTGGACTAGGTAGGGTAACTGATTCTCCTTCATTAAATTGGCTTGTTGATGGCTTGATCCAAGTCAAAAGGGAGCGGCTACTCTGAGCTGCTTGCTGCAGTTCCCTGTCCTTCTGCTTTTTGACTCTGTCTTTTTTTGGCATTATGCTGCAAATTTTGTAAAAGAGATAAATGAATGTTGTGGATAATAATTGTACTGTTTTCTGAAGGTAAAAGCATAAGCAGTATTACACTAATTATGCTCTTCTCAACCTGTGTTTCCTTTTGGCAGTATTAGACAGCTAGCTTACATTTCCCTTATTTTACTCTTTTTCACCCTCTGCAATTACTCATACAAGTTTGATCGTTGTAAAACAGGCAAAACGAAGAGATACATAAATATCACGTTAAACAATGTTGGACAAGGATAGCATGACACCGAGAGCTAGCATAGTTTACCTGCTATTTTCTAGCTGTGAATTTTCGTGACATTTATAAACATAATTTCAACATACTTTCGAAATTGTCTAAACGGCCTTTATACAACACAAACTATGCACTTTCAGACAAATAATGTAATTTAACATGACAAACGTCAGTAAACAGCTGGGCAATGCTTTGAAATCAAGTTAGTTGTTTGTTAATTTTTTTTAGGAAACATCGGACCAGTTATGTTTTCAGACGTAATGTTTTTAGCGGCACTAATGTTGTTGTTAATTTATAACACACAAAGTCGGGGGGTTGCACAATCACTGTCATTACCTGTTAGTCTGATGCTGCAGGTCAGTGAAGACGTAGTCTGCACCGGTGTGGCCTTGCGCTCAGAACTGATGTGGGGGATGAGGAGGGAGAGGCACGGCGGGGGCTTGTGAGCACCCGTGAGCATAGGCATAGAATACGTATTCTACGTCTATGCCGCGGAGCATGTCGGGGCGAAATTCTCACAAGATCTCAAATAAATAACCCCTCAGATATCAAAACACATTTGGGGAAATTGATGACAGAGAAACTAATTTGTATTCTAAAAATATTGATGAATGAAAATAAAATTGGGCTCGAGAAAAAAAGGGCACTTTTTCTCAACCAGGGCACAAGGGCTGGTGCTTGAGCACCACTTGGGGTCTATCTGTGCACGTGCCTGAGTAAGATCTTTAATAAAAGTCTCAACAACGTTTATAGGTTACGTGTAGCTATTTGTTTTGTCTTTGAATGAGTTGTGGTCTTTATAGTTCGCGTCCTAAGTGAAGCGCGCTTCATTCACAAAGTGGCGACTCTCGCCCACTCGAATTGTGCCTGATTCGCGTGAAGCGAATTGTGCCTGATTCGCGTGAAGCGAATGGCGACTCTCGCACATGCGAATTGTACCCGTTCGCAGACAAGACCTTAGCTCCTATGTTGCAGGAAGACATTGATGTTTTGAAACAATGTGAAACAGGACAAGTCCTGAATACATTGCACATTTATGCTACAAATGCAGAGGTTTGCGATTACAACTCTGAAAGGCTCAATTCAATTTGCCCTAATGCTATAACTATTGAAGCACAAGACTTTGACCGAAACCCTAAAACAGGCCGTATGGAAAGAAAGAATGAACACCACAACAAAGTTTTTAATTCCTGTCTTTGTAAGGTCTGTGCTCTGTCCCTGTCTTGTTTCATTGTATGTATCCCTTGTGTTCCTTCTTTTGTGTTTGTTTACCCTTGTCTCCTCGTGTCTGTCTCCTCACGCCCTTCCCTTGTTATTGTGCGTGTGCTGTTTATTAGTTTGTCTCCCTTGTGTGTCATGTGATCTTTGTCTAGTCTTTGTGATTCCTTGTTCCCACCATGTGCTTTCCACCATGTGCTTCCCTGTGTTTGTTTGTGTATTCCATGTGCCCTTGTTGTTGTCCGTGTCTCCACCCCTCACCTGTTCCCAATAATCACCTGGTTTGTTTGTCTTATTGGTTTCTCCTGTGTCCTGTCAATTCACCTCGTTTAGTCCACCTGTGTCTCCTTGTCTGCCCTGCCTTGATTGTTTTCACCTGTCCCTTGTTATCTGTTGTGTGTGTGTGTGTGTGTGTGTGTATATATAGTCCTTGTGTTCTTGTCTCTCGTTGCTGGTTCGTCATTAATGTTGCGTGTTGCTTCTCAGTGTTCTCAGTGTTCTCAGTGTTCTCAGTGTTCTCAGTGTTCTCAGTGATTTCTCGTGTTGACCCTGGACTGTTTTTGACTTCCCTATTGCCTTTGCCCTTTTGGATTGTTTGCCTGCCATTGGACTGCTTACCCGTGTACCGAAACCTGGACAGTAAAAGTTTATTCTTTATTCTACCCCTTGTGTCTGAGTCGTGCTATTGAGTTCACACCCCAACCCCAATTCGTAACAGTACGAACCAGCCAAGATGAACTCAGCCGACTCAGACCCAAGCCTGATGGATGACCCTTATAGCCAGTTTTTTGATTTTGAGAACAAGGCCATAGATCTGCTCCCCTGGGAGATCTTCTGGCATGGTGATTCAGCGAGTGAGGACTGGGTCGACGATGACGAGCTCTCAGAGGGTGAGTGGCCTGAGAGAGAAGTCATTGAACCAGTTCCCCCACCCGGGCCCAGCCGAGACGCTCTGTTTGCGGGTAGTCGGTTGGCCATCCGGCCAACTCCATTCAGAACGCCACCTCTGTTCTCGTCCCCTCCGCTTCCAGCACCCCCTCATGATATTGAGGATGTCAGCGAGTGGATCGATGGGGGCTTTATATTGGGGGACCGCTTTTTTGAGAAGCCAGCCGGTGCTGATGACTGGGAGGCCTATGACTCCGAGGATGACTCGGATGAGGAGGAAGAGATGGACACAGCTCCCGCCCCTGCTCAGATGACCGCCGTCGCCTCCGTTGCTCCCGCACCTAAGACTCCATCTCCAGCACCTCCTGCACCTCTCACACCAGTACCAGTGCCAACTCCCCGGCTGACTCCTGCACCTCGTCGAGCCCCAGCTCCCCGGCTGACTCTTGCACCTCGTCGAGCCCCAGCTCCCCGGCTGACTCCTGCACCTCGTCGAGCCCCAGCTCCCCAGCTGACCCCTGCGCCGCGTCAGGCTCCAGCTCCCAGGCTGACCCCGGCACCTCGTCGAGCCCCAGCTCCCCAGATGACCCCTGTGCCTCGTCAGGCTCCAGCTCCCAGGCTGACCCCGGCACCTCGTCGAGCCCCAGCTCCCCAGATGACCCCTGTGCCTCGTCAGGCTCCAGCTCCCAGGCTGACCCCGGCACCTCGTCGAGCTCCAGCTCCCCAGCTGACTCCTGCGCCTCGTCAGGCTCCAGCTCCAGCTCCAGCTCCAGCCCCAGACCCTGAGCCATTCCACACTCCTGCAGCTCCTGCTGCTGCTGCCTCCGCAGCTGCTACCCCTGTTGCTGCGCCTCCCCCAGCTGCTCTTCCTGCATCCACTGCAGCTACTCCTGCTGTTGCTCCCTCAGCAACCGCTGCAGCCACTCCTGCTGCTGCTGCTCCTCCTGCAGCTCCTGCTGATACTCCTGCAATTGCCCCTCCTGCTTCGTGCGGAGCGGCTGCCTCCGTACCTGCTCTGCAGATTACTGCCGACTCAGACACTGTGCTTGCTGCACGGGTGGTAATGTTGAGTCAGCAATCCACCTCCATCTGCCTTGTTATGAGGGGAATGACGGAGCGAGAGGAAAAGGCCCGGATTTTCTTCAGCCTACTAGCGGCGGAATTCCAGCAGCTCCTGGCATGTTGGGATTCTCTTGTTGCACCCCCTTCTTCTCCAGCTCCAGATCAATCTCACCTGGATTCCGTCTCCAGGGTTTCAGCTCCACTCTCCACTACGGCTCTGGCTTCAGCACCAGTTTCATGTCTCCTCGCCCCCGCAGCTGTAGCTACTGCTGCCTTCACAGTCGCCTCGGCTACACTCGAAGCAGCCTCTGCTGCTGTCACTCTCGAGGCAATCACTACCGCTGCCACCATGAGGACCGTCTCTGCCGCCCTTGAAGCAGCCTCTGCGGCTGCCACCCTCGAAGCAGTCTCGGCCGCCCTGGATACTGCCTCTGCAGCTTTAGAAGCAGCTTCTGCCGCCCCCGAAGCAGCCTCTGGTGCTGCTGCCCTCGATGCAGCCGCTGCCGCCCTTGACGCAGTCTCGGTCGCCATCAAAGCAGCCTCTTACGCTGCCCCTGATGTCCCTTATGTAGTTACTGCTGCTATCGCTCCCGAAGCAGCCTCTGACGCTACACCTACTGAAGCAACCTTTGACGCTGCCGCCCCCGTGGTCATCCCTGATGTCCACGATGTAGCCTCAGTTGCTACCGCCTCGGAAGCATCCTCAGACGCTGCCGCCTCCAAAGCAGCCACTGACGCACCCGACGTAGCCTCAGTTGCTACCGCCCCTGAAGCAGCCTCTGACGCTTCCGCTGATGGTGATCCCACTGAGGCCTACGCCACAGCAGATCCAGCCGTTGCAGACCCCTATCTCGCAGTCACCGCTGCAGACCCGGACCTCGCAGTCACCGCTGCAGACCCGGACCTCGCAGCCACCGCTGCAGACCCGGACCACGCAGCCACCGCTGCAGACCCGCACCTCGCAGCCACCGCTGCAGACCCGCACCTCGCAGCCACCGCTGCAGACCCGCACCTCGCAGCCACCGCTGCAGACCCGCACCTCGCAGCCGCCGCTGCAGACCCGCACCTCGCAGCCACCGCTGCAGACCCGCACCTCGCAGCCACCGCTGCAGACCCGCACCTCGCAGCCGACGCTGCAGACCCAGACCTTGCAGTGTCCCGTTCAGCTGCAGGACCAGCAGAACCCTCTGCCGGCACTGGTCCAGCAGCACCTCCTGAAGGCGTCGCTGCTGTCGACTCTGCCGCCCATGTCCCCAGTTCCCCTGTCCCAGGTTCCCCGGTCCCAGGTCCCCCTGTCCCGGGCTCTCTTGCCCCTGTCCAGAGTGCCCCTGTCCAGAGTTCCCCGGTCCCAGGTTCCCCTGTCCCGGGCTCTCTTGCCCCTGTCCAGAGTGCCCCTGTCCAGAGTTCCCCGGTCCCAGGTTCCCCTGTCCCGGGCTCTCTTGCCCCTGTCCAGAGTGCCCCTGTCCAGAGTTCCCCGGTCCCAGGTCCCCCTGTCCCGGGCTCTCTTGCCCCTGTCCAGAGTGCCCCTGTCCAGAGTTCCCCGGTCCCAGGTTCCCCTGTCCCGGGCTCTCTTGCCCCTGTCCAGAGTGCCCCTGTCCCAGGTCCCCCTGTCCCGGGCTCTCATTCCCCTGTCCCGAGTGCCCCTGTCCAGAGTGCCCCTGTCCCGGGCTCTCATTCCCCTGTCCAGAGTGCCCCTGTCCAGAGCCCCCCAGGCGCCCCTATCCCAGGTGTACCTGCCCTGGTCGAGGAGGCGTATTGTGATCTCCTCGCCCCGAACAAGGCTCCTAGTCGCCTGCCTCATTGTGGGCTCCTAGTCGCCTGCCTCACTCTCCTAGTCACCTGCCTCATTCCACCCGGCCTGCCGCCAGAAACTCCGTCCCTGTTCGGCTGTTCCCCCGGTCGACCACCAGAGACTCTGCCCCTGTTTGGCCTCCCGACAGCCCAGCCACCAGACATTCTGCCCATGCTTTGCAGTCCACCCAGCCAGCCACCAGACATTCTGCCCGTGCTTGGCCGTCCACCCAGCCAGCCACCAGACATTCTGCCTGTGCTTGGCCATCCACCCAGTCGGCCACCAAACTCGTCAGCCGTCCAACCGGCTTGTCACTGGACTCTTGGTTCCTATCCCGCCTGCCTTGCTCTTGGCCCCCTCCACCCACCCTACTGGGACTTGTTAAGTTTGTTTTGGGCCGTCTGGCATCCGGCCCTTAGAGGGGGGGTACTGTAAGGTCTGTGCTCTGTCCCTGTCTTGTTTCATTGTATGTATCCCTTGTGTTCCTTCTTTTGTGTTTGTTTACCCTTGTCTCCTCGTGTCTGTCTCCTCACGCCCTTCCCTTGTTATTGTGCGTGTGCTGTTTATTAGTTTGTCTCCCTTGTGTGTCATGTGATCTTTGTCTAGTCTTTGTGATTCCTTGTTCCCACCATGTGCTTTCCACCATGTGCTTCCCTGTGTTTGTTTGTGTATTCCATGTGCCCTTGTTGTTGTCCGTGTCTCCACCCCTCACCTGTTCCCAATAATCACCTGGTTTGTTTGTCTTATTGGTTTCTCCTGTGTCCTGTCAATTCACCTCGTTTAGTCCACCTGTGTCTCCTTGTCTGCCCTGCCTTGATTGTTTTCACCTGTCCCTTGTTATCTGTTGTGTGTGTGTGTGTGTGTGTGTGTATATATAGTCCTTGTGTTCTTGTCTCTCGTTGCTGGTTCGTCATTAATGTTGCGTGTTGCTTCTCAGTGTTCTCAGTGTTCTCAGTGTTCTCAGTGTTCTCAGTGTTCTCAGTGATTTCTCGTGTTGACCCTGGACTGTTTTTGACTTCCCTATTGCCTTTGCCCTTTTGGATTGTTTGCCTGCCATTGGACTGCTTACCCGTGTACCGAAACCTGGACAGTAAAAGTTTATTCTTTATTCTACCCCTTGTGTCTGAGTCGTGCTATTGAGTTCACACCCCAACCCCAATTCGTAACAGTCTTAAGCCACGTGTCCATATGGGAATACAAGCTCGCATTATGCTGACTAAAAACATTCATGTTCAAGATGGACTTGTAAATGGCGCCTTCGGTACTGTCTTCCAAATCGTCATTGATACAGACGAATACTTCCCTTCTGCAATACATGTTGAGTTTGATGACGGCAAAATTGGACAACTCCAAAGAGCTAAAACAAGTACACCAAATAATACTAATCGACACATCACAATCATTTCACCAGTAGAAGACAAAGTGTCCAACCATGGCGGGATACGCCGGCAGTACCCATTACAATTAGCATGGGCATGTACAGTGCACAAAGTTCAAGGTCTAACAGTTAACAGTGCAGTGGTGAGCTTAAAAAAAATATTTTCACCAGGACAAGCTAACGTCGCTTTAAGTCGTCTTTCGTGTTTGTCAGGCTTAGTAGTTGAAGACTTCAAAGACTCCAAGATTTACTGCAACAACAACATCAAATCTATTCTAGCAACCATGCCGGCATTTCTTTCCACACCCTGTCGTTCAACCACTCCATTATTCACAATTGCTTTTCATAACATTCAAAGTCTAAATGCACATTTCAAAAACATGCAAGCAAACAAA
The DNA here is from genome assembly GCF_963457725.1 of Sprattus sprattus. NCBI lineage: Eukaryota > Metazoa > Chordata > Actinopteri > Clupeiformes > Clupeidae > Sprattus > Sprattus sprattus. The sequence continues at coordinate 31,702,269 of NC_137928.1, read as the reverse complement.
AGTATTTTGAAATCACAATGCATTTGTCTGGCTGAAACATGGCTTCAACCAAACTTTCCAACGGAACATTTACTTTTACCCAATTTCACGTTCTATAACAACACACGTTTCAATTGTTACAGTCAGATAAACACTTTCACAAAGACCTTAAAATTTCAGGCAAATGGAGGTGTTGGAATATATTGTCAAACAGATCAAAACATTGAAGTCAACACACCATGTCATACAAACCTTGAATCATTAGTCTTCCACGTTCCTCAGTTTCAATTAATCGCTGCTGTTGTATACAGGCCACAAGCATACCAAGTTGAGCTATTTCAAGAAAATCTATTGCATCTTATTGCCGAAATGGACACTTTCCCAGGAGCGAAAATTATTATGGGGGACTTTAATGAAAACCTTCTTACTACTACAGTCATACAAACCGTTTTCCAACAACATCATTACACTCAATTAGTTGACTTCTCCACCACTGATGCGAACACAACAATAGATCATGTATACACAAAAGATGTCCACTTTCAAATATCGCTTGAGTTGTTGTCAACATACTACAGCCATCATAATCCTATACTCATTCACATCAATTAACGACACATTACCTGCTAAACAATGCATGTAACAAAGACAAATCAGACCCTTATCTCCCAGCCTTCTGTCAACACATTGGACTTCATTGAATCACCCAACATTTGAAAACTGCAACCGATACAAACAATAACACACTTTTCTCATGAGCACACTAATCCTTGTGCTTTCAAATGTTGGGCCGCATTGAACCACCCAACATTTGAAAACTCACCCACAATATCAGGTAAGTCAAATGTCACAATGCGTATGTTTGCACTCCAATACAGCTTATTCAACACGCCAGCCTCATACAATTTCTATGGTTTCCTTTTCAGCAACCCCCTGAAACCTTCAAAGATTGTGGACCTATCACTGCTTTCATCATGCATCGATCTTGGAATGGCAAAAATCAAGCAACAACAAATACAAAGTATGCTCTTCTTCTTATAGAAATGGTATTCTGTCTTGGACACAAATTGTTCACTTTGTACATTGTTTCACTCCACTAAAACATATATTAACCTGCAATTTCAGGAATTTGTCAAGACATCCAACCCAGCATTGAAATCTTCTTGCAGCAATGATGCTTTCAGGTGAGTACTGATAAATCTCTCCCCACCATTACTACAGCAAGTAAAGTACATTACACATATCACATTTTTCCAATGCAATACAGGTGACATTGCGTACATTATTCTCATAACATGCTCATGGTTTGTTTTTCAGCTACGACCTTCAAGCCTTTAAACCCTGTGGACGTACCAAAGCTTTCACCACTGACCTATTTCAGTCTGGAAACACCAAATCAACATCACTACACAAGTATGCTTTTACAATTATAAACAATAACACACTTCTTCAATCTTGACACTAAATGTCTATCTTACGTACATTAATCAACTGCAACAACCAAATATTTATCTTACCTTGTCAAACCTTTTCCTTATTTCAAACAAAGGTTTGAGATCTTCCCTCCATCTACCCTGAAAAACTACTAGTCGTATGCTGACAAGTATGATGTATCTTGGAACCTGCTTGATATGACCCAACTCACTCCTACCATGTGGTAAATATATGAATTTTAACTTGCTTCACCTACACATAGTTTACTGTTTGTTAAATATATATACCACACGCCTATCTTCCAAATGCACATTGTAATGTCACACTACTTCAATGTGTTGTTTATACACATAATACTTACTTCTCTATGTTGTGTTTCCACAGAAGCTAACCTTAATTTTCAAAGATGTGAAGCATCACTGCATGAACTATCTGAACCACTGGATCCAACAACATCAAAGAACTCTGTGGTTGCCCCACATTTCACAACAATGATGATAAACATCATCATCGCAATACTTCAACAACTCCTTCCCACCATGTGGTAAATATATGAATTATAACTTTTACTTCACCTACACACAGTTTACTGTTTGTTCAATATATGTACCACATGCATATCTTACAATGTCACACTACTTCAATGTCTTGTTTATACACATAATACTTATTTGTCTATGTTATGTTTCCACAGAAACTAACCCTAATTCACAAAGATGTGCAGCATCACTGCATGAACTATCTGGACCACTGGATCCAACATCACCAACACAATACACTGACATCAAAGAACTCTGTGGTTGCCTTTTCCAACATCATTTGTATGTCTTTATTTGCATATTTCTACATTTACCAAATAAAACACTTCTCTCCTTAAACCACTGCTTCTTCTTCCTTACTCAACAAACTTCTTCAACTACCAGCCATAAAGCCAACAAATGTTGTGAATAAGAGACTGTCCTTAATGAGTGTGCCAAATTTCACAGCCCTCTAGGACAGTATTGCATTTCAAATGTAATATCCCATTGGTAGGTCTGCAGCAAGAATCTATTGAGAGACATGACACTTGGTGTGAATAAAGAACGGAATGTCCTTAATGAGTGTGCCAAATTTCACAGCCTTCTAGCACAGTATTGCATTTGAAATGTATTATCCCATTGGTAAGTCAGCAACATGAATTTTTCTATACAGTGACAAATTGTCACAAAAGTAAATTTTCCCCTGGTTCGTAATGTTTGGAGGAGGAAACCGCCATCGCTGCTTGCAGCTATATTTTTGTTTGTTTTTTCTTTCACAGAAGCACTGACATTTACTCCTCTGGATATCAGTAAACTACTTTATCAGTAAAGTATCTATCTATTATTATATCTTTCCAAACACAGTTCAAAAAGCGCAATGTCTTCAGAAGAGGAGCGCCTTGAAGGTCCCCCTAAGGAGAGCACATCTTCTCTCGAGGAACAGGTAATGTGTCTTACATAGAGACTGTCTACAACACTATGAAGTATTACCCTATTAGATTTAAATCTGAGCTTCTTTATCATGTGATATTATTGATTTCCAGCCTAAGGAAAAAAGGGGAAAAAAGCACCACCAAGAACCAAAAGCTACCTTGAGCAGTGAATCAGCCAATTCGCAGACCGGAAAATTAAGGGGGTAAGTCTTCTTTAATTATTTATGAATATGTTTATTGTCAATAGTAAGTAGTATCTGCTTTTCCATGGAATGTTGTAATTATACACATATGTCTGCTATCCAGCCCATTCCATGTAGGCCTATCCATTAGAATACCAGGTTAGTCCTTCAGTTATATCAGAATAGTTACTGTCAGTAATCTCTTCTCATATTCTTATCACTTAATAATGAAAGGCCAATCATCCATTGATGACCACGTTCTGCAACTGACTGTAGACAACAAGTGTGAAGTCCTTTTTTAGATTTAAATCTGAGCTTCTTTATCATGTGATATCATTGATTTCCAGCCTAAGAAAAAAAGGGAAAAAAGCCCCACCAAGAACTAAAATGTACCTGGAGAGAGAGGGACAGTAGGGGTAGAATCATACCCCAGACCACCAGGCCATCTACCAGTAAAGGTACAATAATCTAGTTGTGACATAATGAAAATCTATTATTCTACAAATTATTATGACTCTACATTTAAACGACGCTATTATCTTCCATACAGTATAACATGTCTTAAACTGCAGTTGGGTTTATTCAGCTTCAGGGATTAGGGAAACTCAGGAGAGACAGACTGTTGATCCACCATGTATGCCAGAAATAGATCTTGGTTCTTTACCATTCAGACCAAGAGGAACCACACAAAAGAACTGGCAAGCCTCGCCACCCTTAAGGCAGAACTTGGGATTGATGAAGTTAGAGCAGTTTGTCCTGGATGTCCTGACTTAGGCAAAAGATACTGGTGTGTAAAGGTTGTCGCATGCAAATCATTTGCTGTACCAGTTGAATTTTTTTTTAAACACACTGTGTGTAATTACAATTTGATTAGCAATAGGCATAGACACTATTGCTTTTATATGTACTGGGCTGTAGATGAAAAGGAATGATTTACTCCTCAGCAGAACCCACCATTGTTGATTCCTTCTAAGGAGGAGAATTGAGGAGCTGGCACTAGGAATAAAACGGACAAATCGTCTCTATAGACAGAATGGTAGGTCATTTTTTACCCCTGTTAAATTAAATGTTAAATAAAATGTTGTATGCATTGCATTTCCTCACTTCAGAACATCTGATAAATGTAAAGATGTTATGGAATGTTTTCTATACAGACAAGGGGCCTCATTTATAAAACGTTGCGTAGAAACCATCCTACATTTTGTCTAAGACATTTCCTGAAATGAGCGTAAGTGAGATCCACAGTAAACAGACGTACACACAAAAAACACGTGTACGCCAATCCTTCGGTTATAAATCACAAATGGAAGTGAAATTGAGCGCATTAATAATATGCTGATTAGATTAAATAGGGGCGTTTTGAGGGCGGAGATTCCGCCCTCAAAACGCCCCTATTTAATCTAATCAGCATATTATTAATGCACAAACATAGCGCATCCTCAATGCACAAACTCTCTGTGACAGTGGCAAGCAAGAAAGAAACATGTAAACAGAAGAATTAAAGTGAGGCTGACATCGACGTTCTGCTGATGGAAGAGCAGATGCGGGCCAAAACATCGTTAGAAAGCCTGTCTGGTGGCGTAATGGCAAAAGCAAAGTATGTGACATGTAGAAGGCACGTCTCCGAAGCACCAGCGGCCGCAACTGTCGCACGAGCAGCACCAGAAGGTGCATCTGCGGCAGCAGCACCTGCTGCTCCAGCATCGGAGTCTCGCCGGCCATCGCCACCTTCCCTTAGGCATGCCTTTGCTGTGCTCCATTACCAACCGCGCACGGGCATGTGCTGTATTAAAGTGGTCTTCCTAGGCTGCTTGAGTGTGCGCAATCTGGATGAAAATACATTGGAACCCTGTTTTACGCAGGAAATCCTCTTACACATTTTGCTGTTCCTGGGCACTGTATGGAAATCTAATAAATTACGGGCATATATAGTGATAAAACTGCGAAGAACATCGGGCAAAATTCTGCTCAAATGAATTCCAATTTCTCATCGGAACGTTCCTGTAGCCAGGAATCCAAGAACAGATAAAACCTGAACGTGTATGGCCTGGTTGCATTTGGTGCGCCTCTGTAGACGAGAGGCTATTTGGGCACAACGCTCTCGACAAGCTGTAGGCCTACCTGCTTATCAGCCATACATCATCCTGTGTCAAAAAGTCTGCGCGATCACGAAAAAACCCTTTCTCTCCTTATTGCGCAGTTGGCATCTACAACGCCAATGCAGCTATATCTCCTAATGAAAACTAAGCCACTATTAGACTTTCTATAGGCTATAGATTGAGCGAAATGTTTTACACTTGTGAAATTAAAACGGAATACCTATTAGACGTGAATCTCATTCATGTGTGAATTGTTCTAATAGTTTAATTGATTTTATTGAGCGAAACATTAGCCCTAATGGTGATGGTGGTGCACGATGATGATAATGAAACTGCGTGTCGGCGATTTGAGTTCTTAATCCCTGCAGTACTCCAGTATTGCCACAAGGAAATGTACTTACACGAACTAAAACCAGACGTAGAGATACGTCCTTTTCTACGTCTAAGACGGTTTTTATAAATCTGTACTTAGACGTGGATTTGATCGCACGCACAGTCTAAGATCAATTCTGTGCGTAAGTACGTTTTATAAATGAGGCCCAAGGTGTGATTGAATTCATTGGTGAGAACAAAATAAAAACGTATTGTGCTTCCCATTTTATGATCATGTTTTTCAGACACCAACTCAGCACGAAACATCCTGCGACGAAAATTTGGGATGAAAAGAAAGGTTTGGCAGTGGCAGTGGGCAAATATGATGCCCGTGTCCAGCCATCAGACCAGCTTTTCTCAGCAGAAGCCATTTTAAAGGGTGATTCTGATTTGCCCTGGGACCTGCCTTCCTCAGGTATGGTTTCATGCCACTATGGTGCAGCTCAATATCACCCATTTCATAGATATTTTTACACAGATAAATTACTCTAACTTCTTGTTTATGTATTTGTGATCTTTCCCTACATATTCAGATGGAGTACACTTCCTGACAAAGAAAAGGCTCTTTGATAAGGTCGTGCTCATTCGGAGGCTTGGGGAGGAAGAGCTGATCCTTGTGCAAGAGTCAAAGCAACACTGGCACTATATAAAGAAAAAAGAGGATTGCATGAAAACCGTAATAGCCAACATCAATGCTGATGGTAAGAACAATACATTACCGCTGTCATTTGAATGTACATGACCATAATATTTCAAGTTAACACTTTACACTCCTGATATCGCTGTGTACCTTTTTGTTTTTTTGTCTGTCTGAAGGGAGCCACCAGATCCTTGACGGCAACAGTGTTCCAGGGCTCCGCTGTATTTTGCGAAAGAAACTGTCAGATCTACAGTCAGAGCTTCACATCACAAAAGGCTGCTTTTTAAAACTTGTCCAGGTTGGCCCACAAGAATTTGTCGACACTGAAGACGAACCCGAAGACATGGCCAGTGGGCCGGAGAGTTTTGATGAGGATTCAGATGAGGACTTTGAATGATGTCCTGTTAGACACAGGACATCATTCAAAGTCCTCATCTCAATCCTCAAAGCTACAAACTAAACTATTTCTGGACATTTTTATATTTTTGTATATTTTGTGACTTGTGATATTGATATATGTTCATAAAAGCAACATAATTTCAACCTCTTTGTCATATGATTCCTTCACTGACCAAGGCTGATAAACCACTGACTACCAAGTCAGATTTACCACTGACTATCAATTAAATGTAATGCTGACAAAACAGTAAAATTGTCAAGGTGTTTCACAGGCCGGAATCCCCTTAGAGGTGGTAAAAGGGGAGGGGAAACAATCAGAATCATGGCAAAAGAAATAATTCACGGATTGTAAAGACCATGCAAGCATACAGATAGATAAATGGATAATTCATTCATTCCGAGGGAAATTTAGGTTATCCAGTAGCTTAACTCACACACATACAGTACATACATCATATACACATAGGGAGATCATGTTCACAAGGAGTGGGGTGTTTACAGGTACATGAATAGATCTGACCCAATGGTACAGTATGCATTGATTGTGACAGTGTTGATGTCCACGAGGAAAGTGTATTTGTCCTGCAAGTGTGCATAGTGCAAAGAGATATAAGCAGGTAAGTCTGCAAGGGGCTAGCATAGCCAGTAAAGGGATGGACAGTGGGATGATAATGAGATGAGTTGAGAAGAGAAGGGGAGGGAGGACAAAGGTAGACTCTGTCACAGGTAACATGTTCTTATGCTGCAAGTGTGGATAGTGCAAAGAGATATAAGAAGTTAAGTCTGCAAGGGGCTAGCATAGCCAGTAAAGGGATGGACAGTGGGATGATAATGAGAAGAGAAGGGGAGGGAGGACAGGTAGACTGCCACAGGGAACGTGTTCTTGTGCTGCAAGTGTGGATAGTGCAAAGAGATAAAAGTCAAGTCAAGCCAAGTCAAGTGTACTTTATTGTCAAAAATCTATATAACAGGGTTAGCACAGAAGTTTGAAATTGCGTTTGACCAGTCTCCAATGTGCAGTTTAAAACATTTAAATAAGACATTGACAATAATCTCTCTCTCACACACACACACACACACACACACACACACACACACAAACATTTAAATAAGACATTGACAATAATCTCTCTCACACACACTCACACTCACACATACACACACACACACACACACACACACACACACACACACACACACACACACACACACACACACACACACACACACACGCGCACACACACACACACACACACACACACACACACACACACACACACACATAGCAGTAGAAAGTACAATCAGTGGTCACAAGGTGCAACAGTAAAGTGCCAGTGGCATGGTGAAGTGACTATGGAATGTTCATGTGGTTTTCTTCAGTGTGTTGATGAGTCTGATGGCTTGTGGAAAGAAGCTGTTACTCAGTCTGCTTGTGCCGGCCCGCAGGTTGCGGTACCGCTTCCCTGATGGTAGAAGAGAGAACAGACTGTGTGCTGGATGAGTTGTGTCTTTGATGATGTTCATTGCCCGCTTGGAACAGTGTGAAGTGTACAGTTCCTGAATGTTCCTAAAAGAAGTTAAGTCTAGCATATCCTCGTGGCAGAAGTCCATTTCCCCCCTCCCCTTCTGCATGGCTTTGTAATGCTTAATGGCCCTGGGGACAAAGGACCTCCTCAGCCTGGCATATCCTCTCAGACCCTACAATCACAACTTGTCTCACAGTCACAAATGTACACTCATCTCTGAAGTCACTGGCAAGTTAAAGTTTTGACTGTGCTAGTTGACTTCAGTGCCTGCTGTTTGGCCTGATGCCCCTTACTGCCTATGTGCCTTGTCACATCCCGTACACCTTGATGGGCACAGGAGTTCTCTTGGCGGCAGAAAGAGCAACAGTAATATGAGCTGGTGCTTCCTTCAGTCATAAATGGCCATTTAGAGGATCATTCACTATTAAAAGAGGTTTTGTAGGTGGCTGCTCCTGGGACTGTTCTCCCTTTTGTTCTAGTCATCTCCTCTACTGTTTCTTCCACCATCTTCTCCTCCTCCTCCTGTGCCTACATATTAGAAAACAACTATAATAATACAATAAAATTAAAAACTAATTTAAATATTAACATAAGCATAACAGAAAAGATTCAACACAAGGCCAGAAATGCCTTTCTGAATAAAAAAGTCTTAAGTCCAGCTTTAAAGGAATCCAGCGTCTGCGTTGCCCTTGGTCAGCGTCTGCGTTGCTCTTGGTCAGGGAGGCTGTTCCATAAATGTGGCGCTGCCGAGCAAAAGGCCCGGTCGCCCATGGTGCGACGCTTGGTTTTGGGGACGCGGAGGAGCGAGCTGTTTGAAGACCTGAGGTTGCAGGTGGAGGTTTGGGGAGTAATTAATTCTTGCAGGTAGGGAGGTGCATGTCCATTTATGCATGTATGGGTGATTATAAGGACTTTGTAGTCTATCCGGAAAGAGACAGGGAGCCAGTGTAGTGAGTGTAATATTGGTGTTATGTGCTCATATTTCTGGACCTTCATCAGAATCCTGGCAGCGCTGTTTTGGATGTATTGCAGCTTCTGGATGTTCTTGCCAGTGATCCCATAGAAGAGTGAATTACAATAGTCCAGTCTTGAGGAGATAAAGGCGTGGACAAGCTTCTCTGCATCTGATAGGGTTAAAGTGGGGCGGAGTTTGGAGATGTTTCTTAGATGATAAAAAGAGGTTTTGCACAGGTGTTTTATATGATCATTAAAGTTCAGGTGAGAGTCAAACCTAACTCCGAGATTAGTGACTGTGGAGGAGAGGGGGATGACCTGGCTGTCGAAGGTGAGATGAGTCAAGGAGGATGACTGAACCTGGTGTGGGGTACCAACAAGAAGGGCTTCAGTTTTGCTACTATTAAGCTGGAGAAAGTTGTTGCTCATCCATGCCTTTATCTCCCCAAGACAGGCGTTGAGAGATGACATGGCTGCAGTGGGGCTTGGGGCAGTTTTGATATAAAGCTGTGTGTCATCAGCATAACAGTGGAAAGACATCCCATGTCTGCTGATGACGCGTCCGAGGGGGAGCATGTACATAATGAAGAGGATGGGGCCGAGGACCGACCCTTGCGGAACACCACAGGAGACAGGGAGCTGTCTGGACTTGCAACTTCCCAGTGAGACATATTCAGTTCTGCCAGAAAGGTAGGACTGAAACCACTTGAGTGCAGAGTCTGATAGTCCAATGGTGGTGTGGAGGTGCTCTAGCAGGATAGTGTGGTCCACTGTGTCAAATGCAGCAGTCAGGTCCAGGAGGATGAGGAGTGAGGGTGATCCTGCATCGGCTGTCATCAGCAGGTCATTTGTCACCCTGAGCAAAGCTGTTTCAGTGCTGTGGGCTGAACGAAATCCTGATTGAAATTTTTCAAACAAGTTGTTGTGTTCGAGGTGGTCCTGAAGTTGAGAAGCAACTACCTTCTCTAACACCTTGGACAGGAAGGCAAGGTTTGAGATAGACCTGTACTGTGTCTTCCTCCTCCACCTGCACTGTCTCTTCCTCCTCCACCTGTACTGTCTCTTCCTACTACACCTGTACTGTCTCTTCCTCCTCCACCTGTACTGTCTCTTCCTCCTACACCTGTACTGTCTCTTCCTCCTCCGCCTGTACTGTCTCTTCCTCCTCCACCTGTACTGTGTCTTCCTCCTCCACCTGTACTGTGTCTTCCTCCTCCACCTGTACTGTCTCTTCCTCCTCCACCTGTACTGTCTCTTCCTCCTCCAGCTGTACTGTTTCTTCCTCCTCCACCTGTACTGTCTCTTCCTCCTCCACCTGTACTGTCTCTTCCTCCTCCACCTGTACTGTCTTCCTCTTCCACCTGTACTGTCTTCCTCTCTCCTCCTCTAATGTGTTTACGACCTTCTCTGGGCCTAATCTGGCCTTTTAAGGAAGATTTATTTTCATTGGTTGCACCCAGATACAACAGATTGTTTATTTCTGATTAGCTATTGTGTAGCCCAGACCTGGGCAAAGTGCGGCCCCTTGGCTGTCCCTGACCAGCCCGCATAGGTCATTGGTAAATTAAGCATCAAACGTTAAATGATAAAAATTGATATTACTATTAATTTGTATACTTATACTATTGCATTGCAAGCTTGCTCTTGTGTGTACCATGTGTAAGGGATGTCTGCTAAATTGAGTTCAGCCTATTGGTCCGGCCCTCCACAACAGTCCCACTATCTCATGTGGCCCCTTGGGGAAATTAATTGCCCACCCCTAGTGTTGCCCATTTCTTTTTTTTTAAGTGGCACCTACCGGCAGAACTCCAGGGGGATCCGTGGATACGTGCTTGATTCCTCCATGGTGAGGGCAGCGCGGCCAGGTCATGTTTGCACGCTGCAGTACATTAAATAGCCTCGTTTTTTTTCAGCATGAGAAATAGGATGTTTGGCGGGAGTGCGTGACTAAAGACCGAAATGAGTGGCTGTCACGCTCAATGCGTGATATTTGAGAGCCCTGATTAAACAAAGCTGAAACCTCTTCCATCATGCAATCACTGCCTATGCATACTGAACAATAAGCTGATGCTAATAAACAACTTCCATTGTATTTAATACATGATTGAGCATTTATTATTTTAACAAACAAAAGACAAATAAACACTTTCCCATATATCGGCAGCCTTTTTCTACCCGCCTACTGGGTCTACACTAGGGGTAGATGCTAGACAATCTTCGCCGTGGGATGCTGTTGTTGTCTCTCCACCTGATCTACTTGTATAAAATCTGTGCCTATACCTACCCAGCTCCACCACACTGTCCCCCACTTACCCCATACTCTGCTAGCATTTTTTGGTCATGTAAATAATGTACACCATTGACAGATAATAACAATACAGAGAGCTCAAATAATTTATTATAATAACAGACTTCAAAATAACACAAAATGTATCTCTACTAACACACACACACACACACACACACACACACACACACACACACAAATGTCAATGTTATACAGGTGACACTCATTGCTCTTCAAATTCCTCATTCGAAACCCAGGAGTCATGCCACTTTATTCCACTAAAAGAGAAGAAAAAAAATGTTAAGAGGTTGACTTATTTTGTGGCATTACTTCAGAATAAGGTGGTTATGGAGCGCGTGCGCACACACACACACACACACACACACACACACACACACACACACACACACACACACACACACACACACACACACACACACACACGTTTCCCACAATTAAATACAAGAGCACTTTTACCTTTTGGTTTGCACCGCACGGTTGCAGTGGAACGTCTGCTCCTCTTGGTTGGAGGTGTTGCAGATGGCCCTGGTGTGGCGGGTGGCCCTGGTTCGAACGGTACTGGTGTGGGGGTTGGAGGTGGTGCGGATGGCCCTGGTGTAGCAGATCGAGCTACCACTACAATCAAAATGTGAAAAATATATCATGTTTCCATCACAGATTAAACAAAGTGTGTATCGTAATATTTAATGGTTAATGCCAATAGTGCACTTCAATGAATTACAGTGCTCGTCTGAGACAACATTTACACATAGCCGGGTATTTACAGAAATGATAATTTTCCTTGATAAAACCTCAGTTTTTGTGTTAATGAAAGGCCAAACCGCATGAAAATATCTGCGTTTTCCCACTGTGTAAACGGGGTCTGAGAATGGTACATGATAAAACATATGGTCAAGGCTCAAACCTGTTTTCACAAGACTCTCAAATATAGTTTTTATGTGCTCAAGAGCCTTCTTCTCCTCCTCTGTTTCTGGCACAATCGCGGTTAAAACGTCCGCTTTACATCCAGTTGATCTTGTGCGGCAGAACAACAGGAGTGGGCACAAGCCCACTTGCTGCATTTGGAACACCTGTAGAATAAATGGTGCAGTTGTTCAGGAAATCTCTGAATTCCCATCAGTTGGATAGACTGCACTGGATATGATTTAAATGGTTTAGTAAACATTTCCATGCAAAGCTTTTCTCATAGCTTTTTTCAACTACAGTGCCCATGCAAAAGTATTCAACCCCCCTTGAAAGGCATCACAATGTTAATGAGTTCAACAGTATATTAGGTGATTTGTCTTATTAATACATTTTAAAAAGAAAAATAGTTATTATTTCAAATGTTATTTTGAGTTCTAGGAATTTAAACTAGAATGAACTGAATAATCTACACTATATTGCAAGATAACATGTAGAGTTGATTGCGAGGCACTGTATTTTTCCATATTTATAGACAATACAAGATATTTAATGTTTTACAAACCCTTCTGAAAAATGTCTCATTGACACACAAATACTTCCACATACAGTACCATGGAGCATTACCATATCCCCAACACATCAGGGGAATGAGCACTACTCATTACAGCGGCAGTGATGGAATCCAGAGGGCAAATAAAGAGTATATTTAGTAAGGTTGTTTAGGTTATTATATGTAAAGAGTTCTTGTACAGAGTATAAGTCATGTTATACTATGTTATGTTATGGCAGGTTTTTGGGCGGTGCCTTGTAATTTCAGTGCCCAGTCTGACCCTGTGTCATTTTGTGCATTTGACAAATAAAAGACTTGTAACTTGTGACTGAAAGAGTAAGCACTACATCTTGTATGTGAAAGACATTTCTTATTGCTTTATACGGTTTAGTCATTTCAAACCCTTGTTGTTGAAGTTCCTATTCACAACCTACATGGGTGTATTTTTAAAACACATTTTAAGCCTTGTTAATCAGTTGCTTACAAACTCACCAGGGGAGATTCTTTGTCAATAATCTTGGGGACATTGTGGCCTTGGATGGTCTTCTGCGCCGACTGCTTTGTGGCCCTGGCCTTCACCTTTTCCAGGGTGACCTTCATTGGCTGGTGAACACCACACACCTTGCACTACTTGCATGCCACCCAGATGCGTGCTTGGCATGAAACACACACTTTAAAAGTGGATCCTGGCATGATTGTAACTGTATATGGAGGAAGCAGATGACATGTGACACAATGATATTACACTCATGTTTATGTTTGTATGTTTGTATGTGTGTGTGTGTGTGTGTGTGTGTGTGAGTGTCAGTGGTTCTGAAAATAAAGTACAAACATAAATAGCTGTATATTAATACACAACCCTGTAGTGACATTTAAGTGATGATACATTATACAGGAAACCTCTTAAGTAATGACATGCTACTGGCTTAATCTATGATCAACAAGGGCATGCACGCTAAATGAAAGACTGCTCAAAAGTTAGCATAACTAAACTTATTACACGGCTCTTCTTAATGCTGTAGAATGCTCCATTCACTTGAATGGGGCTTCCCAACGTTCTGCGGTCAACTATTTTCCGATAACTGACCGTTGCTATGCAGTTAATGACCGCTGTCAAGGAAAGTGGCCTTTTTGCCTCTGATTCACATCTTTCGTAGCACTCCGCAAGTAGTACGGTAACTTATCAAGGGAGTTTCAGCGGACGGTTGAGCAGCTGTGTTCTAAAGAATGTTCAACTGTCTTTGAAGTTCAACGTCTTTGGCGAACTATTTCTCTGCTTTTTAACCTCACTACGTATAGTAACAAAAGCAAATACATTGTAAAAAGACACACTGTGTTAAGTAATTTTTTTAGTTTTAGCCGTATAATAAGCGGGATAATGTATAGAACGCCGGTCATTGTCGGGAAAATAAGCCCCTTCACGGTGAATCAACACCCCTTCGCTTCGCGTCGGGGTGCTGTTCGCCCTGTCGGGGCTTATTTTCCCGACAATGACCTGCGTTCTATACATTATCCCTTACTTCAACACTCGTATATTAATTAAATTACACTCCTCGTTACAATTATGACCAAACTAAACTATCACAAACACACAATCCATCTATTTATGCCACGAAGCAAAACCTAAAACTATACGTGCGGAGTGATGTCACATGACCTACGGAATTACCAAATATGGTCATTATCCGAATCATGCTCTGTCTGGGCAACTTAACACATAACTATTATGGTCTATTTAACAACCAGAGCTGACGCAAAAAAAAAGAAACATACCCGTTCCAAAACTAACAAGTTGTGAACTAACCAGTAAAAACTAGTTTGTGAAAGACCCTGAGAGACACAATTATCCGACGAGGCAAAATCCCGGACAATTTTGGAATCCCTGCCGGACGCATTTTTTAGGTCTCGAAAAGAGGACGTCCGGTCACCCTAAATAAGCTAATTCTCTCCCACTCCATATAAATTAATAGCATACTATGATGATGAAATCAAGCAAAATTCGCGGCAATATCCATTGTTCACTTCTATGCTAATGCCACTTCATGTTTCATTTAAAAAGCAAATACATACATTAAGTACGACCTGTCCGGCAAAGGATTATATTTGCTGGTTATCGTTGTATTATACTACTGGTAAAACAAATATTAGCAAGTATAGGCTACTGCCTGCAAGCGCTTGCTAAGATCAGCTAGTTCATTTGGATTTAGCTTTTAGTTTAATCTTTTTCCCGGAGACGTAATCAAGAATTTAAACAATGACTTCTCCGACCAAGTCTTGTAAATGGTACACCATACATGCATTGTTAATGTATTAAAGAATCGCATAAGCAAAATTAAACATGTCCTTACCTTTACTCTTTGCTACAAATGTGACGATTCGGAAAGTCCCATAGCTAGAATATCTCACGTGGTCACCATCGCCACCTTCTGGCTATTTTATGTTAATTCAAATATAAAACCATTCCTTGCAGTATTTGTAATATTAATATTTGCATACCTTAGGTACGGATAAAATACAAAATAAAACGTAAGCTGAGTGCGTTTATCACATGAAAAAGCCCCGTTAAACAAAAACAGGGGAGGCCAACTTAGATTGGAGATAAAGTTATTATTTTAAATGTATATACAGTATCCATGGCGATTATAGCTTATTATCGAGATACTAAGTAACATGGAGACAAACCTTGTTCTGCTACTTCATGTAGATCATAAACCTCTGAATATAAAAAGGACTCGGGTGAGAAATGTACAAGCTATAGTGATTTTTATTCAGAAAAAAACCCACAGCTCCTGCATTTACTTGTTAAAGGCCATTGTAGCTGCCAAATGTGAGGACCTGCCTGATGTGAGTCCGCATGCGCAAACTTCGCGACACTGTTGTAGTACAACGAGCCAGGTACTGCTGGTGGTGTAGGCTACAGCATGAAGTGGAATGACAAGCGCATTTGTTTACGTTTGAAATCCACCAAGGTTTATGATGTTAAGCTTCATGTTTATTGAATTATTAGTTAAGCAGTGCATTCATTAGCCTACTAGTAACAGTAATACAACATAGCCCCATATGTTGACAATGAGCCTTATGCTGTAAACCGTTGACAAAATTATAAAACACTACGTTAAATAAACCTACATTATGCGTTAAGAGAAGCCAGATACGTTGATATTAAACCATGTATGAGAATGCATGTCTTGGATAGTTTGCTCCTGAGCCTTCTGCCGTAAACCGTTTGTGTTTGCGCATGCGGACTCACATCAGGCAGGGTCCTCACATTTGGCAGCTACAGCCATTCTTCACCTGTCCAAAATGACGGCGACGCTTGCAAGTTGCAGCAGCCATATACGTGTTATGATTGTATCTTTAACGAGAAGTCAATGTTAAATTGTAAGAATTTAACAGAAAAACAGTATTTCATGAAGCAGAACACAAGTAGGCTAATACATATTTTGATACAATGGAACTGAGGACGTCACCCCATTCAAAATGAACTGGGGATCTGCGCTCCGCAAAATATAGGCTCATTAAGTCTAACGATGTAAAATAAACATGTTATGATTGCATTTTTAACGAGAAATCAATATTAAATTGTAAGAATATAACAGAAAAACTTTATTTCATGAAGCAGAACACAAGTTATTTCAAACCTTTTGCTACAATGAATGGGAGCAAAAAAAAAAATCCAATATGGCTGAGAAAGACGTTGCCTCACGTTGTGTTATGCGCTTGGTTAATGATGTCATGCCAACATTTCCCTTGCTTCAGTAGGTTGTCTACGAACTAGTATGTTCAAGATTTTCGTAATCAAATTAACGTCGGCTGATTGAGACCAGGCTGCACATACAGTATATTCCCCCATGGACCTTTGGAACAGTGTGGGACTGTATTTGAGAGGCTGTGGTGCACGTCAGTTCCACACTGCTATTACTGAAGCATCCATTTGTAGAACACAAAGATGTACCGCCAGTCCTGTCAGCTGAAGTGTCTATACCAGGCGCGTATCAGACGCGGGGGATGAGTAGGCCTACGATGCATCCCCCTCACTTCTATTGGAAGGCCATTCCATCCCCTCCACTTTTGTTCGTCAAATCCTCACAAAAATCAGCTTTTGTACTAAAAAATAGTAAACGTTTGCCTGTTGTATGCAATTAAATAAAATGGTTGCTATGATTGCATCCCTCTGTATCAAATTATCACTCTGTAAATCCCAGCGCTACAATTGACGTTACGTACTAGACTAAACAGCTTGGGCAGCCTGCAGAAAGCGCTGGCAGCGGTGCTCCCGAGACCCGACTGCCTGAGAGCTCAGCGGGGTGACCGCGGTCATTCAAGCAGTTTCTCACAGATTGCTGTGCCTAACTGTTCGTGCTGCATACCGACTTGACGCCTTCAATGAAAAGGTAGAATTGAATCACTGTTTTAGATCAGCATCATTCACTGCCTGTAATGAAGGCAACATTTTCAGGCATATTAAGCGATTAAAGCGATTAATTACTAATCATTAATAGATGCAAGGTTCATGGCTCTCTATTCAAGAGCTAGTTACCTCCTAGCATAAGATCCCATTCATTCTTCCGACTGGAACTAAGCCAACTTTAGTTTTAAAACTGTTCTCTTTTTTCGTGCAATATAGCCAATGATGCCGAAAAGAAAAAGACAGGGGACTACAGACGGCTTTTTGAAGAGAAAACAAGTAAGTTGACTTCTCTCCCTCTGCAGACACTGACGTGCTTGCAAGTTGCAAGCTATATCTGTTTCGAGTGCTACCGCGGTTGGGATGCACAGGTTTGACTAGGTCTACAGGTAGCCTTTACGGAGAGTAGAGATCCTCGTGCGATTCGTCATTTTCAAACCTTGAGAAAACGCACTTCAATCTACAAGGTGAACTTGACCACTGGTTTGACAGCCTGCACTCTGTGTGTCACTACATAATAACATCACTACATACAAGTAACAAGTGCTCTAGCCAAATGTCATTAGAGCTACAGTTATTGAACATTCATGGAACAGCCTCAAGTGGCTTTACAAATGTGTTTTGTCTCTGCTCATTATGACAAACTAATTGTTCTGCAATCATTTTCCTGTCCAACAGATCCAGCTTGTGCTTTTAAACATAACACACGGTTACACTGTTGAGACATGTTTGTGTCATTGTACTTCGCATCCATGTTTTCAGCCTTCATAGGCTGCTGAAGCTCCTTTCAGCTTTATCACACAGTGTGTGTGTGTGTGTGTGTGTGTGCATGTATCAAACAAACACACAATGAGTCATACACACACACACACACACACACACACACACACACACACACACACACACACACACACACACACACACACACACACACACAGTGTATCTGCTCGCATTTCTTCCATTTTGTAGGCCTAGACAGGGGCGGACTGGGACAAAAAATCGGCCCGGGCATTTTGAACCAGACCGGCCCACTAAATTCGATAACACACCTTTTCAGTCTTTTTGGTCTCTCGAATGTCTACACCAACCAGGCTTTTAGCTAGCAGGGCGTCTGCCCTATAGTCTACTAAAAAATAAGAAGAAATGGGACGCCCTACTTTTAGGCAGGACGGCCTAAAGACGCCCTATTTCTCCCGTTTTACCTGTTAACTTCGCTGAATGTGATCAAAATTCAACGTTTCAGTCGCTTCAGTGCTTAGCATCATACAGTCTAGAATCTAGAATCATACATATGCCCTGCCAATTAGAAAATAGCATTGCTGTATTCCCGCTACAACAACGTTACATCATGATTCCAACGAAACATTGATTCACGGGCTCGCAGAAGCTACAGAAGACAGCAGTCTCACCGCAAGTCACTGAACCTACTACTTTATGAGTTCAACAAGAGTTTGTGTGTCCCTGCAGGTCCCAAAGTGGTGGTCTTAATTAATCTAAATTCAATACAATACAATATACATCATACACTTTAAAGTTGTGTAGAAAGTTGTTACTTTTTGTTAAAGTTGTTCCTTGAATTTTATACCTTGTTACCTAGTTTCAGTTACACTCACTGTTATTATGTATTAAATTACTAAACATATAAATAAATCAGTGTAATTGTAATATTACCTAAAAACGATCAAGTGCTGTAGGCTACAAACAATTCTAGCTAAAAGCCTGACTCCAACTGTGCAACTATTTTCCACATACCTGGTTTTGTCCCAGCGACCACCATTAGATTATTTTTTCAACTTAACTTCAAAAGTACACGGAGGCTATGCTTAACTGCAAATGCTTGTCAACTTCACGCACGGGACTGTACATTCTGAATAATGCATGGCATGACGTTAGGGCGCATGCATTAACATTAGCACTTCACAGGCTACCATAGACTGGATATGTGCAAGGCTAAATTATGACAGTGTGAATCTCATTTATAATATTAACTATTGAATGTGTTTTACCGAAAAATACCCCTGGACCTTCTTCCCACAAGTCCGAAATATCTTTACTCCGACAAAATTATACCCACTGTTTTCCGAAATCCCATATAGGGCTATCATAATTCGGTATCTGGACCGTGCACCAATAGGCTAAGGGGCTAGCCCCACCACTCAAACACACACCATTAGAGTGTAGGCTAACGGCTGGCTGTTTCAGAGTACAGTAGGCTGAGATCTAGCAACAGCTACAGACTTGTCTTGTATTTACAATGCAAACGAACTTGGCCATAGAACATAGGTCCTTAGTCAAACATATTTTAGAGACGTTTTAATTCATTATCAGTAAGCTTACCGTAGGTCGTTGTGACGTATCTCCCTGGCCCACGGGAGCTAATGATGGCCCTGCTGTGGCAAACATGTCTGATATTTTTGCACATTTGGCAGCGTTGGCTTGAAGAGCAAGCCTCTTCTTGTCTCGCAGTTTTTCTGCACCCCCTTTTCTCTTTCTCTCCATTTTGGACTGAAGGATTCTAATGAAACGTGCGTTTCTGTGCACCGAGAAAGCTAAAGGTAGAAGGTGTTTGGTGATATGATTGGACGAGCCCCTTGTCACTAAAGAAGACAGCCAATGGGCCGCAGACTAGCGTGCGCGTGTCAAGCATGTCAAGGCCATGGGCCACGCTGAGTTTGTTTATCGTCCTAATGCATTATGTAGGCAGGTCCAAATCGAAAGGGGTTGGTGATGGGTCAGCCCAGGGGATGTGATTGGGCCAGCCCAGTGTCAATAGGGCCGCTGATGAACTACTTTCGTGGGCCAGCCCGCAGACCATTATATGAAAAAAAAAAAATAATAATAATTTGTGGGCCAGCCCGCAGACCATTATATGAAAAAAAAAAAAAAAAATAATATATTTTTTTTTAATAATACAATTTCGGCCCATATTGCACGCCGGCCCACCGGGCAAACGCCCGGTATGCCCGATGGCCAGTCCGTCCCTGGGCCTAGATGTATGTAAAAGTTCATATAATTGATTATCGCTATTTGGAATGATTATTTCTTCGCCTGTTCCAGAACAACCCCACTTTTGGAAAGCTTGATACGCCCCTGGTCTATACCTCCATGTGAAAGCCACAGACAAACCAATGGAAGCGTCCTTATGATAATTCAGACTCAGTTTAATCCATAAGCAACAGTGGTCCAATCACACCATACCAGGTTCCGACTAAACCCTCTTTCAAACTCTCTATATTCAACTTACAGCTTGGTTTTCAGTTAGTAGGAACCCCTATACTGAGAGTAACTAGAAACTTAGCATGGTACTCTGTCAGGTACTGATCTGTGATCAGAGAGTGTTGGGTCCCATAGACTAGGAGGAATATGCTGCTGTTTTAAAGGTGCTCGTTTGCAAACAGAGCCGTATGATTCACCAACTGTTCAAACTGTTCTAGTAAAGGTGGAAAGAGATACTGGACAAGAGGGACAGTTGAGTGTGTTTATGTGAGTAGACATGACTGACATACTGAACAAGAGGGAAAGGAAAGAGAGCGTATTGGAAAGGTGAGTGTGTTTATGTGAGTAGACATGACTGTGGGGGACCATGATGGGGGATGAGATGGATAAGAGAGGGGAAAATGAGGCAGAACAGCAGGAAACAGAGGAAAAAGCCTCCCTCCCTCCCAGATGGTGTGAGTCAGTCTATTGATCTCATCAGCCCAGACCAAACAGGCTGAGGGAGGGGGAGGGAGCTCTTTCCCACATGGCTACTGTATGACAACACCAAACAGAACAGCGAAAACAATATTCCAAGGGAAACACTGGTATCCATCAGCATCTGCACCTGGGTCAAGTGTTATAGTGC
This sequence comes from Sprattus sprattus, assembly GCF_963457725.1. Classification (NCBI taxonomy): domain Eukaryota; kingdom Metazoa; phylum Chordata; class Actinopteri; order Clupeiformes; family Clupeidae; genus Sprattus; species Sprattus sprattus. The sequence goes on along the minus strand of NC_137928.1, from coordinate 31,681,218 downwards.
AGACAACACTCAGTGCTGTTGTGTTTCTGTGTAAGGAGTTTAAACATCATAAACTTTACTTATTTTCAACACAATGTAAGCGTGTATACTATGTACAACGCAGTAGCTCAAGAAAAGTCATGCTAAAGATGAGCAATCCCTTTTTGTTATAAGTTTACACAAAATAATCAAACAATTCCTTTGATAAGACACACATTAACTGCATGTCACTATGTTCAATCTAAGAGTATAATCCCCATGAAAACTAGGCCAACAGGTCTAGGCTTGAGATGTCTCCTCTCTTTGCCTTAAGTAGTCTCCAGGGGGCAGCATTCATCTACATTCCTCTACAAAAACACATAGTTTAAAGTGAATCTTGAAAATCTGGGGACTTTTCAAATTCAAAAGAGAATACCTCAACAAAGCCTGCTCGACAAATAATTTCCCCAGCGAGGACTTGCATTTGTATTCCCCATTTCAGGTTTCTGGTTTTACATTGTGAGGCTCTTTTTAGATTTCATATAGGGTTAGTTTATCTTGGCCTAACCCTTCACATATTTAATCCTGTCCTGACCATTGGCAAGGAAATAAACATGTTGAGTATTACTGAACAAGTATGCCAGGAACCCCATCGAGACCAAGGTGGGAAAGTCTGAGTCAGACTACCTCAATGATTCACCACTCTTAAGTTCCATGTGTGCAGTGGCAGCCCTCTTAGGGAAGCCTGGCTGACTTTGACTGTCATTGCAAGCACATCTCAGCATAGCAGACACATGACCATCTTTAATAACAGCCATATGTGCTACAAGACACCTGACATCACAGCATTACTGGCCGAACACCAGGTTTGGTTGCGGGAAAGATGAGGTAAACAAGACTGATGAGTGACAGATTGCACAATTGTCTATGGCTGTTGAATCAAACTGGGTTGGGAACCAATACAATGTTGTAATGACTCAGTGAGTGATGAAATTCTATGGCTGTTGAATCAAACTGGGTTGGGAACCAATACAATGTTGTAATGACTCTGCTGTGTGAATGTACTACTAACACTACTACTTCTTCAGAATTTACTATTTTAACATATATTAAGTACTTTAATTAAGTACTTTTGACGTTCGTAGCAAGTCTACGTTTGGTCCTTCTGTGACGTTCGCATGAGTCTTAAATCGGACTTTTAGGGAACTTTATAATTTGGTCTCTCAGCACACGTCCCCAGGACGTCCTTCAAAAACGTCCCCGTTACCTTTACCTGTGGTCCTCATGCTTGACGTTCGCATGAGTCTTAAATCTGACTTTTAGGGAACTTTATAATTTGGTCTCTCAGCACACGTCCCCAGGACGTCCTTTAAAAACGTCCCCGTAACCTTTACCTGCAGGTCCTCTGCGTGACGTTCGCATGAGCCTTAAAACGGACTATTAGGGAACGTTATAATTTGGTCACTCAGCACACCTCCCCAGGACGTCCTTTAAAAACGTCCCCGTTACCTTTACCTGCAGGTCCTCTGCATGACGTTCGCATGAGCCTTAAATCGGACTTTTAGGGAACCTTATAATTTGGTCTGTCAGCACACGTCCCCAGGACGTCCTTTAAAACGTCCCCGTAACCTTTACCTGCAGGTCCTCTGCGTGACGTTCGCATGAGCCTTAAATCAGACTTTTAGGGAACTTTATAATTTGGTCTGTCAGCACACGTCCCCAGGACGTCCTTTAAAGCGCGTGTGTGTCTGTGTGTGTGTCTATGTATATCATATGAAATGTGTAATATAAATGAACTTGAACTTGTGTGTGTGTGCGCCCTGTAAGCAAAATGACGGCTCCGCGATCTATTATTATTTTCTTTTCTTCATTTAGCTCAGCAAAAACGGTCGTGCCTGCTATGTCCGCGGTGCGTCCTTGAATAACGTCCCCAGGACGTTCTAAAACGAAAGTTACGTATGTAACTACGGTTCTATGAATCACTGGATGACCGCTAGACGGTGCTTTCAGCACTGGATGATCCATCTCGCGCACGCGCAGGTCGAGGAATGATACCAACATTGTCACTTCGTGACCCCGATGACCCCCGGATAGTCTATATCTTCCGGTGAGGTCAGGGAAACTGTTCCTACACAATCTTCTCGCGAGCGCACGAGGATTCTGAGTGATGGAACGGTCTAGCGGTCATCCAGTGATTCATAGAACCGTAATTACATACGTAACTTTCGTTCTATTTCATCCTTACTGACCGCTAGACGGTGCTTTCAGCACTGGATGACATATACCAACAAAGTCACGAAGAATTCTAGCACTTGCCTTACTGAGAGGAGGCAGCAGAGTCACGCAACAGGACCACAGCCAACGGCTGGGGAGTGGCAACATACACCCGGTAGAACCTGGAGAAGGTACTATGTGATATCCATGATGCTGCCTCGCAGACATCTTCCAGGGGAATGCCCCACGAGGCTGCCCAGGATGTCGAGACAGCTCTGGTGAAGTGGCACCTCACCCCGGATGGCAGGGGGTGCCCACTTCCCTATATGTTTAGGTGACAGGATCACAGCCAACGGCTGAGGAGTGGCAACATTCACCCGGTAGAACCTGGAGAAGGTACTAGGTGATGTACATGACGCTGCCTCGCAGACATCTTCCAGGGGAATGCCCCGCGAGGCTGCCCAGGATGTTGAGATAGCCCTTGTGGAGTGGCACCTCACCCCGGATAGCAGGGGGTGCTCACTTCCCTAAATGTCTAGGTGACAGGATCACAGCCAATGGCTGAGGAGTGGCAACATCCACCTGGTAGAACCTGGAGAAGGTACTAGGTGATGTCCATGACGCTGCCTTGCATACATCCTCAAGGGGAACGCCCCGCGAGGCTGCCAAGGATGTCAAGACAGCTCTGGTGGAGTGGCACCTCACCCCGGATGGCAGGGGGTGCCCACTTCCTTTATACGCCTGGGTGATGGCCTCCACCACCCAGTTGGACAGTCGCTGCTTGGAAAAAGCAGAGCCTCTCCTAGGGTCACCATAGCAGAGGAAAGCTGATTCGACCGCCGAATACCTGCGGTCGCAGCCACATATGCCCTCAGGGCCCACACAGGGCACAGTCATTTCAACCTGTCTTCCCCCTTAGGGGGAATAAGTTGCGGCAGGTGGATAGGTCGATTGAGGTTGACTGTGTAAACCTTCAGAAGAAACTGAATTCAGCCACAGGGTAACCCCTGGGCCATCCAGACTCCACCTCAACAGGAGCCGCTCATGGACAGTGCATGGAGCTTCCCAACGCGCTTCGCCAACGCGACAGCGACGAGAAAGCAGTCTTATAGAGACCCACTTTAGCTCTGCCTGAGCCAGGGGAGACAACAAGGCATCAAGCACAAGGTGCAGATCCCATGCTGGGGCACGCCGTGCTTGCGGGGGGCGCAGCCATAGTGCGCCCCTCAGAAAAAGGGACATCAACCTGTGGCTCCCCACCGTGTCATTATCCACCAGAGCATGTCGGGAGGATATAGCTGCCACACACACCCCCAGGGTAGCCGGGGACCGGCCCCCATCCAGGAGTGACTGGAGGAACTCTAAGGCGCTCGGGACCACGCAATGCACGGGGCCCTCGCCATGCGGCAACAGCTGCCACCTGTTCTCATACTGCGCCCGGGTAGAGGGTGCCCGGGCCTCAGTATGATATTACGGACAACGTCCGAACATCTGTCAGCAGTGGGTTGGGCCCTGCGGCGGCCAGACCAACAGCTGCAACCGATGAGGGTCGGTATGCCATATCCGACCCTGTAACTGAGACAGGAGATCCTTCCTGTCGGGGAGGCGCAGCGGCACCCCGCTGCAGCCTGCACAGAAGTGGGAACTACGTCCTCCCTGGCCAGAAGGGGCTACCAGCAGCAGTCTGTGGCCCTGCTGGAGAACTCCCTGTAGAGTTGGAAAAATCAACGGGATCTCCCTGGTGATTGATATGGGAGACGGTCAAAACCTTGTCTGACCGCACGAGCACGTGTCGGCCTTCAAAGAAGGGCAGAAGCCTGCAATGCCCTGTGCACAGCCCGCAGCCCCAGAACATCAACAAGGTGACACCCTGAGTCTCCTGTGCCAATGCTGCTCGGCGCCCAGATGAACTGTGAAGCCACCACTGGAGGGGGCGTAGCGACTGCAGACCTAGAGGAACTACAGTAGCAGCTGCTGTCAGCTTCCCTAGAAGGCACAGAATTCCACGTAACGCAACTGCCTGCCTTCCTGAAATGGGGAAGAAGGTGTAGGCTGTCGTACAATCGCCATGGCGATGGACAAGCCCTCATGGCGACTGAATCGAGAGCCACCCTGAGAAGAGTGTGATCTGCGATTGGACCAGGCAGCTCTTTGTTAAATTGAAGGAGATGCGTCGTGTCCAGGGCCATCTGAGACCGGGACCGGGCACAAGGGGCTAGTCGTCCAGATACGGCAAGATTGTCATGCCCTGCGACTGTAGGGGTGAGAGGGCTGCCACCACACACCTGATGAAGGCACGTGGGGAAGGGAGAGGCCAACTCGGAGCACCCTGAACTGAAAGTGATGTCCCTAAAGCGCAACCGCAGAACCGTCTGTGGTGTGGCGCTATGGGTACATGAAAGTAGGCATCCTTGTATTTGGTTATTGTACGCAGAACCTCTCGCCATGCTCAGCATGCGGAACCTCAAGACCTTCGGGAACTTGTTGAGGCCCCTCAGGTCGAGGATGGGACGGAGTCCGCCATCCTTCTTTGATTCTAGAAAGTAGGTTGAGTAGAACCCCCCGGGTTGTGTCAGGGGGTCTACCGGCTCGATGGCACCTCGATGGCTTGGTTGCATCGCTGGGCCGGGGTATTCATATTTACAGTCAGTCATTTAGCAGACGCCTTTATCCAAAGTGATAGTATCGGAGAAATAGAACATCATTTATTCAAATGTAATCCACAGTCAAAGCTATAACAATGTTAATTATATAGCTTCCTGTGTATTCTGTTAAAACCCAAATGGTCACAGCTGCTAGATGCCCTGATCACTGTGAGAAGAGATAACACTTCCGGCCAGGAACTCCTCATTTAAATATAGAGTTCCTGGCCCGTCTGTCTCTTAGGCAAATATTAGCATTCTAGTAACCACCCACTCCAACATGTTGTGTAGGTTAAATACAGGAGACTTCTCTTGTGTTAGTTAGTGAAATCAGCCTTGGTGACACTAAATCTTTAGTGCAGCCTTGTCTTGCTCTCTCTCCTTTGATGATCATCATTGTAAGATTAAAACCTGAATCTTGACATTCCATATTCACTTGACTGAGTCTCCGTTGATTAGGAAGTATTCATATACTTTTAATGGAGGTCCCACCGAGATTAATTTCTTGGATTTCGCTGAGATTTCAGCTCTGCTGTAAGAGTCCTACAACTGCCTGGTTTTGACACAACACATGGTAAGTAAACTAAATTGCTTACCTAACCTTAGGAATAATAGGATAGCAAGTGCCTGTGCAGTATCACAGAAGATTTTTGGGTGCGGTAACGCTCAAGGGTAGCCACTGTCAACCGCTGTCTGAGTTGATGGGTTCACATGCTACAATTTATTGCTGTCTGTCTCAGATGTTAGGTCCAAAGGGATTATATGTGTTGTGAACAGAAACGGGTGTTGTGAAAACAGGACACAGCATTATTTTAAATTTTGAATTTAGATATTTTTCTAAAAACATTTTGTAAATTATTTACATTAGATTGTGGAGATTCAGTCTGTTGAGATGGAAAGTCAAAATTCAAGCCATAAGTTCCCTTTAAGTGTGCAGATTGCAATGGCTAGTGTGGGAACTGATATCAAACATGATAAAATTAAAATGGAAATGATTAAAGATGGTTTCCAGCTAATTTGGGGAATCAGGAAGGCTAGTGAGTGGGTTTTAGACCTTAAGTCTGAAAAAAAGAGAAAGCGATATTCACGTTTCCTAATGAGTAGATGGACACAAAGTTCACAAGGTTTTTTGGTTGAATCAGACGGACAGCCAGCGGCCCTTCCTAGATTGCGAGAAAGTATGAAACAGAATACTGACAAACTTCAGCAAATTGCTAGGAATTTACTGGGAAAAGTCCCACTTACTGATGTAAAAGATCCTACATGCAATGCAGATTATGCCAGGCTTAAGACTGTACTAGTGGTCAGTGTGGTTCAAGCCATCTCACAGGTTGAAGAAATGTCTCTAAAAATGTCTGCTGTTATGAATATTGATGTACCTACAGCTGTTCCCTCACAATTTGTCATTCCTGTCCATATCTACACAGACAGTCTTTACACATGCCATGCAACTCACACCTCAGGTCCTGAAGCCCTAATGGCCCATCAGGCAGACATTATCACACTCTCTGACACAGCTAACACAAACTCAACATACACTGAAAAAGAGTCAAGAGCCAACACAACATATAGCAGCAGTGCAGGACGTATCCTCTCACAATAGCTACCAGCAAAGAAGGCAGAATATACCCCCACATACACCTTGTTACAAATGTGGGATGATAGGCCATTGGTCTAGGACTTGTAGAAATAGACAGAGATACACAGATAAACCTGTGCCCTCTCAGCAGACAAGCATGGACTCTGACACAACCTCTGAGATTTTAAGTCTTCTCAGAAAGTTGGCAAAGTCTGACTTCACTGACCAATAGGACATGTTTGATTCACTGGCTTGATCATATTCACCCATTTGTTTTCCCACTAACTGCATTCTCTATAAAAAAAAAAAAAAAAAAAAAATGTAATCAGGTGCAAGATTTACATAAGACCTATCCTACTACTAAATACATATCATAAATAAGATGATAACTGCAGAATTTATTTTATCTAAACAGGTTTAAGCTGCTGAATGTCTGACTGCATCAAAAAGATGCCAAGAACACTAAATTAATTAGATGCCTTAAATGGTTTTGCATTCACGGGCCATTGCAGTCTGGATGAATAACGGAATCTTATGAGACCATGTAACTAACTTTTAAATGTAACTCTAACACTTCTTTCCTTTTTCCCTAGGCGTGAACATGTCTCTGGAATAAGCAAATGAATGTGTCTGTGTGTGTGTGTGTCTGACTGTCTGTGTGCCGGCCGGCCGTATGAATGAATTAACATGACTTCTCACTAAATTCTTTTCAGGGTAAACTATTTGAATTGCTTTCAGCTCCCTTCACAGGATTGGGTATGTTGATTATGCAACCGGAACATTTTGCTTCCTGTCCTCAGGAAATGGGCGACACCGCAAGGCACATCTAACTTTTGCATAAGATTAATTGTTTGTTAAGATCTCTTTCCAATTAGAACAGCTGACGGTCCACTGGACCTCACACCTGGACAAACCTAATAGAAGTCGCCGCGGTATCGAAAAGGGGAGGAGCAGCACAACCGTCTGAAGCACAAAGCAGCGAAAATTCAATTACCATCAAACCAATCCAACTCTACTGGAAGTCGGCAATTTCTGGAATATGTGTCACCCTCTTCCCAACAAGTCTGGATATTAACATTTCAATGAAGAGGATTTCTCGAGTCTGGATGTTAACACAAGAGGAGTTTTCTCTAAGCAGATCTTGTGACGGGCAGAATAACCCCCCACCCCCCAAGAGGTTTAGGAAGTCTACCCTAACCTTTTAGCATAAGAATACACACACACACAAGCACGCACACACAAACACACACACACACGGACTATCATACAAGACTCAAACCATTGTGGCAAAAACAGAGAACCACGATCACCAACAACTCAGAAAAGACTGCCAGCTGCATGTTGTTTTATATTTTCTGTTATATGCTTATGTTACACTTGGTATCCAGAAAGAAAAAAAATTCGTCAGAAGTTTGTTGATGTAGCTATGTAATAATGTTGTCTGTCGTGTCGTAACTTGCCTCCCAGCAACCCATATTGCCGTCCATCAACCCTCACTTAGGATACTCTAAAAATATAGCGTTAAAAATGACTGTCTCTAGGTGCGATTGCCATCATGCAAATGGTAATTTTTGGCCTCATGTATTTCTGCTGTTATTGAGCTCCTATGATCTGTCACCACACAACGAGTCAACCTAAGCCTCCAGCGCAACAAGCAAGGCTCGAATATGTTTCTGAAACACTTGACAAATCAATTATGTAACCAGGCTAGTTTATGTTTGTTGTTGTTGTGTTTTACGTTTTTTTTCTCAAAGTCATCATGAGTAGTTGCGGTTGTTTTGTAAATTCATGTTTTCTGAATGGGTACCATGTGCTTGTATGTATATTTGCTGCGTACATTTGGTTTGGTTCTCACAACTGAAACAGGGCGGCTATTTTGTGGTAGCGTCGATGAGCAATTTCCCCTTAACATCAGAGATCTTTCCCAAAATTGGCCAAAGGGATTAGGGTCCTGATGAAAAAGGTTTCGGCTCATCTTGTGAGAACATGTCACATCTTTAAGAGAGAGAGAGAGACAAAGACTAATACATTTAAGCAACTATGTACTCCTGAATTTTTATGTTTAAGACAATAAGTCTTAAAAAAGGGGACTGATAGTATCGGAGAAATAGAACATCATTTATTCAAATGTAATCCACAGTCAAAGCTATAACAATGTTAATTATATAGCTTCCTGTGTATTCTGTTAAAACCCAAATGGTCACAGCTGCTAGATGCCCTGATCACTGTGAGAAGAGATAACACTTCCGGCCAGGAACTCCTCATTTAAATATAGAGTTCCTGGCCCGTCTGTCTCTTAGGCAAATATTAGCATTCTAGTAACCACCCACTCCAACATGTTGTGTAGGTTAAATACAGGAGACTTCTCTTGTGTTAGTTAGTGAAATCAGCCTTGGTGACACTAAATCTTTAGTGCAGCCTTGTCTTGCTCTCTCTCCTTTGATGATCATCATTGTAAGATTAAAACCTGAATCTTGACATTCCATATTCACTTGACTGAGTCTCCGTTGATTAGGAAGTATTCATATACTTTTAAAAGCGACATACAATGTATACACATTTCTACATTTACACTGATGGCACACTGCACATCAGGAGCAATCAGGGGTCCAGTGTCTGTTCAAGGGCGCTTCGACAGGGAATCGAACTAGCAACCTCTTGTCAGCTGCTCAGGTGACAGGCCCAAAGCTGCTCTGCCCCAGCCAATCTAGCCGCCCTCACTGCCTGCGGTATGTAGCTGCAATTCATGCAGGGGTTGTCTGAAACCCTGCCCTCAGGTGCTCGACACAGAGACAAGAGGGGCATCGCTCATGGCCACCCTCCACCTGCAGAGGGCCATGAAGGCCGCAAAAGAGTGGTTGCCCACCATGTCTGCAACCCACGCACCACTGAGAGAGAACGGTAGTAGTTAGCCTCAGTAGTGGATAATGGTCCCAACATAATGGGGACAATCAGAATAGACTAGGTGCCGGGAGAGGGAGGCAGGAACCGCTGCCTCCACCGACAATATTCACAGGCCAGCAGTTACAAACCACACCTGTGCTGGGAGCGGGGAGCGAGAGCACTACCTTCACCAGGAGAGGGTGGATGGCCACCCACAACGGATTACACAGTGCAGAGCAGATGCCGGGAGAGGGAGGCAGGAACCGCTGCCGTCAGAGACAAAATACCTGCAGGCCAAACTACAAACCACACCTGTGCTTGGAGCGGGGAGCGAGAGCACTACCCTCACCAGGACAGGGGAATAGCCAACTCAATGGGTTAATCAGCATAAATATAGAATAGATATAGATGCAGAATAGATGCCAGGAGAGGAAGGCAGGAACCGCTGCCTTCACCTACAAAATATTTGCAGGCCAAACTGCACACCACGCCTGTGCTGGGAGCGGGGAGCGAGAGCACTACCTTCACCAGGAGAGGGTGGATAGCCACGCACAAAGAGCTACAGAGTGTAGACTAGATGCCGGGAGAGGGAGGCAGGAACAGCTGCCCTCACCGACAGATATTAAAGATCAACAGTCAACCACAATGTGCTGGGAGCGGGGAGCGAAAGCACTACCTTCACCAGGAGAAGGGAATGGCCACACTTAATGGGGCTAGCGCAGAATATATGCCAGGAGAGGGAAGCAGGAACCGCTGCCGTCACCGACAAATATTGTATTAATCAAACCTGTGCTGGGAGCGGGGAGCGAAAGCACTACCTTCACCAGAAAAGGGGAATGGCCACACTTAATGGGGCTATAGCGCAGAATATATGCCAGGAGAGGGAAGCAGGAACCGCTGCCGTCACCGACAAATATTTTATCAATCACACCTGTGCTGGGAGCGGGGAGCGAAAGCACTACCTTCACCAGAAAAGGGGAATGGCCACACTTAATGGGGCTATAGCGCAGAATAGATGCCAGGAGAGGGAAGCGGGAAACCGCTGCCTTCACCGACAAAATATTTGCAGGCCAAACTGCACACCACACCTGTGCTGGGAGCGGGGAGCGAGAGCACTACCTTCACCAGGAGAGGGTGGATAGCCACGCACAACGATCTACACAGTGTAGACTAGATGCCGGGAGAGGGAGGCAGGAACCGCTGCCCTCACCGACAGATATTAAAGATCAACAGTCAACCACAATGTGCTGGGAGCGGGGAGCGAAAGCACTACCTTCACCAGAAGAGGGGAATGGCCACACTTAACGGGGCTATAGCGCAGAATAGATGCCAGGAGAGGGAAGCAGGAACCACTGCCTTCACCGACAAAATATTTGCAGGCCAAACTACAAATACATGCATAACATGGTATGAACTGAATGAACGTTGGTGGTGGGTCGGAGGGGCCGTTTGGCGACTGGCTGCCACGCTTCCGTCAGTCTGCCCTAGGGCAGCTGTGGCTACTGATGTAGCTTACCACCACTGGTATGATTGTCTGAATGTATGGCCTAGGCCAGACTACTCTGTAAAGTGTCTTCGAGTATTTAAAGAAGCACTACGGCTGGTTGATACAGACCACACCTGTGCTGGGAGCGGGGAGCGAGCACACTGCCTTCACCAGGAGAGGATGGATGGCCACACACTATGAGCTGAAACAACAGTATAATACTTGGCTTTCCCACAAATATTGCAGGGAGAACTTCTTTTAATGAATCTGACTCAACTCAATTGACCCTTCCGCAAACTCCGCCCCCCTTAGCAACGTTTGGTATATCAGTCAAGCATTCACGTTTCCCAGGTTCTCAGCATGGGTATGAATGGGGTGGCAACATGTTTTCAACCGTGTCAATTTCAGCTCTACCCAAATAAATCATAAGCATTTTTTGGAAAAACAGCAAGATCTCAGATCGAAGCAGGCAAAAGGGTCTGCAATATGCTTATATAGGCTACAACCACGACATTACATGCCGTGTTTGTAGACAGACAAATGCTAAGGCTAACAGGTTCATTCCAGCTATGTTTATTTGTTCTATTATCTACACAGTCGCCGCTACGCAAACATGTAAGGTGGTAAAACTGAATCGTATTTTAAGCAAGGGTTTTCTCACGTTTTCGATGCAGTGGGCAGATTTTAGCGACATAGCTTCTTGGAACAAAGTAGGTGCTTCTGTTTACGTTGCTGGCATTCAGCTGATGGGGGGGGGGGGGGGGTCGTCAACATTGTTTAATCCACAGCAGGCATTTCTCTCTCTGGGTCTTGGGTTTCGGGAAGGGATAAAATGTTACCCCTCCCTCCAGCCTTTTTGGATATCGGCTGTCAGAATTACACACTCCATAAGCGCAACGTTTCATTTTCTCTTCTCGAGCAGACGTCTCTCTCATTGACTTCCATTCATCAAAATGGCTCGCTTGACTGAGGTCCCGAGCTTAGTCACCGTTGCTATGCTATGATTGATCAGTTACCGTTTTGGGGAGTGGTCGCGGAAGGGTCAATTGTAGCGAATTGCTCCTCATGGTCCCCTAGTAGTCCGTACAGTGTTGGTTCTGTAATTTGATTTGGCTGTTGAGCTCAAATTTGAGCATTTGAATTGTTAGTTTTTTTGTATTACACCATTGACCTTGTATTAACGCATGGCCTAGAAATTGACCGCCCTATAGCTCTACCCCAAAATACTACCCTCTCGGACCACCACCTAATTACATTCAACATGAAATTAGAACTCCGTCCAACATCGGAAACTACCCACTTCTACAGCCGTTGTCTATCCTACAGGACTACTGCTGAATTTATATCAAAACAACCCGTCGCCCTCACCTCAGCTCCTACCGCTGGCAAAGTAAATGGCATATGCACTTCCCAACCTTATATCGACCTACTAACTGAAGGCGTCACACATGCGCTGCATTCAACCCTCGACGCTGTTGCACCACTGAAAAAGAGATTAAGAAAACTGAAAAAAATAGCCCCATGGTACACTGATCAGACTCGTGCACTCAAACGAACCACACGAAAACTAGAAAAAAAATGGTACTCCACCAAACTTGAGGTATTCCTCCTGGCGTGGAAGGATAGTCTTCTAAGATATAAACGAGTACTCTCTGAGGCGAAATCAGCTTACTATTCTTCATTGATTGATAGTAATAAAAACAACAGAAAAGTTCTTATTTAACACTATTTCTAGGCTAACAAAAAACCATAACACAATCGAACTTTCGGTTCCCATAATCTTTAGTGGTAATGATTTCAAGACCTTTTTCAATAATAAAATCCACAAAATAAGAGAACAAATTCAAAGCTTCCTCCCCCTCTGTGACCCTACACCCCTTCCAACATGCGCCATGGCAACACCCCTTCAACCGGGTGCTATCCTTGAATTCGTCGCACCCACCGACCTCCCTGAATTAAACTCCTTGATCCTTTCATCTAAATCATCGACGTGCATACTAGATCCTATCCCCACAAAATTACTTAAAAATTGCACTTCCCTTTTTAAGTGAGACATTGCTCAATGTAATGAATAACTCACTTATCTCAGGCTACGTCCCACAATCTTTCAAAATAGCAGTGATAAAACCATCTCTTAAAAAACCTAACCTTGATCCCGATAATCTAGCTAACTATAGACCCATATCTAACCTCCCTTTTTTGTCAAAAATACTTGAAAAACTAGTTGCTAAGCGACTTACTTCTTTTCTACAACAAAAATGAAGAAACCCTCCAATCCGGTTTAAGGGCCCACCACAGCACTGAAACGGCCTTAGTCAAAGTCTTAAATGACCTACTAATCGCATCTGATCATGGGTGCACCTCAATACTAGTTCTACTAGACCTTAGTGCTGCCTTCGACACTATAGATCACCTGATCCTATTACAGAGACTTGAACATCACGTTGGCATCAAAGGCTGTGCCCTATCTTGGTTTAGATCTTACCTCTCTGATCACCATCAATTTGTTCATGTCCATGAGAAATCGTCAAATCACACCAGAGTAAACTACGGTGTCCCACAAGGCTCTGTCCTTGGACCACTGCTCTTTTCCCTGTATATGCTACCCTTAGGTGCTGTCATAAGGAAACATGGCATTAACTTCCATTGCTATGCTGACGACACCCAACTCTATCTATCAATGAAACCTGATGAAATTGTACATCTACCCAAGATAGAAGCTTGCCTCCATGATGTAAAATCTTGGATGACTAATAATTTTCTGCTCCTCAACTCTGATAAAACAGCTCATACTTCAATGTAACGAATTATACAGCCGAAAGTAATTGCGTCAACAAACCCATCACCTGCTTCGCTAGCCAAAAGTGTATCCTGTTTGCTGAGTGGATGCATGTACGGCCCCGGCATAACAGCTTATACTTCAATGTAACGAACAATACAGCCAAGACATTCCCCTTTAGTGCATCCTATAGCCAAAAGTAATTGCGTCAACAAACTCATCACCTACTCCGCTAGCCAAAAGTGTATCCTGTTTGCTGAGTGGATGCATGTACGGCCCCGGCATAACAGCTTATACTTCAATGTAACAAACAATACTGCCTCCCCACACTGCCTCCCCACACCATCATCTCACCGTCTCAAACATTGCCGAGTGGATGCATGTACGGCCCCGGCATAAACAAATAAAACTTAAGAAGAACAATAGTGTGTCTGCAAGCACACTAACAATATATGCCAGCATTACTACATATATCTCCTCCCTTTCTCTCTCTCTCTCTCTCCTTCCATATCATATTGCTTTTGCCTATAATAACACTAATAAAATAGCCATATTGCCTACTGTTAAATCTACTACCCAAATGCATCTCCCTATCTGTCTCTGAAATTGTTGTCTACTAACATAAATGTTCTCTCTCCCCTATAGCATGTTCCAATCGCTGATGGAAGTGGAACTATCGCTCCTCACCCCCACCACTCTGCACGTAGTCTCTCTACCTGGTCTACCTGGAGAAACCCTCGGCCAATCGCACCCACCGCCACTGCATTGCCGTACACCTACTCTACCCAATACCCTATGCTAGCATTTATATTCAATATACATTATTGCCTCCACCGAAATGTTTCTCTGTCCCTACATCCCTTACCCCTGTAACAGTAACCCTATTGGCACAGTAATCTGGTCTTGCCTGTATCATGTATTTACCACCAGATGTATGTATACATATGTCCAGTGACCAAATGCTGGGTGTGTAAAACCCCTGTTGCTTCCTTTCCCCTTCTGCCACACAACCCTTCCCCTTCCCCCCGTCCCACCTTCCTGTCTCCACCCGGCCGACCTCAAGCAGATGGGTTTCTTCCTGCCCAACAGGGAGTTTTTCCTTGCCCCTGTTGCCGTTGTGCATGCACTAAGGGGGTTCAGGCTCTGGGCTCTGTTAAGCGCCTCGAGGCAATTGTATTGTTATGGTGCTAAACAAATAAAATTGAATTGAATTGAATTGAATTGAATTGAATTGAATTGAATTGAATTATTTGAGGCATACTTTATAAATATAATCATAGTTTTTATAATCATTATTGTTATTGTAATTGTTGATGGTTTAAATTACTACTTATATGATAATTTATATTTTTTTATGATTTTAATAAATATCTTAACTATGATTATATTGTTTAATGACACAGGATATTCAGTTGTACACAAGTTATCACACCACATCCTGGCAGTATTTGGAGATTGGCTTCAACCAGTGCTATAGACATAGGCGTCAGTTACGGGGGGGACGGGGGGGACATGTCCCCACCACTATTCATGATTTGAATTTTGTCCCCACCACTCTTAAAAATGTGCAAACCAATTGCGACCGAAAAAACCCACCAGGGTAGGCTAATCACATAGCGTTTACTGTCTAATATACTGTCAACTCCTATAGTTCACGTCCTGCTTTTCAAGCAGCGATCTCTCAGCAGTCATGAGTGCAACAAATAGCAAAAGCTCAGATTGTGGATAACCACTTGGTTACATCAGCCTTTGGCGAGGTGCATGGCTCTGCTATTGTTTCTTACCGTAGAATGCCATTCTAAACGTCCTGCATGTTACGTTTTATAATACGCCTAATGCTACTGAAAAATGTATTTTTTCGCTTCAATGTCGTTAAAAGAATAAGATATTGTTGGAGGAAGTTTGTTTTGTTGCAGCAGGCGCTGTCGAGCGGCTGTTCCAATAAATCCATGTAAATGTTCGTAATTCACAATACTGTTTGATAACCACCTGAAGAAGTTGTATTAATGTTTCCCCATGTGTTGTCTGTCTACTGCTCATTTTACACTGTTTCTCCAAAATCCGTTTGGTCGATGAAATACTGTGTTCATTGGTGTTTTCATGACAACATATTGTAGCAACCCTTAATGTGTATTGTACATCATAAGTACATTCGCCTGCGTCTCGCAGAGTTGCATTATCATTGCTTCTGACTTTACGAAGGTAAGGGGGAAGTCAAGTCATTGTTACGCCGCTGGTTGATGCTCAGTACCTCGTTTCATTTCATACACCCTTTACAGTCTGACATTGAGTGTCTGGTAAACTTTGTTGCTGTCAAGAGAAGTGTTAAGTTGCCAATTCTGTTCTTTGTCCTATGCGAATTAATAGTATTAGCCTACATATCCCGAGCCAATACCCTGGTGTTCCCAACACCGTTTTGCAAAACAAGCCAAAACACGATTTTTTATTGTTCGAATGGGATTTTCAACACCTGACAATACACTGTAGAGCATATTGTAATGCAACGTTGAATGGATGAATAGCTTACATAAGGGTACCCAGCACTTTTCAAACCACACTCAAGCTTATGGTTATTGTCCCTACCACTTCTAAAAACAAACTGACGCCCTTGGCTATAGAGGGAAATATAAGGGCATTTAAATGAGTTGTTGGTGGTAAGAGGCTTCAGAATGGCAATCGGTAACCACCCAGCCAAGCCTTAATGGACAATATGACTTACAACGCTTACAAAAACAATCTTACAAGGCCAAGGATGAAAACATGTTGAAGTGTATCTGGCAGTAAGGCAACACTGATGGAAGAAAGGTTTTATATTGAGGGTGAGGTGATTCCTTCTATTGTGTAGAAACCAGTGAAGAGTTTAGGTAGGTGGTACAATTCCACGTTGAGTGACATGAAGAGGAAACTAGATGAGCAGTGGCCTTCAGGCAAAGCAAGGGCAATAGATGAAGTGACATAATGTTGAGATAAGGAAGATCAGCTGGAAATAATTGTGGGCTATGAATGCTAATTGCATTAAATTCATTGATGGAGCCACTTCCAATGTCCTCCTAGCTCCACAGAAGCTAGTGGCACGGTACCTTTTCATACTCCATCACTGTGTACCATTGAAGTTTAGGCCTGCTCTCCCTTTCTGTCATTCCATTCCTAAACGAGGTTGAAATGGAATGGCGTGGTATCTCTGTGACGGCCTGGATGATAACATTAAAGCTATCATGGGTGACAAACAATGCCACATAGATACGTTATTAAAAGTAAATGAATGGTGTATTCAGTCACATTGCATATATCTGATTGAGGTGTTTTTTCTTCAGTGCCATGCATTGTGGATTATATGTTGCACAAAGAAAGAAACTAATTTGTCATTTGGAATTCAGACCAATGAGGGTAATGTTATGGTGCAATGAAAGTATCTCCTTGCTCTCAGCTAACTTGACCAACAGTGCCTCCTACAGGTCATTTTAGCAATCCACATTTTTCTCATTCATTGCTCAGCATCTCAGCCCCCTTTGGTCTTGCTTTGTGCCTAGGAGTGACGTGCCGTGAGGTTCGCAGCTGGTGAGGCACAGAAACCGGAAGTGATTATGTCATTCTGATCTCTAGTTGTTTAAAAAAATAGAAATGTATACATCATACATGTATATGCTTATGGTTTAAAAATTGTCATCTCACCAGAACTGAAAAAACGTTATGTTTTATTAGTGTGCTTGCCCGTAGGGAATATCTCGCCCGATTGAGATAGAGACGCCGTTCAAACACCGAAACGTCCAGCCCGATCCGGTGCAAGCTGCTATATCTTTTCGTGGCGGTACTCCTTGCCACTCCTTTTTTATTCCTCTTTTTCATCACCTTTTTTCCCCATAGACTTGCATGGCAGAACTCTGTGGCATTATGACATCATAATGGGGTCATTAAACTGGCTTGCACCTGTGCTTCACTGACACCTGCGCCAAGGTCCCAAGGCTCCTCTTCTCTCTCTGTCCCTCTCCATTCAACTGTATAACTAGGAATATTAAGAGACACCTTCCATACCAGGGCTCTACTCACTCATGCATACTCACTCATGTTTACTCACTCGTGCATACTCACTCATGCATACTCAGTCATGTTTACTCACTCATGCATACTCACTCATGCACACTCACTCATGCATACTCACTCATGCCTACTCACTCATGCATACTCACTCGTGCATACTCACTCATGCATACTCACTCATGTTTACTCACTCATGCATACTCACTCATGTTTACTCACTCATGCATACTCACTCATGCATACTCACTCATGCATACTCATTTGTGCATGCTCATCCAGCAGGGAGAGTGTGTGTGGTAGGCGCGCACGGCTGACACCTGCCCCAATTCCAAGGCACTTGTTTTCTCTGCCATGCCCGCAACAGAGCAAGCACACTCTCGCAGTTCGTTCACGAAACGCATTCTAGTTGTCTAATACTATTACTTTTAAACAATCGTTTTTTTTTTTATTATAAGTAGTTATGCGGCTCAATAGTCAACTGACTTTTACGAGGCTATAGGCCTACAGCTAAACGTACAATCGGTGTGGTAATTGAAAACACCGCAGACATAGCACACAATACCAAAATGTTCTACTGACCGGTATAATTTAAAGTTGGTGCACTTTCGTTGGAGCTTGTAACCGTCAATTTGAGGTGAAACCAAAGTAATCCACTCACGGCTCCCCGTATAGTCAGTGGAAATCCGTTGTCCTCTTCTCCCGCGATCTACCTCCTCTTCTTGAGCGAATGTAGTCAGTGGCTAGTTTAGCTCAGGCACCTTGTCTGTTCACAACTTCAAGGCAACTTTCCTGCACCTAGCAGCCTTTAGCGAGGTTTGTGTTGCGCATGAATATGTCCCGTTGGGAAACGTGAAACACTCCAAAGCAAATGTCAATACCTTCTGTCCCGTCATTTGACGCAAACATTTTAGCTCCGCCATTGGTCTCCCATTATTAATCAGTCCAGTTTTGAGAACAACTTCAGCTTAGCAATACAACCTTCCATTTTCGCGTTAAGTAGAAGTGTAGAAGAAGCCCTACTTTAGAACCAACATATACCCGACAATTGCGCTCTCGCTTGCCTCCTTTCCTGAGGCAGTGGTACTGCTTGCCTCACTAACAATATTTTTCAATGCGTTTTGAGCTCAACTCAAAGGTTCTACGCTTGCGCACGCATGCGTAAAACCCAGTTTGGAGTGATTGCGCAATCCTAACTGAGGCACTGCCTCCCCTGACCGTAGACACCAATGCATCTGCCTCATCCCACAGCACGTCCCTGTTTTCTGGAACCTGAAATGCGCAAATTCATATACATATATATATATTTTTTTTGCCTCCTATGACCGCACGTCCCTGGTGCCTAGTAGGGATGGGAAGATTCACCGGTTCGCATCGATGCACCGGCATAAAAGCTCCCGATGCGATGGCCCGGATCAAAAAAGTGTGCACCGGATACAATGTGGGATGAATCGCAATGCATCGTTTCTAACATTTTTGCATTGGTATAATCCTAATATAAGTCCAATCATTTTATATTTAGATAGATTCCTCCTCTCTTACTGTTTCTTAAGCGCGCTCTCATCTCCACTGCTGTCAATGGCCGATTCTCGTGAAGTCTACTTTTTCTAAAATTTGTATCTGTCTGCAATACCGCTCTCGGCCTCTACGCAACTTTGCCGCTCTCACAGGCAAAGACAGTGTGGCAACCCTGGATAAAGGACTGTTAACGGTTTGTTTTTCGCCTGGAAGTCTCTAGAAATCTGTCACCTTATTGAACAAAATTAAAAACAGTGAACTAGCCGTTCACAGACACCAGAATGAACACGTTCACAGTATCGGCTATCAGGCAGTAATACAGTACGTTCAGTTCACCTTCACCAAAATTATGAACGAGTTCACACTGGCGCTTCATCCACGTTTCAAAGACCTGGCTTTCTTGGAAGACCACGGCACCAAAGACATGATATTGATTGAGATAATAGCAGAGGCGGTGATGATGGAGGAAGAGGTAAGAATATACTCCATATACTGTAGCTAAACTCTCTATTTGTTACTTGAATTTACCTGTCTTCTTTAAATTGGAAATGGAAATCTAGCAGCTAGTCTCCATTATACTGATTTTTGTCAGGCAAGTGACGGTGGCACACTGAATGAGGGCCAGGCAGATGAAACAGAAGTTGACAGGTGCCCACACAAAGGGGAAAATAGAGGTTTGTTCTGATAGGAACTGTGCCAAAAGTTATAAAACAATGCTTTTAGCCTTGACAAAGAGCTACCTGTCCATCCAGTACGCGTTCATTGAAAGAACGTGCATGAACTCGTTCATAATTTTGGTGAACGTGAACTGAACGTATTGTATTACTGCCTGATAGCCGATACTGTGAACGGCAAGTTCACTGTTTTTAATTTCGTTCAATAAGATTTCTAGAGACTTCCAGGCGAAAAACAAACCGTTAACAGTCCTTTATCCAGGGTTGCCACACTGTCTTTGCCTGTGAGATCTTGGTTTAGATCTTACCTCTCTGATCGCCATCAATTTGTTCATGTCCATGAGAAGTCGTCAAATCACACCAGAGTAAGCTACGGTGTTCCACAAGGCTCTGTCCTTGGACCACTGCTTTTTTCCCTTTATATGCTACCCTTAGGTGCTGTCATAAGGAAACATGGCATTAACATCCATTGCTATGCTGATGACACCCAACTCTACCTATCCATGAAACCTGATGAAATCTTACATTTACCCAAGATAGAAGCTTGCCTCAATGATGTAAAATCTTGGATGGCTAACAACTTCCTGCTCCTCAACTCTGATAAAACTGAGGTTATGCTTGTAGGCCCCGATCAACTGAGAACTTCACTATCTACCCTTCTACCCACACTCAATGGCTTCCCAACACTAACATCAAAAACCTTGGTGTAACTATCAACCAAGACCTCCTACTTGACTCACACATAAAACAGATCTCAAAGACATCATTTTTTCATTTACACAATATTGCCAAAATTAGAAAGGTCCTATCCCTCCAAGATGCAGAAAAACTAATCCACGCATTTATTACTTCCCGCCTCGATTAATGTAATGCTCTCCTGTCAGGATGCAGCATCAACACAATAAAGAGCCTCCAACTTATACAGAACGCTGCTGCTCGTACACTCACCAGAACTAAAAAATATGAACACATCACACCGGTACTCACCTCTTTGCATTGGCTCCCCGTCAAAAGTAGAATCGATTTCAAAGTACTCCTGCTGACATATAAAGCCCTAAACGACCTGGCTCCAAACTACCTTAAGGAATTAGTCGTCCCTTTTTGCCCTCCAAGGCTGCTCCGTTCCCAGAGTGCAGGCCTCCTGGTAATTCCAAGAATATCAAAAACCACAATAGGAGGCAGAGCCTTTAGCTACCGAGCACCTCTACTCTGGAACAATCTCCCTGCCTCCATCAGAGATGCAGACACCGTGCCTATATTCAAATCAAGACTTAAGACATTCCTCTTTAGTGCATCCTATAGCCAAAAGTAATCGCGTCAACAAACCCATCACCTGCTGTGCCAGCTACCCAGACATATCTGAACACGAATATTGTTCTAATAAAAATCTAAATTAAAATATGTGCTACAGACAGCACATTTTGTACCGTGTAGGACGGCCTTTAGAGTTCCCGGGTACAGCATACGGCGCGTGTTGCGACTGTCACCAGCCAAATGGCAAACCGGTCTCCTAGTGGAAATGTAACCCCTCTACAAAATATCACGGCCGAGAATGTAAGCGTCTTACATTATTTCAGCCAATCAGGGCAAGCTATTCTTATCTTACCTGCCATAACTACTAAGGTTTCTCACAAGACTTTCTTCTGCAGGCGCGGAAAGAGCATTGTGGCTGTCTGATTTCCATTGATTTTTAAGTAAGTATTCAACAAATAGTTTACATGGGAGTTATTATTATTTTTGTTTAAAATACCATCCACCTATGCTATAGTAACTGTAAATGCCTGCTGTACAGCCCCGAAAGTTTACAGTTGTTAAACTGCCACCTCATAATCTATAATTTGTTAGAAAAGATAGCATTCTATAACGAAGCTAGCTAAGCTAGTGATTGTACAAGTTTAAAGATATGTATCATTAGCATGTATTTAAACCCAGCATAGCGTTGGTAGCAGTCAGTAATTGATCCTGTAGTGAACAAGATTAACTATATATCTATGGTTTAATTGCTAATATTTCTAGCACGAGTGAATCAGCCCAGTTATGTTAGGAAGATTGTCATAGAAGTTGCACTTATTCCACTCGCAAAGGTGCAACTGACCGGTGAGAGACTGGCCCTAGTAGTTATGGCAGGTAAGATAAGAATAGCTTGCCCTGATTGGCTGAAATAATGTAAGACGCTTACATTCTCGGCCGTGATATTTTGTAGAGGGGTTACAATTTCACTAGGAGACCGGGTTCCAAATGGGCACTGCTGCCCTGCAACCCTAACAAAGCTTACGACTAAAATCTCCACATATACCAAACTAAACAAAATGCTCAATGCCAGCAAAACTTAAACATATCTAAACACATGCAATACCCCCCTAATCAACAAAACTGGGCTACAGACAGCGTATGTTGTACTGTGTAGGAGGGCCTTTACGGATCCCGGGTACAGCATATGGCGCGTGTTTCGACTGTCACCAGCCAATTGGGCACTGCTGTATACCCTGCGACCCTAAAGCTTACGACTGATACCTCCATAAGTACATTACTAAACTAAATGACAAATTGCCAACATTACTAAACATATCTTTTTCCTTTCCCTTTCTCACTCTCTCCTTCCATATCATATTGCTTATGCCTATAATAACACTGATAAAATAGCCATATTGCCTACTGTTAACCTTTCAGAACGTAGTTTTTTTTTTTTTTTACAAACCTACCGCAGTGGGTGAGTTTTTTTTCTGGGTGCCTAACGAATGTTCTACAGAATGTTCTATACGGGAACATTCTACAGTTATTGTTAAGGCTGTAAGGAAATTATTATACAGAGTTTGCCTGATATGATCTGCTATCTTGACGTTTTTATTAGTAGTATATTCGTTACAAATATTATACAAAATCCTAGACTAATCAACAAGTGGTACGCTCTCAACCGTGTGACGTCATCGTAACAACGTAGGACTACTGGTGCGTGTACGCTTGAAGGGAGTTCGCTCGTGGCAGTTACCAGTCAGTCACACATCGCTGCCTCGCCCAGAACAGTCGATGTTTTCCTCACTTGAGCAACGGGTAAGTGACCTAATAATTTATTTCATTAAGATATCCAGAAAAACAGCAGAGTTGTAAATTTGGCTATAACGATCAATGTTAAACCGTTTGTAGGTGAATAAAGCTATCTAGTGAATATGACACGTGTGAGTGAATGCAATTGCGTTCATGCTAGCTAGCTGAATTTGACACGTGTGCATGCAATGCAATTACCTATATT
This sequence comes from Sprattus sprattus, assembly GCF_963457725.1. Lineage (NCBI taxonomy): Eukaryota > Metazoa > Chordata > Actinopteri > Clupeiformes > Clupeidae > Sprattus > Sprattus sprattus. Next base: position 31,658,200 of record NC_137928.1, on the reverse strand, counting down.
ACCAACCGCGTGAATGCAAAACAATACAAATGTGAATATAATCCATGTCAAACAGATTGTAGGCAAATAGAGCTAGCTAGATGTGAAATAAATGTGAAAATATACTTCAGAAAGTGAACATCTCATTTCGTCCATTCAACAAACAAGGTCATCCTATTTAACGCAAATCCACAGCTAATCAGATGAGGCCAACGAGAAGAAAGGTGCACAGATATCACAAATCAGTGCATTACTTTGTGAAAGTAATATAATCAATCTCAAATAGAAGGAAGTTTAATTTAGATGTTGGGTGCATGATAAATGACGAACATTAATTGTTATGTTGTAAATTTGTAAATACTGAATTGTGAGAAAAGGTTAGGCTAAATGACAAAAAGTGTGTACAACTGTGTAAAAGTCAGTAATTATCCCCATCCTCACCCCTGCTGATAACAATCTGCCTCCGTGTTATTATTTGGACGCCTAATGACACCAGAACAATAGCCTGGCCATTACCAGCCTGTGACTCCATTTCATTCCGTCTTTCAGTCTGGGCCAACCCAATGCATTTTGGTTTCCGAGATGGGCGGGTGCTTATCTTGAGGTTTAAAATCATTGGAGTTCCCTTAACCAATCAGCAACGTTTAGTAGGCATTCGGTAGATTAAACTCTTCCCAAAGCCAGTTGGGAGAAGAGCTACGACGTCCTTTCCAATCATAAAACTTACAAGAAAATACTCTTGTTCTCCTTTTAATTTTCTGATGTTCTCGAGAGTTGAGACAACTTTTCCGATAGCTTTTCGTGTCTTTTCCTCCAAGGCGAGTTTTGCGTCACAGCTCTGAACTGTTCGCTGATTGGTCCTGCAAAATTTTGAGTTCTGGAGACGATTGTCAATGGGGTTGGGCCAGACTGAGTATGAGCTTGAAATCAATTCAGGCGGAAATACGTAGGCTGGTGTCACCAGGCTACCAGAACAGCCCATTTGCCACTCAAATGATGAAACCTCACCCCTGCACCACCACCCTCACCCCTGCACCTCCATCCAAACCCCTGCTCCCTCACCCTTGGATTTCCCAGTGTACACAATAATGTCCTGTACATGCCCGGTCTGGACATCACAAACAATTTAATTCCGAAGCGGTGCCTCCCATCCTCACCCCTGCTCCTGCACCCCCATTCTCACCCTCACCCCTGCACCCCCATCCTCACCTCTGCTCCCTCACCCCTGCACCCCCATCCTTATCCCTGCACCCCCATCCTCACCCCTGCACCATTATTGAGGTTGTCATAAACCGTTTAAAACACTCTGCCTCCCTGGCAAAGGTGAACAAGTGCACAGATATCACTTACCTATCACTTTAACGGTCTAAGGTCGATATCCCTTGTCAGGGATATATTTTTTTTTTTGTCAAAACATGTTTAAAGCTCCGCGAGTTTTTGACCTACAGACATACAAATAACACCCACATAATGATTGAACCCTTTTCTTTTAAAATATATAAAGTTCAAAACTAAAAAATAAATAGGCACTTTGTCAGGAGAATCGAACGAAAACTTGCACATTTCACTGTCTGAGCCAGAATTCAGCTCCTAATGCGCCACCCATTAGCACTTGGTGGCTATTCATATGGTAAGAAATGGTAATTCGGCAAACGCTATTGGGTCATGGCGTGGCGAGGAGCACTCAGTAATCGCCCTTTTCACCCATATAAGCCAGTCCACATGGTTGGTGAAATGTTTCATCTGTGTGTTCGTTTGTGCTGATTCATCGGCAGCTCCATGGTCCGAGATGTCCACATCCCCTCTTCGTTTAGTGGATTTTTTTATATACACTCTTTTTTTATATATATTCACTTACTTGCTTAGTTAACTTTTTTATATACACTCTTTTTATATATCTGTATTCATACTGTGGTCTATCTGTAGTACTTATGTTATGTGTAGTACTTATTGTGTTGGGTTTGTTTATATGTTTACTGTACCCATACACCAGAGCAATTTCTTGGTGTAAACCTGCATGACAATAAATCTGTTACTGATTCTGATTCTGATTCTTGTTATATCCACTTACTTACTTAGTTATATCCACTTACTTGCATGCATTTGCTAATTATGCACTTTTTTTCTAATATATATCCACTTACTTGTTTACTGACTTAGTTATATCCACTAACTAATTATGCACTTTCAAAACTGAGAGACATTTCAGGGTTGTTATCTATTGGCCATCCTCTTTGACAGGTGACAGTGACAGGGGGGAGGAGCAATCACCGGCCTGTCAAATCTAACTCATCAATATTCATTGGGCAGGGAAATAATTCTTGGGCAGGGAAAGGTCACTCTGAAATTATAAATTTATAGAAGAGAAACCACACACACTTTCTAAATGCTAAACTAACATATACATAGCTAACACATATGTTTTCAAGGTTCAGACATAAAAAGCCTTGTGAATAAATTTGCACAATGTGTTTTTTTACTAAATCTGAGCACCTCTAAAATTAGGTTTTTCTAAGGGTATGTTTACATTAGATTTAAAAATAAAAAATGAATTACTACATTCCTTTTACTCACATGTTATTTTTGCTGATGTCTTCTACAATATAATCATATGTTCCATTTGTGCATCAATGTTTTTAGTTTAGGGAAATGTACAAAAACATCAAGGCATGTCAGACAACTTAGAAAAGTCTAAAAGGCAGCTGACCTTAGAGTGTTAAATACCCTTTTTGGGCAGGGACTTAAGTTTTCCGAAATCCGCGATCCTGGATGACACCAAAATCAATATAAAGTAACGTGTACCAGCACTTGCGGGATAATAGGTTGTGCGGGATAATAGGTCGGGCTACTGGTGTTATGTCTAAAAAAATTTTTTTCCGCTGCATTCTTTCTTTTTCGTCTTGCCAAGCTGACTAGCTGACTAGCAATAATTGGTTGGATAGCTAGCTGGCAACTTTAACGTGAACATGTGCATGCTATGACAAGTGTCTCAATGTTTGTTTTGACTAGTCTTCAACAGACGATAGCGCATTGTGGAAAGATCGGAAAATGTGATTATCACAGCATGGTATTTTGAGAATGTGGCGAGAGAACTGAACATTATCTTTTTGTAGCATTCAGGATTTTACATGGTGCGAAACATAGGCTACTACAAGACACTGCGTTGTTAACATTTGGTGAATCTTAGGTAGAATTCACAGGCGTAATTGGACAAAGTGTTTACTTCGCTATTATCTGTAACCTTTTTCTGAAGCTATTGCAAAACGCAACAAATCGTACTAAGGTGGCCACACGTCTGGATTTACAGTGCCCAGTCTGGCTTGAGGACGCTATACTTCCACTAAAATGTTGCCCTTGTTTCGTCAGCGCTCCCTCCCGCGTTCTCACATATTTCGGCCACACCAAAATACAGAGGCAAACATTATTTTGACGCCACCTAAACTCAGCAAGTCATGGTAAGCGTCAAGGTACTGGCTGGCGAGCTGTTCCTCTGTGGACCTTGTTCTAGCCTACTTTGCCCTACTTTTATTTAAATAAAACTTGTATGGATGATGTGGATGATGGATCTTAATATGTCATGTCATGTCTATTTTTAGGGTCAAGACACAACATCATGAAACCTTCGTTAAAGATGTAATTTTGCTGCCAAAACCTACAAGCTCTGTTGTGGTCAAGCATCGTTCAAAACAAAAGCTTCATGAACAAGGGCACATATTAAATGGATTCGAATTCCAGAAGTCCTGGAGTCAGGAGACTGTCATCAATCAACTGATACAAGCATTTTCAGAAAAACTCTCCGCTGATGTAAGGTAAGCACTTTTTTGACCTGTCAAACAAGGCTTAGTCAGTGCCATTATCATTAACAACTTTGTTGGAATACACCCCTGGACATTCCAGGCCTATTTTTCTTGAATTTCCTTCTGGATGAGTAAAGTACTATCTTATCATATCTTATTTAAATGTGATTCAGAATGTAAGTACAAGGAATACAATACATTTTATTTGTCACATTCATATAGTTCCTGGGTGTTAGAAATACAGTGAAATTATATCTGGTGTCAGCCTATTGTACATTAATTTGGGGGGTGGTAAAGAGGCGGTATAAAGTGCTGATGAACAGTAGGAGAGGGGTTGGTTGGGGAAGTGGCTAAGAGCTGTATTGGGTGGGTGGTTGGGGGGCACCAAGAAACCTGATATGCATGAATTGCCCTGTAATGTCCAGAGAATTTGCATTTGACCATCTGTTTTAATGTGCCTTGTGCATTTTATCCTCTTTCTTTTTGTGCTTTTTCCATTTTACACTATTTTTCAGCATAGAGCTACTGATGGCATGTGGAAACCGATTAATCACACCCAAACTCCGTCCTGGCCAGGAGTTGAGTGCAGACCTCATACATAGAGTATACAAATCGAAAGCCCTGTATATCAGACCTTCAAGGACAATTCTGGTATGCTTTTAGGAATTTATGGGTTTGTTTTTCCGGACTGATAAGGCACAATTTTGAAAACTTGGCTATTTTTGTAAAGCTCTACACACATTTCAAAATTACTTTACATTACTTACAAAAGCACTTTTCACACTCTGCAAAAACATGTTTTGCTAAACTGTTCACACTCTTTTCATAATTGTTACAAAATGTCAAACTGAGTGTGTTAGTGGTAATTGGGCTTTTAGTTTGGCTGAATGTGTTAATCGATAGGCTATAAGTGATAATGGTCTAAGAGATTGTGCCGAAAGAATCATTATTACTGTTTTAAGCATTCAGAAAAAACTGTAAAAACTATTTTTTTTTTAAAAGGCAGTGGGTAGTGTTTCGCTTTAGAATTCATATTTAATATCTGAATTTCTTACATTTCTTTTAAAGGATGATTGTACAGGTTCTGGCAATGAGGACAGCAGTTCTGAAGAAAATTCCACAAGGCTACTGCGTTCTACAAGAAGTTCAGTTTCAGCCCCCCAGATCAGGCCTCCAGACCAGGCCTCCAGATCAGCCACCCAGATCAGCTCCTCAGATCAGCCACCCAGATCAGGCCTCCAGATCAGCCACCCAGATCAGCCCCTCAGATCAGCCACCCAGATCAGCCACCCAGATCAGGCCTCCAGTTCAGCTCAGACTCAGACCCCCAGAACAGCACTACAGAAAGTTATTGCCCTGTGCCTTCTACCTCAACAAACCAACTGTTTACTCATTACAACAATTACCTTTCAGTAGTGGCTACACTGTCTGATGTACCATCTGATGAGGAGGAACTGAAGCCTGCAGAGTGAAAGGTTTGTACACAATTAAAATGTCTCACATACTGTATGCTTTTGTGAGATATTGTATTTTTTTGCTTTCAAGAACTGTTGCAGAGCCTAAACTAACAGTGAGCTACAAACTTACAGGGTACTGTACCTGTGGCTGAAAATTTAAATGAATCTTGTTCTACAGTAGATCCACTGGATGTCCTCCTCCAGCAGTGAAAGACATTCTGGAAGAGCTTGCTACAAAAATCAACTTCAAAATTAAGTCGAAGTTCAACATTAGCAGATCAAATGTGCTGGATGGAGCCATAAGAGGATTCAAAAGGGGGTCATATGATCCACATGATAACATCATGGTCAGATTTTGTGACGATATGGGTTTCCCTGAGGAAGCTATTGATTTGGGAGGACCCAAAAGAGAGTTTTTGAGGCTTCTAATGGATGCCTTGTCACAATCATCTATGTTTGAGGGGGAGGAAGGCCAAACGAATTTGGCCCTTGACAGTATTGGTAGGCTATGTCTTGATTGTATTGATCAAAACAAGGGCAAGTTAGTTTGAGTACGTAAACCCAGAGTCAGTGTGATGCAGGGGGCTTGTTTGTGAGTCCATCTGCCGTGGGGAAAAAACTGTTCAGGTGGCGAGAGGTTTTGGTCTTAATAGCCCGGAACCTTCTGCCGGATGGGAGACACAGAAATAGGTGGTCACCGGGATGAGAAGGATCAGCGATGATCTTCCCTGCTCTCTTGCTGGTCCTTAAGTGAAACAGGTCTAGAAGAGACGGCATGACCTTCTCGGCTGACCGAATGATCCGCTGCAGTCGGCTTTTATCCTTTGCAGTAGAGGCAGCGAACCAGATGGTTATTGAAGAGGTGAGGATGGATTCAATGATGGCTGTGTAGAATTCCACCATCACTTTCTTCGGCATGTTGAATCTTCTTAGCTGTCGAAGGAAGAACATCCTCTGCTGGGCCTTCTTGATTTTGGAGGTGATGTTCTCCGCCCACCTTAGGTCTTGTGCCATGACTGTTCCCAGGAATCTGAAAGACTCCACCATGTTAACTGGGGAGTCACACATGATGAGGGGGATGGTTGGGGCTGGGCTCCTCCTGAAATCTGCTACCATCTCTACAGTTTTTAAAGCGTTCAGCTCCAGGTGGTTCTGGCTGCACCAGAAAGCCAGGCTGTCGACTTCATTTCTGAATGTATTGAATTTATTAGTTTTTTTTTTTTCTTGTAATCTTATCCTCCTTAGCCATGAGGGAGGACCGGTATTTTATTGCCGGGAGGGCCATTGCAGTTAGCCTCCTCCACGGCGGTCCTCCTGCATGCTTTCTGTCCCCAACTCTCTTTACGTGCCTTGTGAATGGACCTGACTTCGCCAAGCCAATCTTGGAAGATATTGCTGATGGGGACCTGTGAGAAAAAATTAAGATGGTATATTTGTTTTTATATGTCATATATTGTCATATACATAGAATTGCAAAGCGTAAGATGTAGTGACCTTGCTTTCTGTTGGTCAGCAGTGCTGATGTTGACTTGCACAGGGGTGGGGCTAAGGGCTGTCAGGTGGCTGTGGGTGGGGGATAGCGTGTGTGTGTGTGTATGTGAGGGCAGTCTGTTGATATGTTGACAATACTTTTAATAATATGCAGCACTGTTTGTATCTAAGTGCTTACTGGAGAGAGGAAAGCATTTCATTGTAACATTCTACTGCTTTATTTTCTTTCGTAACACAATTTTGTTGTTTGCTTCTTTTTGGAAGATTGCAGAGAGTAAAACCATTGAGGACATTCGAGCAGCTACCATTCCACTAGAGGAATATCTGGCCAATGCTGGTTGCTTGAGACCACTGCGAAGGTTGGCTGACAAGGCTGTGCTTGTTGAAGACATCTTAATGTTTCATGTCATACACAGAGTTCGTGGTCCTTTTGAAAGGTACGGTTCTATCTTTTATTTGTCAATGTTAGTTTGCTTTGACAGGGAAGTAACTGTCCTCTATTCATTTTTTTTTTTACAAGTTTCGGGATGGTCTGAGAACCCTTGGGGTGTTGGACAAAATCCAGGCTTATCCTGAAAGTTTTCGTCCCCTTCTTTGTTGGGAGCCTTCAACCCTGAAGCTTCACCATTCGCCGATCTGAAAAGGGTACCAATAAATGGACTGCTGAAGATGCTGTCATTCCTTTATGGCGTGACTATCTAAGTGATGCAGAAAGTTAGTACATGTATTTCAAGTGCTTCTAAAAATTATTGGGACAAGGGAGAATGGAGCTGGTATGTGGGCCTGAAGCTGTGGGTACACAGTATAGTGTCATATTGCTTCATATATAACAATTTAATTTACAACAAATCATGTTTGAGGACGCCAAATTATTCTGGCTTGTTAGTTTATTTGTTTCTTCTTCCTGTGTTGTTTTACCAATCAGTCTTTATTTACCAAACCATATTTTGAACTAAACAACTTGCCTCTTATCCAGTTTGAAAGAATTGAATGAATAACAATGGGCAGTGAATAATGCACTTATCTTTTGTCATGATATATACTAAAGGCCTAGTAGTGATGTATGTGTGTTGTCATTTTGCTCCGATGTAACTCCTCTTTTCTCTTTTTAAATTCTAGCACAGGGAACTGAAAAACTGGCGTCCATCCTGATCCTTGCCACAGGAGCCAGTAGGATCCCACCACTTGGCTTCTCGCCACAACCCTCAGTTGAATTTCTGCATAAAGAGCATGGCACAGACACAACATACAAGCTACCCATTGCAAACACATGCATCAATTGTTTAAAATTACTCGTAACACACAACATACAATGATTTTCAAGAAAACATGGACTTTGCCTTGGATAATACCCATGGCTTTGGTGTTGCTTAAATTGTGTCATGAGGACATATGAACATATGATATGTTAGTTTTGGTCGTTGGTCTTTGGTTCTCTGTTTGTTTTGGTTTACTTACTGACTTTGCACAACATTTTGGTTTACTCTTCACAATACTGAATTGCACCACACTTTGTTCTTTAAATTACCTGTATTATTTAATAAACTACTTTTATTATATTTTAATCTGCGTGGTCTCCCCTTTTATGTTCGTGCTGTGAGCCGTGCACGTAACATTAGTGCATGTCTCCATGTAAATGTCAAGTTCACATTATAAATAATTGAATCATAAAGTTTTACCATGCTTTTTTACGTTTGTGTTTAAATGAGGTGATAACCTTGTACTGTTACAAATTGCTTCGTGTTTGCCCATAGCTTACATACTATGAGCCAATTTTCATTTTTTGCCTACACTTTAAAAAAAACTACACATTACAATGCAAAACGCTTCCATTTACTTGTTTTTTCTTTACATTAAATACTTTGTGAGGGAATGCTTATGAAGCTTTATGATAACCAAGATTTTAGTACGTGACAATATTTTTGAACACCAAACTCAGTTTTGCGCACACATACTGTACAATGTATGTGCCAACTATTACACTTCTTTTCTCTTTTTTTTGTTGGTTTGGTTGTGGACAAAAACTAGAGTTCCAGTTTTGTGAAACCTCAGAAAAAAGTAGAAGGTAAAAACTTTTCATTTGTTTTTTGTTCTTTGCTTTTCCTGGTTTAAATACTGGTTGAAAATCCTCACACCTGCACCAGGTTACACTGCTAAAAGGCATGGGCATTTATCCTTTCTCTGGTGTGATGAATTCCTCTCTGATAGAATAGAATTTCACATTTAAAAAGAAAAACAATTACAACCATCAATGTTTATTGATCAATAAAGTGTGATCTGATCTCGTATTTCAGATATATCTCACTTTCTTGTGAATTGAATAATGGAACGTATGAATGTGAAACTTGAGCTGTATCTGACATCCATGAAATCAAACTAAACATCAACCTTACATAACTACAGACATTTTCTTCTCTTGGTGCAATAGCTGTTGAGGGTATAAAGTATAGTACTTGATCTTTGTGTTTTTCTTTAGGACTGCCTTTCAAGAAAATTAACAAGGTTGCAAAACAAATCAATCCCATGATTGTTATCATCTTCAAAAGGATAAAATGTCTGCTGAAGTCTATCCATTGTTGTCTCATTGATGGTAATGTTAACTGATGGAACAACAACATTGTTGTTTGTTTGCAACTCAGAGAATGGTCTATCATAATCTGTACCAACAGCGCTGTCTATGTTGCAAATTCCATTCATACCTGGGTTATGCATTCCTGCAGTGTTAATTATGCCCCTTTGCCACAACTGGAGAGGGGTCTGTCCTCCTTGTGTGGAAAGACCGTGGTTATTCCACTGGTTTTGAAATTCTGTGGCGGACCTTTGAATTCGTGGCAAATAAATATAATGAAGGCAAAATAAATGGAGCTCATTAAGTGAATCTAATATACTGTGCTCCTCCATAAAGTTGAAAAGATTGGCAAAATGAAAAGACACCACTCTATTTAGCTCTGCCCATAATCTTTCTATTCTTTGGTTATGTACAGACCTGCCGGTAATAGCACTATTTAAGCCTCTCCTGTAAAGCATGAAACGGGCAACAGCAGTGTTTTCCATTCCGTGATCACATCTGACCCGAGATGGCATTCCGAAAGTCTGTATCCCTCCAATGAAGAGTGACAAAACACTGGAAGCCCTGTTGTTATCCAGGCAAGCAAGGTAGATGATGGCTCGACTGAAACCATCTACAGTACACAGCCATGGAACACCATCCTCCATCTCACAAGCTTATGATTTCCATCAATGTGCCTAAAAGACATTGAGATGAGTGATTTATGAGGGAGAAAAATAACAAATCCAAGTCATAGAGTGTGTTCCATGTCGGCCACTTGAGCCCTTCGAGCCCCAACTTTCAGGGGTTAGGGGGCCACACTGACAAAATCAGCAGAATGCAGGGCACTGAAAATGCCCGTATCATACCCTGAATTCGGTCGATTTATCTAGGGTTATTTGATGGTCACTACTCTCCCTTAAACAGCTACGTACGGAAGAGGAGGAGCCAAAGCTAGCTTTTCATTTTACACCGAAAACAATGGCGGACGAGATGAACGAGGTGGCTACAGTGGAGGCGGTGGCAGAAACACGTAATTGTAAGTATCAGCGGTAATTAAACACTGTACTGATATTAAATGTAATACTAACATGCCATTCTCAGATTAATGCAAGTGACATGAGAATTTTTGGTGGAGTTGACGATTATTACCGACTGTTAGCATACCTAGCTAGAAACCATTAGAAACCATTGGGTAAGCATGGCAGTTATGCTAAGATATGCTAGGCTATGTGGCTATTCCACCAGCCACGAAGGTGCACCTTTATCGGGGGACTTCGTTTGAGGTGCGGGGGGCAGGCTCCAGGCGGTCGCTAGCGATCGCTAAATGGACCAGTACGACGACTGATAGCTATGTCAGTCATCGAACAGTGTTAAACAAGGGCTGTTCTGTTAATCAATCAAATGCCAACATGTAATAGTGGATTAACAATGGATATGCTCAGTTTAAATAACGGGTTAAAATGTGTATTTTTGTGGACTTAACGATACCGACAGTAGCCTATGCATACCTAGCTACGTTTGCCCGTTAACACATGCCTTTCAATAATTAATAGCATTACGATACGTTACGAAGCTTGTCCTTCTAGAAAATAATTGTAGCTTTCAATCGTCTTTGTGTGTTTTGTTTTTGTCGTGGTAATTTCATGTGTCTAGGGACAGATGAGGACACGAGGGCCTTAATCCCGTGGAGAGGTGCAAACAAGCACCTCTTCACGGGAAAGAGGAACTCAGCCGAGAAGAATTTTGAGTAAGTAGAAAAAAAATACTCAAATGGTAGCTAATAGAAGTTTACTGTAAATGGTTTTCTTAGTTGCTTACCTTGCAGTGATCAGTGTGGTTCTTATTGTGTCAGGGATTTGAGGCGAGATGTTAAGGCAGCATATATTTTCACTAGGGTCTTCATCAAGAATCGTGGGCTTGGGGGGCTAAACCCCAAACTCGTGAGGAAGAGGTGGGAGAACCTCTCCGGAAAATACAGAGTAAGCTTAGTGTAGCCCTGTGGAACAACTCACTTGCACAATGTAGAGATGACATGGCTAGTGAGTGTATACATGCAGTGTACATGTATGTGTACATGCATGCAATATAATATACTATGTTATGTTATGTGTATAAATACATATATATATTGTGTATGTTAAGTAATAAGTAAGGTAATCAATGGTCAGCCTTCAATTACCAGACCAGTTGAAGGCGCAATGATGTGCAACTCCAGTTTGGCTGTCTTTTCATCTGCAGGAGCTAAAAAAACCCCGCTCAGGTGTGAGCACAGAGGGGGGTGGGGTCACTGCTGCTTCCTGGAAGTGGTATGCCCTTATGGATGAGGCACTGGGGGGCAGACCATCAATCAACCCACCAGTCCTCTTTGCCTCATCCAGCCGGGAAGTGGCAGGGACCCCCCCCCCCCCCTGTGGTCACAACTCTCCCTGAGGCCAGAAGTGGAGCTTCCTCCACAGTGTCGACCCCGAAAAGACGGAGGGTAGACACTGTGGAGGTTGCCGAGCACATTGCGGCTAATGATAGGAGGGTGGCCGAGGTGATGAAAGAGATGCAGGAGAGGGACAAGAAAGCGGAGGAGGCCAGGGCCGCTGAGGCCAGGGAGGCCGCCTCTAGAGAGGAGAGGCGGCACAGGGAGACCCTGGAGAGGGAAGACCTCAGGGAAGGAAAGAGGCAGGCAGAAGAAGAGCGGAGAGAGAGGGAGAGAGGAGAGGAGAAGAAGGAGGCGGCTGCCAGAGAGGAGCGAAGAGAGAGGGAGAGAGGAGAGGAGAGGAAGGAGGCAGCCGCCAGAGAGGAGCGGAGAGAGAGAGAGAGAGGAGAGGAGAGGAGGGAGGCAGCTGCCCGAGAGGAGCGCCTCATCTCCTTATTGGAGAAGTTTGCTAGATGATTATAATAATAAAAAAAAACAAAAAAAAATAATTACTGGTCACTTCCAATTTATGTACATGTCTACTTGTCTACTTAGTGTTTACTTACACTTAATCTGTAAATATGTGTGTGTTTATACTATAACCCTCCCCCCCATTTATTTTGGAAAATGCTTTTTAATGATCAAGATGGGTGGCTCTTAAAAGAGCCTTTGGTTTTGAATAAATACACAGGTCACAGGTAATCGTGATCTGGAGCGTAGCACTGAATGGCTATCCTCTGCCTTTCTTCCGCCCCAGAGACGTCTCCTGCTGGTGCTGGTTCTGGTGCTGGTGCCGGTTCTGGTGCTGGTGCCGGTCCTGGTGCTGGCTGGTCCTCTGCTACCCTCCCGACATCTGCTTCAGGCTCAGGCTCCAGCAGGTCCCCGTTGGTGAGGCAGATGTTGTGGAGGACAGTGCAGCACACGATGACCTCCGGCACATACCTCACATCCACCTCCAGGGCCTTCAGGAAGATGGATCGCCATCGGGTCTTCAGAATCCCGAAGGACCTCTCCACAACACACCTCGCCTTTGACAGGCAGCGGTTGTAGCGTCCTTCGAGGTGGTTGCGGAGAGGCTGCCTGAAGGGGGTCATGAGGCAGATGGGCTCCAAAAGGCAGGGGTAGCCACCATCACCAAGGAGGCAATAGTCGGGTGGAGGGTAGGACCGCCGGTAAAAAAAGGGGCTGTTTCTCAGTACCCTGGCATCATGCACTGAACCAGGGTACCCCACAAACACATCAATGAACCGGCAGCGGTCGTCAACGATCGCCTGCAGCTGGATCGAGTGGAAGAGCTTCCTGTTAAAGTAACAGGCAGCATCTTCCACTGGGGGCTTCACCCTGATGTGGCAGCCATCAATCGCCCCCACCACTCTGGAAAATGCTGCTGACCCAGCCAGATGAGCGAAGCGGGCACCGAGTCGTGGAAGTTCCTCTCCTGTAGGATGTTTTACCACCGCGTACAGGAGAGCGGCGATCCGCCCACTGATGCGGTGCACCACCCTGTGAACGGTGGTCCGGGGCATGTCAAACGCCCTGGCCACCACCCGGTAGGAGGTGCCGCTGGCGAGCCAGAACAGAAAGACCAGGCAGGATATCTCGGGGCCCCAACCATTGTCACAATCTGTGCCCAGCACTGCCATCAATGCATTGAACGACTCCCTAGTGAGCCTGAAGTCCACCCTCAGGTCACTAAGGCCGTCGAAATATAAAGCCAGCAGTGGCATTGCCAGATTGATCTGGCTGTTACGCCTGGGGATGGCTGGCTGCTGTAGAGTGTGTGGGGAGGGGAAGAGAAGATTAAAATATTAATGTAGTCATTTTATCAATAAAAATGTGATGTCATTGAGGTTTTGTAGTCATTTATTGCCTTTTCTGATTTATATTAGATTTGATGCATGTTTGTAACTGTTACGAATTGGGGTTGGGGTGTGAACTCAATAGCACGACTCAGACACAAGGGGTAGAATAAAGAATAAACTTTTACTGTCCAGGTTTCGGTACACGGGTAAGCAGTCCAATGGCAGGCAAACAATCCAAAAGGGCAAAGGCAATAGAGAAGTCGAAAACAGTCCAGGGTCAACACGAGAAATACACTGAGAACACTGAGAACACTGAGAACACTGAGAACACTGAGAACACTGAGAACACTGAGAAGCAACACGCAACATTAATGACGAACCAGCAACGAGAGACAAGAACACAAGGACTATATATACACACACACACAAACAGGTGAAAACAATCAAGGCAGGGCAGACAAGGAGACACAGGTGGACTAAACGAGGGGAATTAACAGGGCACAGGAGAAACCAATAAGACAAACAAACCAGGTGATTATTGGGAACAGGTGAGGGGTGGAGACACGGACAACAACAAGGGCACATGGCATACACAAACAAACACAGGGAAGCACATGGTGGAAAGCACATGGTGGGAACAAGGAATCACAAAGACTAGACAACAAAGATCACATGACACACAAGGGAGACAAACTAATAAACAGCACAAGCACAATAACAAGGGAAGTGAGGAGACAGACACGAGGAGACAAGGGTAAACAAACACAAAAGAAGGAACACAAGGGATACATACAATGAAACAAGACAGGGACAGAACACAGACCTTACAGTACCCCCCCTCTAAGGGCCGGATGCCAGACGGCCCAAAACAAACTTAACAAGTCCCAGTAGGGTGGGTGGAGGGGGCCAAGAGCAAGGCAGGCGGGATAGGGAACAAGAGTCCAGTGACAAGCCGGGTGGACGGCTGAAGAATTTGGTGGCCGACTGGGTGGATGGCCAAGCACAGGCAGAATGTCTGGTGGCTGGCTGGGTGGACGGCCAAGCACGGGCAGAATGTCTGGTGGCTGGCTGGGTGGACGGCCAAGCACGGGCAGAATGTCTGGTGGCTGGGCTGTCGGGAGGCCAAACAGGGGCAGAGTCTCTGGTGGTCGACCGGGGGAACAGCCGAACAGGGACGGAGTTTCTGGCGGCAGGCCGGGTGGAATGAGGCAGGTGACTAGGAGAGTGAGGCAGGCGACTAGGAGCCCAAAATGAGGCAAGCGACTAGGAGCCTTGATGGGGGCGAGGAGATCTGGGGGGATCGGGACAGGGGCACTCTGGACAGGGGCACTCTGGACAGGGGCACTCTGGACAGGGGCACTCTGGACAGGGGCACTCTGGACAGGGGCATGAGAACCTGGGACAGGGGGACCTGGGACAGGGGGACCTGGGACAGGGGGACCTGGGACAGGAGGACCTGGGACAGGAGGACCTGGGACAGGGGGACCGGGGACAGGGGGACCGGGGACAGGGGGACCGGGGACAGGGGGACCGGGGACAGGGGGACCGGGGACAGGGGAACCGGGGACATGGGCGGCAGAGTCGTCAGCAGCGATGCCTTCAGGAGGTGCTGCTGGACCGGGGCCAGCAGAGGGTTCTGCTGGTCCCGCAGCTGAACGGGACACTGCGAGGTCCGGGTCTGCAGCGGTGGCTGCGATGTCCGGGTCGACAGCAGTGGCTGGGATGTCCGGGTCTGCAGCGGTGGCTGGGATGTCCGGGTCTGCAGCGGTGGCTGCGAGGTCCGTGTCTGCAGCGGTGGCTGCGAGGTGCGGGTCTGCCGCGGTGGCTGCGAGGTGCCGGTCTGCAGCGGTGGCTGCGAGGTGCCGGTCTGCAGCGGTGGCTGCGAGGTGCGGGTCTGCAGCGGTGGCTGCGAGGTGCGGGTCTGCAGCGGTGGCTGCGAGGTGCGGGTCTGCAGCGGTGGCTGCGAGGTGCGGGTCTGCAGCGGTGGCTGCGAGGTGCGGGTCTGCAGCGGTGGCTGCGAGGTGCGGGTCTGCAGCGGTGGCTGCGAGGTCCGGGTCTGCAACGGCTGGATCTGCTGTGGCGTAGGCCTCAGTGGGGTCACCATCAGCAAATTCGTCAGAGGTTGCTTCCGGGGCGGTAGCTACGGAGGCTACGGGGGAGACATTAGAGATGGCCTCGGGGGCGGCAGCGTCAGAGGCTGCTTCAGGGGCGGCAGCAACGGAGGCTACGTCGGGTGCGTCAGCGGCTGCTTTGGAGGAGGAAGCGTCTGAGGATGCTTCAGAGGCGGTAGCAACTGAGGCTACATCGTGGACATCAGGGATGGCCACTGGGGCGGCAGCGTCAAAGGCTGCTTCAGGAGATGTAGCATCAGAGGCTGCTTCGGGAGCAATAGCAGCAGTAGCTACATAAGGGACATCAGGGGCAGCGTAAGAGGCTGCTTTGATGGCGACCGAAACTGCGTCAAGGGCAGCAGCGGCCGCATCGAGGGCAGCAGCACCAGAGGCTGCTTCGGGGGCGGCAGAAGCTGTTTCTAAAGCTGCAGAGGCAGTATCCAGGGCGGCCGAGACTGCTTCGAGGGTGGCAGCCGCAGAGGCTGCTTCAAGGGCGGCAGAGACGGTCCTCATGGTGGCAGCGGTAGTGGTTGCCTCGAGAGTGACAGCAGCAGAGGCTGCTTCGAGGGTAGCCGAGGCAACTGTGAAGGCAGCAGTAGCTACAGCTGCGGGGGCGAGGAGACATGAAACTGGTGCTGAAGCCAGAGCCGTAGTGGTGAGTGGAGCAGAAACCCTAGGGACGGAATCCAGGTGAGATAGATCTGGAGCTGGAGAAGAAGGGGGTGCAACAAGAGAATCCCAACATGCCAGGAGCTGCTGGTATTCTGCCGCTAGTAGGCTGAAGAAAATCCGGGCCTTTTCCTCTCGCTCCGTCATTCCCCTCATAATAAGGCAGATGGAGGTGGATTGCTGACTCAACATTACCACCCGTGCAGCAAGCACAGTGTCTGAGTCGGCAGTGATCTGCAGAGCAGGTACGGAGGCAGCCGCCCCGCACGAAGCAGGAGGGGCAATTGCAGGAGTAGCAGCAGGAGCTGCAGGAGGAGCAGCAGCAGCAGGAGGAGTGGCTGCAGCGGTTGCTGAGGGAGCAGCAGCAGGAGTAGCTGCAGTGGATGCAGGAAGAGCAGCTGCGGGAGGCGCAGCAGCAGGGGTAGCAGCTGCGGAGGCAGCAGCAGCAGGAGCTGCAGGAGTGTGGAATGGCTCAGGGTCTGGGGCTGGAGCTGGAGCCTGACGAGGCGCAGGAGTCAGCTGGGGAGCTGGAGCCTGACGAGGCGCAGGGGTCATCTGGGGAGCTGGGGCTCGACGAGGTGCCGGGGTCAGCCTGGGAGCTGGAGCCTGACGAGGCGCAGGGGTCAGCTGGGGAGCTAGGGCCTGACGAGGTGCCGGGGTCAGCCTGGGAACTGGAGCCTGACGAGGCGCAGGGGTCATCTGGGGAGCTGGGGCTCGACGAGGTGCCGGGGTCAGCCTGGGAGCTGGAGCCTGACGAGGCGCAGGGGTCAGCTGGGGAGCTAGGGCCTGACGAGGTGCCGGGGTCAGCCTGGGAACTGGAGCCTGACGAGGCGCAGGGGTCAGCTGGGGAGCTGGGGCTCGACGAGGTGCCGGGGTCAGCCTGGGAGCTGGAGCCTGACGAGGCACAGGGGTCATCTGGGGAGCTGGGGCTCGACGAAGTGCAGGAGTCAGCCGGGAAGCTGGGGCTCGAAGAGGTGCAGGGGTCATGTCCGCCATTTCCAGCTCATCTGTGTAGATGAAGTGCTGATCACGCATGAAATAACCCCCACCGATCCACCCACCGGGCTCACAGTGGAGTGTTGGACCGGGGGTCCGGCAGGGTGCTGGCACTGGTGTGGGAGGTGCAGGAGGTGCTGGAGATGGAGTCTTAGGAGCGGGAGCAACGGAGGCGGCGGCGGTCATCTGAGCAGGGGCGGGAGCTGTGTCCATCTCTTCCTCCTCATCCTCAGAGTCATAGGCCTCCCAGTCATCAGCACCGGCTGACTTCTCAAAAAAGTGGTTCCCCAATATAAACCCCCCATCAATCCAGCCACTGACATCATCCTCCTCAATAACACACGGGGGTGCTGGAAGCGGAGGGGACGAGACCAGAGGTGGTGTTCTGAATGGGGTTCGCCGGATGGCCAATCGGCTACCCATAAACCGAGCATCTCGGCTGGGACCGGGTGGGGGAACTGGTTCAATGACTTCTCTCTCAGGCCACTCACCCTTTGAGAGCTCGTCATCGTCGACCCAGTCCTCACTCGCTGAATCACCATGCCAGAAGATCTCCCAGGGGAGCAGATCTATGGCCTTGTTCTCAAAATCAAAAAACTGACTATAAGGGTCATCCATCAGGCTTGGGTCTGAGTCGGCTGAGTTCATCTTGGCTGGTTCGTACTGTTACGAATTGGGGTTGGGGTGTGAACTCAATAGCACGACTCAGACACAAGGGGTAGAATAAAGAATAAACTTTTACTGTCCAGGTTTCGGTACACGGGTAAGCAGTCCAATGGCAGGCAAACAATCCAAAAGGGCAAAGGCAATAGAGAAGTCGAAAACAGTCCAGGGTCAACACGAGAAATACACTGAGAACACTGAGAACACTGAGAACACTGAGAACACTGAGAAGCAACACGCAACATTAATGACGAACCAGCAACGAGAGACAAGAACACAAGGACTATATATACACACACACACAAACAGGTGAAAACAATCAAGGCAGGGCAGACAAGGAGACACAGGTGGACTAAACGAGGGGAATTAACAGGGCACAGGAGAAACCAATAAGACAAACAAACCAGGTGATTATTGGGAACAGGTGAGGGGTGGAGACACGGACAACAACAAGGGCACATGGCATACACAAACAAACACAGGGAAGCACATGGTGGAAAGCACATGGTGGGAACAAGGAATCACAAAGACTAGACAACAAAGATCACATGACACACAAGGGAGACAAACTAATAAACAGCACAAGCACAATAACAAGGGAAGTGAGGAGACAGACACGAGGAGACAAGGGTAAACAAACACAAAAGAAGGAACACAAGGGATACATACAATGAAACAAGACAGGGACAGAACACAGACCTTACAGTAACAGTAATTAATATATCTGTGTGTTTGATAGCTCATTGATTCCTGTATCAGGGTAAACTTTACTACAACAGTAGTGTGTATAAAGTAGGTATACAGTATATGTGGGCCTATTACTGCGTGAATTACAGCAGATGTTTTATTTCCATATGGTGTGTATGCGGATTGCAAAGAAGAAGGCTACTCCTGACAAAGGTAATTTAGAATTTTAGCATTTTAGAATTTTAGCATACCTAGCTAGGACAATTTTACAACTACTACATGAAGCTATGCTGTGAAGGTAAGATGAAATCACAATGAAAATGTATATACCATCGCGAGTTCGGACAGGAGGCGCAGGCTCCTGCCACGATTCTGGAGATGCACCAGTTGGATCTTGTAGTGGAGATAAGGGAACACCATTGACAAAACGAGGGCAATCAGTCCATTCATTTTGGCAATTCTGCTTTTTTTGCGGGAATCGTGAGCAGATATGAGTTTGACATTCCCGCCTCAGATTCGCGGGTACCGCGAGAAGATCTGCGTTTTTTTTGCGATTTGCGTCCGTCACTTCCGACAGGTGCTTAAGGGCACTTTTCAGCGACAGGGAGCGACAGGGAGTGCACTGTAGATGTCAGGGCCCTGTATTACAGGACCCTGTATTGTAGGGCCCTGTGCAAAGTGTAGGGTCGGAACACACTCATAATCAATGGTTATGATTACAAGACTACTAGGCTACTAACAGCAAGCAGGGCTCAAAAACACATGCCTCGATCAGGCCATCAGTGTTGGGGGTAACGCGTTAGAAGTAACGCGTTAGAGTACTCTTATTCGTTTTTTTTCAGTAACGAGTAACCTAACGCGTTAGTTTTGCGAATTCAGTAATCAGTAACTCGTTAATTTCCAAAATAAGCACTCGATACTCCGTTAATTTCCCTCGATAAGGAAAGTAAAGTCCCGGGTTTTCTGCATTTAGTCAGATGCTGCTGCTTGCGTTTGTGACTGCCCTGCTCCTTGCATCTGTCTCTCTCTCTCGGTGTGTGGGTGTGTGTGTGTGTGTGCGCGCGCACCTGTGTGTCCTGGAGGTACGCGCATTATTTTGAATTACAGAGCGAAAAGGACAAGAACATAGTGGTAAAATTCATTCTGTGGTATTGAATAGGCTAAAGGTAGCCTACGTGATTATTATGAATGTAGGGCTAGCCTAGGGTCACACGAACATTTTCAGTTCTTCAATGTTTTTTTAGTGCCATGCACTGTTCTTTTGTGCAACGCATACGGTAGTAGCCTACATCGTGTTGTTAAGATAAAAAGAAGGAGGAACATTTGCCAGTAGGTTTTTTGTTTGTTTTTACTAGGCTACAATTTGACAGGACTATTGTATTTTTGCCAGAGTTAAATTTCCAATTCTAAAAGGTTGCGTGCCTACCTGTTAAGCACTTTGTTAGGCGCCTGCACTTGTAAAGTGGATACGCTATGTGTGACGCACTGTTCTTTTGTGCGCAGCCAATACGGTAAGCTACATTCTGTTAAAATAACTGCCTCTTACCGGAGTATGTTATTCATGGAAGCTGTTCTAATTATCAAAGGATGAATTCCTGTTAAATAAAACGTGCAATATGATGACTGTCTTTCCTGTCATTATGCTATAGGTTCATGATTGATTCATAAACAGTCAGCACTGTTGGTGCATCTAAAGGAGGATGTGTGTTGCAAGTTCATGTAGCAGCTTGCTAGCTAGCTGCCGTGAGGTATTGCTACAGTTATGGCAACTAGTAAGCATATATCAGTAGTAGCTAGTCAACTCCCATCATGAACTGCATTGTCAGTCGTTTGATCTACGTGGGGAAATATAGAAAACCCATTGCCAAGTAAACAGAACATTAACTTAAGCTTGTGTGTTGTTGCGCTAGGCGGACACGCACGCACCCCAAACGCATTTTAATTGTTGGTAACGCACGAGTACTCTAACGCGTTTCATTTATTTATAGGTAACGTAGTAACGTAACGAATTACTTTTAATTGATAATAACGTAGTAACGTAACAGATTACTTTCAAAAGTAACGATACCCGACACTGCAGGCCATATAGGCCTACGTAAACATATGTTTCAGAATTATGTTGAAATGAATGCACTTTTGAACAATATTTGAATCTGCTGAGCTCTACCTATAAAAATGTAGCCTGGGAGTACCCATGATGCTTTGCGCGCTCCATTTCATTTTGCTCTGCAAAGCAGCATGGTGTCCATGGCCGATTTCTAGCCCTGTTTTTGGGATCCAATCACAGAACGGGGAGGGACGGCAAGAAGATGACTACTCGTTGAATTTCTGTTGCTCTACATACGTCATCTGGTATAATTAATACGATTGGCTATGAGCTTCGTACAGGCACTTATGATAGACATTCGTATCGCCCAATAAACGGCTTTGGACAATCGTAAACCATGCCTCCTCTACAAGAAAATGAAGGTGGTCTCCAGGCTAAATCTCACTTGTGATTTAGTTTGGCATTAGCGAGGCTAATACAAATTGAGAATCCAATACAATTATCAGGATACTAACAATAAAATGCATATTTATACCAATTGAAGTCAGAACTTACCATAACTGATTGGGGCGTGGAACACTGTAAATTCGTCTGCGTATTGCGCGGCGTCTTCTGAAGGAACGTCCAATTGGGTCAATTTCCTGCAGACTTTGTCTAACGCGCCACCTCTGAATACGTAACCCACGTGACCTCAAGCTCCCATGCACATACTGCTCACCTGCATTTGTGGTTGACAGAAGAACTTCTTGAACAACTCTGTTCAAGTTCTCAGCTGAGAGTGCTGTGTATGTTATAGCCTGAACCCCAAGCCGTTGCCTGTGTATGTACAGGGTGCGAGAGCTCATCCCAAAGCAAGTGGCAATGGACTGCCAGTTCATTCCAAGTGATAGCAGGTTGAGAATTTGTTGTCTTGAGATGCTGTATTGAGGCCTGCCTTGACAGCCAGTCATTACAGTTGGTGGCATCAGTATGTGTACTTCAGACTCTGTTCTCTGTCTATTGTCATGAGCAGTAATCAGAAAATTGAGAAATCCATACAAGGACTCCACGGCCCTGATTGCTTCTCTGTATTCAGCAGATCTTAAAACTGACAGCAATCCCGATAAAGTGTGCATGTGATCACGGAGTTCCCCATACAACCTCTCATGCACAAAAGAGTCCACACCTCCCCTTTGTATGTCCTCAGCACACCGTAAAACATCACCAAAAAAATGTCTAATGTCATCTTCATTGGCACTTACCAACAAAATAAAACTCAAACACAAAATCGACACTTGAAAAGTACACCTGAAGGCTTTGAATAGCATCATACTGAGCAACAAATTAGGAAAAGTAGGAACAATAGGAATGTCCTGCAAAGTATTTCCTGATATGTCACTTCCTTCAATATTAATGTCACTTCCTTTGTTAACTTCTAAGGTGAGTGACAATATGTAGTTAAATGAAAGGACAATATATGTACGTGAGAGGGGAATGTATGTATGTGAGAGGAGAATGTGTGTATGTGAGAGGAGAATGTATGTATGTGAGAGGAGAATGTATGTATGTGAGAGGAGCAGTGGTGGACAGTAACGAAGTACATGTAATTCGTTACTGTACTTACCGTAATTCCCGGACTATAAGCCGCTACTTTTTTCTCACGCGTTGAACCTCGCGGCTTATACAATGACGCGGCTTATTTATGGATTTTTCCCACTTTCACAAGCTTAATGCCTGAGGGGAGGCAAACAGTAACTCTGCCTAAATGAGGGGGGCGTGCGAGAGCCTGAAACTGGACTTTAAATCGAAACGTGAATGTTTAATAATGGAAGATCAATGCCGGAGCTAACAGGTATGCTTCAAACGACGGGACAGAAAATAACTTGATCGACAACTCACATTTAAAACCAACTTGCTTTTGAAAAATGTTGGAACCTCAAGAATAGATTTGGCTTTAGACGAAGAGCGGAGACTAAAGCATGAGCAATATGCGCTAACATTACATTGATATCAGAGTGAGCCCTTGCTCTATCGATTTCCCATTATTTCTCTTAGGTATGTTTTATCTATGTGTAGCCATTTAACATTCCACAAGTGGTTGTAATCACGTAGAACCCAAGACTGCTTTTTCAATGGTGAGATGATTTTGAAAAATTAAACTCTGCAGCTTAAGTTGTGTTTCCTGGTTGTTACTGGTTATCGAATTGCTGTTCTAGCTAAGGGAACTTTAAATAACCTTAGCATAAACGATTTCAATGGAAGAGTTACAGTTGCATAAAACGATAGCTAGTCATCTAGTATCCTCGATTTAACTCATAAAATTATAATGGGAAGGGGTATAAGCCCTCAGGGTGCCTGTGCAACTTCGTATGAAATAGTTCATATTCACACATGTTAATACGAGTTCATCACAAGCTAGCAGCTGCCAACTGTATGTACCTTACCTATGTGTGTGAAAATGATAATATGAAATATGATAAACAATAGACAATGTTCGAGCTGCCAATTGAATGATGGTTTTACGTTGCTTGTGCTTACACCTTTGGCTAAAACAACACGGCGACACAACTATCTTTTATTCTTTTATGGTCGAGATCGGATATTTTGAACTCAAACCGGTTCCAAACAGAGGTGCCCCCTTTTTAACCAAATCGTCATCATCCTGCTCTTGAGCAACATCACTTTCTGCGTGTTAACTTATCCTCGATTGTTCACTTTAGCACTTATAATAAGCTATATATTTGTAAAATATGAATACGTTGCATGCCTACTAACTGTTCTTGTCATGCCGAGTTTCGTTAAAGCCTGTGTAAAGTTAATGTGTTTTCAATGTACCGGTAGGAACCTGCGGCTTATAGACAAGTGCGGCTTATTTATGTTCAAAATAAGTATTTTTTTTTAATTCAGTGGGTGCGGCTTACATTCAGGTGCGCTTAATAGTCCGGGAATTACGGTAAGTAACATTTCCATGTATCTGTACTTTACTCAAGTACATTTATTTGGTAAGACTTTATACTTTTACTTCACTACATTTAAAGCGAAAATTATTACTTTTCACTTCTTTACATTTACAGAAACACTCGTTCCTTACTCGTTCCCTTTTTTTATTTTTTTTTTATAAAATACCAAAAGGTCAAAGTGTATCGCGACTATAACCAATCAGCGGCAGCGCCCACCGCGCGATTATCTGCTGAAGTTAACAACAGGTGTCGTCCTGATTGAAGAATTGCAAAGTCATGCTGGAGCTGGAAGCACAAGGTGGTGTACGTACTTGTGGTCATTGAGAGTTCTTACTCCTAGAGATTATTAATATTATTTGTCAGGTAAATGGCTGAGGAGCTGACTGCAGCATCATCGGATGAAACAGAAGTTGGTGCCCAACACCCCTGGCCTTATTTAGCCGAATTGTTTGAATTCATCGACGAGAAAAAAGAGTCCTATTACTTCAAGTGTCGCCTCTGCATTAAGAACACTACGGTAAATTCGCCATTACATGACTACTACTAACAGAGTGGTTATAAATATGCCCCGGTTGATTATATTACATTGAAATACATTACATGAACAGGTGCTTTTACCCAAAGCAATATGCTAGCACCCAAATTATCTGTGGAGATGCTAAGTGCCAGTTTAATACAGCCTCCCTCACCAAACGTTAACGCCGGGGACACAGTCGAATTCATGGCCAAGCGAAGTGAACTTTGCAATTCATTCCTCTGAGGGAGAAGGCAAGCACATATGAGCGAAGCGACATTATTCGGCCAAGTTTAATATTAGTTTAAAACAAGTTTAATATTATGAGTTCAGTTTGTTGGTTGGGCTGCTAGTTCTCGAGCTAACTTGGCTCTAGAGTTTAAACAGTTGTGAATGTGATTGGTATTTGTTATTTGTAAAAACTTCCATTTTACTTTTGAATCTCTGATTTTAAGGTCATGAATGAATGCTATTGACTACTCTGTTTATGTGAAATTAATGGAAAATAAAATAATGTAACTTGAAGGAATGCTTTTTGTGTTGTTGCTTCAAAACCACTTGGTCTTACTTAAAGATAATATAGTTTTGAGTATTTTGGGTTTGATTAGGCAAATGTAAAGCATTGTTCACCTGTTCAAGTAGGGGTTTTGGAAAAAAAAAATACTTTTACTTTTAATACTTAAGTATTTTTGAAGGCAGATACTTTTGTACTTCTACTCAAGTAAAAAAATGAGGTGAATACTTTTACTTTTACTTGAGTAATATTCAATGCAATGTAACTGTACTTTTACTCAAGTACACAATTGGTTTACTCCACTGGAGAGGAGAATGTGTGTATGTGAGAACACAAAAATGTATGTATGTGGAAGGAAAATGTATGTACGTGGGAGGAGAATATATGTATGTGAGAACACAAAAATGTATGTATGTGAGAGGAGAATGTATGTATGTGAGAGTGAGAATGTATGTATGTGAGAGGAGAATGTATGTATGTGAGAGTGAGAATGTATGTATGTGAGAGGAGATGTATGTATGTGAGAGTGAGAATGTATGTATGTGAGAGGAGAATGTATGTATGTGAGAGTGAGAATGTATGTATGTGAGAGAGGCAGTATGAACTAGAATGCGTTTCGTGAACGAACTGCGAGAGTGTGCTTGCTCTGTGACAGATAGAACAAGTGCCAATGAATTAACATGTATTTACATCTACTCAATCAGTGTAGTGGGGCCTTCTTCCAATATATTTTAGCAAGCAACCAAGCTCAACCATTATATTTTGGCTCCACTGACGTTTAGACATATGAGGGTATCTTTGTTGTTCTGTTTTTGTTTGTTTGTTTGCTTGTTTATTGTGAAAGGGTCTAGTGTGTTACATTTGGTCATAGCCTAATAGTTCCAGAGTCTCGTTATACTGACTTACTGAGCTAAGTGAATTGTTGAAATTGTTATCTTGGTAAAAGGAAACATCTCTGCAACAATATTGGAATGAATGCGGTTACATAGCCAGCTTTACTTAAAGTTTATTGTAAGATAGGCCTATATGTTAGACTTAATGCAGTTAGAGTTAGACTGTAGGTCTAGTATCAAACGTAAGCAACACTTTTACTGTATAGCTAGAGAGCACGTGTATCACATTGGTTTATAGTCTGTCAAATTAGTTCTAGTTATTGGTGTTCGTTGGCATAAAAAGTTAGTCTTCTCTTATAAGCCTATAGTACATCTGATTAGAGCTAGCAACCATGAAAAACCTCTTCTGAAACTAAGAAGGATAACTATGACTAAATGTGACTAAAACTAATATGCATTTTTGTCTTAAGACTGAATCTAAAATAGCTGCCAAAATTAATACATCTCAGTGTTCATTTTGGCAGCTATTTTAGATTCAGCAGCTATTTTAGATTCAGTGCATATTAGTTTTAGTCACATTTAGTCATAGTTATCCTTCTTAGTTTCAGTCTAGTTTTCGAAAACTGAGCACACTACAACAGCTACGCTGTGTGTACATCCTCAAACGTTTTTCAGTTAACCTAATGATTCAAGGGCTGCGTCTGAATAGTCTTAAAATGCTGTCTTAGCACCCTGGTGTCTTAGAAGAAGAGAAGGAAGCACCGTCCGAATCTGCTTAATTGTTTTCTCAGGTGTCATAAGACACCTTATAATACGTCATATAACGGTCATTTTTCAAGGAACCATCGGTGTAGCCTTGATGCTGTCTACTACCCACAAACCTTTGCGCCACGACCCTCCGGCAACTGAAAAAAGTAAACAAAGATGGCGGACCAACTCCGCTGACGGTCGTGTTTTGTATGTAAATGTACATGTTTTCAGCGTTTTCGCGCTTATATTTTTTAAAAGTTACCGAGAAATAGACACCGCACTATCCGATAACACCATCATTGTAACCATCAATAATGGTTAATGCGTTTTGCGAGGCGTCAGTCAGCCAACTTTCTAACATCAGTACGTTAGCCTACGTCAGTTAGCTACGTAAGCTACGTAAGAACCTACGTTCTTTCAGCATACTAACGACATAAAAGAACGTTCGTAAAGAACGATTTTTTGAATAATCTCACCCTTAAAAATCTACCTCGCGCAAGACAGCTGTCTGACAGCAAGACAGGTGAGACACCAAGGTTGTAAGACAGCTCTCTTACATTTAAGACTATTCAGACGCAGCCATGGTCTCTCATGAATCATTACTCCCAGGACACGGGTTAATGTTAACTCACGCTATCGGTCACAACAAGTTACTTGGGATATGCTACCTCATAGTTAGCTAACGTTAGCTAGCTAAACGTTTACAGAGGCTAACGTGAAGCTTCAATCAAAAATTATTAGCTAGCTTTCCAAGCTAGCTGACACAACCTAAACACTCGACTGCCCCTTTGAAGTCAACTTAACGTTGGCTAATATATTCTAATAACTAGTTATCATTGACAGTTACAAGCTAATTTACCAAACTCCTTTCTGTCCTAAATTGAGCAGTTGCTGGTGTGAGCTACAATATGGGAGCTAGCAAAGCCATTTCTAGCTCTACTTCACAATACTGCTGCCTAGTGTAATAAGTTAACGTAAAACATAAATGTTTATAAAGTATCAGACATAAACAGGATACAACACACCAGTTACCAATTGATATTATGTGTTTATATATACCGAAAATGTCAGTAAATCCAGATGATGATTATGCTGCTGCTGCTGTTGGTCCCGTCGCAGGTCCCGTCGAAAACCCTGGAGTCGCGACCCTGTCAGTTGTTTCCATGTGAAATCAATGGAATGCTTCACTTTTTGGCGCCGTATTGACAACTGTCTGTCACTCGCACACTGTGCTTGTAAATTATTTTTCAAGTTTGCACGTACCTATTTATGCGAGTGAAATACTCGCACTGTAGAGCCCTGGAAGGTGTCTCTTAATATTCCTACAGTTGAATGGAGAACGACTGATAGAGCGGGTGACGTCACAATGGCTCAACCTTCCCCATGTTAGTCAATGAGAGAAAAAGGGGATGAAAAAGAGGTATAAAAAAGGAGTGGCAAGGGGTACCGCCACGAAAAGTCATAGCAGCTTGCACCGGATCGAGCCGGACGTTTTGGTGTTTGAATGGCGTCTCTAGCTCAATCGGGCGAGGAGTAGTTAGCTGCAAGAAAAACGTACGGAATAAATAAATAAATAAAGAAAGAAAACTTGACGATAACAATACTGTGCTTCCCTTCGGGCAAGCACACTAATAATGTCTTGCACGGCCCCTCATAAAAACACACATGCACACATGCACACAAACACACATGCACGCACACAAACATGTACACAAACATGTTTTTTTTTTTAGTAATGCCAGTAATGCTTGAGGGTAGGGCTGAACGATTAATTGTATTTGCGGTTTAATCGCGATATGATGAGACGCGATTTTCAAACCGCAACTTAAAAAAATACCGCAATTAAAAAAAATTTAAAATTAAAGTTTTTTTTTTTTTTTAAAAGATGGAAAATTTTGCACACAGTGATTAAAGCAGCATAAAGGATCACTTGCTAATCACTAACGAGATGCTAGTGGCTCAAACTAGCGAAATCTCTTGAAATGTGCTTACTTTGATGACCAACTAGTTAGTCAACAACTGTCCTAATGTAACAGGGTCAATTATGCTTCCCTGAATTTACCTCCCTTCATGGGTTAATTTTGTGGCACATTCAAGAAGCAGATTATTGGTTCCTAAGTTTGTTTGGAAACAATGTTTTGAAGTGGGCGTGATGAAATAGATATCCCTGTGTTCTTCCTTTCCTCTGTCTCTTTTCCTGGAAGCAGGGACGTGCACAGATAGACCCCTAGTGGTGCTCAAGCACCTGCCCTTTTGCCCTGGATAAGAAAAGTGCCCTTTCTGCTGGAGCCCATTTTTTTCTTTTTTTTAAATATTTCAGTATCAAAATCACTCTTTCTGCCATCAATTCCACCAGAATGTGTTTTGATATCTGACGGGGCATGTATTTGAGTTCATGTGAAAATTTCGCCCCGACATGCTCGGCGGCGCTCACAAGCCCCGCCGCGCCCCTCCCTCCTCCTTCTAGTGCTTATGCAGTGTTGACCGCCAGGCCTAAACTTCTTCTCTGACCCGCAGCATCAGACAAACAGGTAATGACGGTGTTTGTGCAATCCCCCGACGTTGTTTGGTGATAAATTAACCACAACATTAGCGCAGATGAAAACATTACGTTGCAACTGGTCCGACGTTTCCTAAAAAATAAGCAAACAAAAAACTCACGAAATCCGTGATTTCAAGTCCTTGTCCAGCTGTTTACCAACGTTTGTCATTGTCTTGTACTTTATAGTACTTATATAAGTAATGAATGGACCAGAGACCAAGGGATAAGGTTGACCATTTACTAGGTATAACTTCAAGTCTGAACACTCACGCACGCGCACTCATTACATAGCAAAACCTGCTCATTACAGTCATGTTTAATGAAGAGGAAGAGGGAGAGAGGCAGGCAGGCAGGAGAATTTAAAGGCAGTTTTACTGTTCTACAAGATAGACAAGTTCACTAGTTTTGTTTAATTTAAAATAATAATAATCGTTATTATTGAAATGTGAGGTAGTTCTTAAGTTGAGCTAGTCTGGTGAGGTATGTTGTGGTATAATATTAGTGTAATGCTACTTATGCTTCAATTCTGTCAGAAAACAGTACAGAATAAGTACAGGGAACTGCAGCAAGCAGCTCAGGGTAGCAGCTCCCTTTTATCTTGGATCAGGCCATCAACTAGTAAAGCAAATGAGGGAGAAAATATCCTTCTGTGTTTATATATTTATTTATTTATGTATTATTATTTTTAATTTTATAAATCATTTTGGCGATGGGTGCCCTTTTTTTTGGTCTGAGCACCTGCCCCCCAAAATGTCTGTGCACGCCACTGCCTGGAAGTATATGACAGAGGTAGGTTGACGTCTAAAAAACACAGGCTAACGAGGTTATTAGCCTACATGTGGCAATATGATTGAGCTAGTTTTGTACATAGTAATTTACGTGGTTTGCCTGATGTATGTTTACAGGAGCTGAGCGACTGGCTAGCTTCTATCTGAATGCTTTTATTTTCTTCATTTCATTTATCAGGTGGGTCACGTTAGACATTTATGTATTTTATGCACGTGTTTTGTGCGCAAGCTCTCTTTTCCTGGAAGTATATGACAGAGGAGCTGAGCGACTGGCTAGCTTCTATCTGAATGCTTTTATTTTCTTCATTTCATTTATCAGGAAGCCGCAATAAAAGTTTGCAGATCAGGTCGGTGGATGTGTCCTTCTTTAAACACAACGCAGAGAGTGAAACAGCGAGGGGAACTTTACCTCCGTTACAGTGGTGCAGACGACCCGGATTTCTGTTCAGCTGAACGCCGAACACTGGGCTAGCTACGACAGCAACGCCGACCTGGGACCATTGCCGACTTGCGCTGCTATTGACCTTGCTGCATGGTCGAGGCTGGATGCGTGTGCATACATCACCGTGTATCTTTTGAACTGTACTGAGTGCATAGCAAGGGTGATTGCGTCCGTTGTCTCTGTCAGTGAGGCGGTGCAAATGAACAATGAATATGTTTGAATAGAAACACTGTTTAATATCATTTTGGATTTTTTGTTTTATTTCTCTTTCTCGATTTTTTTTTTCTTTTCTTTTTTCTCTTTCTCGATTTTTTTTTTTATAACGTGTATTATTATGGAGCCTACTGGTGGTTACTATTTCAGTGTTGGGAGGGGGAGGGGCTTTCCTACATATAGTCCTTCAGGTAGTCCTGGGTTGGTGGGTGACGACAGTGTTAGGAATAGGATCTTATTTTCTACACCTGTGCACCAGGCATCTACTAGGTCTGATACCCCTACGGTGCTGACCAGTGAACAAGTTAGGGATATCAGTTCTAACATTAGTCAGGCAGTCAGTGCAAATATTTTGCATACAATGCATTCTGGTTCTCCATCTCTATCTACTGGCCATTCACCGGGGGGTGGTTCCTTTATAGATGGCTCACAGTTAAATCTGGTCCTTAAATCACAGATGAAAGAGCCGCCGTTCTTCAGAGGTGATAGCAGTGATAAGCTCTCTCTGTCTGAATGGGAGGGTTTATTGAGAGCATATTTAAGTAGAAGTGGCTACACCGGGCGGGAATGTGTGGATGAGTTGGTGGGCAGACTGGTGGGCAGGGCTAGAGATGTAGTCCGCATTTGGCTGCGCAGCAATAGTCATGTGTTTGACTCTGGTGATGTGGAGACTGTTTTTGGGGTGCTCCGGCAGCACTTTGATTCAGTGGTGCGTTCAGGTATGCCGCTGGCGGATTTTTATGCCACTTTGCCGTATGCCAGTGAGCAGCCATTGGACTACTGGATCAGGCTGAACAAGGCAGCTGAGGTAGTTGAGCAGTCTATGGGAAAAGGCGATGAGGCATTACATCCGCAAACGGTAGAGGTTGCGGCTAAGTTTATTAGGCATTGCCCTGACAAAGACCTGTCCCTGATGTTCATGAGTAAGCCACAGACTATGTGGACGGCCTGTGAAGTCCAAGCACAGTTGGATGAGTTTTTGAGGAGCCGTGCGGGAAAGGTAGGCCGTGTATCTCAGCACACCACTTTGACAGCCACACCTGTAAGTGGGGCGGTGGTCAGCAGTTTGCCGACTGGTGAGTCTGCAGTGGGGGTGGGCAAGCCAGCTAGTGCAGCTGTAGAGGATACCAAACTTGACAGGTTACTTGACCTGGTAGAAAAGATGGTTGTGTGTAATGCACAAGTTGCTGGCCAGCCTAGGCAAAGTGTGACGCGCAACCTCAGCTGCGGAGTGTGCCAGAGTTCCGACCACACTACTCAGTCACATTGTAGATTGCATAATTTGTGCTTTCTGTGTTTCAGCCCTGGCCACACACAACTTCAATGTCAGAGTAGGTCTCTAGGTAGGAGTTGGGATGTTATGCCTGTGGTGGTGGAGCCGGCACAGATGCGGAAGCCGTTTCAGGGAAACTGGTGAGCCTCCATTCAGGGGAGGGCAGTGGCAGGCAGCTTAGTTTACCCTCCAGTTTGAATGATGACATTGAGTCATCATGTGTATTCGTATTTGTGTGAAACCTTACCAAAGTCAAGCAGAGTAGTCATGCAGAACACCATGAGAGTGACACAGAGTGACAGTTTGTTTTATGCATCGGTTTTAGTGCAGGGCAAGGTTGAAGTACAGGGGATGTTGGATACTGGGTCCATGGCGACCACACTTAGTGCAGACGTTGTGCCACGTCTAAGGGAAGCAGGTGTGTTGCTTGGTGAGTCTCCAACTCCTGTGGATATTGTCCTGGTTGGTTGCGGGGGTAAACAGACTAGTCCTCTTGGTGTGCTTGACATGGTCATTGAGATGTATGGATTCAAGTTTGATGTTCCTGTGTTGATTATCAAGGGACAGGTGGATCCATTGATTGTTGGCACTAATGTGTTGAAGCCTCTTATCCAAATATCTTTTTCTGCTTCTAAATTAGCCTATTGAAGAAAACTGACGGCCTGCATAGCTTACATAATAACATAATCAGGTAGTTTAGAATGCAACATGTTTATTTTCCTAAGTTTACAATGGGAAACAAAAACATTAATGTCTGATGCGCGTCAATAAGTGGCCTTTAATCGCAACCTGCTGTGGCGTTAAAATGAGCGCCGCAACATGGTCATTGCTCTGTTCAATGAGAGCTGAGATTCTAAAATTATTCGACCCTCTTGTGAATCCTTTGCGTAGCCTTTTCACAGTGCTAACAGAACATTTTACTGTGACTATCAATATCCTCGCACCTTAGAACTTGTCACTCCATAACGACATAAACGCCCGACATTTCGGACTTTTCTCTGGTGAAGCTGTTCGAACATCTAGGGCTTCAGGTATTCAGTTTTTGGAAAGTTCAATTTCTACATGAACTAGTTCAGTTCATTGTTCATAATTCAAAAATTTTAACTAAGTTCACAGCTCCAATTTTCAATATGCTGCGAGTGCGAGCTCTGGCGGCTCCGGCGCACTCACGTACGGGCATAGACAGTATAATGCAACATATGCGTGTTGTTAAATAACTTTCTAACGGCAGATTAGCCTGTTCCTTTAAAACATAATAAGGGCAGTGCACGTTTGCTTTATAGGCCTAAATATTTGGATTGTTGTCAAATCCAGATTGTGTTTGCGAGATGGGATGTTTAAGAAATTCCAACCAGACAATTTGACCGGTGAGCTTTCTGTTGCAGCATCTTTGAAGGCCTGTGGAAAGCTCAATGTTAACGCTAGACTTGATAGACCTTCTTAAGTAGGCTATGCATTGTATTGGAATCATGCAGACATTAAATTTATAGCACAGATCAGTAGAGAAGCATTCATATTTATTTTATTTCATCATTCTTAGTTTGGCTAGTTATTCTGCCTCCCTGCCTGCACGTCCGTGCCATGGATGTTAATTAAAAAAGGAATCATTACGGAAAACCCTCAATGCGTAGTGACTGAGATCGCTACAATATGCTTTTTCTCAAACCCTCGGAAAAAATGACTAAGTTTGTTGGCTGTCTCGCACTGTGATAAAGGTGTTAAAGTGACAAAATAAGAATCAGACAATGGTAGTGAAGTGGTAGCGAAGTGGTTTAGTAATAGGAAGGTTTACGGTTCAATTCCCATGCCTCGCAATCAAGTTTGAAAGCGTGTTTGTGTCTCTGTGTGTGTCTATGTATATCATATGAAATGTGCTATATAAATAAACTTGAACTTGTGTGTGTGTGAGCCATGTAAGCGAAATGACGGTTAACGCGATCTATTATTATTTTATTTTTTTCATTTAGCTCAGCAAAAACACCGTGCCTGCTACGTCCGCGGTGCGTCCTTGAATAACGTCCACAGGACGTCTAAAACAAGGTTTCCAGGAGTCACCACAATGCCCTCAGGATGTTCTTGTAACTTCCTGCAGAACGTCCCCAGGACCTATAGAAAACGTTTCCCAATTGTCACCACAACGTCCTCGGGACGGTCTTGGAACGCCGTGCAAAACGTCCTAAAGTTGTCAAGGGAACCATACACATTTACGTTTTTAGAACGTTCAGAGAGACCACTACAGGACGTCGAGGGGACGTCATTTTGCTTACAGGGTAATCAGCGTTTCCATTGAAGACCATAGTTTCTGTTTTCTTACGGCTGAACGTGAAACCGAAACTTGTGAACGCATTCTCCGTTATTACTAAACCTTGATATAAAGCCTCTTTTGCTGAAAACATGAGCACCGCATCATCGCATACAGGATGGTTTACCATACACGTTCATGTTCCTGGAGGTTTTGAGCGCTGTTCTCTGTTGGTTACCTCTGTTTTGATACTCGTACATCACACCAAATTACCTCCAGCAAGGAGGTTATGCGATCGGGTCCGTTAATTAATTCATTTATTTGTCCGTCTGTTTGTCTGTCTGTGGACAAGATTACTCAGAAACTACTTGGCGGATCTTTCTGAAATTTTCACAAGAGGTAGATCTTGGTCCTGGGACATCCCCAATAAAATTTCAGGAATCAACGTACAGTGACAACGTATCACATACGTTTAGTTAGTCACGCGAAGCACATGTCTCGGCCATGTTAGGATCAATATCGTATTGGGACATTGAGAGAAAGATCGTGTATTAGTCTAAACATCATTCCTTGTTTTGACAAATAACCACATTGGGATTTTTCACGAACCAAAATCCTCACCCATACTACAATGTGTATCATTCGCCCGAGAGATAGATCTTGCTTTACTATCAACGTCAACCCTTGCTGGAGGTCAGAAATCTCGGATTGCTCTTGTTCTTCTCCATAGTTTTGCACTTTAATATGTCAGCCTTTGTTTACATTTTGTTTTGTGCTGCATACACATCTCTAACTGACATGTTATTAATATTTGAGTTACATTTTGAGCTGGACACACTTACACTTTAAACATGTTGCACTTTTTTTAGGGGTTTAATAGAAATAACATTTCTTTTGGAGTTGCGCTGCTGACTTATATAAAGTCCTCTTTTTTTATCATGTTGGGAGTTGCTAGTTTAAACTTGCAGTTTTGCACTTTAATATGTCATTCTTTGTTTACATTTTGTTTTGGGCTGCATTATGTAAAAATAAAATGAATGAACTGAGCTAAAATGGTGAATTTTTTTATCTATTTTTTATTTGGGAGGAAAATGTATCGTTTAGATTAATCGACTAATCGATAAAATAGTCTATAGATTAATCTATAGAAAAATAGTCGTTAGTGGCAGCCCTAGTCTATACCCATTGACGATTGTCAGGCCTCTCCTTGTGCGAAGGACAAGTTAGTTGATCTGATAAAGGAATACGAGTCTATCTTTTCTCGGCATAAGCTTGACTGTGGTGAGGCGCGCAAGTTTTGCCATAGGATCAGGTTAACAGATGACCGTCCTTTCAGGTTGCCATATCGCAGGTTTTCCCCAGCACATTATCAGAAGTTGAAAGAGACTTTGGATGAAATGGAGGAAAAGGAGATAATTAGAAAATCTAGTAGTGAGTACGCTTCTCCATTAGTGCTGGTGTGGAAGAAGAACGGGGACCTGCGATTATGCACTGACTTTAGGTGGCTTAACGCGCGCACGGTTAAGGATGCTCACCCACTTCCTCACCAAGCGGATGTCCTTGCTGCTCTAGGTGGTAATGTGTTCTTTTCCACTATGGATCTAACCTCAGGTTATTACAACATGCCTTTGCATGAGGATGATAAGAAGTATACCGCCTTTTCATCTCCATTAGGATTGCATGAATATAACAGGCTCCCGCAGGGTTTGTGTAATAGCCCCGCCTCTTTCATGCGAATGATGCTCTCCATATTTGGGGATCAAAATTTCGTAAGCCTTCTCTGTTATTTGGATGATCTGTTATGTTTTGGGAGATCTGAAGAAGAGAGTTTGCAGCGATTGCGCATGATTTTTGAGCGGTTGAGGGAACACAACCTAAAGTTGTCGCCTGCAAAGTGTAAATTTCTTAGGAAGTCTGGGAAAATTCTTGGTCATATAGTTTCTCAGGAGGGAGTTGCAAGTGAACCAGACAAGGTTGAGGCTATTGTGAATGTCTCGCAGTCAGATTTGATGGAGGCTGATGGTGACACACCGTCAGCTAGTAAGATCCGCTCCTTCCTTGGTATGGTGGTTTACTATCAGCATTTCATTGAGAACTGTTCTGTGCTTGCTAGGCCACTGTTTGTACTTACAGGTGGGTCAAAAAGGCCACGTAGGAATAAGGGGGTGAGTAGGCCAGTGCAAAGGAGAAAGCTATGCCCTCAAGACTGGTCCCCTGAGTGTTCAGAGGCTTTTCAGGCCCTTAAGTCTGCACTGGTGAATAGTGTGCCTCTAGCTCATCCAGATTTTACTAAGCCTTTTCTGCTGTCTGTCGATGCGTCCACTAGTGGTCTTGGGGCTGTACTGTCCCAGGTGCAACCTAATCTAGACAAAGCACGGCCCATTGCTTTTGCAAGCAAGTCATTGAATCATGCCCTGTCTAAATATCCTGCTCATCGGCTTGAGTTCTTCGCCTTTTTGTGATAAATGTAGTCACTGGCTACGGGGTCACAAGTTCACAGTGTGGACTGATAATAACCCACTTAAGTATATTTTGACAAAGCCGAAACTGGATGCATGCGAGCAGCGTTGGGTGGCTAAGCTAGCACCGTATGATTTTGATATTTTGTATATTCCAGGTCCCAAGAATGTGGTGGCAGATGCTCTTAGCAGGGAGCCTTTTGTGAGGCCTAGAGTTATGCACCGCTTGACCAGAACGCCATATGCTGATCTGCTCCAAGAGGCAGAGAACTTGCAAGTGGATGCAGTCCAGGACATGTTTCGCTTGTCCACTGAGCTTTCTGAAGCGAGGGAACGGCGGGTGGTTTCTGGGCCCGACGATGTGTGTGTCGGGGCTGCACATGCTGTACGGTTTGAGGTGGGTGGTAGAGTCTCGCGTGAAGAAGTGTCTGCTGTATTACAGTCCTCTCACCATTGGGGGGACGGTGCTAGGCTTAGGGCCGTCTCTCATGCTCAGCAGTTGAAGGCTATGTCCATGTCTGGCCAAAATCCTTTGCCAGTTCTCAGCCATGACGAACTATATGACAAGCAGTGTCAAGATGCTACCATTTCCAGGGTCAGGTTCTTTGTTGACAGGGGGCGTCGTCCGTCCAGGCGGGAGCAGGTACACGAGTCCCAGGAGACCCTTAGAACCCTGAGGCAATGGAGTAAACTCACCACCAGGTTGGGTGTGCTGTATAGGGTGTCTAAGAACCCGGTGTCCAAAAAGAATGCTTTCCAGTATGTGGTACCTGAGGCTCATGGTTCTAGAAGGCGTACATGATGAGGCTGGTCATCAGGGTCAGCAGCGTACTCTGTGGTTGGCCAGACAGAGGTTTTATTGGGACACACTTGAGAGAGATGTCCGGGCTTACGTCCAGAGGTGCAAGAGATGTGTAGTGAGCAAGGCTCCGGAACCTGAGGCCAGGGCTCCTCTCGTTTCCATTACTTCCTCAGCACCTCTTGAGTTAGTATGCATAGATTTTTGGTCTGCAGAAGACTCCAATAATAAGTCTGTTGATGTTTTAGTAGTGACTGACCACTTCACTAAGCTGGCATGTGCCTTCCCATGCCCAAGTCAGTCGGCGAAATCTGTGGCTCGGGTCCTATGGAACAAGTACTTTTGTGTCTATGGGTTTCCAGCTTGTATTCATTCTGACCAGGGGGCTAATTTTGAGAGCTCTTTAATTGCGGAGATGCTCCAACTGGCTGGGGTGGAAAAGTCTCACACCACCCCGTACCACCCCATGGGGAATGGTCAGGTAGAGAGAATGAACCGCACTCTAGGGAATATGATCAGGGCTCTACCACCTAGGTCAAATGCTAAGTGGCCTCAAATGTTGAATGGCCTCGCTTTTGCATATAACTGCTGTTACACACCGGCTCAAGTATGTAACATAAACGGGGAGACCACGCATAGTTGTAATAATAATAATTGACTTTATTAAATAATAGAATTTAACAAAGACTAGAAAATAAGGATAACTAAAGAATGGAGAATAATATACATGTGGTGTAAGTCAGTATCATGGAATCAACCAAAGGTGTCTTGTAGATCAGTTAAGGAACAACCAAACAATAAGCCAACAGGAGACAAAAGCCGCGATGGAGGAGAGAGCTCCCGTCAAGTTGGAACGCGGGCCTTTTATAGCCCAGCCAATCAGGCGCTCCTAAGCATAACAAGGAAGAAGAACACATCGGCCCGTGGGCGGAGTTATCTGGGCCGTCACATATCCCCCCCCTTATAACAGAAGCCCACCGAAATGGGATTCTGTCAATGAGCAAAATCCCCAAAAACATAACCATTAAATACGACAAGTAAACAATCAATGACCATCCTCAACCACTCGAGTCACATCCACGCTGACAACCATACAACCTCACACTGGGGCCCAGTTGGAATGCCACCCCCATTCACACCATCACCACCTCTACCTCTCCAGCCACTCCACCTCCTGACCCTCAGCAATCCTGGTACCTAGAAAAGCAATTTAAGAAGGACAGGGACAGATAGATAAAAGAGGAGAAATGAGACAGGCAAACTTAACACACAACACCCGGGGCGCGAGACAGCGCATCGGCCATCACATTGTCCACGCCTCGAATGTGATAAATTTGTAAAATGTAAGGCTGCAAAAACAAAGCCCAACGCATTAAACGTTGGTTTGGGTTTTGCAAGGAATGCAAAAACGTCAACGGATTATGATCCGAAAAAACAACCACTGGGTGGGCGCCACCCCCCACATACACATCAAAATGTTGAAGGGCCCACACCAATGCCAAAGCTTCTTTCTCAATAGTTGAGTAATTAAACTGGTGTTTGTTGAACTTTTTTGAGAAATAACAAACAGGTCGATCAAGTCCTTGGTCATCTACCTGCAGCAGCACTGCGCCCGCCCCAACCTGACTGGCGTCCACTTGGATTTTAAATGGAGGGTCAAGCAGTGGAGCCGCCAGGACAGGTGCCGTGCTCAGTAAAAGTTTAGCATTGTCGAATGCCTGTTGACACTCAGGTGTCCAAATAAATTTAGCCTTTCCTTTTAACAAATTTGTCAGGGGTGCAACAACGGTAGAAAAGTTCAAACAAAAACTCCGATAATACCCAATCATTCCTAGGAATCTCATCAATTCCTTTTTTGTTACAGGCCGAAGGAAACCATCGATGGCCATCACTTTTGCTCGCACCGGCCGCACTTCTCCCTGTCCGACCACCTTCCCCAAATAGACCACTGTGGCCCTCGCAAACTCGCATTTTGCCAAATTAATAGTCAAATTTGCTTCGGCGAGCCTTTCGAACAAAGCAGACAGGCGCAGCAAGTGAGACTCCCACGTATCACTATAAATGACAACGTCGTCTAGGTACACCGCGCAACCCTCAAGGCCAGATATTACACGATTCATCAGCCTCTGAAAGCTGGAAGGCGCATTTCTTAACCCGAACGACATTACATTGTAGGAATAGAGACCTGATGGCGTCACAAATGCGGCGATCTCTTGTGCCCGCGGTGTTAATGGTATTTGGTAATACCCTTTGAGAAGGTCGCACTTTGTAACAAATCTAGCGGACCCCACGCGGTCCACACAGTCCTCTATTCGAGGTAACGGAAAGGAGTCGGGCTTTGTCACGTTGTTGACTTTGCGGTAATCGGTGCAAAATCTAAAGTGGAGTCTGGTTTAGCCACCAACAGGCATGGCGAACCCCAGCTAGAATATGATGGTTTCGCAAGGCCATTGTCCAGCAAGTACTGGACTTCACCCTCCAGGATGTTTTGTTTAACTAACGGAACACGATAGAATCGCTGCTTAATGGGCACAGCGTCACCCACATCAATATCATGCTCAATCAGTTTGGTACATGTCGGAGTATCTGAGAATAAAGAAGAACACGAACCAATCAAAGACTTTAACACATCCCTCTGGTCATTAGGCATATGCTTTAAGATTCCATCCAGATTTTTTAGCATTTCTGAATTCTTTAACCGTGGTAACAAAATACTGTCATTTGGGCCCACTTCATCCTCTACCTCCTCCGCCACCGGAGGAGAAGTTGACGCCGCGCCACAGACGACAGCCAGAACAGCAGAACCAGCAGGTTCACTCGAAAACTCTGCACTGGTTGACTGGATGTAGTACGGTTTTAACAAATTGATGTGAGTAAGCTGCGTCGATTTTCTCCGTTTTGGTGTGGCAATCAAATAATCATGCTCTGCCACTTGACGGACAACAACATGTGGACCAGTAAAACGCGCACGAAACGGAGAACCTGGTATAGGCAACAACGCTAAAACGTGGTCGCCTGGACTGAAGAGCCTAGGCTCTGCTTTTCTGTCATACACTTTCTTCATGCGCGCTTGGGATTTACACAGATTCTTCGCGGCACACTGCCACGCCAAAAACAATCTGCAACGAAAACCATCTATGTAATCAATGAGATTAACCAGAGGCTCCGATTCTTGCAAGCCATCTTTTAACAATGACAGCGGACCCCGAACTTTATGCGCGAAAACTAACTCGTTGGGACTAAACCCCAGACTGTCTTGCGACACTTCCCGAGCAGCCAACAACAACCAAGGCAGGCCCTCCTCCCAGTCGCGCTGGAGCTCAGAACAGTACGCACGCAACAAAGATTTGAGCGTGAGGTGAAACCGCTCAAGAGCACCTTGGCTCTGAGGGTGATAAGCACTACTTAAACAGTGTTTTATTCGAAGCTGTTGTAAAACCTCGGAAAACATTTTGGACGTGAAGTTGCTGCCTCTGTCCGACTGAATTATTTTGGGGATACCAAAGACTGAAATAAACTGTGAGAGAGCTTTGACAATGGACTTGGTGTTAATGCTCCGTAATGGATATGCAGCGGGATATCTCGTAGACTGACACATGACGGTCAACAAGTGAACTGCACCAGATTTAGACGGAGGCAATGGACCCACACAATCGATCAGCAGACGCTCGAAAGGCTGGCCCACTGCTGGGATGGGATGCAGCGGCGCGGGTTTAATGGACTGGTTCGGCTTTCCAGTGACCTGACAAGTATGACAGGTCTTGATGAACTCTGCCACGTCACGCTTTAAACGCGGCCAGTAGAAATGTTGTAGTAGCCGACTGTATGTTTTCCTAACCCCGAAGTGCCCAGCCCCTTCCCCGTGCGCCGTTTGCAACACCTGCTCTCTGTACTTTTTAGGCACTACAATTTGGATCACTGTCTCACTCAGTTCATCATTTACCGACACAAATTTTCGCACCAATAACCCGTTACTTTCAAAGTATCCCCTCTCAGCACTCGGCATTTTTTCTCTCGACAGAGCTCCAGCGAAAAGATCTGCCAAGCCCTCGTCTTCCCTCTGCGCAACAACAAAATCATCCCTGTCGAATGAATTTGGCAATTCCGGCAACTGCACGATCTTCTTACTAGCTTTAGATAACCCAGACGCCTCCTCCACTTTCTGTGCGCGGCTCTTTGCGCGAGTCACGACACAGGCAGTGAAGACATCAGGGAATTCTGCTGCGCAATCGTCAGGCCTAGTAGCCTCCATAGGCTCCGTAGTTACGATCGGTGGAGCTGGCCCGCTGGGCCACACTTTGTCTCTGGCAAGGTGATTGCCCAAAATTACATCAACCCCCGGCACTGGCAATGCAGGGCGAACTGCCACAACGACCTCACCCTGTACCAGCTCAGAATAAATCATAATTTTATGCAGAGGAACAGACATAGTCTGCATACCAATGCCCCGAATCAAAACACTCTCTCCAGTATTGGAATTTTCCGAAAATGGCAAAACGGTCTCAGCCACAAAACTCTCCGTAGCGCCAGTGTCACGAAGTATTTTAACAGGCTTTTTATTCACACCGTCAAACGAAATAAACCCATCCGAAATGAAAGGCCCGTAGCTTCTACTAACCTCTTCATTGTCACCAGAGTTGCACAGCTCCCCTGTAGGGCAATCAGGCACCACACAACCTGAACCTCTGACAGGAGCTGTGCCAACTGGCCGTGATCTTCCCTGCACTTTCGCGATAATCTGACGCACAGGAGCAGCGCATAAACCATACTTTGCAGAGTTAGGCTTACTCTTATCTTTCTCTTTCAAAAACGGACATTCTTGTTTCCAGTGGCCAAACTCCAGACAATATCGGCATTGGTCGTCACCCGAACCGGGTTTAGAGCGTTTATTATCTCGCCTAAAGTCATACCGAGCATTTGGTACGTTTGAGTTACCACTTAAGCGGGGATACTGGTGTTCTTCTCTAGTGTACGGACGGCTACGGTACTGTCCGGCGACTCTACTTTTGTCGGTCAATTCGTACTCATCAGCGAGCACTGCAGCCTCCGTAACGCTTTGTACTTTGTGCTCCTTAATGAACATACTCAACCGCTCCGGGACAATATTTTTAAATTGTTCCAGTATGATTAAATCAACCAGTTCCTCAAACGTGGTTACCTTTTCTGAACTCAGCCAGCGATTAAAAAACATACCGAGATCCCTACCGACCTCTGCGTAAGTTTGTCGCTCACCCT
Source organism: Sprattus sprattus (assembly GCF_963457725.1). Taxonomy (NCBI): domain Eukaryota; kingdom Metazoa; phylum Chordata; class Actinopteri; order Clupeiformes; family Clupeidae; genus Sprattus; species Sprattus sprattus. The sequence continues at coordinate 31,616,000 of NC_137928.1, read as the reverse complement.
TTTCCCAGTTTCGGAACCTCTGTCTGTAAAACTCTGGTACTTGCTCGTAGGCTCGAAGAACCGCCTCTTTCACGCAAGTATACTTTTTGCGATCGGTCATTGTCAAGGCCACAAACGCGTCTTGGGCTCTGCCTGTAAAGACAGTTTGGAGTACTAACGTGCTCTGAGAGTCACTCCAACCACGCTCCTCCGCCACACCTTCAAAAAGAGAGAAGAAAACATCAGGCTCGCGGTCACTAAATTTAGGTAAAAACTTAATCATAGCCGCCAGATTGTAGTCAGAAGCCGACTGCACGGGGGAACCACTATCAACCTGCATCTTTCCTTCCTCAATCAACCTAAGTTTTACTCTCTGGATTTCCAGATCATCATCTTTCTGTCGTTGCTGCAGTTTTATTTTGTCTAACTCGAAAAGGCGCTCTTTCTCCCTTTCCGATGCTCTTTCCAACTCGCGTTCCTTCTCATATTCCCGTTTGTTTTGTTCATCCTCCAAACGTTTCTCTTCCATTTCTAAACGCTTGAGCTCTAATTCACGCTGGAACGCGCGCTCCTTTGCGTGCTCTGCGGCCTCCAGCCGTTTATAGTCTAGTTGCAGCTTTAATAGGTCGGCCTGTTGTTCTACGCCTAAACCCTTTTCAGGAGTCGACGTCGCTGTCGGTGGACTTTGTGGTTCTCCTCTAACCCCAATCACAGACATATCTACCAATTTAGACCTTACACACTTTTTGATATCTTTCTTTTTGCAACCCTTTGGCAGATTTAACTCAAACTCATAGTGTATCGCCACCTGACGCAACTGATCTTTAGTTAGCCGGTCGAATAAAGCTTCACTTGGAGCTGTCAAAAACCTATCTAACTCTATAGCAGGCATTTCTCTCTTTTTTCCCGCAATACCACCCACGATTATTTGCACGACAAAGCAAAAGCAAAATCAACCGAGCGCAAAATTAAACGGAGATGAACGCGCAGCGCACAATCCAACAAACCGGGCACAGGCAAACCAACCCCATTAAACGTATCCGAACAAAGAGCTGCCCCGTATCTATCTTCCACAAAAAAAAATCCTCAATAGTTCTGAACTGTCTCTTCAGTGCGCCCACATACAATTGAGCTGCAAACGCATCCCCAGCGCGTTCGACGCACCAAAAACAACAAACTACAATAAACAGAGCAAAACAATAAACAGCGGTAAGCGCTCTAAACTTCCACGGGGTTTCACAAAGCTCAGGTAGGGTCTAACCTACCGTCACCCTCCCACTTACCAATTACACCTGCGCCCAATCACTAGTATGCACCGCGTGTCGCACCTGCAGCCAGCCAGGTAACTTGCAGGCTGCAGAATCCCAAATGCAACTCCCTCCTGCACGGCAAAACAAAGAAAACAAGGCCTACCAAACAAATTCAACCCTTAACCAAATTTCCTTCTCTAACCAATCAAATGTTTAACCAAATTAACAACGTATGCGTGAAACTCCCGATAATACTTTTGCTGCCACTGGCAATTAACACCTGTGAGCGAAAACAGCGAAAATTCCACTGACCAAATGTTTTAACGCAACTTACCTCCACAAGGCTTCAAGTGGCCAAAATAAGTTACCTAATCTACTACGGATAAAGATCCCGGACGAGCCCCCATATGTTACACACCGGCTCAAGTATGTAACATAAACGGGGAGACCACGCATAGTTGTAATAATAATAATTGACTTTATTAAATAATAGAATTTAACAAAGACTAGAAAATAAGGATAACTAAAGAATGGAGAATAATATACATGTGGTGTAAGTCAGTATCATGGAATCAACCAAAGGTGTCTTGTAGATCAGTTAAGGAACAACCAAACAATAAGCCAACAGGAGACAAAAGCCGCGATGGAGGAGAGAGCTCCCGTCAAGTTGGAACGCGGGCCTTTTATAGCCCAGCCAATCAGGCGCTCCTAAGCATAACAAGGAAGAAGAACACATCGGCCCGTGGGCGGAGTTATCTGGGCCGTCACACTGCACAGTTCACGAGACCACAGGGTACCCCCCTTTCTATTTGATGTATGGCCGCACTCCTAGGTTGCCTGTAGACCTGATGTTCGAAAGTGTTTTGCTGGACGGGGAGACAGTTGACATCGACACGTATGTGGCATCCTTAGGGAGGGATTTGCGGGAGGCTATGACTCTGGCACAGACCAACGCAGAGAAACAACAGCTTCGCCAGACGGAGCTGTATAATAGAAAGGCTAAGGGACACCTGGTTAATGTGGGTGACAGAGTCTTACTGGCTAACAAGGGTGAGCGGGGCAAGAAGAAACTGGCAGATAGGTGGGAGGGGACTATTTACACTGTCGTCACTGTGAATACTAGAACACACACATACCACATCAGGAGCCCATCAGGTACTGTGAAAACTGTACATAGGAACCTCATCATGCCAGTTAACTTCCTGCCACTGACCGATGTGGATGATGAGGAGAATCTCTCATTTTCTGGGGGTAGTCTAAGTGAGGCTTGTGTCTCAGGGTCCAGTGGGGACAATGCATCTGTGGACCGCACAGCTTTGTGGGTGGCTGGGCTTCCTGGTGCTTCCACTTCTCACAGTAGCGACACAGGGGATTCACAGGGGATTCAAGTGGCTCCGGATACAGTTCATTTGGACTCAGTAAGCACTGTGCTGTCTTTGGACAACAGCAATCCTGCCTGTGCTGTTCCAGGTGATAGTGCTGAGGTGTCTCTGTCCGTGGAGCCCCCCTCAACAATTAAGTCTACTGCCCACACACGTGCTTCACCTGGTCATTACGGGGGTGGGTTATACACTAGGCAGGGTAGACTTGTTAGGCCTGTGAAGAGGCTTATACAGACTATTGCTCTTCAGTGGGTGCGGAATCTCCTAAGAGGAGCTGTGTAGAAAAGTACAGGTGTATTGATATTGATGTATGTTTGATAAGTTTCTTTTAAAAATGTAATTTTGTTTCTCTTTCTTGATCCTGTGTATCACCCCTTGTGGGGAGAGATTGTTATATTCTGCCTTTTTATATTAGGCTATGGTTGTAGGTAGGTGTACCCCTCATTAGCAAGGTGTATATGGCACCTTTTCTTAAGATGAGTTAGGGCCCAGTTAACCCCTCTAGCTGGCTCCCTTCCTCTTCTAGTCCGTTAACGGACAGCACTCTGATGCCGGTGGACCTTCGGTCCTTATTATGGGTTACACTTTCTCTGCATTTAAAAAAAAAAAAACATTTTTTAATAGTTTTTATTTGGTTGGATTGATGTCAATTCAGTGAAGTCAGTGGGGGTGAGTGTAACAGGGTCAATTATGCTTCCCTGAATTCACCTCCCTTCATGGGTTAATTTTGTGGCACATTCAAGAAGCAGATTATTGGTTCCTAAGTTTGTTTGGAAACAATGTTTTGAAGTGGGCGTGATGAAATAGATATCCCTGTGTTCTTCCTTTCCTCTGTCTCTTTTCCTGGAAGTATATGACAGAGGTAGGTTGACGTCTAAAAACACAGGCTAACGAGGTTATTAGCCTACATGTGGCAATATGATTGAGCTAGTTTTGTACATAGTAATTTACGTGGTTTGCCTGATGTATGTTTACAGGAGCTGAGCGACTGGCTAGCTTCTATCTGAATGCTTTTATTTTCTTCATTTCATTTATCAGGTGGGTCATGTTAGACATTCATGTATTTTATGCACGTGTTTTGTGCGCAAGCTCTCTTTTCCTGGAAGTATATGACAGAGGAGCTGAGCGACTGGCTAGCTTCTATCTGAATGCTTTTATTTTCTTCATTTCATTTATCAGGAAGCCGCAATAAAAGTTTGCATATCAGGTCGGTGGATGCGTCCTTCTTTAAACACAACGCAGATAGTGAAACAGCGAGGGGAACTTTACCTCCGTTATGTATGTGAGAGTGAGAATGTATGTATGTGAGAGGAGAATGTATGTATGTGAGAGTGAGAATGTATGTATGTGAGAGGAGAATGTATGTATGTGAGAGTGAGAATGTATGTATGTGAGAGGAGAATTTATGTATGTGAGAGTGAGAATGTATGTATGTGAGAGAGGCAGTATGAATAATGTCTTGCACGGCCCCTCATACAAACACACATGCACACAAACACACATGCATGCACACAAACATGTTTTTTTTTTTAGTAATGCCAGTAATGCTTGAGGGTAAGGCTGAATGATGAATTGCATTTGCGGTTTAATCGCGATATGATGAGACGCGATTTTCAAACCGCAACTTAAAAAAATACCGCGTTTTTTTGTAATTTTTTTTAAAGATGGAACATTTTGCACACAGTGATTAAAGCAGCATAACGGATCACTTGCTAATCACTAACGAGATGCTAGTGGCTCAAACTAGCGAAATCTCTTGAAATGTGCTTACTTTGATGACCAACTAGTTAGTCAACAACTGTCCTAACACAGTCAATCATCAAGCAAGTGCAACACAAGACGGCAAATAAGCTACTTACTAGTTAGGCAGACAGTAAAAACCAGGTGGCTTCAGGCACACCTACATAACGCAGTCATTTGCCTACGGACCCTGGTATGGCAATGGCACAGAGGCGATTCTCCATATTAAAAGTCATTGTAGCGCCCCAATTTTCAGAGCTTGTTTTAAGGTAAAACTGCTTATCCTAAGCCTAACCCTGAAGTACAATTACTGCATAAGACCAATTTAAAAAGTGCATCCCTTGTGTTTATACTTGACTTTGTTTAAATAACTTAAATGCACAGTGGCAAAGCCACCGATTTGTTTCTGTAATGAGCAGTTAAATACAAATGTAAAATGTGGGAAAGAATATTTCACACTAAATGTATCTAATATTGTGTCATATTTAAATCATTCAGTACGTTTTGTTGGAGAAAAAAATCGCATATCGAATCGCAATCGCAATATTTTGGGTAAAAATCGCAATTAGATTATTTTCCCAAATCGTTCAGCCCTACTTGAGGGTGTGGTACTCCTCAAAGCAAGGTGTGACACACAGTGGAATGTCACACTGTACACACATGTACTTGGTGGCCTTCCGCATCTGTTGACGCCTTGATGTCGTTTGGCAGACCCTACAACGGCGCCTGGTCTTCACACCCTGCTGATTTGTTGCCAGCGTCGGAAAATGTCGAGCTGAGAGACGGAGTGGGCCATCCAGCGCGGGCCGCCCACCACGAGGGCCTTTTGGGAGTGTGGAACTCCTCAATTAGCTGGCTGGCCAAGTTTTCACGGAACCTTTGGTAGGTCAGCTCCTGCCTTGTCAGCTGGCGGTGCACAACAAAGCTATTAAACACGGCAACAGCCAAAACATAAAAGAAAAGCTTCCTATACCACTTCAGGGTTTTCCGCGCACATTCAACAAATGTGTTGGCCGGTCCAGGTTGTCCACAGAGCCCATCTTACGGTTATACTGGAGCACACAGCAGGGCTTGTTGACACTTCTTCCGGTGGCAAAGTCTGCTTTGCCTGTCGGAACCATGGTCCCAGAATGCACTGTTGATAGCATGTGGACGTCATGCTTATCGTGCCATTTTGTTGCCAGCAACTGTCCATTATTAACGTGCTCCACGTCCCCCTTGGACATTTTCCCCTTGAACCTGGGCATTCTCTTACGGTTTGGTCTGACTGTGCCACAGGCACCAGTGTGGTTTCGAAGCAAATACCGAAAAAGGGTAGGGCTGCTGTACCAGTTGTCAACATAGAGTACATGACCCTTGCCGATGAAGGGCTTCATCAAAGTGGTGACAACCGACCCCGACATACACAGGTCTGTAAGCATTGAAATGTCTGTTGATTTCCCAGTGTAAACAATAATGTCCTGTACATAGCCGGTCTGGACATCACACAGCACGAACAATTTAATCCTGAAGCGGTGCCTCTTTGAAGGGATGAACTGCTTGAAGGACAGCCTTCCCTTCCACTTAACCATGGACTCGTCAATACACAGGTCTTGGTAGGGGTAAAAAATGTCATTAAAAGATTTAAAAATTGGGGTGATAATAGATCGGATTTTTCGGAGGGGGTCGTTTGAGGTGGACTGAGAACAATGTAGGCACCTCAAGAGCAGGAGGAAGCGGTCTTGGGGGAAAAGAGTTCCAAAGGAAGGAGTGGAAAAAGAGGATTAGTGGTCCAGTAATCTCGGATGTTATTTTTTTTAATAAGACCCATTGAAAAAAAAACTGCCAAAAACACATACATTTCCGCGGCAGTTGTGTCCACCCACTTTGCTAGCTTCCCATTGCTAACTTTTTCTTTGAGTGTCTGTGCATATTTGTTCGTCTCGGCCACAATCATGTTCATGATTGAAGTTGTAATAAATAATTTAAAACAATCTGCCTCCGTGTTATTATCTGGACGCCTAATTACACCAGAACAGCCCCTGACAAAGTTAACTGGGCTTGGGATGAGATATCCCGTTTGCCACTCAAATGATGAAACCTCACTGTCTTTCAGGTCCAGCCTCTCGTCCACTTTGTTCAAGGCTGTCAAATTTTCTGGCAGCTCATCGACCGATGAGTCGTCAGTTTCAGGCACATCTTCGTCGGCATCAACGAAGACATCCTCAGGATCGGCCGTGAAGATGTCCCGAATCTCCTCGTCAGTAAGCTGACGACTCCTCCCCTCAAAATGACTTGCAATTTTTCTTTCTTATGTTTGCTACTTACTACTTGCTTCTTGTTTTGTGAATGAATGAATGAGATGCCGGTATCTGTCAGAAGCTATGTTTTTCAACGTGTTGCATGTTGTGAGTGCGCTGATAATGCGCAAGCAGGATTTGTGATTGCTCAGTGATGGTAATGTGAAAAGGTCGACTGCGCAGTCAGTGTGCATCAATGATGAGACATCAATTATGCATATCCTGAGGAGAATATGCCTCTAAGCTTGTCAACTCTCGTGAAGCATTTCATGTACGGTATTTTCCCGCTGCGATGCTGGTTTTCATCTCGAGCTGTCGCTGACATGATATTAGGCTGAACATTGAGTAATGTACCACTCATTTTATTTTCCGTTATGTATATTTAATGTACCATTATTTCCCTACGTGGATTAATAAAAGTTTCATGAAAAAAATCACCTGTTGTGCTTGTTTTGTTGTACCGGAGGTCATGTCTTCCCTATACTTGCAAACGTTGTAACTTTGTCATATACAATTGGACGTGGACCACACAAATAAAATAAGCCTACATATAGTAAACAAAATGATACTGACAAGACGATTTTTAGAGGCATAATGGATGAAGGTGGCTGAATGTGCGATGTTAGCTCACGTTAGCGAAGTTAGTAGTAACCCACACACAGGCTAATTGTTACGCGGCTATTGGAACTCTCGTGTCGCCAGATTCGATCACACCCGTGTGACGGTACGTCTTTGCGGAAAGTTGGCTGCTGTCACACCGGTGTGGCGCTTCGTTCTGAAAGGTTAAATCTACTACCCAAATGTTTCTCCCTATCTGTTTCTGAAATTGATGTCTACTACCATAAATGTTCTCTTGCCCTTATAGCATGTTTCAATCGCTGATGGAAATGGAAATATTGCTCCTCACCCCCACCACTCCTCATCTACGCACATGGACAGCTGAACTCTACCCACTCACTTTCTTCCTTTTCTTTCCCTTTTCTTTCCCTGCTAATCAAGACTATCTCCCCATGGGACGCTGCTGTAGTCTCTCCACCTGGTCTACCTGGAGAAACCCTCGGCCAATTGCACCCACCGCCACTGCATTGCCGTACACTTACTCTACCCCATACCCTATGCTAGCATTTTTATACAATATACATTAATGCCACCACTGAAATGTTTCTCTGTCCCTACGTCCCCTACCCCTGTAACAGTAACCCTATTAGTACAGTAAACTGGTCTTGCCTGTATCATGTATTTACCACCGGATGTCTGTATACATACTATGTCCTGCGACCAAATGCTGGCTGTGTACAACCCCTGTTGCTTCCTTTCCCCTTCTGCCACACAACCCTCCCCCTTCCCCCCTTCCCACCTTCCTATCTCCACCCAGTCAACCTCAAGCAGATGGGTCCCCCCTTATGTGCCGTGGTTCTGCTTAACACTCTAAGGTCCAAGGCCTTTTAGACTTTTCTAAGTTGTCTGACATGCCTTGATGTTTTTGTACATTTTGCTTAACTAAAAACATTGATGCACAAATGGAATATATGATTCTATTCTAGAAGATCTCAGCAATAATATCATGTAAGTAAAAGGAATGTAGTAAAAAAAAGTTTAATTTAAATCAAATGTAAACATACCCTTGGAAAAACCTTGTTTCAGAGGTGCGCAGACTTTGTACAAAAACACATTGTAAAAATGTATTCACAAGACTTTTTATTTCTGAGCCTTGTAAACATAGGTGTTGGCAAAACACATGTTAGTTTAGCATTCAGAAAGTATGTCTTGTTTCACTACCACATATTTATAATTTCAGAGTGTCCTGTGCCATTCCTAAATCTGTGCCCCTACAAATGCATATTGATGAGTTGGTGTGAACAAACCTGTGACACCTCTCGCAAAGACAAAGGCCATATCCTAATGGCCCTAGAATGTCTTTGTGGCCCAAAACCCCCGGAGTGAATCTTGCCACACCATGACCCAATGGAGATCACTGAATCACCATCTCCTTATCATATGAATAGCTGTCATTTGCTAATTGGTGGGTCCTTAGCAGCAGAAACCCCACTCAGATACTAGAAAGTGCAACACATCAGTTCTATTCCCCTGACAAAGTGCTTATTTATTTTAAAATGTTGAACTGTATATATTATAGAAGAAAAGGGTTCAATGTTTCCGTGGTTGTTCTTTTTATGTCTCTAAGACGAAAACTCGCGGAGCTTAACATTTTTTTTGACAAAAAAATAAAAATATCCCGGACGAGGGATATAGACCTTAGACAGTTAAGGTTTCTTCCTGCCTAACAGGGAGTTTTTTCTTGCCCCTGTTGCCATTGTGCATGCACTAAGGGGGTCTAGGCTCTGGGCTCTGTTAAGCGCCTAGAGGCAATTGTATTGTTATGGCGCTATACAAATAAAATTTAATTTAATTTAATTGAGAGCGCCAAAGTTGTGTAGAGGCCGAGAGCGGTATTGCAGACAGATAGAGATTTTAGAAAAAGTAGACTTCACGAGAATCGGCCATAGACAGCAGTGGCGCTTAAGAAACAGTTAGAGACAGGCATGAGAATCACTCACCTTTCAGCGAAATTCGCCGTTTTGAAAACAAAATAGGTGACCTACGTGAATCGTGTAGATTCGATGAGTTTTTTATTTTTGAGGGGGGGGGGGGGGGGGGGGGGGGTCATATTCAGTTAACTGCGAACACACAGACCTGCCAACCTGCACGCATTTTGTGTACCCGCCCCCTCCCCCGCGACGGAGATTTTGGACATCTTTTCAGATGACATGTACTATTGTAAGCATGCACCTAGTGGTGGCGGCGGCGGCGGCGGCAAGGTGCTCAGTGTTGCCAGATTGTAAAGATAATTAATTATATCTGGCAACACTGGGAAAGCAGTTGATCAATGGCAGTTCTGTCTACAGTCAGAGCTCGCGCAAGAAGGTGGAACATAAAATATCCTTTCCAAAACGTGTAAGGACGTAATAACTAATTTGTGAAAGACCCAGAGAAACACTAATATCCGACGAGGCAAAATTCCGGACAATTTTGAAATCCCTGCTGGACGCATTTTTTAGGTCTCGAAAGGAGAACATGTCCGGGTAAAAGATGACGTCTGGTCACTGGCATTTCGGAGGTACAATGGGAAGTGGGGGAGTAATAATCAAGCACATAAATGTGACCGTAATGTAAGCATACAAAGTCTTGCTGCAAAGTCACATGGAAGGCTTCAGTTGTGCTCTGCTCAAAAAGGCCAATATATATAGACCTATATATATATATATATATATATATATATATATATTTACATATACAGTACCAGTCAAAAGTTTGGACACAACTTCTCATTTTCAAGTTTTTTCTTTACTTTTATTATTTTCTAATACTTGTTTTGTTTAGTGCATCATTCTATATGTGTTCTTTCGTAGTTTAAATGTATTCAGTATTAATCAACAATGTAGAAAATAATAAAAGTAAAGACAACATTTCTCAAAATAATTAAAGGTGTGTCAAAACTTTTGACTGGTACTGTATACACTGTATATATTCTTGAGAAGTGCTTAATGATGCAAAATATAAAGATCTCTTTTCATTTATGGAATTCTTGTCAAGAAAATATGATTGTATTGTTTTCTTCGCTGCTGATTTATTATGTTGAATAACTGGATGATATGGCTGTGAGTGGGGAATTGACCACGTGCAAAGCACCTGCCAAACTAAACGAGAAGGGCCTTGCCAATAAAATGTATTGAAATCTGAGTTACATAACATTGTATAGGCTGTCAATCATGATGAAAGAGTAGACCAGTTAAGTTACAGCATGTCCAACATCTCTTGTGGGGGTTATGCATTAAGCCATTTGTGGTGCCCTTACCACATTGTGCCTCATATACTGTAAATGTTAGACCCAGTGACATGCTGGCATGAAATGGCTTGCATAATACTTAGTAAGGAGGCCATAATCATTTTTGACTCATGGCTAAAGTTAAGTTTCTCCAGCTCTCCCCAGGTTGGAAAAACAGCATCTCAAAATGCACCCGATTGATGCTTTAAAATATGGAATATTTAAATTTTGCTTACGGGGGAGCCTGCCCCCCCTAGAGGGGTAATGTCCTCCTCACCTTTTTCACCCCTGACCCGTTTTCATGCCTGTAGAGAGGAGGAATCTAAATATAAAATGATTGGACTTATGATCGGATTATTCCGATGCAAAAATGTTAGAAACGATGCATCGCGATTCATCCCACATTGATCCGTTGCACACTTTTTTGATCCGGGCCATCGCATCGTGAGCTTTTATGCCGGTGCATCGATGCGAACCGGTGAATCTTCCCATCCCTAATACACACATATACACATACATGTTATCTTTTGTTAGAGACCTTGTTGATGATTTGTTGTATGACAAATAAATGAATCGTTATGAACCCTATTAAATTGCATAGAATTATATTCTTTTGCATCGCATCTCGTTGAATGGCATCGTGTCGAATCGCATTGTGTCGAATCGCACTACATCGCAATAGGGGTGAATTGCATCGTATCGCACTAAGCTGCTTTTATGTATCTTTAATGTACCGGATCGTTGGCAGTGCATCGAGATGTGTATCGCATCGTCCTCAGTGATGAAGATGCACATCCCTAGTGCCTAGCCCTCCCACTTCTGACACCAAACGATGGGAAGGCCTTGTACTCAGTATGAACCATGTGCCTTGACTGGATTACCAGCCAGGCTCTCAATGCCACACCATCCTACATTTGGCACTAAATCACTACATGTCTTTGTCCAGAAAATGTATTGTTTCAGTCACTTTGAACTCATTGCTAGATTTCAGCAGTTTTTATGTCTAAGGGTGTAACTCCTCCCACCTCTTATGCTGACTCTCATGGTTGCCTGGTCTGGTATAGTGACCATCTGTCTCTATCATGTTTACTTTTATCAGGAGCACAGCTAGCAAGCTTGACTGCAGTGTGGAGGTGATGTTTGAGTGATGCCACTACCTGACTCTTTGAACATGGCTGCTAACATGACTTTTGTGCTGTCATTCAACAATGTCATAACATATGAAAGACAGTTGTTATGTGTGTGAATAGATGGTGCAAGATTTATGTCTTGATAAACATCAATCGAAGACAGTCAAACAACAAACAAAAAAACAAAGTAGTAATACCAAGCTGATCCAATTATTTGAATGATGTCTTCAAGTTGTTAGAGTCCTCCCACTTCCCATAACATTTGAACTACTCAACTGACCAGCATAAGGATATAAATCCTCACATAGTCAAAGCCAGCTGTAGTTAAAAATATCATCCATTTTTATTTTCTGTGCATATCTACTCATCGCCAGGGTGAATTCATCCAGTAAACCCTTTAAAGTCACTTAATGGAGCATGATATACAGCTGCAGGGGAAACTACAGCACTTGCTCCCGAGGACACTGAATGCAAAGGACATATATCCCCCCACAGGCCATCTCCTACGTCTCCTGTAATTAGAATGGGAGGGTTGCACACCACATCATGTAGCAGCCGCAGGCTAAAGGAAGGCCGGTGTAGTGGCACCCCCAATGACATTTAATACTCACTGTATTACCAGCAGTTTATTCAATGTTAAATCATCCTTCACATAAATTTAAAAAAAAAAAATCCATCTTGTTGTGTTACGCGCTACTAGCCATTTAAAAGTTCTATGGGAGGGGCATTTCATTATTAAGTGTTCATTTAGTGTTAAAGTGTTGTAAAGGAATGGACACTAAATGTTTAAGTCAAATCGTTAATTGATCCCCTGGCAACAACTGAATTAACGTGTTCGAGAAGAGCAAGGGGGAAGGGGAAAATTCACCCGCAGTAGTGATTACTATCAGACGAAGCCCTTGCTCCACTGATGTCCCATTATTATAAGCCATTTAACATCATTCATTCATGGATGTGATCACTCTGAACCCAAGAATTCCTTTTATTGGTGAGCTGATTTTGAGGAATGAAACTTTGATTCAGGTTATGCAGCAAATGGTGTAACTTGGTTGCCTAGCTAGCTAAAGATTAAATGGCAGAGTTCCATTTGCATGACAGGATAGCTAGTTATCCAGCTGATGTTCCATCTCCTCAAAATAATATTAGGAAGAGGTAAACCCTTAGGGTGACTGTGCAGTAATTAACACAAGTTCATTTAACATGAGTTCATATTAGAGGTGTAAAAAGTACTGAAGTGTTGTACTCAAGTAAAAGTACAATTACTTTGATGAAATTTTACTTAAGTACAAATACAATTTCCCATCTAAAAATCTAATCTAGTAAAAGTAAAAAGTTGTTCATTTAAAATGTACTTTAAGTAAAAGTAACTTAGTAAATTTCAACAACTTGATGGGGGCCGCTTCAAGAAATCTTTAGAAATATAAGTGCAATGACATTAAACATGTCAAACATTAAACATGTCAACTCAACATTTAAGAGCTTTTGGGAGGACATGTCAAGACATGAACCACATGACAGCTAGAAAAGGTTAAAATGCAGCCCTACTGTGTGTACTGGCCCTGGCATTGTCAGTGAGTTCAGAGTGGTAGAGAGCAGCGAAGAACCAGGAGCCACAGTATCTCACAGGCATTCCCCCACACAAGCTGCTCCCAGAGCAGCTCAGAGTGATGGAGAGTGGCAGGTCTGCACAGATGGAAGGCTGGGATTTTGGCACAGGAGAGAAAGGAGAGCTCACGGATCACTGGCCCGCCTTGCACTCACGGCCTGTTTCACTGCCTTGAGTGATGAAGTCTGTTATTGCACACGACAAAGATGGATGAGGAATTTAAGCAGCATTTTCTCAGAGCAAATTGATGACTTGTGTACCAATCCATCTAGGAACAGGTTAATAAGGCTGTTACTCACAGGTGATTACGGCTTTTCAGCCCACCCATTGAAAGCAGAGTGTAATGGCAGAATAAGACAATTACAGCAAATGTTATCCTCAGTGTAAAAAAGGACAGAATGCCTAGAAATGAATTATAATCATTAATTAATTAATGTTGACACTTCACTATTAAAGAGGTTATATTTAGGGTATTGCCACCAGGGTGTGATATAATGCAGAATGGTCCCCCACAAGTATGACCAGTACAAAACAGAATCCCATAATTTATACCTTAAATCATCCTTAACAAAACCTTAATTTTCAAATATTGCATTACGGTCCTTTTATACATGCCAAACAATGTTCATGAATGTATAATATGCAGTGATCAAAGTATATAGTGTACCGTTATATCTATATAACCTTTATTTTTACTTTCACTGTAACTAACTTTTAATTGTTTGCATATGCAAGATACACAAAACATTGCTATTTTTAAAGCAGCAGTAATGAGTTTTTAAAGCTAGTTAGCTAAATACTTCAAAAGCATGCAAAAACCCCACACATATCTCCAACAGCAAGATAAATATCTTGCTTATGTGCTACCTGTTGTCTCTCCTACTCTTCTGTCTCTGAGGAGAGTAATTGGTCTCTTTTATGACTGCTCTTGGTAGCCAGAAATGCACTGCTAACGGAGAGTAAACCAGCAACAGAAAGTCTGCCCGCTGACGCTACGTAGGGAGCAAGCAAAGCAAGTAATCATAAAGACGACCTGTGAGCTCCTGTGAGATCTACTTCGATCTTCATCCACAGACACTCATCAACATCAGGCCAGCTAATACAATCCTTTTCCCCAAGGATTGGTAACTCCAATATAATAAATAACTAGGCATTTACCGGTACTTTGCATATCCACTACTGGGCTAAGCCTAAGACTGTTTAACTTGCCGTTGTCCATGTATTGATTTGTTTTGTTTTGTTCACTGAACATGATTGTTGTGATATATACTCATGGTGAGTTGGTAGTTGGTCACGCCACACCACACCATACAAGGGATGTTAGTTATGCTTTCCAGAGACATAGGGTCTTGCATGAATGACTAACCATTTCCCTCTTCTGACTTGACACCGTAATCACACAGATTGCACATACATTGGCCTTAACATAGCTACACAGAGAACACTTAAAGTTTGTGCTTCACGTAGGCTCATCCTTTCAAGTACACATGAATGCACACGGAACTACCATGACCAACACAAAAGAACACACAAACACACACATTCTTTCAGGGACGCACCTGACAGCGTACATTCAAGTACTCACGCTTGCACACTCAAACACACTCCCTCTTTTCTACACACACTTCCCTTTAGTCCATTAGTTAGGTACATCTAGTTAGATTACATATTGTGTGTGAATTCTGGACCTTTTGGGAATAAATGCTATGACTGTATATGCTGGAGCAGTGGTGCTTACTTGGTGCAGGTTTGTAGGGCCCCTGGGACTGTGCCTGATAGGCCTCTGTGGTAATCCAGGCCAGACAATGAGAAAGAATCAAGTGAAATAACAAAGAATTGTGTTGTGATTTTGTATTGAGTGTGTTTTAAGTTAATTATTGAAATTAGGAATTTTCGTTTTTGGCGGTGCTGTCAATTAAAAGAGGTTGAACCCTCATTGAGCATCTTACTTGAGCTGTTTTCCCACCACCACTCGGACATCCAACCCAACCTCACTGAAATGCATGTGCATCTTTCATGCACATTCTGAGCAAACAACATTAATTGGTCATTCACAGAACAACATTCATTGGTCATTCACAGAACAACATTCATTGGTCATTCACAGAACAACATTCATTGGTCATTCACAAAACAACATTCAAAGGTCATTTACAGAACAACATTCATTGGTCATTCACAAAACAACATTCATTGGTTATTCACAGAACAACATTCATTGGTCATTCACAGAACAACATTCATACAAAACCTTCCCAGTCAGTTTGTTATGGGCTGTCCATGTCAGAAAAGACGTGATTCAGCGAGCCCTTCAGATTTTCTCTCTATTGTGTCGTCCCAAGGGGTGTTAGCACGTTAATTTTTGAACCCTGACCTATCTGATATATTCTTACTTATACAGTAATGCATTTGGATGTCTCTGGAATGGAATTTGTGTCAGAATTGACGTTTGCATATGTAGATGTATATTAGTTACTGTGAACAGCATGATTCATGTGAAAGAAACATGCCCTTTTTATAAAGGTTTGTGTTAGGATGGTGAGTGGTCCCAGCATATACGGTTCAAAGCCATTAGCGCTACCATTGATACCTTTCAACACTATAATGACATGGTCACAAATGTTAGATGGAGCACTTATTTGTTCATGAATGGCGTGATTAAACGCTTTTATGGGTAGAGCATTCTCAAGTATTTAGAGACTCACCTGAAGTTACCAAAACATTTTGTCACTGCTAGTCAGTTAAGGGTTTGCACATATTCCAGAACAAGAAAAAAAATACAAGAAGGGCATGCTTAGTATGTACCTAAAATTGTGCGGAATTCAAAAGAATTTGACTTTGAGGAACAGTATGATAGATCTAATGGGATAATGGCCACCAGGTGACAGATATGCACATATACACACAAGGTCTTTAACATATCTTTAAGACTTATTCCTCCTCCAAGGACCACCTGATAGCCCTTCACTTCAACGAAAATGCTGGGTATTCTCCAGCAAGAATATCAGCTGGTGAGTTGCTATTTACAGTGAACACCCCAGAGTACAAGAAGGGAGAATGCACAGCAAAGACAATGAAAGCAGATCCAACCTTCCATGTGTGTCACAAGCTTTTATTGAAAATTCCAAAAAGTCAAACAATGTACAGACAGCCTTTCTACAACAAGCAAACCATAAATAACATAGAATAACTGTTCACTTTAAATGGCCTTCAAAATAAAGTCACTAGCATGGTCACTTGCTTGGTATGTCCATAACATAGCAAGCAAGCCAGCTGTTGAACCCCTAGATTCTCAAATTTGTTCGGGAGCCTCCTCTTGTTCAGGGTCTGACTCTGGTTCAAAACGATATGAGTGCACTACTGTATCAGTCTTCAGCAGCCATATTTCTCCCACAGTACATGCTCAACAGTTGCCATGGTAGCCCCACGGCCTGTCTCTAGACACAAAACCTTACTTGGGTGAGCACACCCCGTGGAGTAGGCTCATTACCATTTAAACAGGTCGCTCTGAACAGGGCTGCTTTAGTCAGGGTGAGAAGGGGGCCGTTTTGCTTGATCCATGTGGTATTTTGACCAAAGTATGTTAAAGACATTTCATTAAGAACCTCAGGAACCGTGTCAACTTGTAAAAAAAAAATGGGCATACGATGACTCCTTTAAGCTTACCGTTTATTAGTGTGCTTGCCCGAAGGGAAGCACAGTATTGTTGTTGTCAAGTTTTCTTTATTTATTAGTGTGCTTGCCCGAAGGGAAGCACAGTATTGTTGTTGTCAAGTTTTCTTTATTAGTGTGCTTGCCCGAAGGGAAGCACAGTATTGTTGTTGTCAAGTTTTCTTTATTTATTCTCCCCGTTTTTCTTGCAGCTAACTACTCCTCGCCCGTTCGAGGTACAGACGCCGTTCAAACACCGAAACGTCCGGCCCGATCAGGTGCAACCTGCTATGACTTTTCGTGCCGATACTCCTTGCCAATCCTTTTTTATTCCTCTTTTTCATCACCTTTTTCTCCATAGACTTGCATGGCAGAACTCTGTGGATTATGACATCATAATGGGGTCATTAAAACTAGCTTGCACCTGTGCTTCACTGACACAGAGCAAGCACACTCTCGCAGTTCGTTCACGAAACGCATTCTAGTTAGTGTGCTTGCCCGAAGGGAAGCACAGTATTGTTATCGTCAAGTTTTCTTTCTTTATTTATTTATTCTCCCCGTTTTTCTTGCTAACTACTCCTCGCCCGATTGAGATAGAGACGCCATTCAAACACCGAAACGTCCGGCCCGATCCGGTGCAACCTGCTATGACTTTTCGTGGCGGTACTCCTTGCCACTCCTTTTTTATTCCTCTTTTTCTCTCATTGACTAACATGGTGGAATGTTGAGCCATTGTGACGTCACCCACTCTAGTTGAGATTGGAGAAGGCGAAGCTCTGTATTCTCCTGTAACGGCTGTTGACGGCCAGCGACGACCAGCATACAATCATGGATGTAAACACTGGAAATGCTGTTGCTGAACTTCATCTACACACCTGATTTAATTCTTTAAGCCTTATTGAACATATTTTTATCTTAAAAGTTATATATTTGTATTTAACTATTTTGAGAAATGATCACGTTATTACGTGATGTGCCTTCGCTGTAGAACAGGATGGTATAAGAGAAAGAGAGCGGAGATTCTCCTAACTAGCTGGCTAATGTAGCCATCCCATTTAAGCTATTCATATTACCGCTAAGCTATTTGTGACATTGGTAATTATACAGTATAATTTGTTACATTTCACTCTCAATATTTCCCGCTACAAACTGCTTAGTATTCCACTTTGTAGCCTTCTCTAATCACTCGATTACCTCAGCCAGCCAGATCGGCAAAATGACAGCACCGAAACGTCCGCGTATGTTTACCCTGGAGGAAGCAGTAGTGCTTTGCCAAATTGAGCCAGAGATTTTCGAGTCGAATGACAACGAAACTAATGTAAGTTGTAAAATGAATGTTGATGGATAACAATCTAAATCTGAGCCATAGTTGCCAACTCTGACATCTACAACATTTCTGATTAGCTACGCTAATTTGACTCACAGAGCCTATTTGTGTTGATGCGCCGGTCAGTGTCTTTCAATAGAGAGTTAGCCTACACATAGCCTCTTACTCTATAAAACATTAAAGCAAATATGGCGATTATTATTTACCTTATCTGCTGGTAACCATAGAAGATCGTGAAGTAGGCCTACTAGTGATTTGAGTCCAAGCCCATATGTATTGTAGATGAGGTAATCCACTTGGTGCTAGCAAGCACATCAACACTCCAGTCAAAACGATGGTCTGTCGACAACGCAGATTTCGCTAAGATGTTTATCCTACTTGTAACTTGTTGGTTGCTAGAAAGCTCTCTGAACATATGACCGGTCTTACTATACTGTTAGTACACAGAGTATTCTTATTTTATGAACTGCATGGCTTATGAACAAAGCTCATGTAAAGTGACATTTCTAGTAACGTAATCTTGGAATGTAGCCTGGCTCGCATCGCTGTCATTCTTCCACACTGTCAGTGGACGAGCGTTGGCTCACTGTAGATTCACTTTGTTTGCGTTATTTCAGTGTAGTATTTATTTATATATTTAATTTTGCAATTAGGCTACATAGGCTGTCAAAAAGGTGTTGTATCGCTATGGCAGGGTTACATGAAGTAAATATGAATGTAATAGGCTACTTTGTGCTACTGAATAATGCAGCTGAGATAATAAAGTCTTTGGAAGATGTTTTGTGTCATGTCTATAGGTTTATGTCTGTAAATGTGAAATGGTTAGTGGTAGGCCTACATCTCATGGCATTTCAATATATTTCTAGTTTAGTGAGCTACACTTTAGATATTTTCTGAGAGTCTTCGAGTTTAGCTGCCCCCTCCTTATATGGATAAAACATATAACAAGCCAGATATCACTGTTGAGAGAGAAACCGTAGTAAGAAAATATAGTAAGTGGAAGTAGCAACAGGCATGTTGAGTGGAGGAATTACATTGGAGAGGCCTGCTTGTTTAGGAAGACCTGACCTCTTCTCGCAAAATGATTGCTTTCTACAAAGAAAGCGAAATGGAAAGCCCTTTCCCTGTTAGTGCTTTTTTGTTTTAGGATTTGGTGTGTGGGAGCAGCAGTGATGCTCAATCGAGTGAGGAGAATGAGGAAGATGGAGATGAAGGAGAGGAATGTGAAGAGCAGCCAGTGTTGTCTCTGAGAGGGAGAGAAGACCGTGGAAGACCAGTAGGCAGAGGGAGAGGAGGAGGCAGAGTGAGAGGAGAAGAACATGGAAGACCAGTAGGCAGAGGGAGAGGAGGAAGAAGAGAAGGAGGCAGAGTGAGAGGAGAAGAACATGGAAGACCAGTAGGCAGAGGGAGAGGAGGAAGAAGAGGAGGAGGAGGCAGAGTGAGAGGAGAAGAACATGGAAGACCAGTAGGCAGAGGGAGAGGAGGAAGAAGAGGAGGAGGCAGAGTGAGAGGAGAAGGCAGAGGAGGACGCAGAGGGAGAGGAGGGGGCAGAGAGAGAGGAGCTGGTCCACTGGACTCTGAATGGACGGCAATGGTGACAGCTCCCACCATTAAGCCCTGTGACACCCAACCTGGTCCTACAACAAGCGTCACAGGAGTGCTTGAGCTGCTTCTGCAGCTGCTAGGTGTGGCTTTTTTTGGGGACATGGTAGCAAATACTAACACCTATGCTGCCGTAAACAAAGAAATGAAAGCCTTTGTGGGAATCAACATTCTGATGGGTGTTCACAGTTTACCATCTTTAACTGATTTCTGGAGCACTGATGAATGTCTGCGGGTTGCCTACATACAGGGTACCCGCGAGGTCTTAAAAACTTGAAAAAGTCTTAAATTTAGTATTGATAATTTAAGGCCTTGAAAAGGTATTATATTTTGTCAACCGGTCTTAAATTTCGTCAACAGGTCTTAAATTTCGTTCATCAAGTCCACATTTGTTTATTGTTCGTTGTGAAAACGAATCTTAGTAGCCTACACCCAAACGTAGCATCCAAAATACCAGGCAACCTGTATATGACTCTGAACTGGCTGAGATGCTGACACGATATAAAGGATAAAACTAGCTAACGTTAACTATTCACTAGCTGCGCTAGCTAGCTAGACAGCTATCACTTCCCTGTCAGGGACAGGGTAATGCTAGTTAATAAGTGTCTGCTATCACAGGCAACAGTGGAGCGGGGCTTTTGGGTGATTAAAGAAATTGAAACGTCTAACATTTAAGAACACACTGTTGTACAGGGATGCAACAACAGTTTCAGCGACTCCCGTTTTTTTCACGGCAGTTTGGGTGACTTGATTATAATTTCATCAACACTAATTCTGGATTGACTCCACCAAACATCAAATCAGCAGCGATTATTTCCCAAACCCTCGAAAGCTGTTGCAATTGAGATTTTAACTTACTTTCTGTTTGAAGATAAGGTAGCATAGTGTTGAAGAATGGGTTAGTTTAAATTGGACAACTTTAAATTCATATATGAGATTGCAGTGACGTGCGGTGAAGTCAGTACGAGGGTAGGCACTGAGTTATGAAAGCCAGATTACCTTATTTATTGTTTAGGCTAATAGGCTACGTGACAACAGTAGGTACAAGTGCGGCACACAGGCACGGTCGATCGATATATATAAAAAAAATCCAATCACGATAACATATCGTACTCTCAGTCTCGCACACGCACGCACACACCAGTTAATGTCCATCATCAGAATGCAACCATCTTTATCCGCACAGCGGCCAATTATGTATGTCAGTCAGCAGCAATGAGAACACACACTGCTCAATTGAATATGAAAGCAAATGGCTTGCAGTCGGCATTAATTCAACCCCACACTTATCATTTCAAAATTAAGCTCAAAATAGTTTCTAACTCACCTGACTAGCACAGCCACAATGCCAATCTTTTTTGTCATACCAGTCCGTTTGAAAACGACAATTTTTGGTCCCTTTTTCTGCAGAAGTTCATTTAGTGTTGGAATAGGCCTCCCTCTTGCTAGTTACTCCTTTTTTTCTATTAAAGTCGAGTTTAGAGAAATGTCTAAGTTCCACAATATCGGTAGATACCGCTGTTGTCATTTTTACTTTGATTTTCGCGGGGATTACGCTTATTAAGGCAGCTGCATGCTACAGCGTTGGGGGTTAACGGTTGCGCAAAATTTACTCGGTGCAGTTCATGCTCCCAAAGGTTGCGCGTGTTGTCATGAGCCTGCCATTTGCCTGGCAGATAGAAAGCTGTTTTCCTAACAGAAAGTCTGAAGCTTGAAGTTCTTTTCAAACCTTTGCTTGGGTAGCACTGTTAAACTGAGCAGACATGCAGACTACATTTGAGTAATCTCATCTCGTAACATTCGTTTTCTAAAAACAATCACATAGTATTGCATGTTTTACTGTGGTAGAAAATACGTTAGCTTAATGCTAACGTATATGGAAAATCCTATAGACACCGCGCTAGGTATTAGCATCAAGTAATTCACGTTAATGTTTTTGTATGAGCCTGACATTTGCTCTGCAGATAGATAACAGGTTCCCTAACAGAAAGTCTGAAGCTTGAAGTTATTTTCAAACCTTTACTTGGGAAGCACTGTAAAACTGAGTAGACATGCAGAATATTTTAGTAACCTCATCTCGTATCATTCGTTGATAGAATGCAGGCTGCGAGGCTCGCGTAAGGGCTTACGTAAAAAATGACGCAAGTCTAGAAAAAGGGGCCGACGCACGCAAGACGTAAAGGCTGATTTATGCTTCCTTACGTAAGCGTAAGCGCAAGCGCAAGAGGCCGCGCAAGCCCCTTGCGCGACCCTTGCGCGACTTCTTACGTCTTGCGTGCGTCGGCCCCTTTTTCTAGACTTGCGTCATTTTTTACGTAAGCCCTTACGCGAGCCTCGCAGCCTGCATTCTATCAACGAATGATACGAGATGAGGTTACTAAAATATTCTGCATGTCTACTCAGTTTTACAGTGCTTCCCAAGTAAAGGTTTGAAAATAACTTCAAGCTTCAGACTTTCTGTTAGGGAACCTGTTATCTATCTGCAGAGCAAATGTCAGGCTCATACAAAAACATTAACGTGAATTACTTGATGCTAATACCTAGCGCGGTGTCTATAGGATTTTCCATATACGTTAGCATTAAGCTAACGTATTTTCTACCACAGTTAAACATGCAATACTATGTGATTGTTTTTAGAAAACGAATGTTACATGATGAGATTACTCAAATGTAGTCTGCATGTCTGCTCAGTTTAACAGTGCTACCCAAGCAAAGGTTTGAAAAGAACTTCAAGCTTCAGACTTTCTGTTAGGGACACAGCTTTCTATCTGCCAGGCAAATGGCAGGCTCATGACAACACGCGCAACCTTTGGGAGCATGAACTGCACCGAGTAAATTTTGCGCAACCGTTAACCCCCAACGCTGTAGCATGCAGCCGCCTTAAGAAGTCGCGCAAGGGTCGCGCAAGGGGCTTGCGCGGCCTCTTGCGCTTGCGCTTACGCTTACGTAAGGAAGCATGAATCAGCCTTTCAGCTGGTGTAATGACGTCAGCTGCGCAAATGTCCAGTAATATCTCAATTTTAATTGGTCCATGTTTGATACGTAACGTAGATGATTACTGGCATAACATATTTACGTGCAAAGGCACAGTAGAGTTGTGCCTTTCGACGTACATATTAAATAATACAGAATCTAAGTGCGCATGCGCGATATGACTTTTTGGTTGCCGTTCAAAATGAATGGACAGTAAAGGCACTGCTTATTCTACCGGTTTTTTGTATTTGTTTATGCGTAACTGATACAATTGTCATCGTAACGTCTAAACAATTGGAATAATGTAAGTATTGCATATATAAATCACAAGAATACTCGGTACAAATACAAATACAAGTTTATTAAATAAAATGATTTAATAAACATTTTTACGTTTGAATTTTGGCAGGGTAGGCAGTGCCTACCTTGCCTACCCTGACTGCACGTCACTGTGAGATTGAACAACAGATAAATAAATTAACAAGGATAGCAAGGATAGCAAAACCGATTGAAAACGGCAGAAAGGCGTGCATGACAGGACGTCAGATCAGTGACACAGGCAGTTTTTTCCCCATTATATGTGAAGGCTGAGATATTCATAACACTTTATTCACTCTTACTGGTGGTCCTTTTGTAATACCAACAGGTGCACTTCGTTGTTGCTATGTACTGTTCTCACTACGTGTTTAGCATTACATCGCATAACTATGTTTCTTGATAACAGCTGTTGCCATTTCCACGAGAAGAACATTTGAATGATGTCAAAGTAAAAGTCCAATACTAAACGGTGTTTGTTTCCATAACAACAATACAAATAATATACATTTAACAGCCTATTTTGCTACATTTTTGCTACATCTTTTATTTGGCATGTTGGTGAGGTTATTATTTTAGAGGACCATTTCTCAATGGTTTTGTTATTTAATGAATGTTTGTTTATTAATAACTTATTTTTAACAAATAACTCAATTATAATTACAAAGAGGGAAATTCGCAACTCTATCACAACTTCCACTTGCTTCCGCAATTTAATTGCAACAAACACCTCAAAAACACAGCAACTTTAATGGAAAAGCTCCCGCTATAATAAGTTGGCTGAACTCATCATACTGGATGAACAGATTGCTGCCAAAAGCGCAGAGCTCCAAAGGCTGTAGGATCTGTTGTATTACAACCGCACACAGGTTCAACCACAGACGTATCCAGACACGCATGCACACACACACATGTACACAAACACACACTCACACGTCCACCCCTTATAGTTATTGTTTTAAATGGTTGTCTTATGATTACATTTTTTTTTGTTTTTTTTTTCATAAAATTATGCATATCAGGAAAGGTGCGATGTTGGTCTTAAATTTCATCTAAAGTGGTCTTGAAAAGGTCTTAAAAAGTCTTAAATTTGAGATGAAAAATCCTGGGGGTACCCTGTACATAGCCAATAGAATGTCTAGGAACAGATTCGAACAACTTTGCTGCTTCATGCAATGTAGAGCTGCATCAGAAATTGACCATGACGATAAATTACACAAAATCAGGCCTTTTATCCAAATTCTCCAGCAAAATTTCCCCAAAATTCTAATCCCCTGGACATCACTTTCGGTTGACGAGGCCATGATCAAATATGATGGACGGCTGCGCTGGAAACAGTACATGCCAAAAAAGCCAGTCAAATGGGGCATCAAAATATGGTGCCTCTGTGATTCCTCCACAGGGTACTGTTTGGCATTCCATGTCTACACAGGGAAGGATGGTGATGAGGCCAATGGGAGGGGACTAGCCCACAGAGTTGTCATGGGACTCATGAGGGGCTACCTGGGATGCAACTACCATGTTTATGCCGATCATTTTTTTTCTTCCTTACCCCTGGCTAACAATTTACTACAATGTGGTACATACTATTGTGGAACCATCCGCAAAACGATGAAGGGTTTCCCTAAGACCATTTTGGAAGATGTCTTGATGGTTGGTGAGAGCAGGAAGGTCACTGATGGTAATGTGATGGTTTGAGGCTGGCGTGACAAAAGGGATGTGTTCATGGTGTCCACCAATTGCTCAGGGGAAGACACACAGAAGCCCAGAACAAAATTTAGGCAGGATGAATTGATAAATGTTCCCAATGTAATTGTTAATTATAACAGGAAAATGGGGGGAGTGGATCACCTGGATCAGATGAGATCCTATTACAATGTTGGGCGCACTGGCAGAAAATGGTGGAAATATGTGTTTTGGGGTATGCTCAATGTTGCCATTGTAAATGCATACATTGTGTGGGTACTCCAGCAAAAAACACTCCCTAAGAACCGCAAGCCATGGTCCCTAAAATTTTTTAAAATAAATCTGGTTCATGAACTATGCGATTGCTTTAGCTCCAGAATGCGAGGAGCAAAGGGCATTGCATCTGGTACAGTTGACAGGGTGGTTACCTGTAATCTGAAGGTGGGGCACGATCTTGTGCGTTTTACAGGGAGGAAAAAGGGCTGTATCAGCTGTAAAAGAAGAGGTAGGAAAGCAAATAGTGGAAGATGTGTGGAAACATCATTTGGGTGCTCCACTTGTGTTGTTCCACTATGTAGGGTGGGACCGTGCTTCCATGAATTTCACGGAATGTTGTAGGTTGAGGAAAATGGTTCAGGGATTCTTGTTGGTGTAATGTGATTTTATGGTAAATAATAAGAATACATAATATATAGATAAAAACGATTATATTGGAACTGCTTATTAAATCTCAAGAAGTAATTTGGACAATATGTCAGCACCAAAAAGATCGCCAATTTTCAGCCTTGAAGGAACTATAATGATGTGTACCAACGATGTGTACCAACTCACATGAGTTAGAACATGGATTTTCCATGTTGGATAACATAGATGTAAGTGCCTGGTAAACTAATCATTTTCAATTAATACACACTGAACAAATACATCTGGCTAGCGGTGTACCTGCTCGCAATTGATGAAAGATAACTTGTGAACTGTCTTTATACTGTAATCACATCCTCTGTTATCCATATACGATATTGGAATGAGTGTAGGGGCATTTGTCTAGGTTTATAGCCAACTTCGTCGGTAGCACTGGGTTATCCAGTTGGGGCGACTCAGAAAAAAATGCGACGGTCTGACAATAACTCGTATTTGTTTAAACTTTTATTGGTCAACCGATGGGTACAGAAAGATAAACTTTACATTTTTGGTCAACAACCTGACAGTCATACAGGCCGTGGCTAGATTATCCACAGGTTACGCGATATCCTACATCCGTCTTCCAGAATCACTGCGAGTGAACTAATTAGGGGTGAGGGAGGGACCTGACGTTTTTTAGCTAACGTCACGTGATCCCACGGGCACATTATATTGGATGCGTGGATGGACGAATAGATATGAATACATCTATAAGTATATAGATAGATTCATGCTCCCTGTTATTGAAGGCCTACACATTATGTGATTTACAAGACTACAGGCCCATGTTGGATGCCACACCTTTTTTTGTTTTGTTTACTAAGTGTTGTAAATTATCATTAAGAAAATCTAAGCAATTATCACTGACATCTGCCCCTAGATTTAACAATAAAGGTTGTTTCTAGTTACACCTCAGACTGTTAATACTTTTCTTCCCATATCTGATCCTTTGTGTGATGTTATGGCTATATACTTGATGTTATAACAATAAAGGTTATTTCTAGTTACACCTCAGACTGTTAATACTTTTCTTCCCATGTCTGATCCTTTGTGTGATGTTATGGCTGCAATGTCAAAGGTCATGGCCGCAACAGAGCAAGCACACTCTCGCAGTTTGTTCACGAAACGCATTCTAGTTGTATTAATAAACTGTTAATCAATTGACCATCCCTAAAACTCCTTATGTGCCATATTATACTGTCTATAAACCCATACCTCCCTTTGTGACTAGCTCCAGTCACTCCGGTACCCATCAAGACTGTGACAGATCTGCATTTTCTGTCTCAGAAAGACCCTGTGTGAAAGGTACAGCAACATATCCTGTTTCCTGAGTGAATTTATTTGATTGGACAAAAAACATTTCATAGGGCCTATAACCTATGCTACATAAGAAAAATATCTTATTAGTCAACTATTTTGTCAGTATATAATATGAAGTAACAGATTCCAAAACTTCAGTGCTGTTATAGGCAGAGAAAAGTTTCTTGCCTAAACTTAGATGCTTAGCTTAACAGGCCGGTGCTTGAGGGCCCGGGATCAATAGGGATGTAGAATACTGTGCTTGAAAGCATTATTGGGTCCCTTTTGTACTGTAACTCGTCACTGACAAAAAATCAATGCATTAATGAATACCCTCTGTGAGAGAGGATTCTATATGCAGGTCGAGGTCTCTCTTGTGATTTCCCTACCCAACTTGCAATCACAGCCATTGATCAGTCTGTTAAAATTTAATTATTCTCTAAACAGATTCATTTATGTGGGTGCTGAAAGTGTTCAAAGGCTGTTAGCTGCAGTGAAAGTAAAAAAAAAAATGATAAAACTGCTGTACATTACAGATCCATGGGTATGTGTTGTGCTCAAAGCTGTTGTATGTTGTTCACAAGGAATCAATATCTTAAGCAATCCTTCCAGCCATCACCCCTCGCCCTGCCAGACCGTTTTAAAGGGGGTCTTGCTTGCTGTTACGTGCCACGAGCAATCAGCCTCAAGCAGGATTTTTCTCCATGTCAGCAGATATGAATGCAGTTTTTAATCAACAAAATATGGGTGAGAAGCCTGATGGAAATAACCTGAAAAAGCAATTAGTTCACATATTAATTTCCAGTAAAGTTGAAAGATGCATTGACAACAGAAATAATATACTGTTATAAAATCACGACGCACAGTATGCATTCTTGTTAACTGTGCTGGTGGTTTGCAACAGCATAGCTGCTTCTTCATGTTGTGATCCGTGGGTTGCAGGCACACTGTTTTCACTGTATTTTTGAAAGTTTTAATCTTTTACTGGACTGCATTAAGAAAGGAAAAAGTGCACCTCATCCTGCATGCAATCTATATGTCAATAGAATGATTAATGCATGCTATTCTCCTTTAGCATGCAAAGCATTAACATGGATGGCTTGTTCTCATTATCTTAGTACCATATAAACAGTGAATACTTTTCTTCAGCACCCTTATAAATAATATTATTCAGTCAACTATTCTCAACAGCTCTCTGCAAGTAAGGCCATGGATATACTACCATAGTCCCCTCCTTCATCAAGCAGTCTTTATCACTGTCTATCTTCCTACATCCTCTACTCGTAGTCAGTGACATTAGATTAAAAAAAGTTATGATAAACAAGCGCTAGTTTCAAAATGTAATTGCATGGGCATTTGACTGTAATGTACTGGTATCTGATAGTTAATGACTTAAATGACAGTTGACAACATAGGCCTTTTCCCTCTGTTACGAATTGGGGTTGGGGTGTGTGAACTCAATTGCACGACTCAGACAACAGCAGTAGATTTTAGAGTAAACGTTTTACTGTCCAGGGTTCGGTACACAGTAGACAGTCCAGGAAGAAAGCAAAAAAATTCCAAAAGGAGCAAGGCAAAAGAGAAACACTGAAAACACCACGCAACATTAATGACAAACCAGCAACGAGAGACAAGAACACAAGGAGTATATATACACACACAGAACAGATAACAAGGGACAGGTGAGAACACTCAAGGCAGGGGAGACAATGACAGCAACGAGGGCACATGGCAAACACAAACAAACACAGGGAAGCACATGGTGGGAACAAGGAAGCACAAAGACTAGACAAGAAAGATCACATGACACACAAGGGAGACAAACTAATAAACAGCACAAGCAGACTAACAAGGGGAGGGCGTGAGGAGACAGACACGAGGAGACAAGGGTAAACAAACACAAAAGAAGGAACATGTGAGAACACAAGGGATACATACAATGAAACAAGACAGGGACAGAGCACAGACCTCACAGTAACCCCCCTCTAAGGGCCGGATGCCAGACGGCCCAAAACGAACCTAACAAGTCCACATAGGGTGGGTGGAGGGGGCCAAGAGCAAGGCAGGTGGGATCTAGACCAAGGGTCAAGCGGACGGCTGAAGAGTTTGGTGGCCGACTGGGTGGATGGCCAAGCACGGGCAGAATGTCTGGTGGCTGGCTGGGTGGACGGCCAAGCACGGGCAGAATGTCTGGTGGCTGGCTGGGTGGACGGCCAAGCACGGGCAGAATGTCTGGTGGCTGGGCTGTCGGGTGGCCAAACAGGGGCAGAGTCTCTGGTGGTCGACCGGGGGAACAGCCGAACAGGGACGGAGTCTCTGGCGGCAGGCCGGGTGGAATGAGGCAGGCGACTAGGAGAGTGAGGCAGGCGACTAGGAGCCCAAAATGAGGCAGGCGACTATGAGCCTTGTTGGGGTTGAGGAGATCACGACACGCCTTCTCAACCAAGGCTGGGATAGGGGCGCCTGGGGGGCTCGGGACAGGGGCACTCTGGACAGGGGCACTCTGGACAAGGGCACTCTGGACAGGGGAATGAGAGCCTGGGACAGGGGGACCTGGGACAAGGGGACCTTGGACAGGGGAACCTGGGACAGGGGAACTGGGGACATGGGCGGCAGAGTCGACAGCAGCGACGCCTTCAGGAGGTGCTGCTGGACCGGTGTCGGCAGAGGGTTCTGCTGGTCCTGCAGCGGAACGGGACACTGCGAGGTCCGGGTCGACAGCGGTGGCTGCGGTGTCCGGGTCGACAGCAGTGGCTGTGAGGTCCGGGTCTGCAACGGTGGCTGCGAGGTGCGGGTCTGCAGCGGTGGCTGCGAGGTGCGGGTCTGCAGCGGTGGCTGCGAGGTGCGGGTCTGCAGCGGTGGCTGTGAGGTCCGGGTCTGCAGCGGTGTCTGCGAGGTCCGGGTCTGCAGCGGTGGCTGCGGGGTCAGTGACGGCAGCGGGGGCTGCGGGGTCCGGGTCAGCAACGGCTGGATCTGCTGTGGCGTAGGCCTCAGTGGCGTCACCATCAGCGAATTCGTCAGAGGTTGCTTCCGGGGCGGTAGCTACGGGGGAGACATTACAGATGGCCTCAGGGGCAGCAGCGTCATAGGCTGCTTCAGGGGCAGTAGCAGCGGAGGCTACTTCGGGTGTGGAAGCTTCGGAGGCTGCTTTAGGGGTGGTAGCAACAGAAGCTACGTCAGGAGCAGCAGGGGCTGCTTCAGGGGCGGCAGTGTCAAAGGCTGCTACAGGGAATGTAGCGTCAGAAACTGCTTCGGGATCGATAGCAGCGGTGGCTACGTCATGGACATCAGGGGCAGGGTAAGAGGCTGCTTTGATGGCGACCGAGACTGCATCAAGGGCGGCAGCGGCCGCATCGAGGGCAGCAGCACCAGAAGCTGCCTTGGGGGCAGCAGAAGCTGTTTCAAGAGCTGCAGAGGCAGTATTCAGGGCGGCAGAGACTGCCTCGAGGGTGGCAGCTGCAGAGGCTGCTTCGAGGGCGGCAGAGACTGCCCTCATGGTGGCAGCGGTAGCGGTTGCCTCGAGAGTGACAGCGGCAGAGGCTGCTTCCAGGGTAGCCGAGGCGATTGTGAAGGCAGGGGTGAGGAGACATGAAACTGGTGCTGAAGCCAGAGCAGCAGTGGTGAGTGGAGCTGAAACCCTGGAGCCGGAATCCAGGTGATATTGACCTGGAGCTGGAGAGGAAGGGGGTGCAACGAGAGAATCCCAACAAGCCAGGAGCTGCTGGAATTCCGCCGACAGTAGGCTGAAGAAAATCCGGGCCTTTTCCTCTCGCTCCGCCATTCCTCTCATAACAAGGCAGATGGAGGTGGATTGTTGACTCAGCATTACCAACCGTGCAGCAAGCACAGTGTCTGAGTCAGCAGTGATCTGCAGAGCAGGTACGGAGGCAGCCGCCCTGCACGAAGCAGGAGGGGCAACTGCAGGAGTAGCAGCAGGAGCTGCAGGAGGAGCAGCAGCAGGAGTGGCTGCAGCGGTTGCAGGAGGAGCAGCAGCAGGAGTAGCTGCAGTGGATGCAGGAAGAGCAGCTGCGGGAGGCGCAGCAGCAGGGGTAGCAGCTGCGGGGGCAGCAGCAGCAGCAGGAGCTGCAGGAGTGTGGAATGGCTCAGGGACTGGGGCTGGAGCTGGAGCCTGACGAGGCGCAGGAGTCAACTGGGGAGCTGGGGCTCGACGAGGTGCAGGGGTCAGCCTGGGAGCTGGAGCTCTACGTGGTGCAGGGGCCAGCCTGAGGCTGGAGCTCGACGAGGTGCAGGGGCCAGCCTGGGAGCTGGAGCTTGACGAGGTGCAGGAGCAGTGTCCACCATTTCCAATTCATCAGTGTAGACAAAGTACTGATCCCGCATGAAATAATCCCCACCAATCCACCTACGGGGCTCAAAGTGGAGTGTAGGAACGGAAGGGACCTGAGGTGGTGTCTTGAACGGGGTATGCCTGATGGCCAGCCGACTGCCCGCATACAGCGAGTCTCGTTTGGGTCCGGGCTCAAGTAGTGGTGAGAACAGTTCTTCCTCCTCATCTGAACTGTCCCCGTAGGTGTAGTCGCCTCCGACTACAGACTTCTCAAAAAAGCGATCCCCTAGGATAGGACCCCCATCAATAAACATACCTTCTGTGAGTTCATCATCTGGGTCCTGGTCCTCCTCACTCGATGAGCCATTGTCGCAGAAAAGTTCCCAGGGGAGCAAATGTAAGGCTTTATTGGCCTCAAAGTCAAAAACTTTGCCATCTGGGTCAAAAATCAGGTTTGGGTCTGAGTCGGCTGAGTTCATCTTGGCTGGTTCGTACTGTTACGAATTGGGGTTGGGGTGTGTGAACTCAATTGCACGACTCAGACAACAGCAGTAGATTTTAGAGTAAACGTTTTACTGTCCAGGGTTCGGTTCACGGTAGACAGTCCAGGAAGAAGGCAAACAAATCCAAAAGGAGCCAGGCAAAAGGTGAGAACCCTCAAGGCGGGGGAGAAACTGACAGCAACGAGGGCACATGGCAAACACAAACAAACACAGGGAAGCACATGGTGGGAACAAGGAAGCACAAAGACTAGACAACAAAGATCACATGACACACAAGGGAGACAAACTAATAAACAGCACAAGCAGACTAACAAGGGGAGGGCGTGAGGAGACAGACACGAGGAGACAAGGGTAAACAAACACAAAAGAAGGAACATGTGAGAACACAAGGGAAACATACAATGAAACAAGACAGGGACAGAGCACAGACCTCACACCCTCTACACAAACATACACCACTGTTCAAAGTTGAGTTGAGATCAAGGTTATAATAGTTTTGCATTTTTCACTAGTTTTTATTTTTATTTCGTTTTGACTTTTTGTTTTCAATTTCAGTTTAGTTATCATTAGTTTTTAAAGCGGGTTTGCTAGTTTAGTTTAGTTTCTATTTTTTGAAAATGCTTAGTTTGAGTTTAGTTTTTATTAGTTTCCGTTTTAGTTTTAGTCTTTAGTCCAGGCAAACAGTACCTCTCGTAAAGGGGATTATGCCTGTACTGCCGTTGTTCTTCCTCTTCACTTTTTATTGGACATTGACTGCAAAAATGGGCGATTCTATAGCTAAGCTAAAACATTTCTCAAAACCGTACTTACAATCCAAACGTGAAGTGATCAATAATGGAAGACCAATGCCCTATCTAAAAGGTATGCTTAAAACAACGGGAGAGAAGATATCTCGATCGACGTCTCACATTCAAAGCCAAATTACTTTGAAAATATTTGGAACCTCAAGAATAAATTTGGTTTTGGGTGTACACGGAGACTAGGGGGAGAGGGGCTTCTCACTCCACATTCGCTAACATTACATTGATATCAGAGAAAGCCCTTGCTCCGTTGATTTCCCATTAATTCTCTTAGGATTGTTTGATGTCTATGTGAAGCCATTAAACACCACACAAGTGCTTGTTATCACTTTGGTGAGCTGATTTTGAGAAATTAAACTTAAATTGCAGCTAAAGTTGTGTTTCCTGGTTGATGTTATCTAGTTGCTCCGCTAGCTGATTAGCTAGCTAAGGACACTTAATAACCTTAAACGGTTTAAATGGAAGAATTAAATGTGCATGGCATGATAACTCGTTATTTAGCTGATGTTTAAGTCTTGTCGATTTAACTCTTCAAATTATATTGGGGAAAGGTAGAAACCCTCAGGGTGCCTGCCTGTGCAACTGCATGAAAGACTTCATATTCACGAGTGCATAATCACACATTCAAACGAGTTCAACACAAGCTAGCAGCAGTTGCCAACTGTGTGTAGCTACTCTACCTATGTGTGTGTGTGAAGAATGCTGAAAAACAACCAGTAGTCAATGTGCAAGCTGCCAATCGAATGCTTTTTTAATATACTGTATTGGGTTTATATATTTGTAAATCTAACTCTGAAAGAGTCGGTGCCTCACCAGCCAGGAACCCCACCGCACATCACTGTTCCAGGTAATCCCAAATAGAAACTCTGTCGCTTTCTCCCGAATTTTGCCGCTATGATACCAGGCGAGGGGCGTGTACTTAAAGCGGTATAGAGGAAGATAGACTTGAAGATTGACTTGACTATGTATGAAATACATTGGCATAACGAAAACTAAAGACATTTTCTCTATAATTCTATTTTATTTCAGTTAGTTTTGTAAAGACACAATACAGTTTCAGTTAGTTATCGTTTTTTGATAAAGCTTCGTTTTTATTTTTATTTCAGTTAACGACAAAAAAAATCACACCTCGTTTTCGTTTTTTCGTTAGTTTTCGTTAACGATTATAACCCTGGTTGAGATACATTTCTCCAATACATTTAGTTCTAAATGCTAGTTAAATTATTCTTAATCCTTAATAATGTTAAATTTGATTGCTGATCTTCATATTTCATGATCTTCTGTTAACCAATAAAATTAAGCTTGGCTTTGGGCTTTTCAGGAAAATGCTTTTTTGCTTTTTGAGCCCTTGCTCTTTTTGAAAAAGTTTATTTCAAAAGTTGCTGGGGTGGTCTGACATTTTGTTAAGGCTTTTCAGAACAAGGCTGACACACCGGTCACACCTATGCGTTGGAATGCGTTAATGCGTCAGGGTAAACGGATCCCCATTCACTTTGAATGGGGTGTCCTCATCCTTTGCCGAACTGAATTGTGGCTCCGTTCAGTTCGGCAAAAGGATTACGTCACCCCATTCAAAGTGAATGGGGATCCATTAACCCTGATGCATCAACGCATTACAACGCATTGGTGTGACCGGTGTGTACGTCGCCACCCAAGGCAACTGATTCAAGTTGAAAGTTTAAGTTCAAAGTACTTTATTGTCATTGTCACAAAGACAATGAGACAGTAGAGAAATGGCGGAAATCAAAACTCCAGATAGACTGTGACATTTTTAGAGGAAGGCTGCGTGTATATAATGATGCAATCTGCAGGGCAAGACAGTCCTACTTCTCCAATATAATCAACCAGAATCTTAACAACTCTCGGGTGCTATTCTCCACTGTTGAAAAGCTGACATCTCCTCCATGTCAACTCCCCCTCGATCTGCATTCAGCAAAAGCATGCAACTTTGCCTCTTTCTTTACTGAAAAAAATTCTAGAATTAGGGCCAACATTTCTTCTCAAACATGTAGCAGTCATAACCTGGAACTCCCTCAAATATTCCAACCCACCTCAATGACTGACTTCTCTTCTATTGATTCTGAAACTCTTCTTAAGACCATACATAACCTAAATTCCTCCACCTGTTTACTTGATACTCTCCCTACCAAATTCTTAAAAACTGTTTCTCATCTTTTATCATCTGATCTACTCCTGATCATAAACACTTCTCTGCAGTCAGGATCTTTTCCTAAGTTCTTAAAGATGGCCATTGTGAAACCCCTCCTTAAGAAGAGAAATCTAGACACCTCAGTTCTTAATAACTACAGACCCATTTCCAACCTTCCTTTTATTGGAAAAATAATTGAAAAAATAGTTTTTATTCAACTGAGTGAGTTCCTGTCAAATAACCACTGCCTTGATCCTTTTCAATCTGGCTTTAGGTCATATCATAGCACAGAGACGGCTCTTATTAAAGTTTTAAATGATATTCGCCTTAACTCAGACTCACAAAGAGCATCAGTGCTAGTCTTACTTGACCTTAGCGCAGCGTTCGACACAGTGGACCATGCTATTCTTCTCCATAGACTGGAACACTGGGTTGGGCTATCAGGCACAGTTTTAAACTGGCTTAAGTCATATCTTGAAGATAGAAGTTTCACTGTGACTATTGGTAACTGGTCCTCATCTTCCACTCCACTAACATGTGGTGTCCCCCAAGGGTCCATCCTGGGTCCTCTACTCTTTAATCTGTACATGCTGCCACTTGGACAGATTATTCGAAAGTACCAGATTTCATATCATAGTTATGCAGATGATACACAAATGTATCTATCTCTGTCACGCAATGACCCAACCCCACTTCAAGTCCTATATCAGTGTCTTGCAGATGTCGACATATGGATGTGTCAGAATTTTCTCCAGCTTAACAACGAGAAAACTGAAGTGATTTTATTTGGCAACAAAAAGGACAGGCTTCAACTAACGTCACTACTTTCAAACAAAGGACTACAGGTTAAGACCACTGTAAAAAACCTTGGAGTCCAAATTGACAGTGACCTCACTTTTAACAGCCATATCAAGTCAGTTTTTAAATCAGCTTTCTATCATTTAAAAAACATTTCAAAATTAAGAAATCTCATGAAAAAATCAGATCTGGAGAAGCTCATTCATGCCTTTATTTCTAGCAAGCTTGACTACTGTAACGGTCTCCTCACAGGCCTACCCAAAAAAAACATCAGGCAGCTCCAGCTGATCCAAAATGCAGCTGCTAGGGTCCTTATGAAAGCTAAGAGGTCAGACCACATTACATCCCTACTAAAAACTTTACACTGGCTCCCTGTCAGTCAAAGAATAGATTTTAAAGTATTGTTGCTTGTTTTTAAATCACTAACTGGAATGGGGCCCACTTATCTCGTAGACCTCCTCCAATACCAAACCCCCACTAGACCTCTTAGATCTCAAGACCAACTGTTTTTAACAAAACCAACTGTGAGAACAAAAAGCGGTGAAGCTGCCTTTAGTTTTTATGCTACTCAGCTGTGGAACCAGCTGCCAATGTCAATTAGAACTGCACCCTCTATTGACAGTTTTAAAACCAGTATCAAGACCCATCTATTTTCTGTTGCCTTTTCTTAGACTCATTTTCTGGTTTTCTGTTTTATATGCTCTCCCTTATGCATAACCCTTTATTCACTTTATTTATGTTTTTTATCTGATTTTATATATTTTGTCTTGTCTTCCTTTTACTATGTAAAACACTTCATTTTATTTGTGTAAAGCACTTTGGGTTGCCATTGGCATGAAATGTGCTATATAAATAAAAGTGCCTTGCCTAGAGGCAGCAACAGACAGCTAAGAAAACGTATGATGCTGTGAACATTATCTTCCACAGCTAAATAATAATAAATAACAATTAATAAATATCCTTGAGTAAATTTAAAAAAGCAATATATTGAGGTGCATCAATAGTTGCAGGGTAGAGTGATCACGATCACTAACAGGAAGGAAAGAGACCTTGGCCTGGGCAAGTTAAGACAGTTTGGAACTTTCAGCACCACTGAATTATTAATCTAAGTGGGTGTAGGAATAATTTTAACTGTGTTGATTTATATTAATCCTACAAATTATAGAATACATATAATTAGTAGTTCTGTAGAAAGTATATATTTATTTTATTCTAAACTGTTGTGTTGTATATTTCTGTGTCAGTACATTAAGAGCCACTAAACCCATAGTCAAATTCCTTGTATGTGTAAACTAACTTGGCCAATAAACACAATTCAGATTCTGATGACTGTATGTGTGTGTTGGTCAAAGGAAAACGTTTTTTTCTTCTGTGGAATATAAAGGCAGCTTTGCAGATAGCCTTAATACTGCATGGCTTCCTTAGCTTCAGGCTTGAAGCTGTCTCAAAGTAAAATCACACTATTCAGTGAGACTAATTGTCTGTGCTTGCAACAATGATTTAATTGTCAACAACGCACACTTCTATAGAATATTAAATGATTATCACACACCTCGTTAAATAAATGGTGTAACTGGCAAAGACCTTAAGTTTATTCTTCTTCCCCTTATTTTTCTCTCCCCAAAACCTGCAGTCTCATTCCAACAGATTGATTGCCCAGAAAATCATCTGAGACAGAAGGAGGGAAAGCAAATCTAGACTCAGAGCTTTCAGAAAAATTTAAAGCGATCAAATTAACACAGATCTGTTAATAAAATGATTCCAATAAAACACACTAACTGGCCTCTGAAAGCATATTATGAATCAAAAAAATAATGCTTTTGAGTCGTCACGGTACCAAGCATACAAGGGGGGTGGCTGAATATACTGCTTTTGAGTCATCATGGTACAGATTCATAGCATGCAAGGAGGATGGCTGGCAAATTAATTTATATTCAATGATATATTAACTTGACATCCATTAAGATCATTATTGAATCTGAAGTAAGCAAATAGAGCATAATATTTTTTTTTATAAAACATGACAGAAGCTAACTCAGAACATAAGCAGACAAAACACAAGTAACCAGTAACATAATATAACAGTACTGAATGAGGAAAGGTCAAGGCCTTGGTCACGAGTTCAGAGCTCTGTTGAAATGTGTTTGTCTGAAGTATACGGATGTACCGGTCTTTCTATTTAACAGCAAAATTAAATAACCCTTAAAACAATCAACTATTTATTTTGACTCTAGACAAATAAAACTTTCTATTCAGGAAAATGGCAGCATGACGGACTAGGCCTGGTTTCTGTCTCTACTACAGTGAGGAGCTTTCACTTGCCCTGGAGGACAGACTATCTAACTAGATATGGTGGCTGAGTCAATTCGTCTTCAATTTCTCTCCATGATGTTTCATATAGCTTTACGGCTGAAATGTGTGCAGGAGGGGACATTGTAATATGGTTTATTTTTCCATCAGATGAAATACTCCAGCATCAGTAACCACTGAATAGGGCTAAACATTGTTGGCGATAAATACTCCCTCTGCCAAGGTGCAGTTTGTTAATTAGTTGTAAGTCTGTGAGCAGGATCACACAAAAACTAGTTTGATTTCATCACGAGATGTGGCATTAAGGAGGTATGCGCTCTATGAGTGGCACTCTAGTTATTTATTTTTCTTTTTTGTTTACCTGTAGGGGGCATACCAAACGGTTGGACAATGTGTTTGGACATACTGGATACCAACGATTGGACATACTGTGTTCCTTCGCATCCCTAATCTGAAGTCCGGTGTTTTCCTTATTTTGCCGTGTAGCCTTACGGCTTGTCCGTGTCTATGTTAACGTGTTCCTTAGTTACCTATTCCTTGTGCTTGTTGTCGTCTCTTATAAAATAACAGCTTAAAAAAAAATTGGGGCTCTACAATGACGCTTAATATGGAGAATGGCCTCTTGGCAATTGCCATACCAGGGTCCGTATATTATTGCGCTAGGTACTGTGACGCTCCTGTAAGGGAGACGCACAGAGAGTAGTTTAAATTCATCGGACAAGCCCCCATTGACACCCAGTGCAGCTAATTAACAACCGCAGGTCCTTTAAAATGTTATTCGACAAGTTGAGAGCGAGACACAAGGCCAGTGCAGAGGAAACGCCAGTACCATACTGCTCGCCATCTGAGTGTGGAAAGAGAGGTCCGGAGAGGGACGGTAGGCTCTTGATTTGGTTTTGTGTTGCTGTGGTGTCCGCCCTGAGCCAGCACTCGGTTGCCCCGGTGCAAATATACTGTAGTTTCACTGACCGGCAAGGCAGCGGAGGAGTGAGTACCATGTGGCCTAACTGTAAAAGTCTCTGAGCTTGGAAGGCACACGGCCCCGGTGCAAATCATATTAGTTTCGACGAGCGGCAAGATAGGACGGTTAACTGACTGACTCCAGACTGGTCGAACCTCCCTTTTCATCCGTGGAATTTGATTTGAAATGACTAACGACTTCCTTTTTTGTTTTGTGAACGGGAAATGGTTGTATGAGCCAGAGGGCTGTGCTTTGTTACATTTTGAGCAGGAAATGTTTCTATGAGCCAGGGGGCTGGGTTTTGTTACATTATGAACAAATGTTTGTCATTTAACTGAAATATTTTTGTTGAATATATCCATAATTATTGAATATTGAGTCTGACTCCTGTTGAATTTTGCTGTTTAAAACAGGGATTAAAAACGAAATATTTTTCATTTCGTTTCGTTCTGACCAGAAACGTTATTTTTCTGTTCCGTTCCAGTGTCCCTATGCTTCTCTTCATATTAATAACCGGTTAGAACCTTATAAAAGAACGGTTAATAACGTTCTTTTCAAAAATGTCATTGGGGGGGGGTGTGTGCTTACTGTTTGTCATAATGCGGGGGGGGGGGGGGGGTGCGTGCGTGCTTAATGTTTGTCATTATTCGGGTGCGTGCGTGTAGCCTATAGGTTAAATGCAATGCGCCCGTTCCAACGTCAATAATGGAACAACATTATATCACCTTGCAGTTCAATTTTATTTGTTTCCGTACAAAAGGTTCCTCCTTTCCGACAGTCAGCAACATGAAATCAGACTGCAGGACCATTTAAACGCAAACATGACCATGTCTTTCGAACTGAAGTCCGTTCAAAAAAAGGAAAGCAAGAAAAGGCAGCAGCTTAAACCCATGGCTATTCAAAACAAAATGACAACAAACTCAGCCGGTCACATTTAGGCCTACATTCAAATTCGGAGAGCATCTCCAACAAAACCTTCTCCATTACGCACAAAATAAACACAACTCATGTCCATAGCTAGAGGCCTATTTACTCGAGAGCTAGCCTATTTGAAATGAACAACAGATAGCTTACATACCAAATTGCTTATTCAGTTTAAGGAAAAGTATGTCCTCCAAAACATTCTAATTCAGATTGCTGCGCAAAGGAGACAGGACATATTTGAGAGACGAAAAGGCACGCTCTACACTGAGCTTGGTAACGGGCACAGGCAGCACACTCATGGCAAGTTTGGATGGACCTGTTAGGCTACTCGCTAGTGTCAACAGTAGTTTCACTTCAGCCAGGCGGTCTGGGTAACATTTAGCGGGCAGGTAGCCAAGCCCATCACTTCCGGAATAAAACTTTATTTCAAGATTTATTTTAACAATAATTTTATTTCCACAATATTTCAAGAAAGGTTATTTGGAACGAAAAATAACGTTATTAACCGGTTATTTAAAATTGAAAATATTGTTTTCACTCCGGAACAGCTGAAATTGTTTTTGTTCCCGTTTTCGATTACGTTCCTCACAAAATTTCGTTCTTTACCGGTTTTTGTTTTCGTTCTTTGAACCGTTTCTAATCCCTGGTTTAAAACAACAAAATATTCCTTCATCCCAGTTCAAAAGGGGTTCAGTTTAAGCACTGTAATAGAATGGTATCATGGTGTTAATTAAATTGAGTCCTTTCGTAATGACTCTGACTAGCAGTTTAAACCGTTACAGTAAGTTTCTGGAAGCCGCCCAAGTGCTGCTCTCTGCAAGTACGTATTTGCCGTCTTACTTTGTCTTGTGTTGCATTTGCTTGATGTTTGACTGTGTTAGGAAAGTTGTTGACTCACTAGTCTGTCACAGTGTCAAAGTAAGCCAATCTCAACAGGTTTTGCTAGTTCTATTTCATAGTTCCAGACAGCCAGAGGCAGTTTAAACGTAGTGGAAGACATCATGCGCTCGCACATTGGTTACGAGAAATTATAGATTGATTGTCATCTCGTGACACGTGAAGCCCTAAAGGTATATAGATAGAAGAAAGAAGATAGAAAAGCCTTTATTTTCATTGTATTTACATACCACGGAATTTGGAGTGCTTCTTCTGTTGGTGCGACGAGGGACAACATATACATATATATACATATATATATATAGCCTACACCTGCGTCTTTTCCATTCTCTCATGGCGAAGAACTTTGTTTGTCTGATAGACTAAGTGCAGCTTAAACTTGGGAAAGCATTTAGCTTCCCCTTCTAGCTGTAGTCAAAATCAGCAGAATTATTCAGCACCTGGATTAAGATCCGGTAAATAAACTTTTATTCCAGCCAATAACTATTGGTTGCCTGGGTTCCCTCGCTCAGAAATATTGCTCTATTTCCAACTAACAGCCTCGGTAAATCGCTCATGACAAAAACAATTAGATTCGTATCTCGATACATGGGCACGATATGATACAAGAAAATATGCATGTTGATAAAAAACGATTCAGTACGATACTATTCGATGCGATGCGATTCGATGCCGTTCAATTATTGAAAACACTAAGTCAGACATCCCAACCTGCAAAAAGACATTTCAGGGAGGTATTCCCCCCCTAGGCCTACGTATTTCTGTTGTGGTCCCTAAAAGTTATAAAAGCATAATCATTCTATAGGCTATAGCCCTGTGCAATTCTTTGTTAATTATGTTTAAATATGTAGATTACTTTTACTATTTATTATATGCTGCTAATGCCATCTTATTTATGTTAACTGATTTTATTTGTATTCCATTGCAACTTTAAACAAGTCTAAGGAGCTTGTTGTTTTCATGTAGCCCTGGCAACTAGTCGGCATGAATAATATACATATGAAATGAAACTTGTTGAACTTACCTCAACATGTCTTTTACAGTCATTCAACCCACCATGGGCAATGCTGAATTCACTGTTACAGATAGAACAGCGTGCAAGACTGTCATTGTGATTTGCATTTATAAGACAGGGGTACACCTTTGCATAGTCTGTTGTAAAATGTCTTATATTTTCTTTTTTGGGGGCACTCTCCCTGTGCCATGGGGCCCCTGTTCCTAGATTCACTGAACTGATTAATTCGGTTCGGGAGAAGAGATAAAAGCCCGCCCACACTGAAAATTGATTGGTTGACTTCCCGAAACAGGCCAATCAGGATGCTCCTGAGGCACACACGCACACTGCCTCACACACGCACAGTCTCTAGGGCTCTGTTCCGTTATCCATACCCTCCGTACCTACCATCCTTAGTTTGAGTATGTAGGGTGTTCCGTTTTCGATCGCGGCGAAAATAATTATACCCAAAGGACCCGTATGTGTACTCATAACGGACAAAACTTTGAGTGTGGAACCAGGGTACACTTTCCATTCTCAACGGCCGCCATGTTGTCTACGTAGCGGAAGAGATGGAGCCAGGCAGAGCTTTGCGTTTTATTTCGAAATCAATGGCGGACATAATGGCTATGGTGGCTACGATAGCAGAGTCAGTAGACCACAAGGCTACAGACCGTAAATGTCAATATCAGCAGTAATTAAACAACTGTACTGATATTAAATGTACTACTAACATGCCATTCTCAAATTAAAGCCAGTGACATGAGTGTTTTGGTGGTTTTTAACGATGTATACCGACAGTTAGCATACCTAGCTAGCCTAGCTTGATAGCATTACCATTGGTTCTGAATGGCAGTTATGCTAAGCAGCTGGCTATCCCCCCACCCGGGACTGTAGTTAATTTCCGGTAAGTGCACCACGGAGTATTAGATTTGGAACAACACTCACCTGCTGAGAATATGCGTACCTAGTAAGTGTGTACTGTGTACTGCGTATAAGTATACTCATGGACGTATGGAAACGGAACATAGCATAGGTCCCTCTCCCTCTCTGTCGTGCGCAGCTCTACACAGGCACTAACGTGATTTGCAGCACGTCTGTCTTGTGTGCGCGGTCTTGCTCACTCGCTCTAGATTCCGGGAAATTTTAAGTAATTTGCGGGCATCAGGGCGCCGTTATCAATATGCAGGAGACTCCCGTAACTTCCGGGAGACTTGGAATGCCATTTGCAGTGTTCATACAGTGCTTATATTTATGTTAGGACATCATGATGGCTCGGTCTCGGAATCATGACTATAAATGTTAAACATTGTTAATGATACAAATATTCTCCTATTTATTATTTTATAATTATTTTAATCCGAGGATGTGTGTAGAAACATGCAATCAACAACAACGTATCTTCCTTGGCTGAAGTAGCTAGAATAGCATTGGCCGTTGAAAATGAATAGCGTAGCTAGCATAGCATTGGCCGTTCAAATGAGAGTTGTAATCTGTCATTATCTCCAGCCTGATTGGTTTATGCTATGTGGGCTTTGGCCAATGACAGGCTGTCATTGTTCTGACTGAGATCAAATGCAACAGGCCAGCAAGTGTTTTGTGTTAAAAAAAAACAGAGGGACAAACGCTTGTGAACCGATTCATAACTCTTATATCGGGCAAAGACCGGTTCATGAAATTTTTAAACCGATACGGGACTTCACGCATCGATGTAGTCGTATCTTACATGCTCAAAACGGATATCGATACGTATCAGTCATTTTTTACACCCCTAGTTCCTTCGTTTGTAAAAATAGTAGCCTAACTTTGCAGTTACTTACTCAATTTAAGACATTTTTTTTTATGTTTTTTAATAATAATAAAATAATAATTCATTTTATTTGTAGTGCACTCTTCATTCCAGCAGAATCTCAGAGTGCTAAAAACAGCTCTCAGCAAAAGCACAGTTTAATACAATTAAAACTTTAAATAAAAAGTTTTTTTAAAAAGTAGGAAATGCCTTTCTAAATAAAAACGTTTTTAGGCCAGTCTTAAAACAGCCCAGTGTCTGTGTTGCCCTTAAGTGGTCCGGGAGGCTGTTCCACAGTCACGGGGCTGCAGCGGAGAAGGCCCGGTCGCCCATGGTGCGTAGCCTGGTGTTTGGGACCTGCAGGAACAAACTGTTATTGGATCCGAGGGGGCGATTTGATGTTTGGGGAGTGATGAGTTCTTGCAGGTAAGGGGGGGCACGACCGTTTATGCATTGGTGGGTGAGAAGAAGGACTTTGTAGTCAATGCGGGATGAGACAGGGAGCCAGTGTAGTGAGTGTAAAATGGGGGTTATGTGATTGTATTTCCTGACTCTCATCAGGATCCTGGCAGCGCTGTTCTGAATGTACTGCAGCTTTTGGATGTTCCTGCCAGTGATCCCAGTGAACAGTGAGTTGCAGTAGTCCAGTCTTGAGGAGATGAAGGCGTGGACGAGCTTCTCAGCATCTGGCAGGGTTAAAGTGGGGCGGAGCTTGGCGATGTTTTTGAGATGGTAGAAGGAGATTTTGCACAGATGCTTTATATGATCGTTGAAGGTCAGGTTAGGGTCAAACCTAACTCCTAGATTTGTGACTGTGGTGGAGAGGGGTATGACCTGACTGTCGAAGGTGAGATGAGTTATGGAGGATGACTGGACCTGGTGTGGAGTGCCAACAAGAAGGGCCTCGGATTTGCTGCTGTTTAGCTGGAGAAAGTTGTTTCTCATCCATGCCTTTATCTCCCCAAGACAGGCAGTGAGACATGACACGGCAGCAGAGGGGCTTGGGGCAGTTTTGATGTACAGCTGTGTGTCATCGGCATAGCAGTGGAAGGACATCCCATGTCTGCTGACAACAGAGCCGAGGGGGAGCATGTAGATAATGAAGAGGATGGGGCCGAGGACAGACCCTTGTGGAACACCACAGGAGACAGGGAGCTGTCTGGACTTGCAACTTCCCAGTGAGACATATTCAGTTCTGCCAGAAAGGTAGGACTGGAACCACTTGAGTGCAGAGCCTGACAGTCCAATGGTGGTGTGGAGGCGCTCTAGGAGGATCGTGTGATCCACTGTGTCGAATGCAGCAGTCAGATCCAGGAGGATGAGGAGTGAGGGTGATCCTGCATCGGCTGTCATCAGCAGGTCATTCGTCACCCTGAGCAGGGCGGTTTCAGTGCTGTGGGCTGAACGAAATCCTGACTGGAATTTTTCAAACAGGTTGTTGTGTTTGAGGTGGTCCTGAAGTTGAGAAGCAACTACCTTCTCTAGCACTTTGGACAGGAAGGCAAGGTTGGAGATAGGCCGGTAGTTGGCTAGGACCTCCGGGTCCAGGGTGGGCTTCTTGAGAAGGGGACGGATGACAGCGACCTTGAGAGCCGGTGGGACACAGCCTGACAGAAGGGAAAGGTTGACAACTTTGGTGATGAGAGGACTGAGAGTGGGGATGTGTGACTTGAGCAGAGCAGTGGGAATGGGGT
Organism: Sprattus sprattus; assembly: GCF_963457725.1. Classification (NCBI taxonomy): domain Eukaryota; kingdom Metazoa; phylum Chordata; class Actinopteri; order Clupeiformes; family Clupeidae; genus Sprattus; species Sprattus sprattus. The sequence goes on along the minus strand of NC_137928.1, from coordinate 31,571,167 downwards.
CCAGGGTACAGGTACAGGGTTTCATTTTTCTGATGATCTCCTCAACATGGTTCTCCTGAACCTCAACAAGATGCAGGGGAGACAGCACGCTTGCAGATAAGGTGTTGGCGTCAGAGGGAAGCAGAGATGGAGAGCTGGACATCTCAGAGCGAATGCTGTCGACCTTCGATCTGAAAAAGTCAATGAAGTTGTTGCATTGCTCTTCTGTAGCCTCAGTTGAGGAGGATGGTTGTGGTTTCAGGAGATGCTTTATGGTGGAAAAAAGCTGTTTAGAGTTTCCAGGGTTTTTATTTATCAGGCTGGAGTAGAACTGTGAGCGAGCATCTTTAAGGGAATTGGAGTAGACCTTTTGATGCTCACGGAAGGCCAGCTTATGGACTGTGAGCCCAGAGTGCCTGCATCGCCGTTCCAAAACACGCCCAGCTGTTTTCATTTTCCGCAGTTCATGAGTGAACCATGGAGCAGACCGTGAGAAATTGACAATACGTGATTTGACCGGGGCATGGAGATCAAAAACACTGCTCAGGGAGGTATTATAGATCCCCACTAATTCTTCCGCTGATGCAGATGCTGGACAGGTGATGAGCTGTAGATCCATGCTCATAGTGGCTGCGTCAATTTTTTTCCAGTTTCGAAAAGACATTTGACGCCTAAGTGTAGTGGTAGGCAGCATAGAAGTAAAGGCCATTGAGACCACCTTGTGGTCAGATACACCAAGATCGTAGACCTGTATGTTATTGATTAGGGCAGTGTCAGTGATGACCAGATCCAGAGTGTGCCCCTTGGTGTGAGTAGGGACCTCAACATGCTGCTGCAGGCCAAGACACTCAAGCACATTCAGGAAATCTGCTGCAAACAGACAGGAGGGGTTGTCGACATGGATATTAAGATCACCAACAATGACAATGTTTGTTGAGATACTGCAGAGTGAGGTCAGCAGATCACTTATCTCTGGTAAAAAAGATGAGTTTGGCTTTGGAGGACGGTAAATGAGAAGCACTGTCATGGGGTATGGATGTTTGCATTTTACACTGGGATGGATTTGTTTGATGGCATGACCGCTGTCCTTCGTGTTTGGGCGTGCAGCATCTCGAAGCAGCGCTTTCTAACCCCTGCCCTGAATGCAGCATCATTCCGCTTGAGCGACGTTAACTCCACTTGTCCAGTGCCTTTTCAAATACATCGGGGGTTTTGGCAACAGCAACAGGTAAGCAGCGTGGTACAAAACTTGGGCACCAACATCAACTGTTCCAAAGCTGCAAGCGCTTTTGCCAGACCCTGCCATAACTGCTGTTGAGGACCACACAGAAAAGGCAGGAGGTGTAGCACAATTTCCTGCTCACATTCTCCCCTTGTCTGATAATTTCTATGACATGCAGCCACAAGATACTGATGCTATGTCAGTGGCAGCCACAGATTCTCTGTTTGCTGAACCGCATGGTCAGCCTCCCATGGATGCAATGCTAGCACCATCACAGCGGTCCTCATTGCAATCAACTAGTGGCAGTGAGGCAGGCACTGGAAGCGAAGTCTCTTCTGTGGCTTTTTCACCTCCGGCAGCATCAGCATTGCACTCGCAAGGCTGAAGTTGCTTGCCGCAAGCTCCATTGGGCCCTGCCAACCTACTGTGCCGCTCAGCGCCAGGAGCAAAGCGTGCACAAGTGCCTCACTGTAAGTGGTATCAACAGCCTTCCAGTCAGCCCTGACGTTCTGTCCAGATCGTGCTGCTCGAATGATGGCGGACATAAGCTCACCATATGCCACCAGTCTTGGCTCAATGCCTGCGGTGGAGCTCTGTGTAGCTTCTCTCATTGTTTCTCCCGATAAAGCATGGCAAGATGTAATCTGGATAAGGAGCAGTGGCGGCTCCTGAAAATTTTTTATGATTAAGGCGACCTATTCAGTAGGTACATTAAGTTATCCGATTTACTCATGCAGCAATACCTTTTTTTCCACTATTGGCAGCAACCAACAGTAATATCTCCCCTCTTTCTACATAGCTAGAGTAGCAAGATACAAGTGGAACGCTATGGAAGAAAGTTACATTCAGGAGCCTTCATAAGCAAACATGATGTGGCTCCACATTAAATTATCCCACTTTTTCGTTATCCACACGTCTCAAATGTTGTATGTTGTAACATAGCTCAGGAACAGGACACATGATATGTCCACTAATAACATAAAGAAGGGGGCAACATACGTCAAAACCAACGATATTTATTGACTGAAAGTATTGGCTTACAAAAGCAAAATAAGTCATCACATAAAAAATTATTCAAAGATAGTTCACACTGTGAAACCTATGAAAAGTGACAGTGGTAAATAGAAATACAGACCGCGTTAGCCACTTCACGACCGCGATTTTCTTTTGTTCCAATTTCCCTCCCTTTGTAGAAAACTGTTGAATGGATACTTTTGGTCTTGGAAGTCCTAATTGTTTTTTTGGTCAATTTTTTTCATTATTACGCTGACTAAAAAGAAGTTTCTGTCAAAGAGCGGATGGAATTGTTGTGCTGAACAGGTGCCATCTTGACATGCCTTTGTCGAAGCTGTGTGACGTCCTCATTGGCTTTTACCATAGCCTTTTGCGTCGCTTACTTATGACTAGACTTGGAGGGGCGAGCCCTCCCGGAAGCCATAGAGAATGCATTGAGAGCTCTGTTTTGTGAAAAAAAACGCATTTAACATGGGAGTCAATGGGAGAGGTCTGGGGCGATTTTCATTTCGTCCCAGATCGCCCTGAAGGGGCGGGGCCATTTGAATCTTGACTCTAGGCTGACTGAATGACTGTTACCTGATTCGACAATGACATACCGAGGCAGATAAGACGGTCTAGTGGTAGAATCCGACAGAAAAAATATATGAAATTTACATGTAGTCGTGCAATTGAATTTATACATCAGGAATTTTTTTTTTTATTATAATTTTTTTTTTTTTTTTTCCCTTCTTCTTTTTCCCATAGGCAGTGCGTCGCCCAATCGCCCTTATGGACGAGCCGCCACTGATAAGGAGTGTAGGTGTACTGATGAGGCGCTGGTCAAGAGCTACAACACTGTTGCTAGATAGGGACGCATTGGCAACACAATGGGTCAGTTGCTGTTGGCATTACATTCCACCTCGGACTCAGCGCCTCAAGATGTTGCTATGTCTGGTCTGCTTGATGCCTCCCTCCAACTATTTTGTCAGCACGCCAGCTACAACACTGGAGGGCAATAACAACCAACGAACCTGGAAATACTCGGGAAAGGCTATCGTTTGCAGTTTCGCAACCGACCACCACCTTGCGCTCATGTTCGTCCCACTGTAGTGAAGGACGCATGTCAGGTTCTTGCCCTTACTGCAGAAGTTCAGCAGTTGTTGCAAAAGGGTGCCATAGAGGAGGTGGACCCTCAGGTTTGTGTGGGGGGATTCTACTCCCATTATTTTTTAGTTCCAAAGAAGGAACTTATCTCCTGGATTTTAGGCGTTTGAACAGATTCCTCCAGCGTCTACCGTTCTGTATGTTGCGCACAGCTGATGTGTTTCGAGCCATAGAGCCGGGTGCATGGTTCATCACGATAGATTTGAAGGAAGCCTATTTTCATGTGCCCATTGCGGTGGAGCACAGACAGTTTCTTCGGTTCAGTTTTCTGCACAAGACTTATCAGTTCAGAGTCCTTCCCTTTGGGCTTTCTCTGGCGCCCCGCGTCTTTACAAAATTCATACAAGTGGCTCTGGAACCCTTGCAACAGGAGGGCATGTTAGTTGTGCCTTACCTGGATGGTTGGCTTCTGTGTGCAGCGACCTCAGAGCAGGCAACAGCCAACGCCAACCACCTCTTACGCCATGTCACAGCCCTGGGCCTCAGGGTCAACTGGGAGAAAAACTGTCTCGTCCCTCCCCAGTCAGTAAACTTCCTCGGCATGCACTTGGATTCCAGGGCAATACGAGCCACTCTCACCGGAACAAGACTGGAAATGATTCAGCATGCCGTAGAGGTATCAATCCGACACTATACAGCAGAGGGGACAATCAGGTGCCTGATGAGGAATTGTTAATTGGTCAGGACACCCAAACCTTTATCCAAAGCCAGGTAACCTAGAGCTGAAGCCATTCTTCAGAGATGTGAGGAAGTTCATTTCATCTGCAGCTGACTACATGGTTTCCAAATTTCCATTTGGCGACGAGCTGCTTATGCGTGCTGTTGTGGCAGACATAGCTAACAGGCAGTCAGTGAAATTCTGTTCTCTTCGGTTCTTTACCAGCCGCTTTCCTACTATTCTGCCTGTCTGGTTGTTTTTTTCCTCCTCCACCCTACAAGGAACAACAATGAAAAAACATACTTGTCATTGTTGTTCCTTGTAGGGTGGAGGAGAAAAACGTGTGGGGAACGTCTGGGGAACGTGTTCCTATAGGTCCTGGGGACGTTCTGCAGGAAGTTGCAAGAACGTCCTGAGGGCATTGTGGTGACATCTGGGAAACGTGTTTTAGACGTCCTGGGTACGTTATTCAAGGATGCACCGCGGACGTAGCAGGCACGACCGTTTTTGCTGAGCTAAATGAATAAAATAAAATAATAATAGATCGCGGAGCCGTCATTTTGCTTACAGGGCGCACACACACACAAGTTCAAGTTCATTTATATTACACATTTCATATGATATGCATAGACACACACACAGACACACACGATTACAAACTTGATTGCGGGCATGGGAATTGAACCGTAAACCTTCCTATTACTAAACCAGATCGCTACCTACTGTACTAACACTGTCTGATTACTATTTTGTCACTTTAACACGTTTATCACAGTGTGAGACAGCCAACAAACTTAGTCTTTTTTTCCGAGGGTTTGAGGAAAAGCATATTGTAGCGATCTCAGTCACTACGCATTGAGGGTTTTCCTTAATGATTCCTTTTTTAATTAACATCCATGGCACGTCACGGACGTGCGGGCAGGGAGGCAGAATAACTAGCCAAACTAAGAATGATGAAATAAAATAAATATGAATGCTTCTCTACTGATCTGTGCTATAAATGTAATGTCTGCATGACTCAATACAATGCATATACAGGAAGGTCTATCAAGTGTCTATAGCTTTAACATTGAGCTTTCCACAGGCCTTCAAAGATGCTGCAACCGAACGTATAGAGCTCACCGGTCAAATTGTCTGATTGGAATTTCTTTCAAAATTCCGTCTCGCAAACACAATCTGGATTTGACAACAATCCTAATATTTAGGGGTATAAAGCAAACGTGCACTGCCCTTACTATGTTTTAAAGGAACAGGCTAATCTGCCGTTAGAAAGTTATTTAACAACACGCATATGCTGCATTTTAAATAAAGCTCAAACCCTCGGTTTCAAACGAGGAGCGAACTGAGTGAGAAGGATCCAACATGGCCAAGCAGACTAGCCTTAAAAGCTTTTTTTCAGAGGCCAAACACAACTGATGAGGGTAAACCTTCTGACGAGGATGAACCTATAATACCTGCAGTGTTGCATCTGAACGCGTTTAATTTTATTATACTGTCTATGCCTCTGCGTTAGCGCCGAAGTTGCGTATCCGAGAGCGGTATTGCAGACAGAGATTTGGAAAAATTAGGCTATAGCTCGCACTCGCAGCATATTGAAAATTGGAGCTGTGAACTTAGTTCAAAATTTTGAATGATGAACAATGAACTGAGCTACTTCATGTAGAAAGTGAACTTTCCAAACACTGAATACCGGAAGCCCTAGATGTTGGAACAGCATCACCAGAGAAAAAGCTGAAATGTCGGGCGTTTATGTCGTTATGGAGTGACAAGTTCTCTTGGCTCAGGTGCGAGGTAATTGATAGTCACAGTAAAATTTTCTGTTAGCAATGCGAAAAGGCGACGCAAAGGATTCACAAGAGGGTCGAATAATTTAAGAATCTCTGCTCTCATTTAACAGAGCAATGACCATGTTGCGGCGCTCATTTTAGCAGGTTGCGATTAAAGGCCACTTATTGACGCGCATCAGACATTAATGTTTTTGTTTCCCATTGTAAACTTAGGAAAATAAACATGTTGCATACTAAACTACCTGATTATGTTATTATTTAAGCTATGCAGGCCGTCAGTTTTCTTCAATAGGCTAATTTAGAAGCAGAAATAGATATTTGGCCGGCTTATCATTAAAATGTCTCGCAAATGAAAAACATTTTTCTCTAGCGGAACCTCTGGTTCAGAGAGGACCATCAGAGGACGTCAAGGGGACGTTTTGGAAGGACCGAATGCGAACGTCCCGCAGAGGACCACAGGTAAAGGTTACGGGGACGTTTTTAAAGGATGTCCTGGGGACGTATGCTGAGAGACCAAATAAGAACGTTCCCTAATAGTACGTTTTAAGGCTCATGCGAACGTCACGCAGAGGACCTGCAGGTAAAGGTAACGGGGACGTTTTTAAAGGACGTCCTGGGGACGTGTGCTGACCAAATTATAAGGTTCCCTAATAGTCCGTTTTAAGGCTCATGCGAACGTCACGCAGAGGACCTGCAGGTAAAGGTAACGGGGACGTTTTTAAAGGATGTCCTGGAGACGTATGCTGAGAGACCAAATAAGAACGTTCCCTAATAGTCCGTTTTAAGGCTCATGCGAACGTCACACAGAGGACCTGCAGGATAAGGTAACAGAGACGTTTTTAAAGGACGTCCTGGGGACGTGTGCTGAGAGACCAAATTATAATGTTCCCTAAAAGTCTGATTTAAGACTCATGCGAACGTCACAGAAGGACCAAACTTAGACTTGCTACGAACGTCAAAAACTTTCTGGTAACGTCCTCTAGCGAACGTTGTGCCGGGGACCAATTGGGGACGATTGGGGATCTTGCGAATGTCCTGTTAACGTCCTGGGGACGTTCCCTGTTTGCGGGGAAGTGTGTGGTTCATGAAACATATGGATCCAACACACTATTATTGTATAAGCCTTTGAATTTAATGGACTTTCGGACAACATAACCTGTGAATGACGATAAAGTATGTTTTGACAGTATTCAGACTACTGTTCATGTTTTTATCCTGTCTTAAAGACCATATGCTCATGAAACAGTATGTGCAATTCTGTCATCATGATCAAAAGACCTTGTGTGAAGTCCATAGGCGTTAAGACACTGGTTTTCCCTTATCTGACTACGTACTCCGGTCAGAGAGTAGCCACAACCTTCAGGTGTAGTAGAAAGATGTTTATTCGAGTTTAACCTCCAGCGGGTTGATCAAAGTATTTGTAAAGTATGAAAGTAAAAGTATGGAAGTATTTTGTGGAGAAATACAGAATATAACATAAATACACACAATAAGCAATCCGTACCAATATAAATATATGCATATCTGAACAATACAAACAATTAGCTATCAGTTATGAATCATTCAGAACATACAATTCACCACTATACAATAAACAGAATTGCTAAACCAACTGAAGTAACAATATATTAATACTGGCGCTTAGTGTATCAGCAACACTGTAACTACAATGCTGTACATCACTAAACCACAAGATGGCACTCCAAGACAACAAATGGCCTGGCAGTCTGAACTTTAAGCTAACAGCAATGAGGCGTATTCAGTCACGTGACCCATATCCACGGCAACAACCTTTGTCGGCCATGTTGGGGTCCATGTACGGCATTGTTTTGCAGTGTTTTATACCGCTCTTCTCAAGAAGCTGTTCTTTTCTCTTCTCATCTCTTCAAGTCTAAGTGTTCAAAAATGTGTAAAATGGCAGGTGATTCATGGCATCTTTTTTCTCTAACCGGGATGATCTTAAATAACAATGCTTTTGCAGTGAGAGAAATTTAGGCTATAGCTCGCACTCGCAGTATGAAAGTAAAAGTATGGAAGTATTTTGTGTAGTGTTCGTGTGGTTTCTGCAGAACAAAGAAATACAGAATATAACATAAATACACACAATAAGCAATCCGTACCAATATAAATATATGGTAATTTTCCTCAATGAGAAAGAATGAGATCCCCTACATGGTCAAGGTAGCTAAGTTAAATGCAACAGATGGGAGGAATTGCTACATCGCTAACAAGATGTTCGCGGCTAAGCCTGTTGACATTTCTCTAACCGGGATGATCTTGTGAATAACAATGCTTTTGCAGTCAGAAAGAGAGAGAGAGTGACAGGGCAAGTGTGAGAGCGAGGGCATTGGTCTCTATGAGAAAGAATGAGATCCCCTACACCAGTGGTCGGCAAATAGTGGCCCGCGGGCCAATTTCGGCCCGCCATCTATTCTGTCTGGCCCGCGAGATGACGTTAATTTGATGTAAAAAAAAAATATATAAAATTTTTTTTCAACCCCATATTTTTTAAAAGAAAAAAAAGGCATACAGCAATCCCATCAATTTCGAAACATTTATTGAGGTATAGATGATAGTCCTAAAGTGACAAAACAACAGGTGGAACATCTGTGCAGTTATCCATGACGCACAGGTCGGAACGGTATTGGCACCTTGTGCAAAAAAAAAAAAAGAAAAGTGTCCTGTCTCTGTTATGTTCATGGAACTACTTGTTACAGGACCTATTTTATGTGTAGTAATGCACTGCGTAAAATACCGTTTACAGTGATCCTGTGTATAACTAAAACTATCAGTAAAGAGTTTATATCTATATTCACCTGCGTGGTTATTCATCTTGTTATAAGTGTAGAAACATAACAATTGGCGACGAGACTGGACTGAATCCATATGTGCAGTGAAAGTATCACGAAGAAAGAAATTGTCGACATTTTTACCGTCTGTTTTTGCCTACCCTGTGGATGCTAAGCTGAATCAATGGACCAGCAAAGCTATCGTCAACCACGACCAGAGGAGGAAAACAGGACGCATGGAATGAACGAAACAGTGAGTGACAAAGTAAACTACTAAAAGAAGAAAACTTGGACATTGGCTACTGTAAGTTGAAAGAAAAAAAAATTGTAACAAGATGGCTGGATGTGTTGGGCAAATGGACAGTTTTGATAGTACTGTGGAAGACTGGGCTTCATACATTGAACGACTTGAGCAGTATTGTGTTGCAAACAAAATAGAGAACGACAGAAAAGTAGCCGTGCTGTTGAGTGTCATGGGTGCAAAAACGTACAATTTGCTGCGCAACTTGTTGGCGACAGATAAACCAGCTTCAAAGGGTTCTTTGTAGGTCCTGCATTCTGAATCAATTTTCCTTTTCAAGGCTTTCGACAACGACATTTTGCATCGATAACTAGCATAGCAATGTTCAGCTTATCATTTTTACACGTCATCTAAAAGAATATTTGTATACGGCAGGTTGCTAGGCAAGCGCCTGTTTCATGAGAGAAGACACGAGATGCAGCAGGCGGCATAAAAACAGCGTACATAAGCAAATAAACGTTTTATTGGAATTAAATTAAATGCGTTTTAAAAGTTAGATGATGTTTATTTTATTTTAATATAATAAAATAAATAATAATTTAAATAGTAGAAACCAGTTAAAATTCCCTTACTTTGACACTATAGGGTTGTCTGGGAATTTCCTGCCCCTTCACTGCATTTCATTTGCTCAGTTGGTCTGGCAAACTACTCAACAGTGGTACACTTCACTCACGTAATTGGACACGCCTTTAACCAATCAGACCAATAATACTATACAACGATACAGCGATCGGTAATAAAGCAAACACATATTTTTTTCTGTATTAATTGTTCCAGGGCAAGTTTCTGTTCTGTTTTCAAAGAAAACTTGCCTTATCGAAGTTTTGCGGTGCTTCGGCGGCCACCATGTCCAATGTTTAAAAACTCTCCGTGCAGTAGATTTTGGTACGTAGCCGTGGTAAGTTTAAATCCGCCAATGGCGCGCCAGGTAGCCAAAAGCCAGTTTGTGATTGGCTCCAAGGATCCTGGAAATCTTGAAATGAACTGCTATCCAAAGTTTGCCAGACCCACTTCAGAGGCTAAATCAAATTGGCCAGAAGAAGAGGGGCGGGACTTCCCAGACTAACTATAGGGGGCAAGGACAGAAGAATTGTGGTCCATTCTCCATCCATCATTAGCCTACTCTTCGTATGAGGCACAAACATGGACCCCGAGATGGCGTGATTGAGCATGTGACGTCAGATGAATATGCAGAATATCAAACAATTGGATATACAGATCAGCATCGGAGACAGACTAAAACAGTTTGTTGCAACGTATGCAAGAAAATGACAAATAGTTACAGCTAGTGCTAGTAAACATTAACATGAGAAAAGTATGGCTAGCGGGCACATGAAATTATTAACTTACATTGTCTGTAACGCACACGGCAACACAATGTAAAAGTTATGCTAGCATGATATATTGAACGTCAACTCTTGTTAGCAGCTGGCGCGAAAGTGAAATGGAAAGTTTTTGCGTGTGCGCAACACCTCAGCCCTAACAGTGACGTGGGCTAGAGTCCAGAATGGAGTTTTCCACACCTTGCATATTTAAATGTCAGGAATTGGTATGGGATCTTGGATTTTGTCAATGGATAGGCCTACAATACAATTCTTTAAAATAGTCTATTATTCATGCCAGAGCAAAACCCTGCTCCTGCCACGCCCCCTCCGACTTCAACTCTCCTGTTTTCCAAAGTTTGAATACCTCCTGAGTTCCCTTCTGTTATGTCCTTCATTTATTTTGAAATCTCCTGAGTTCGTGTTATTCCAGAGTTTGACTTCTGGGCATTTTTGTTTTTTTTGTATAATTTCTAGTCGATCAGTTCACGTGGTCGCCCTGTTTGTCTGTTAGTTTTCTCTGTTTGTTTCCCATTCCCCTTTACCTGGCTGTGTTCAAAATAAAGACTGTTGAACTTTCCATCTCTGTGTCCTGAAGTCTTGTGACACTGTTTCTGACTAGTCTTTTTCCCGCTATATTTTGATTTTCAGTGAACAATTAGGGTGACTGAAAATAACTGATAATAACAAGACTGCTATGTTTATCCTATAATATTATAATGGATTAGCTGCATATTATATAGCTGCATATACGTTTTACAAAGGTTTAATGGGCTTAGGAATAGTGGAGTGGGTCTTTGAAATTCTGGGATATGGTTATTATGAACAATGATTGCAGTATACAAGAGGAGAATTTTGCCAGACACAAAGATTAACAATCTAACAATCATTAAAATAGTTGCCAGAAAAGAAAAAGTAAAAAAATACATCTACTGATGCGCAAACTTGGACACATCATCAGTGGGTGTTTCGGGTCTGTTACGACCCTACTAATCCGGTCTGGGGCTCCGCCCCTTTGTGCTAGGCTGTTGCCTGTTTTGTCTCTCCTGCAGGGGTGGTGCCTGACTATATTTGGCCTGACTACTTAAGAGCTGGGATTGGCAATGGACAGTCTCTCTCGTCTCTCGTCTGGCTGACACGTTGCGTGTGTGTTGCTGATCTGGTTCAGTATGGTTTTGATCCAGTGGTGAGAGCATGGGGAGAGCCTGCCTGACCTCCGAACTCCATGCCGGATGTTTCATCCGTCCTCGTCGTGTTCTACACTTTTGTTTGATTACCTATACCAGCGGTTCTCAACCTTATTGGAGGTACTGAACCCTGCAAGCTTCATCAGTGCATTCACCGAACCCTTCGTAATTTGAAAAATAAAATATGATTTCTTCAAACTTATGTATGTATAAAAACGGGCCGACATTGCTAGTGCTACCGGGCCATACTGTGTGTGTCTTGACCCCTGCCGAACCTCTGAGAGTGACTCAATGAACCCCTGGGGTTCGATCGAACCCAGGTTAAGAACCACTGACCTATACTGACCTCTGGACACATTGCACGTCATTTTCCTTTTAATTCATTATACTGACTGTTCTTCTATGTAAATAAACCTTTTACTATTATAATCAATACGGTGTGGTCTACCCATTCTATGTCAGGGCTGCCTTGAGCCAGGCAGTCGTGACAGGTTTTGCAACAGACACCCTCCTCCAGGCGACCCGACCGAGGATGATCAGACCCCGGCCTGTGTCCAAGTGGCATGCTACCCCCACTGCTCTCCCCTCTTCAACCAGAGCCATCTAGACGCTTTCTCTGCTGCCTCTACGTTCTGACTTATGGCTCTTCTTCGGTTGGCACCTGTTATGCCCAGTGTGCCGTAGGCTTTGTTCAGGGAGTGGCTGGCAAATCCCCGACTTCCCACCTCCACTGGCATACACCTTGTCCTCCACCCGTTTCTCCGGCAATCCTCCACCAGCTTCTGGTACTTCTCCCTCTTTCCTTCTAGCGCCTCCTCCATCCTCTCCTCCCAGGGGACCGTCAGCTCCAGCAAAAATAGTTGTTTTGAGGCTTCTGAGACCAAGATGATGTCAGGTCTCAATCTGGACTGGATGATGTGTGGTGGAATTTTCAGCTGCCTCTCCAAGTCAACTGTCATCACCCAGTCTCGCGCCGTGGAGAGCAAATCAGCAGGAGCAGGAATTTGAGGACCTGGTCGTGCCTCCATCGATACCGGCCCTCACCCAGCGCCTTGGAGCGGCTGCTCAGGATGTGTTCGAGTGTCCCTGCTTTGGAACACAGGGGGCATGCAGGTGTTTCTATTCTACCCCATATGCACAGGTTGGATGGGCTTGGGAGGACATCGTAGACGCCCTGAATCAAGAACTTGATCCTTTGGGGGTTCCACTGCCAGATGTCCTTCCAGGTGACACTCCGCTCCATCGTCTGCTCCCACTTCATCCAGGCGCCCTGCTGCCGCATAGCCACTGCTCTGCTGGTACGCTCTTCCTCAACTGAAGCTCGCACCTCCTCCTGCACCAACCTCTGTCTCTCTCTCCCACTGGCAGAGTCGTACCGGGTCGTTGTTTGGCTCCCCATTCCGGCTCTGCCTTGCGCCACTGCTCCGAGGATGGCCTTGTGCTTCAGCCGAGTTTCTGCTTGATGGACCGCTTCGGCTGCCCTCCACTTCCTCCCTGTCTTCATAACAATTCCTGCCCCTGACACTTTGGCATTCTGGATTCAGAGTACTGCAGATGTTCCCGTGCCCGTGCCACGATGAACTCCTCCCTGACTGAGCTGAAGGGGAGCCTGAGCTTGTTGGTGTTTCGGTACAGCCCTATGTTGCTGAAGCTGCGTGGCAATCCCAGCCATCTCCGCAGATAGCTGCTCACCCTTTGCTCAAAGCCTTCCACCACAGTCATGGGGACCTCATAAATGAGCAGAGGCCAGAGGATTCTTGGGAGGAGACCCAGGCCTTGAATCTTCCAGGGAGCCCAGACTTGTCCACTGTTCTCAACCAGCCATCCAGGTCAGCACTGGTTCCCTTGATGGAATCCCTTTCATTTAGACTGCAATTGAAGACCTTTCCAAGGCTCTTCTCAGTGACAGATGGGATCTGGTGTTCTCCCAGCTTGAAGCGGAATTTGTCTGCGACCTTCCCTTTCTTTAAAACCAAGGACCTGGACTTTGCAGGTTTGAAACTCATGCGCGCCCACGCCATGATGCTCTCCAACCCCTGGAGGATCCACCTGGCTCCTGGTACAGCTGTTGTTGTTACTTTGAGGTCATCCATGAAGGCTCTGATGGGAGGCTGCCTTACTCCAGACTTGCTGAGGGGGCCTCTGCACTCCGGTTCAGCTGCCTTGACCAACATGTTCATTGCCAGTGCGAAGAGGGTGACTGAGATGGTACAACCAGTGACTATACCCACTTCCAGCTGGTGCCGGTCAGATGTCATCTGGCCAGAGGAGACTCTCAAACTGAACTCGCTGTAGTAGTCCAAGATGAGGTCTTTCACCTTCTGGTGTACATGGTGTTTCTCCAGTGCAACCTCCACCAGCTTGTGGGGTATCGAGCCATAGGGGTTGGTGAGATCCAGCCATAGCACAGCCAGGTCCCCTCCACCTTCTCTTGCTTCCCTGATGAGCTGGGTTAGCACGCCTGTGTGTTCCAGGCAGCCCGGAACCCCCGGTATTCCTCCCTTCTGCACTGACGTGTCGATGTACTCATTGCTCAACAAGAAGTTGGAGAGTCTTCTGGCTACGACACTGAAAAAGATCTTGCCCTCCACACTGAGCAAGGAGATGACACGAAACTGGTTGATGTTCTCAGACTTCTCATCTTTTGGTATGTACACTCCCTCAGCATACCTCCATGACTGGGCGATCTTTCCTCTCCTCCAGATCACCTTCAGGGCCATCCAAAGCCGATGTACTAGCTTTGGGCAGTTCTTATACACCTTATAAGGCACTCCGCTTGGGCCTGGTGCCGAGCTTGATCTTGCTCTCCGCACCACTTCCTCCACTTCACTTAGGCAGGGCTCCCTTAGGTTGAAGTCTGATGTAGGCTCTGGTGGTGTTGTCAGTGCATCACATGGACCCAGCGGTTGTTCTCTGAAAGGGTCACTGTACATGGCCTTGAGGTGGTTGTTAATGGCATCCTTGGAGCAGGTAAGGCAGCCAGTCCTCTTTTGACCAAGGAGCTGCTTGGTCAACTTGAAGGGATTGGTCAGGAAAGCTGTTCTCTTCCTGGCTCTCTCTTTCCGCCTCCTCCTGTGGAACTCTGCCCTCCGCAGGGTTAAGAGTTGTTTCCTAATGATTGCCCTCAGGTCCGCTAGGCCCGCTCTTTCAACTTCCCCTGCTGTCTTGTACTGCCTCTTTAGCAGCTTGAGCTCTTCCCTGAGGCTATGCGTTTTCTTTTCTAAAGAGTTCAAGAAAGGAAACCGAAAAGCAGGAACCGCGCACGACAATTCTCACTGCAGTGGTGGATGTTGCATAGAGAGTATGATAGAGTCAATGAAAGCCGCTGGTGCCGAGTCACGAGAGATAGAGATGGAGGAAGATGATAGTGTGGACTACCAACAAGCTAAGGACGACCAACAAGCTGAAGCTTGCAAGTTAAAAATTAAAGAAGATGAAGAAACCCATGTTCACATCTTCCAACCTAAAAGAGGCAACAGCTATTGAATGCTGTGAACTGTGCCTGCCCCGCCAGATAGAACGTTCTGCTTTTAAGAATTCATCTTCAAATCTGCGCAAGCATGTGTTGGTAAGTACAGTATTTGTCCCTTTCCATTAGTAGTTTAGACAGCGTTTCTATTGTTTAGTTAGCTTTGCTACAATAAGCAAAATATGCGTGTGACATGCAGACTAGTAGACTCATTTTGGCTAGCACTTGCAACCGCCCTGAGTATGCTAACGTCGACTAGTCCTTTTATTTCTAAAGTGATGGAAAAAGTTGTCCTGTCACAACTGCAACCTTTTTTAGATTTAAATGAAATATTAGAACCTCTTCAGTCAGGCTTTAAAACTCTCCATAGCACTGAAACAGCTTTGTTAAAGGTGACAAATGATCTGTTACTCACATTAGATTCTGGTGAAAATGCTATCCTGGTTTTATTAGACCTTAGTGCTGCCTTTGATACTGTGGATCACAACACTCTTCTGACCCGCCTTGAACAGTGGGTTGGCATTAAAGGCACAGCCCTCGAATGGTTCAGCTCCTATCTGAAACATAGGACTTTCTCAGTATCCATCAGTCAGTTATTTTCATCCACTGCTCCTGTCTCCTATGGGGTCCCACAAGGGTCCGTCCTTGGACCAGTCCTCTTTGGCCTGTACATGCTCCCGCTAGGGAACATTATCAGGAAACATAACATCTCATTCCACCTCTACGCAGACGACTCTCAGCTGTATCTTCCACTGAAGTCTAAGGACTCTTTACAACCTCTCCTGGACTGTCTGGAGGATATTAAAGGCTGGATGGCAACTAACTTCCTTCAGTTAAACAGCAATAAGACAGAAGTCATGATCTTTGGCCCTCCCAAATCAAAACACACTCTTGTCAGCAACCTAGATCACCTTGAACCTTTTGTTAAGTCCCATGCTAGAAACCTTGGTGTTATCCTTGATTCAGAGCTTTGTCTTGACAAGCAAATTTGTGCTGTTGTCAAAACAGTTTTTACCAGTTACTAGTAATTGCCAAAATCAAACCTTTCCTGTCTCCTAAGGACCTTGAAAAAAAAAATCATCCATGCCTTCATTACATCACGGCTGGACTAATGTAATTCCTTATACATAGGCCTACCCCAGTCCCTACTAAACCGCCTTCAGATGGCCCAAAATGCAGCTGCAAGACTGCTGACAGGCACTAAAAAACATGACCACATCACACCAGTTCTTGCCTCCTTGCATTGGCTTCCTGTTAATTTTAGAGTTCAGTTCAAGGTTTTACTGATTGTTTTTAAAGCTCTTAATGGAAAGGCCCCCAGTTACATTTCTGACCTTATCCATCCAAACCAAGCCCCCAGGTCTCTCAGATCATCTGGCAACGCTCTCCTCCATGTGCCTAGGTCAAGGCTCAAGCAAAAATGTGACAGAGCCTTTGAAAGTTGCAGCGCCACGGCTGTGGAACCAATTGCCCCTGGACATTAAAAATGCTCTGTCCATCTTTGTTTTTAAGTCTAGGCTCAAAACTCACCTTTTCACTTTATCCTTCCCAGCTTCATAACCCTCCGTCTGCTGCCCCATCTGTAAACCCTGTATATGTCTCTTGTTGTCATTGCCGTCTCTGTTCCTGTTGTCATTGTTTCTGTTGATCTGTCTGTCTACTGTTGCTCGTCTCATATTGTAAGTATTTGTTTACTTATTTTTACTTTATTTTATTTATATCACAATTTTTTTATGTACAGCACTTTGGTCAGTGCAAGCTGTGTTTAAATGTGCTTTATAAATACATTTTACTTACTTACTAGTTAGCTAGGCTAGCGATACACTTGTGTACACCCCTTGTGTCCATCCTTCTGTTAACAGTCGTCATCCAATAGATATAATATATAATAATTCCATTCCTGTCTTCCATTCGTTTTCAGGTCATAGCATTATTATGTTCAGTCTCTCATGTTGTGTTAAAAACTGCAGATCAGTCATCAGCAATGAAATACACCACATAAACTGATATTAGGCTAATCATTTGGCTGCCTCACATGCCCTGAAACAAACGATGTTAATCTGCACTGCACACCACCGTTGTCAGACAGTTGGACAAGTCAATGTGTATGTCGTTATCTCAAATTTATCACGATGTTTAGTCAGATATTGGTAACAATAAGTGGTGGCTTTGCAACGAGCACGTCTATCATGTTCATGCTCGTGCTCAGGGTTCTCGGGTAGCAAGAATTTACGAGTATGAATTGTGATGCATGTAGAAATAGAAAAATAATGTTATCATTCTGTATACTGTAGGTCTGTCATCTCAAGTAGCTATTTATTAGGGGTGCACGATTCAGAAAATGTCACGATTCGATACCGATTTTTAGGCTCACGATTCGATTCAAAATCGATTTTCGATTCAAAAATTGATTGATTCCCAGTATGTAAATGTTAGTGCTGTCAAACGATTAAAATATTTAATCGCGATTAATCGCATTTTTGTCATAGTTAACTCAAAATGAATCGCAAATTAATCATGGAAAAGTGGATTGGCTTGCTTTATGCAATGTTTTATTTTATTGAAAAACAACATTGCCAAACAGGGCGGTACAAAATAAAAATATAAAGTGCACATTTCAGACTCAGCCTATAGTGCAGTTAAACCATGGCTTAATATTTTATTTTTTTCAAGTTTGCTGGGAACATAGAAGTCAGGCCTCTTATTTCAAAAACAATGAACCGTAACAGTTAGGTTACCAATAAAAGGTAAGCCTACTACTTCTGTGCTTTCAGCCAGCTGCCTGTTGACATTTTCAGACAACAGTGAAGCTCGCTTCTTTTGCACAACACAACTTTTAAAGGTAAACTTTCTATTCAGAAGCTTTTTACCAACCATTTCGCCGTATCGCGCTCACCATCACTCAAACTGTAACGTTAGCCTACTACAGTTTGCGATGCCAAAAATAACGTTAATGTAAAAAACATTTTTTTTTTAATATGAATCGATTTTTGGAATTCTATGAATCGATTCTGATCGGGAGCACTTGAATCGCGATACGAATGTGAATCGATTTTTGCACACCCCTACTATTTATAGCTATTTCTGTGATGATGCACTCTATGATGATGCACTCTCTATGGCAGCTCAATACTAAATTGTTGGAAATGTTGTCATTCTACAGGTCTAGACTATGTCCGACAACACCTTGACCGGATTGTAGAGGCTGAAGCAAGTTGGACAACATTCATCAGATGAAGATGATTTATTTTCCTCAACGAAGTCCAGAAAGTACAGGGGACTAAGAAGGGTACCTATCCTGTGTGTCAGTCAATATGGATCTCCTAAACTCCTTTCAGAATATCAAAAAACTGTCCCTGAAACTCAATACTGGCCTACCTGCCTTGGCCGCCTGCAAGTGACTCTTCAACTGTGCTGGATTGCTGTTCACTGCAAAGCGAACCCGGATTAACTCTACTCACCTGGAAAATCATCTGCTGCTTAAACTCAACAAGAAGTTTGTAGACTAATGCTCTAAAGGTGGACACAAGTAGAGGAACCAAAGTTTGTATATACAGTGGGGCGGCAGCGGCATTTTAACCTTTTTATTTTAGCTGTCATGTGGTTCATGTCTTGACATGTCCTCCCAAAAGTTCTTAAATGTTGTGTTGACAGTTTAATGTTCGACATGTTTAATGTCATTGTACTTTCCTTTAATTAAAAATAACTAGTTTTTGTATTGTATTTATGACCCCTTGTCCTTTTTTGCACTCTATATAAGTGGCCCTGATCAAGTTGTTAAAGTAACAAAGAAACTTTTACTTAAAGGCTGAGACGTTGTTGTGTGGTGAGAACTGATAAGAATCGTAAACAACAACAATCGCCGCCACTTTTTTCCCAAAATCTTTATTTATTGGTGCCACCAATAAATAAAGCAGGATTCCAGTCAATGGAAAAATGGCCTCTCCCCACCAGCGATTGTTGTTGTTTACGATTTTCTATCAGTTCTCACCACACAACGACGTCTCATCTTTGCTCCTTGAATGTTATGTAATGGTATGGAGTTATTGAAACTTACTACGTGTAAAAAAAAAAGACTAGAAATTGAATGTTTATTTTTCGAGTCTCAAGCCTATAAAGTTGCACTGGGTGCCTTTAACTCTTTCAGGTCCGGCCATGCAAATATCAGTATCACAGTACTGATGACGTAATGCCGCTGTTTTATCATAACCTAACATAGAAAACGTAAAAAAAACGGTTGTATTGTGTGACAGAGAGATCAGCCAATGAGAAAAAATGTCTTCTATCTGTGTTTGAATGGTTAACGAGATGGAATTGGTTGAATTTTATGTCAGTCTCGCATGACAAAACTTGGCACCCGTACTTTCAAAATGGCGTCTTTACCAAAGCGAGCAAGCCCATCGAAGCCTTATACTTTGGACGAAGTTATAGCTATTTTAGATCAGGACAATCAGGATGAATAGCCAGACAGTAAACCAGAAGGGATGTGAAGTTCAGAAGAGAGTGCCAAATGCCAGTATTACTAAACATATCTTCTTTCTCTCTCCTTCCATATAAAAAAATAAAATAAAAAATATTTCATCTGTGTGTGTGCAGGTTGCAAGTTGCAGGCAGTGTATGTTGCACTGTGAAAGAGTGCTATAACAGATCTCGGGTGTGACATGCAACTGTCCTCACTCACCAGAACTAAAAGAGAAAACTTACGACTGATATCTCCATAAGTACACTACCAAACTAAATAACAAATGCCAGTATTACTAAACATATCTTCTCCCTTTCTCTTTCTCTCTCTCTCCTTCCATACCATATTGCTTATGCCTATAATAACACTGATACAATAGCCATATTGCCTACTGTTAAATCTACTACCCAAATGTATCTCCCTATCTTTTTCTGAAATTGATGTCTACTTACATAAATATTCTCTCTCCCTTATAGCATGTTCCAATCGCTGATTGAAGTGGAACTATTGCTCCTCACCCCCACCACTCCGCATCTACGCACATGGACAGCTGAACTTTACCCACTCACTTTCTTCCTTTTCTTCCCTTTTCTCTCCCTACTAATCAGGACTATCTCCGCTATGGGACGCTGCTGTAGTCTCTCCACCTGGTCTACCTGGAGAAACCCTCGGCCAATCGCACCCACCGCCACTGCATTGCCGTACACCTTCTCTACCCAATAAACTATGCTAGCATTTATATACAATATACATTATTGCCACAACTGAAATGTTGCTCTGTCCCTACATCCCTTACCCCTGTTACAGTAACCCTATTGGTACAGTAATCTGGTCTTGCCTGTATTATGTGTTTACCACCGGATGTCTGTATACTTACTATGTCCAGCGACCAAATGCTGGCTGTGTATAACCCCTGTTGCTTCCTTTCCCCTTCTGCCACACAACCCTCCCCCTTCCCACCTTCCTGTCTCCACCCGGCCGACCTCAAGCAGATGGGTCCCCCCTTATGTGCCGTGGTTCTGCCTTAGGTTTCTTCCTGCCTAACAGGGAGTTTTTCCTTGCCCCTGTTGCCATTGTGCATGCACTAAGGGGGTTTAGGCTCTGGGCTCTGTTAAGCGCCTAGAGGTAATTGTATTGTTATGGCGCTATACAAATAAAATTGAATTGAATTGAGAGTGAATTAGATCATCAGCTGCTAAATTCTCCGGACGATTCCAGGTGAGTCCAAGTGTAAACCCCTCCCCGCTACATCAAAGGTAACACTGTATGTAGTAAAATAAACACTGTATATACATCTACGTTTTGGTTTTTGAAGAAGCCTATGTGTCTGAGAAATAACATAATAACATATTCGATCTCAATGTAAGACGTTTTTGCTTAGTAAATGGTTGATAAAGGGATCTTTTTATATAAGATTGTTTTTAACATGCTTGGAAGTTACTAATTGTTTGGTTTTCTTTTGAGTAAAGCATGACATATTATATATTATGACTTAGAAAATATTTGTACTCAAGCAAACAAATGTCATAGCTAACAATATATTTAGCCTATATAATGTTATTGTATGGTATAGCTAGATAGATCGATAAATACTTTATTAATCCCGTGGGGAAATTCTGGGATCTTGCAGCTCTCACATATTTACAATAATTACAAAAAATATATACAGACATTACAAACAATACAATTCAGCTATGTACAGTGTAGGATAAAGGGTGTATGGTGTAAAGTGCATAATAATTAAAGTTTAATGGCAGCTGGGACGAATTACCTCCTATGTCGCTCAGTCCTTGATCTTATTGTGTTGAGCCGCCCGCTACGGAGGCTGCTGGACTGTCCTGCCAGGACATGGTGGAGGGGGTGATTAACATTGCCCATGATGGCCAAGAGCTTGCCCCGCATCCGTCTCTCTACCAGAGTTCCCAGTGAGTCCAGGTTCTACCCCACCACTGAGCTCGCCTTTTTGACTAGTTTGTCCAGCCGCCCAGTGTCCTTCTTAGATGTGTTGCCTCCCCAGCAGACTGCAGCAAAAAAGAGCACGCTCGCCATAACAGATTGGTAAAACATGCACAGCATCTCTTTACATACATCAAAGGACCTGAGTTTCCTCAGGAAGAGTAATCTGCTCTGTCCCTTTTTATATGTTGCACCCAGGGGCGGACCGGACGGACGGGCAAACCGGGCAGTTGCCCAGGGCCTCGGCCACCAGGGGGGCCTCGTCGTATTTCCGATTTTTTTTTTTTTTTTGCTAATTAAAATAAATCACTTGGCATTGCAAAATAATGACAATTCATAATAAGCATGAAACACGATTATTTTCTTTTCAGTATCAGCTTAAAATGTATCTTAATTCCATCATGGAACAAATTATTCCAGGGCACGTGACTTTTCTGTCACTGACAATTTTTCGTGTGGTGACGTGTGTGGTCGCAAAGTTACGCGTGAAACGTCTTTTAAGTGGCGAGAAAAGAAAGAGGAAAGGGCAGGATGAGAAGTTCAGGGAGAAATTACCTAAGGTAACACACAATTTCCTATCAAGGAATTCGTCCGTGGAAGTGGAAGAAATATCTGATAATGTGTCGAGTTCATCTGATAATGTTTCAAGTGCGGCTAAGCCAAGTTTAGCGATTGCTAACAGCAGCAGCAGACAATGAGCTTAGTGACACCAACGAGCTCTGCCTGCTTTGCTTCTACAAACGGTGAGCCATCATGTACCACAGCTGCCCATATCCGAGACACTGTCACACCCGCACTGACGACGACACGCATGATACTGCCATGGTCATGAACACAGCTCAAGCACAGCTGGCTGATAACGACAGCGGTGATATCAACAATGTGAGTACATCAATGTTGGAGATACAGTGATTAGTGAAGACCCCCATGGCGTGACAAATTAACAGATAGAGAGAGAATTGAAATGGTTAAAACAGTACCTGTACATATTTGGAAGTTTCAGTTGAAAGCTTTTAGAAACAGAACTATAAAGCATTAATCAAATGTAACAAGTAACATTGTTTTGATTAAGCAATAAAAACGTTACACTACTAAAACACTGCACTCAAAACCTCATAATTAAAATAATTTACAACTGTTTAATTGTTAAAGTCATATACTCACAATAAATGTCAGTTCCAAATAACATTAAAACTACTTTCGCGAATAAAAGAGGTAGACTCTGGCTGTGAGATTGCATTATCGAGCGTATTGAAAATAGGGCCAAGTGATAACGAGGTGTGACTTTTTCCACTACAACGGTTTTGGGATGCAAATATATCACTCTTTTGAACACATAATGTTTTGGGAAGAGAAACGTTTTATTTTCCTGGGTCTAGAAACCTGCCGGACTACTTTCGGTTTGACCAAAACTGGACGAGAACTCTGCTCACAGGACGCTGTCGGAGGTAAGTCAGCGTGGATTGCATTACACTGGTGATGTAGATGCCATACAACTTCATGTCTTAAAAACCGAACTATCCCTTTAACCTCGTCAGCTGTGAGGCACAGGGGGAGGATTGGAGGGGGAGGGGGCTCATCCGTGATGTTAGGGCTGTACCTGTGAGGAGGAGCTGGTGAAGGGAGAGGCCAGGCTGCTGCTGAAGGAGAAGTGGGGGGGGGAGGACAGGAGAGCTGATGATGATGATGAGGCCGCTGAGTCAAACCTGTTGTAGAAGTGATTGAACTCATTGGCCTTGGCCACATCAGGGGCTGTAGCCAGACTGACCTTCTGCTTGTAGCCCGTGATGGTCTTCATTCCCCTCCACACCTCTCTGGCCTGCTTCAGGCTCCTCTTCAGCTCTCGTTGTACGAGCCTGCGCTTCTCCCTGTCACCCTCTCTGTATGCTGCCTTTTTCTGATTCAGGAGCCTCTTGATATCACAAGTGATCCAGGGTTTATTGTTTGGAAAACAGCGCACAGTCCTCACTGGTACAATCATGTCCCTGCAGAATGTCATGTAGCCAGTGTAGCAATCAACCCTCCTGTCAACTTCCATGACTCCCCTATTTCCCTCTGTGTCTTGCAGTACATCCCAGTCTGTGCATTCATAGCAGGCCAGCAGAGCTTCTTTGGCCTCTGGTGTCCACTTCCTGAATATACGGGTGGTGACAGGCTGCCTCACAACTAGGGCTGGGCGATATGGGTAAAAATATTATCACGATAGATATTTATATTTTCATTCGATAATGACATAAGACGATATAAATTAAGTCTGTTTCAAAGGTGCATATTTGCTTCAGACAAGAACGCCTGTACAAACCAAAGGTTTCAATGTTTCTTTTTTATTGTAAACTCCCAACATTTCTTTTTTAGAACTATATAAGCTCTTACAAGTTATGAACAAGATAAACAAAATACAAATAAATAAAGTGCATATCAATCTGCATTAGAACGTCTAGCGAATGACAGCTTATGTAGAGGTAGTTACAACAAAGACCATGTCTATGGTCTCTAAGATATCACCGTATAGATAGCCCATAGACAGATTCTTGTATTGCTGTCGCAGCGGCTGCGGTGTGGAATTTTGCCATGATTATGGTCTTGAATTCTTCATGTAACCAGTATGAGGTTTACCCTTCCACTACTTGTGTAGTTTTACTACTACACAACGGTTTCCCCCCCCCCCAAGAGAGTCAATTGAAAGACTGGACAGAGGCTGATGTACCAAAATATCAAAATAGGTTTATTAATAAATACTCTAGGCAGCAAGTTAAGATAAATACTGACAGTCACTCACAGGCACCCCGCACAATGGAAAACACAAGAAATCAATAAACCAAACAAAAGAGAAGAGGCCTCCTTGATACGTATAAGGCTCTGGGTAGATTTTATAGGTGATCCACAACAGGACTGGCCAAAGGGAGGGAGGGGGGCTGGGAATAGGAGTCAGCGTCACCTAACGAACAATAATGTGTAAGCATGCAATGGTGATACACCCCGGGAAGGCACACTAAAATAACAGGCAAATTGTTTTAGCACGCTATGGTGAAACACCCCACAATAGGGCACACTACTGGAACAGGTTAGTTGTCTTAATACACACTGGTGATACACCCCACAATGGGCACTCTGACGCTGAGCACAATAAAGCAAGGGGAAGAGGGGAAGTTCAAGGAGGGCCAGGCCTATACACTACAACTAGGTAACAGAGCCTCTGACACGGAGAGTGGGACAGAACAGGATGGCCTTATAATAGCAGAAGATACAGTTTGCAAAATAAACCAAAACAATAAACTTGGGGTGCTGTGACACATTCAGTGGCTTTTTTACGGTAGGGGAAAACAGTGATTGACTGCGCTGTACCAAACAGGACTGATGCGCGGCCTAGAACAAAACCAGCACAATATATACTTTACAATAATACATATGCATAGTAACTTGCAATGGAATACAGTATACAACACAACCTATAAATAACCACACATATGATGAGTATACACGGTACTTAAAAGCTGGCAGCACATTTAGCCAGCATGAGAATTAAAAAGATTCATACCGGGAAAAGGTTCCACAGTCCAATGTAGCAGTTGAGAATTAAGAGCTACAGTTGCTTGCCGTTCGCTGTGATCAAAATGGAAAGAAAACAAATCAACGTCTTAAATCATTATCTAACCAAGCTACAATTTCCTCCCTGCCCTGCTGCCGATGTTGCACTAAACGCTTCCACTACGTGAACAATGGATGAATAAAACACATAACAGGTAGACGTTAGTGCACCAGAAAATCCACGAAGGAAGAGATACGAGCTGCTTGTGAAAGCTAATAATCGACAGCAGCAACGAGCAGCAACGTGGACCCCAAACAATTCTTCCAGCGATGCCGGTGACTTTCGCGGTGCCATTTTAAAAGGATCACGTCAGGTACGCTACACAGCTGAGAGGGGCGGTTCAGAGAGGGGCAAGCTGGGAGATGAAGTTTTGGGCCGCACGGCCACATTCATAACGCGTTCATGGTCATCTCCTGCCTTAGCGGAGAAAAAAATGAGTCTTTTTGAGTTTACTGTTAAAAAATCATGGTTTTGGTGATCGACCTTTCCTGCCTTTTGAGGTAGGACGTGCACGCGCAATTTAGTTGACGAGTTTAGCCTGGGATGAAATAACTTAGCGCCCGTCGCCAGACCGGCTTGGCCTGTTCTCATTTAGCGAGCTATATTATCTCATGTCGCGAGCAAAATTAATTATCTTAGCTTCAGTTGTACGCCGAACAGGGCCCTGCTTTCTATATTTTTATAGCAGTGAAATATAAATATTCAAACATATATATATTGTTTTACATGTGCACAATTTGAAAATATGCATTACAAAGATCATGCACCATTTTCTTTACCCTCCGTTCTCCTACCATATCATGTGCTGCATATCAGAAATTTCCGACAGAAAAGCAAATTATTCTGAGTTGGCTCATGTTGCCATGGAAACAATAAACAAAGCTACGGCCCACATATGCTACCAGGATGTGAATGTGGCTAGGCTGGGCTGTAGCTTACGTGCTGGCTCCTGCTCACCTGTCATTTCCCTGCAAGGCTTTTTGCCTGCTAAAAGGGGTGAAGAGCAGGGAGTGTTTTGTCATCACTTTGTTGGAAATGTCAGCTGCTGCGCTGGTTTGTCGAGGACAACCCGGTCATGTTTGTCCCAGACCTCATGGGGGGAACCTAATGAAACCCAGGAGGACTGGCAGACTGAGACGCAGCCACCTCTATATCCTCCTGTACGCCCAACAACATGATTTATTACCTGCTGCACCAACCCCCCAACTTCACCACCAAACAAATAACTTTTGTATTGGAACTCTCCCTCAGATGTGGACACCGCGGATTTAACCCATGTGAAAGCCTAGGCCAATTTTATATGCCTATTAGTTGGTTGGTCTGTTGGTAGGTAGGTAGAGTATTTGATTTATACTCTAAAAAGACATTTCAGTGTTGCAGCAGCAATTCACAAAAATGAATCCATCGGAATCTGTAAGGTTTTGAGTGCATATGTATTCACCCCCTTTGCTGTGAAACCCCTAACTAAGATCAGGTGCAACCAATTGCCTTCAGAAGTCACATAATTAGTTAAATAGAGTCCACCTGTGTGCACATTCATTGCAATATAAATACACCTCTTCTGTGAAGGCCTCAGAGTTTGTTAGAAAACATTATTTAACAAACAGCATCATGAAAACCAAGGAGCTCACCAAACAGGTCAGAGATAAAGTTGTGGAAAAGTACAAAGCAGGGTTAGGTAATAAAAAAATATCCCAAGCCTTGAATACCTCATGCAGCACCATAAAATCCATCATTAGAAAATGGAAATAAGGTGGCACATCAGCAACTCTACCAAGAGAAGGCCGTCCACCTAAACTGACGGACTCTCTCAATAATTGAAAGTCAAAGATGATTAGGGCACAATTCAGTTAAAGTAGCAGAGATCCTACTGTTTTCATTTTCATGTTTGTGTCAGGCTTTACTCAGGGTTTGAATCTGAGTTGCTGGATATGGGGAACCAGCACTTAGCCACGTGAGCTAGTAAGAGGACCCAATGGCAGGATGATGTTCTCAATGCTTCTTTATTGAGGAACAAAGATACTTCAACAGCGAACACAAAACTCAGGAGGTAATCAAAAAGCAGAGAAGATATGAACAAGGCAAAAGGCCATAAACTATAGAAGCTACTAAAAAGGGTAGCTATCAGGAGTAACTTAGTCCTAGCAGCAAGAGGCAAAAACTTCACAAGTAGCGCAACACTAAAGCGCCTTGAGAGACGCAGGAGATACACATCTCAAACTTGCCCTGGAAAAGTACATGAAACACTATAACGACCTGATGAGGGCCACAGAGATTATCCAGGAATTTATACCCTGGCTTAAAGGTGCAATAAGGATCAATAGCTATTCGCTAGGTATGCTAGCAGCTAAAACTAGAATGCGTTTCGTGAACGAACTGCGAGAGTGTGCTTGCTCTGTTGCGGCCATGACAGAGATGTGTTCTACAGTTTCTAATTGATGGCAAAATTGACAGTTCCCTGTTGGATGTTTCCCTATTATATGTGTAACGGGACCGAGCGGTGTCGCCGTGTGCGGGTGGGTCTGACCAAAACTCAGAGTCAAAGTAGTTTTAAGGAGCTTTATAAATAAAGCAGGACAAAATTATTCACAATCACACATGCATATGATTTAATAAATATCTTGGCTTCATATTTACCAAAGGGAACTTGCAATACTCTATTGAATTTCAGTGTTTGTTTTGCCATTTTTATCAACCTCCTCATTCCCCTTCACTCCAACATGAGCAGGTACCCAAAGAAAACTGACTTTCACTTCACCTTCAGCTTTCACCTGACTTTCACTTCACCTTTTTCCTTCACCTTCAGCTTATACAAAACCAAATTCATTTTATTAACAATATCATTTCTTATTGATTTTCCATATTTCATGCTTTCTAAAGCTGAATAGCTATCAGATATGATTACAATATCCCCTGAGCCAATTTCCTCTACCCATTGCAGGGCCAACAAAATTGCCACCAACTCAGCCGTATACACTGATAAATGATCAGTTATTCTTTCTTGGCATATAATCCCTCTCACTGGTATAAAGGCTGCTGACCCAGTTCGTCCTGTTTTTGGATCCTTGGACCCCTGTAAATATAGTATGATTTAAAAAAAAGTATAGTATGATTTAAAAAGTGTATATCCAGATGGAACTTTACTATATGTCTCACTGCTACTTCCTTTGATTTGCTTTTTATTTTTTGGTGAATGCCTAGATCCACTACTGGCATAGGGAAAAGCCATGGAGGAACAGGAGGGATTGAAACTGTTGAGCAATACTGTAATGTACGCAATCCTACATTCTCTGCTTTCGCATCTCCCATCCACCCAAAACTTTTAAAAGATTGCTGGGAACAAGTTTTACAACAGTTTTAACTGGATGGCTATCCACATGTCCCTTAATGTTTACCCAGTATGCCAACATCAATTGCACCCTTCTGATCCTTAGGGGCATCTCACCCATCTCTACCTGCATAGCAGACACTGGGGATGTTTTAAAAGACCCACTGCATATTCTCAGAGCCTGAGCTTGCATAACATCTAATGTTTTTATATTCGACTCTGCTGCTGAAATATATGTCATGCACCCATAATCAAAAACAGATCTCATGAGGGCCCAATATATATTTAGCAAAAATGCCCTGCCTGCTCCCCATGATTGTCCTGATAAACATCGTAGAATATTAACAATCTTTTTACATTTATTTATCATTTTTCCCAGATGATCCTTCCATGTCAGCTTCCCATCAAACCACATCCCAAGAAACCTTACCGTTTTAACCTGCTCAAGAGGGTGTCCATACAATTTTAAAGAAACTGGTGTGATTTTATTTTTCCTTGTGAAACATATGACTTGTGTTTTTGTTACTGACAGTTTAAATCCCCATGTTTTTGTCCACTTTTCCACTTCAGTTATTGCCTCTTGTATCTTAGTTTTAACAAACTTTTCATTCCTGCCTCTGAACCATAATGCCCCATCATCAGCATATAGTGACTTCCCAATTTTCTGATCAGTATTTGCAAATATATCATTAATCATAATATTGAACAACAAAGGGCTACACACACTCCCTTGTGGAGTTCCATTATCCACTATGTATACCTCTGAGAACTCTGTACCAACTTTTACCTGTATTTTTATTTCAAACAAAAAATCCATAATCCAGTTATATGTTTTACCATCAACTCCCAGTCCTTGTAATTCAATCAGAAAACCTTCCTTCCATTGCATGTCGTAGGCTTTCTCAATATCAAAAAACACAGCTATCACCACCTCCTTGTTGGTCTGTGCTTTCCTGATGTCTGATTCAAGAGCTAATATTGAGTCCATGGTTCTTCTGCCCTTCCGAAACCCACTCTGATATGGAGATAAAAGATCATTACTCTCCAGATAGTGATTCATCCTATCGGTTACCATTCTCTCCATTGTTTTGCACAATTGCGATGTTAGCGCAATTGGCCTATAACTACATGGGTCAGATGGGGGTTTCCCTGGCTTTAAGATTGGAACAATAATAGCATGTTTCCAAGCTGATGGTAGCTTACCAATATCCCAAACTTTGTTAAAAAGTTTTAGAACTATCTCCAGTGTCCTATCTGTCATGTTTTCTGGCATTTTATAACACACCATGTCCCTTCCTGGAGTAGTTTGCTTTGCATTAAAAATTGCCTTTTTTCAACTCATACATATTAAATGGTAGATCTAATGGGTTTCCTGAGTGTTCTTTCTTTCTTAAAGTATCTGGGAAACTTTCTAGCATTTTTCTTCTATTTCATTGGGCCTCTTTAGAGATATTCTCAGAGCTATGTATTTTCCTAAAAGTTTGAGCTAATATTTCTGCTTTTTCTGAATTAGTTACTGCCACTTTACCTCCATTATTTAACACAGGTAATTCATAACTCCTTTGGATCCCTCCCAGCCTCCTTATCATACATCATACATCTGATAACTTCACATCTCTTCCTATACTATTGCAATATTCCCTCCAAAAGTTACGTTTTTGTGACTTAATTGTTCTCCTAACTACTGCCTGTGCTCGTTTATATTCTACCAAAGTATCCTGAGAGTGATATCGCTTAACCTGTCTAAAAGCTTTGTTTCTGGCTTTAACTGCTTTACTGCATTCATCATTCCACCAAGGTACATTCTTACTAGGGCTGGGCAACGATTCAAATTCTTAATCACGATTAATCGCGTTTGTATACGCAAAATCCGACAATGAATTCAAAAGTAATGTACAGTGCACATTAATGTTATCCTGTTCATTATGCAAAAGAAAAAAAAACTGGCCACAAAATCCTGAGCCACAATCATATGATTAAAACAGGCCATTTCTGAGGTAACAGCAGAAACATTTTACTTTCATCAGGGAGCAGCATAACCAGTCTATATTCAGTACCAAATGTCCCTGTTAGAGTAAGAAACCAGAAAACACTTTCAGTGCAGTTTGTCAATTCCTAGAACTTGACACTGTTATTTTAAATGTACTGCCATATG
Organism: Sprattus sprattus; assembly: GCF_963457725.1. Taxonomy (NCBI): domain Eukaryota; kingdom Metazoa; phylum Chordata; class Actinopteri; order Clupeiformes; family Clupeidae; genus Sprattus; species Sprattus sprattus. Next base: position 31,540,803 of record NC_137928.1, on the reverse strand, counting down.
AACTAAAGTGCCATTGCATTTGTTGTGCAAACACTTAACATCAGCATTTGTATCTAGTATCAGTTACTACTACATAATTATTACTTGTTTAAACTAGACATGTAATAATTCAAATTATTTTATTATATTAGCAATATTCCTATTTTAAAAGTACTAGTGCAGTGCCCGTAGGAATTATGCATTCTGTAGTGTTAGCAGACATAGGTGAAGCTGTTGGGTAGTGTAATAGCAAGACATATTTGCACTCCACATAGGTACAGGCAGAGATGGGCAAAAATACATCAAAATGTATTTTGATCCAAAATACCAAATACCCCTCAAATAAATGTATTAAAATAAAATACAAAATACTGGTGCCAGAAAATGTAACAAAATACAATACATGTATTTTGTATTTAAAATAAAGGAAATACTTTTTCTAAATGTTCCGTTTTCTCACAATTTGTTATAAGAGAGCATTCAGGTTTGGGCTATAGAGTGGCGTAACGTAGTTGCCACAGGCCCAGGTGCAGGCTATTATGACGGGCCCTTGTCAGTGGTGTAAGGCAGTGGTTCCCAAACATTTTAGTTCTGGACCCATTTTTTTTTCATGTGTGTAACCACGGCCACCACCAGGCCTCTCCCCCCTCCCTCTGCGCACATATTCCTCCTTTAACACCTTGTCAGTGCAATTTTTTAGCTGAATAAGGGTTTACATCAGTATTTTTGGCAATGCGTCTTGGCTATTCAAACTATTTAGATTGACATAAATTGAAATACTGTCCATATCTGCATGACGGCAGCAATTAAAACTTATGTGTGTAAGGTTGTTAGAGCACCTGTAGTCGTTGTTAATAACGGATCTCCTAAAATTAAATGTGTAAGATAGCATAATATGCTAACGTTCTGTAGCTTGCTTACCTTTTTAACTAGTTGGAACAGGCAAAGGCTATCTAGCAAGCTTTCAGTTTGGAATTGTGCAAAACTACTATTGAATATACCAATAAACTAGCCTGGATACCAGCCTAAACTCCGCCCCCCAAATTTTTGGTCTGGGAGATTCAGTCTGGACTTGAGCTAGTTGGGAGAGATTAAACGTTTCAGAAAAGTTGAAAAAGCAATCTAAACCAATAAAATTGTAAGGGCGGGCCGTATACGTTGATGGACAGATGACCTGATGATAGATAGAATATACATCGAACAAAGATGGCGCCGTATCGGGAGCTTAGTGGGACATATTTGATATGATTTAAGCTATCTACACGACTTTTTTTATGTCTACATTGACTCGGTTAGTTGTGTGTGCAACATGAATGTTGCGGAGGATAGTAGCTCTTAACTGAAGCACTCTAGACCATTATTGATAGGTTATGCTAACGCGTAGACAAAAAAAAACATTGAAACAAATGGTAGCTTCTAGCCTTAAGTGCTAATTAAGTAACGTGAGCAGGCATATCTCAACAGATAGGCCTATTGACAGCGCATTCATTTTGAAAGAGGAACAGAGAAACGCGATCAAGGCATTTGTCGATTGAAAAGATGTTTTTGCCGTCCTTCCTACGGGATCAGGTAAAAGTTTAATCTATCAGATGGTAATACTACGTTGCTCTGATTGGTTCTAGGTATCCAATTCAGCGAAGAGGCATTTTCTTTCCTGGTTCGTTGAAACACGCCCCATAATCACAGCCCAATGGTTCAGTATCAGACTCATATTCTGACTAGAATTATGAGTATGACATCGTCAGGCTACCAATAAACAGGATGTGCACAGGAATTTTGACCCCCCCCCCCCCCCATCACATGGACTGTAAGGAGAACTGAAAAGAACAGGGTCATTATTGATAGTTATAAATAAAACACTCAAATACAGCAATTCATTTGAGCATGGCATCATTCTGTGGAGAATATTCCAGTAAGGGGTCATCCTCATACCAGTGGGCTTGAAATTAGCGCCCTTCTGCATTTTTTGGGAGCTTCACAATAGGATGGCCCGACTGAATGTGAAAATTTGATAAAGGCCTGATTGTACTTAAATCTCAACATCTTCCCTTGTTAGCATCCTGTCCTGTCTTTCTGTGTCGTCTCTCCTTTCCCTGTTCTCAAAGTCTGTTCTGTTCTCAGAAACTGCCTGATTCTTGGGGCAAAGATTCTTTAAACGTGGCAAACTGAGCCTGGATTAATGAAGATTTTAATTAATTTTGTTGTAGCAAATGTACAACTGTTTCCAAAAACTTAGAGATAATATTCAATCGGAGTCAGAAGTCCGGAGTCCGATAAACTGAAGTTTTATTAAATCCTGCAGACGGTTCATCCAAAACGAGAGTGGGGTCCATGGAGCATCTCTGAATCTAAGACCCAATGCATTGTCTTTTTATATTCGTCAGTTTATGTAAGTCATGGACATCACCTTATCTAAAATGACCCAATCAGTCAGTGTAACTAAGCAAAGCTATGACAATTGATTATGTATATATTCGTGCAGGCAGCAGCTGTGTGACTCTCATGTTTTCACAAAACAGTGCTCGCTGCAATCTCTATGGCTTCCGGGAGGGCTCGCCCAACCGTGCTTTCGTCATATGTATAAGGACGTCATAAGGCTTTGATCAAGTCACATTCTGTCAAGATGGCCAACGTTCAGTGCAACAACTCGATGTGCTCTTTGAAAGAACCTCCTTTTAGTTGGCGTAGCCTACGAATGAAAATAAATTGACAAGGATCAAGACAGCTATTTACGTTTTTTAACATGAGAGTCAATGAGAGAGATCTGGGGCGATTTCCTTTTCACCCCAAAAAGGGACAGGCCATTTCAAACAACACTTTTGCCTGACTGTTGCCTGACTGTTGCCTGATTCGACAAAGACATTCAGAGCCAGATCAGACGCTATAGTGGTAGGATCAGACAGACAAATTATCTCCTTATGCCTAAACACTGGAGAAAGTATTTTGAGCATTTAAAATACAAAATTACTCCACTCTAAAGTATTTTGTTACAAATTACATTCGATATTTTATCGGTCCTATCAAATACAAATTACAAAATACTCAAAAGTAAATTAACTAGTATTTCAAATACAAGTAATTGAAATACTGCCCATCTCTGGGTACAGGTTACACTTAAGTATTATTGTGATGCATGTTTCCTTTTCATTTAGAAATGTTTTAATGTTGTATAGCCTTTTTGGAGATACAGGATGGGCAACTGGCGGCCCGCGTGCCGCATGCGGCACGCCTCTTCATTTATTGCGGCCCGCCGATACAGTTTCAAAAAAAAAAAAAATGCTTCATTCTGTTGACGGACTTTTACTTTGACATCATTCAAAATGCACGTCTTGTGGTAAAGGGAACTAGTCTGGGAAGTCCCGCCCCACTTCTTCCGGCCAAATTGATTTTGCCTCTGCAGTGGGTCTGGCCAACTTCGGATAGCCGTTCATTTCAAGATTTCCAGAATCCTTGGAGCAAATCACAAACTGGCTTTTGGCTACCTGGCGCGCCATTGGCGGATTTAAACTTACCACGGCTACGTTACAAAATCTACTGCACGGAGAGTTTTTAAACATTGGACATGGTGGCCGCCGAAGCACCGCAAAACTTCGATAAGGCAAGTTTTCTTTGAAAACAGAACAGAAACTTGCCCTGGAACAATTCATACAGAAAAAATATGTGTTTGCTTTATTACCGATCGTTGTATCGTTGTATAGTATCGTTGGTCTGATTGGTTAAAGGCGTGTCCAATTACGTGAGTGAAGTGGATCGCTAATGAGTAGTTGGCCAGACTAACTGAGCAAATGGAATGCAGTGAAGGGGCAGGGAATTCCCAGACAAAAAGGGAACAGCTATGACAGTAATCTAGCACCATGCTAACATAGCTCCTAAGTTTCCTAAAGGCACAGAGCTATGCAAGCACAACATAAATACTTTGAATCGTCTGTCAGAGAAGCAGACTCAGCTTTTTCGGAAATAACTCTGAAAGTACTCTGAAACGGTCACGTTGGCTGGCATCGTATCAGGTGGCAGGGAATATAGTCATATAGTGATAGAAAAGTCATATAGTGAGGGAGAGTTTGTGAAGTCTTGTGTACGTGATGTCGTTGCTATCCTCAACCCCGAAAATGACGGATCATAGCGGTCTGTGTCAGACCTGCAGCTGTCAGGCACGGAAATTGAACAGATGATATCTTTAACAACTTAATCGAGACAAAGTTATGTACAGATCTTGAGAAGTGCCCTCTCAAAAGTTTCCTTGGCCCCACCAATAAAACAATTAAAAAACGTTTTATTTTGAGATCGTCAAATTCACACTTAACTGCAAATCGAGTAGCACAGGAATCCAGCCTGTTTCAGACTGCAGACACGCCTCTGTTTGGTCGTGATTGAGTGAGTGAACAGACGTTGATAAGGTTTAGTAAACAGACTTGGACCAACAGTCCGACCCAAGCTGGTGAAAGCTGCCATAATCAGCTGCTGGATATAAAGGTGATGAACATGAAGTTTAAAATAGTAAAATAAACTAAATGGTTAAATAATCTCGAGTTAATTCTAGATGTCATGGCTCTCTTGTATCATGCCGTTCATTGATCCTGTGGTTATGCTACCTTACTCAGTTGAACTCTAGCCTACAACATTAACCTACTCACTTGAGCTGCAAATCCCTACCATACTACAGTATAATTATTACCTATCTCAGCAGATGTCTTCAATATGTTTATTGTTGTGTCATATTTTAAATCTATATTTGTTAATTTCTCTTCCTAAAACTCACTAGAAGACACTATTTAAAAGGTTATTTTCAAAAAAAATCTTATGGGGGAGCATGCCCCCAGACCCCCCTAGTTTTGCTTGGTCACAGGAAAAATAATAGGTGTTTTCTAGGGGAAAGCCTGCCCTAGAGTGGGAATCGGCCCTCTGGTAGCGATAAAGAAAAATTGTGGCCCTCTCCAGCATTAAAGTTGTCCATCCCTGCTCTAAGGTGTGGGTTTAGTGTGTGGGGAGACTTTGGGGTGGTCCTGACTTCCTAGTCCTCTCTCTGAGGTGTGGGTCTAGTGTGGGGAGACTAGTTCTCTCTCTGAGGTGTGGGTTTAGTGTGGAAGACTAGTTCTCTCTCTCTGAGGTGTGGGTTCAGTGTGGAGGGACTAGTTCTCTCTGAGGTGTGGGTTTAGTGTGGGGAGACTAGTTCTCTCTTTGAGGTGTGGGTTTAGTGTGGAGGGACTAGTTCTCTCTCTGAGGTGTGGGTTTAGTGTGGGTAGACTAGTTATCTCTCTGAGGTGTGGGTTTAGTGTGAGGAGACTAGTTCTCTCTCTGAGGTGTGGGGAGACTCTGGGTGGTCCTAGTTCTCTCTCTGAGGTGTGGGTTTAGTGTGGAGAGACTAGTTCTCTCTCTGAGGTGTGGGGAGCCTAGTTCTCTCTCTGAGGTGTGGGTTTAGTGTGGGGAGACTAGTTCTCTCTCTGAGGTGTGGGTTTAGTGTGGGAGACTCTGAGGTGGTCATAGTTCTCTCTCTGAGGTGTGGGGAGACTAGTTCTCTCTCTGAGGTGTGGGTTTAGTGTGTGGAGACTAGTTCTCTCTCCGAGGTGTGGGGAGACTTGTTATCTCTCTGAGGTGTGGGTTTAGAGGGGGAGACTAGTTCTCTCTCTGAGGTGTGGGTTTAGTGTGTGGAGACTAGTTATCTCTCTGAGGTGTGGGTTTAGTGTGGTGGGACTCTGGGGTGGTCCAAGTTATCTCTCTGAGGTGTTGGTTTAGTGTGGTGGGACTCTGGGGTGGTCCTAGTTCTCTCTCTGAGGTGTGGGTTTAGTATGGGGAGAATAATTCTCTCTCTGAGGTGTGGGTTTAGTGGAGGGAGACTCTGGGGTGGTCCTAGTTCTCTTTCTGAGGTGTGGGTTTAGTGTGGGTGTGAGGAGACTAGTTCTCTCTCTGAGGTGTGGGTTTAGTGTGGGGAGACTAGTTCTCTCTCTGAGGTGTGGGGACCGTAGTTCTCTCTCTCTGAGGTGTGGGTTTAGTGTGGGGAGACTCTGGGGTGGTTCTAGTTCTCTCTCTGAGGTGTGGGATTAGTGTGGGGAGACTAGTTCTCTCTCTGAGGTGTGGGTTTAGTGTGGGAGACTCTGAGGTGGTCATAGTTCTCTCTCTGAGGTGTGGGGAGACTAGTTCTCTCTCTGAGGTGTGGGTTTAGTGTGGAGAGACTAGTTCTCTCTCTGAGGTGTGGGATTAGTGTGGGGAGACTAGTTCTCTCTCTGAGGTGTGGGTTTAGTGTGGGAGACTCTGAGGTGGTCATAGTTCTCTCTCTGAGGTGTGGGGAGACTAGTTATCTCTCTGAGGTGTGGGTTTAGTGTGTGGAGACTAGTTCTCTCTCTGAGGTGTGGGGAGACTAGTTATCTCTCTGAGGTGTGGGTTTAGTGTGGGGAGACTAGTTCTCTCTCTGAGGTGTGGGTTTAGTGTGGTGGGACTCTGGGGTGGTCCTAGTTCTCTCTCTGAGGTGTGGGTTTAGTGTGGGGAGAATAATTCTCTCTCTGAGGTGTGGGTTTAGTGGAGGGAGACTCTGGGGTGGTCCTAGTTCTCTCTCTGAGGTGTGGGTTTAGTGTGGTGGGACTCTGGGGTGGTCCTAGTTCTCCCTCTGAGGTGTGGGTTTAGTGTGGGGAGAATAATTCTCTCTCTGAGGTGTGGGTTTAGTGGAGGGAGACTCTGGGGTGGTCCAAGTTCTCTCTCTGAGATGTGGGTTTAGTGTGGGGAGACTAGTTCTCTCTCTGTGGTGTGGGTTTAGTGTGAGGAGACTAGTTCTCTATCTGAGGTGTGGGTTTAGTGTGGGGAGACTAGTTCTCTCTCTGTGGCGTGGGTTTAGTGTGAGGAGACTAGTTCTCTCTCTGAGGTGTGGGTTAAGTGTGGGGAGACTAGTTCTCTCTCTGTGGTGTGGGTTTAGTGTGGGGAGACTAGTTCTCTCTCTGTGGTGTGGGGAGACTCTGGGGTGGTCCTGACGTCTTAGGGCTCAGCTTTCTGGCCTCCTGAGGGGAAGCAGGCATTGGATTTCCCACACAGTGCCAATCGATAAAGACCTCTGTGCCAGACAGACAGGCAGGGAGATAACATAAGCCCTCCTTGTGGAGGGTCACAGCTTCCCTGCCTTTACGCCCTTTAGTAATCTCAGGCCAACAACTCAGCAGTTATCTCTGTTGCTGTCAGTGTGTGGGTAGTCACAAGCATTGACTCAAATCAACAAGCAATTTTCCTACATAACAAATGATATCCTGCCTAATGCCCTGTGTGTATTTATGAATCATAATCAGAAATATGATTCCCCATTCCAGATCTATCTACTCTGGAGCATGTCTCGTCTCAGTATTGATGGAATATTCAAAACTGAAATACCAACTTTTCCAATTGCCTCATCCTATAATATCACAATTGCCAGTAGACAAGCTTTTTGCCTCCTTAAACTAACAACTGTATAGTTGCAGTTTATGTTATATGACCAATAACATAAACAGTACAATGACAACTGAAGACTTACCAGTAACCCAAAAATAAAATGTTTTATATCTTTGGTATCGTGTGGTAATAATTGGTTCTCCTTGAAGTTGGAGGTATGATCTTGTGTTTTGAATTCTGCATGAGAACAGATTGTTTCTAGTAGAAACATGGGGCAGAGAAACTATACAATCCTGCGTAGGTGAATTTTGAAGCAGACCACACACTATGCTTAAGTAAACAGACATCTATCCAGTCTATCCAATCAATAGTGGCAGTAATCCATTGAAGTGAATGGAGAAAACTCTCGACTTCCCACACACACAGAAGAGACAGAGAGAGAGAGATTTTGAATGACGTAGTAAACACAGTCAGTTATAAATCCCACTTAGGAGGAGTACTAATGCAGGGACTTGAAAAGGGGACCATAGTTTTCTTCCACTTGGGAGAACACTATAATTGCGTGAATTCCTTCAAAATAAATGCACTGAGCCGAACACTATGGTAAAATGTGCGGGTGTAATTAAAGAATGGTGCATAGATGTGATTTCTGTGTGTAATTAGCATACACCTCCACTGTAAAATAAGGAGTTATATAGATTCTCTCGGTAAACATTTACACCTACACATACAAGGAGGCAAGCATTTAAACTAGGATTTACATGGGAGATTCTCCTGTGCCATCCCCTCCAACCTCATCTGACTCCTAACATGACTAAAGGGGGTAAAGGCAGGCAGTCTTTTCCTCCCCTTCACTCTTCTATAGGCTGCAGATGAGAGTGCAGTTATAGTTCAAATCTTCAACAATCAAATATTTTCCAGGCTTATGACATGTCATGTGTCCAGTATCACCCGCTCCATCCTTTGTTTAGGTGGTTGAAAGTGTCAAATAGGTGGATGATGTCACTATGACCAAGACGTCAGCTGGGGAAGACTTTCTAGTAAGTAAGTAAAAGGAAAAAGGTAAATTGGCTAGAACACAATAAAACAACACCTATAACCAAATAAGTAATAAGTAAGGGGGGGAGGGGGGACTAATATTAATATTATTAATATACCAAAACCTTATGATTCAAAGAGATATTGTTAGTCTTCTATGTAACCTTTTTTTGTAAAAAATAAATTAGCAATCTACTGAAAATGTATGCAAAAATACAACCACTAATAACACAGAAGGGCACGGATAAAAAGCTTGACCCCAGAACTGCATTGTGCATAGCCTGGATGGCAGGTTGGAACGACTGCCTTTCACATGAATTTGAAGATGAAACTGGGTTTAGTACATGGGTGCGCCTCAAAGGGCCAGCATCCCCAACAATCCCCTTGGTTTGCACAATAATATTCACCTCATGTTTGCCAGCTTTCTATCTTTACCCAGCTAAAGAGCCAGACGGACTGCTTTTGCTTGGACCTCTGAGCTGATCCAACTATTTTATCCCACTAGGCTGCTCTGCCAGGGAAGACACACTCACAGCAGCACAACTCTGACCTTCCTGTCTGTCAAGGGTAAAGCCTCCCCACAGCCACACATGAGACGCACTGTTTACTGTTTACCAAGTTTATAATTTAAGTGATGTCAAAAGTCAGTCTTTGTCAGGGACATTGATGGAAAGGGTTTATGTTGATAAACCGTGGTTATATTGATGAAACCCATGGGCTCTATGTTGAGTGGGTTGTCTTTTCTGCATTTGTTCTCCAGAAACGTATCTGATTTGTGCATTCCAGAATGTGATCCCCTAATTGGCTCCAATGCCCGACCAATTGTATTGCTATAGCACCATTAACAGTTGAAATCGTCTCAAGCGTTCACAGAGCCCCTTTGCTGAATCCCCCTGCGCAAGCACTAATTTGGATACATTAAGATGTATGGGATCATGCGCATCCCAATCACTACACTTGTAAACATGTCCTGTGAAATCTGCAGAAAACCTAGTGTTAACAGTTTCCCATAACTTGGTGGAATCATTTTCCAGCATTTTTACTGAACTCTGTTGTCATGGTAAGATAAATATTAGCACAGAAAATACATGACATTACTGGCAGTATTTACCAGTACTTTACTGCAAATACATGACATTACTGGCAGTATTTACTAGTACTACTGCAAATACATGACATTACTGGCAGTATTTACCAGTACTTTACTGCAAATACATGACATTACTGGCATTATTTAACATAGTTCTAAAATATTTTTAACCTCAGGTTTAAAGGACAAAGTTCGAGGGCAAACCATAAGTTGAACCCTTGTCTTTATTGTGCAACACCTTCAAAGTCAGTCATGTTAACAACTCAGTCATTCCAACCAACTACACCATGTTTTGTTTTAGAGCATGGCTTATGTGTGTTAATTATCCAAACACCGAATCTGAACCAAAGCTTTTGCAAAATGAGAAAGATGACCAGATATAACAAAGGCAAGCCCCGACGGACCCAAGGGGGCTTTGTGAGTTTCCTGGAGGAGAATAAAAACAAAGCACAGAGGGGGTTTTGCGAGGGGAAGTAGAGGGCGAGGACAAGTCCCCGCACCATCCTGCCCCCCTGCGCCGCCCTCAGCTTGGGAGGCTGGCAGCCCAATGCAAGACGCTCCACTCTGGTGTGCTTGCAATTAATGATCCTTCTGCAGGTTCACCTACGGAAACCTTGTGACGACTTTGACTTCCTCTAGAAAGTCAAGCTTTGATCATCTTCCCGGCACTCCGCCAGGGCACGCAAGGAGCCCCGGTGGAGCCGATCCGAGGACCTCACTTAACCATCCAATCGGTAGGAGCGACGGGCGGTGTGTACAAAGTAAAATTGTATTACTGTTCGGAACACTGTCACTGTATCTGGACAATTATATTAGCTTTCTAGCCAGTATTATTTTGTCGTTAATTTTATTAATCATCACACACAAACTGACAGATAGAGAGAGAGAAGCTTTCTTATGTAGTTTTGGTTATTATTTTATTTTGCTGATCACAATCGGGTCTTGATCAATCTTCGCCCAGAACCTGTAAATATCAATAAGCATCATGAGGCAAACATTTCAATATCATCAGGAAATCTTTGTGTTTCCCCAAGACTGTATTACTTTCAACATGTTTATCTTTTAATAAAGTCTAAAGTTTAAACAGATACTAACAAACTAAATTAATATTTGATAATTCAGTCTCTGGGATTATGACTCTGACCTCTACAGGTAAGATCCATTTTTGCATGTTGAGATATCAACACACCCTGAAAAGAACAGGTAAAATTAAAATGACGCTGAGAGTTTGAGGAGAATCCTACCCAGTATTCTCAGTCTGTGTGTGTCAGTTGAGTCTCTGCATCAGCTGGAGTTGTTGTGATCAAATACACACATAAACACACTTAGGTCACACAATGAATAGCCCTGTGCAGAGCCATAGAAAACAGAGTTGCGACACGCTTTGATGTCGCCGCTAGGGCTGTCACGTGGTTCATGCAAGCCTCAATAGTACCGAAGAAACCGCAAGCTGTCATTGACTTGTACGGTAGAGTGAGCTATTGCATGGTAAATATCATATCGTAAGTAACGTATGCTGTATGTAACGTATTTTAGTGTGTTGTGCTTTTGAGCTGTGGGGTTAAACATGGGAAGTACTGCATTTATTACTTTTGAATAATAATAATAATTAGGGTGACCATACGTCCTCTTTTTCCCGGACATGTCCTCTTTTTGAGACCTAAAAAATGCATCCGGCAGGGTTTCCCAAATCGTCCGGGATTTAGCCTTGCTTCTGTTCATAGTAATTTTGGCAAATCACCCGGGTGTTGGGAACACACCAGCGACAAATGACTTTTCACACAACATATAAAAAGTACCATATGCTATATATACCCTCGGAATGGCCAACCTATCTCGGTCATGGTGTGTATTATTTTGTAGAAAGAAAATAGTCAGTAGCAATCTATAACACAATTATATGCTTATCCTACATAAACTATGGAAACTATTAAAAAAACTATTAAATTAAATGAATCATTTCTTATTTCCATTGGTATTGTTGTCATATACAGATATGCAATGATTTGTGAGTAATATTTTGTTGTCCAATGTCAAGTCTCTATTTTATCATGTGACGAGACGATCTAATTTAGACGCAAAATCTAAACGTCAAGACCTAGAGGCAAAGTACACAGGCAAGCACTTTTCAAACATAAAGGTGGTGATGCATAATATTCTTTTTCAATGGAAAGGATAGCCAGCCAATTCAGCCTCTCCTGCTCCATGCGGCCCCTCAGGTAGGTCTTTTTGAGTTTCAATTTGGAAAAAAGATCACTCGGCTGTTGCCACTGTCACAGATGTCAGAAACACCGAAGGTGGATTTTAGGGAATGATAATCCACAATTAGCATTTTGGCAAATTGGGAGACTACGGACTGCTAGGCAATCTGCTCCAAAACAGGCCCTGAATGATAGGACGCCGCCGAGCGCCTGTTTCATTGTATATGTGTTTTTCAGATGTTGGTAAAGCTGCTGTGCCGCCGCAACAAATCGTGCCTTTCATAAAAGTGTTTTTAAAGAACCTTTCAGCACTTTGACCGTTTGTTTACGTTAGTGTGTCAGAGTGCTATTGTTGATAGCTTTCTTTTTTACATGTGTACTTTCCCAATACAATAGCCGAAGTAACTAATTCGACTGTAGAATCCAACACATTTCTGGTAAAATATATTGTTAGATACATTAATATTAAGACATTAATATTAATGAGAGGGAGGCCAGCTATCAGAGTTTGTTGTTGCTTTATCTTTTGCAAAAGGAGAGATGACACAATGGATTATACATAATTACAACATAGGAAAGTTTAACTATTATAAATATATACGCCCAATGTGTGTGTGTGTGTGTGCGCGCCTCTTAACTAGTAAATAGCGTGCACTAGGGCCCTTGATAATAGCATGCACGAGGGCCTACCCCCCCCCCCCCCCCCCCCCGACCGTCACCGCTGAAGTGTCCTCTTTTTCACCAACTCAAATCTGGTCACCCTATAATAATACACTTTTGGAGGGAAAAGTTCGTGTTCGCTTGCCTATGTTACTTACGTGAGTGGTGCTAACCTTACTAGGTTGTTCTGCATTTGCACTTAGATAAACAAGTTACCATCTAACTTGTACTGTTAATGGACTCTAAGCAATTTTGTTAAATATCAGCTTTTCCAAAGTACTTTTTATCTTTATTACCAAGTTTAGTTATTTTGAAAGGACATTAAACGACATTACATTTTAGTTATTATTTGGGACATGCATCAGAACCATGGAGATTTTCATACGGAGCCATGTATCAGATCTATCAAACAGCCACTAATTATGACTGAATATGTCAATACAGTCAATAGTACCAAATCTAACTCTACAAGCAACTATTCACACTTGCTATTTATGTCAGAACTGATGAGCTGGAATAATAATATGGACTGGAATAGACCAATACACAAGCAAACAAGATATTTTATTAAAGTTCCATTCACACCCTTCTTATGCTTTTCATCTGTATTGATATAAGCCTGACTCAGAGCAGGGAACAGAGAAGGGAAGGCCACACGCAGAGTAGCTATGTATGTATTAGTTATTAAATGAATCAAACTGAACAGAAGTCAGTAAAGTCAGTATTGGAGTTGGAAAATAAAAGTGTAAGCCGTCAATATAACGCGGTGCAGTGAATAAGCAAACAAAATCCAAAATCGGTGCGGGAGAGAGACAGAGCAGCTGCGGACCCCCTCCAGTCTCGTCTGAAGCGCTTTTAAAGGTCCAGACCAGGAAGTAATTAGCGCGACTCCAAGCACCTGCGCCCAGCTCACCTGTAGGAATCACACAGCACACAGACAGGAGAAGGAGCCAGGCAAAGCCGTAAAAAAAAGTAAACAGGGTCAGGGAAAATGGTTAGATAACACAGCAGTTAGCGCTTAATCTTTACTTGATATAACACATTGCCAGCATCATATCAATGGGTAATATAGGTGAGATAGACTGCTAGATAAACAGATAGACAAATGAGAGAACTTTGAGATTAAAGGTGATAAAAACAACAACAGAAAACTTTGAAGTAAGTAATGGCCACAGAGGTTTTATGATAAATGTTCTAAAATTTCAAAGGGCATTGTACACCTGAATGTAAAGAAGACTTATGACATCATTACCTCCTGGCAGTTACACTTTGTGAACAACCAATTCATAGACAAAAGAGGCACACGGAAGTTGAGGCCATATGCTGTCCCAACCATCTTCGTCCATCGCCCCAAGCCCAAGAGGAGGAAAACACCTTTGAGGATGGCTCTGTAGTCCTGTAGACTTTAAAACATGATGACCACACGTACTGCATAAAATCAAACCTTGGTATGATACCAGTGAAAACAGTCTTTCCACAGTTTTTCCCATTCCATGCATTTAAAAAACAAGCTATTGTCAACAGACTTGTACATTTCCCTTCTTCTAGGGATGTAGTGTAGGTGGCATAAATACATAACTTCAACATTATTACAGATACTGAGGGAGAAATTGAGCATCAGTGGTATTATTTTGGTAATGTTTTAAAACCTAACAATCAAAACAACTTTACATAATAATGTCACCTGACAACAAAAAGTTAACAGACTTATCACGTTAATTACCTCACGAAATGATCACGTTAATTACCTCACGTTAGCCTCCGTTACCAAGCTTTCAGTTAGGTCCATAAATCCATTACATGTTTAACATCAACATCGACATTTCAAGCAAACCAAATGTAAAAAATAACGATGTCTAAGAGTATACTACTGATAGCTAATGCTTAAAAGTGTGAAAACCGTTGCTTTTATTTCATCAACTTACCAGGAATTGTTCTTGATGCGCCGTTGAAATGAAGGGGGCTCCGTTGGAATTTTGGAACTTTTGGCGTCTCCATAACCCGGAAGTGTCGTCCGCCATTTTTTTACAACGGGAGTCAATGGAAGTGTCGCAACTCTGTTTTCTATGGCTCTGGCCCTGTGTAAGAAAATTAAGTCCATTATCATTTCCTGTTTTTTAAATTGAGAGAGGTAACCCAATCGAAAACAATTGGCCTTCCTCTGTACTCTTAGGGCCTGATTTACTAACATTGTGACCGCAGCTTAATCTGCGGTCGCACGTTAACGCACAGTGTTTTTCCGCATTTTCCGTGGTATTTATCAAACCAGATCCGCGCTGGGCAATCATTATTTAGCTCACCGTTAAAAGACGTGAGGAATCGCTTGCAAGTTACTGCCACCATGGAGATTCGAGGGAGAAAAAACTAAGGTTCAGCGAAGAGGAGATAGATATATTGGTTCACGTTCGCTCAATCACTGAACCTGTTTCAATGTGCACGCGGTTGTATTGTTGTTCTGCCCGCCATCACCTACAGCGAGATGTTTAAAAGAACACGATTATAAAGAATATACTATTGGTGTCTATTATAACAATATAGATGTGTACATGGCGAGATTAATACGTTCTACAAGGGACATGGGTTCACTACAATATATCCCCACTGAAACAAATACATTTACCAAGTAGCCAGGCCTCTCCAAAATCACCGTTGCTCAATCATGGATAGATGGCACTATTCCGGAAGATAAAACTGTCATGGACAGATCCAGGGTATTTGGCTACCACGTAAGTAATGGTCATGTTGGCATCACATATGACCTGGACATTCATTGAATATGTGTGCTTTCTGTTTCGGTAAATGTGTTTGTGGATTGAAGGTGGGACTGTTTGCATGTGGGTGCAATCAATGGCTCCAATTACGTTCGGAAAGTTTAATTTCAGCTATCGTAGTGGGGAAATGTATATTGACCAGTGCGCCGTAGCAATGCGTCGAGTTCCTCGGTGAATATTTGGCTGAGTGAAGGCTGAGATATACCAACTGCAGATTCTATAACTGTTTGAAATTATCCGGAGGCCAATATTTGCAAATTTTGCCAGGAGTTTAACAACTGATGGAATGGAATGTGATCGCCGGGTGGAGGGTTCGATGTCGTGTCTGATCTGGTCCAGTAATTGAAGTATTGCGTGGCTGGTTAACCTGTACCTAATGATTTGTGGTTCGCTTAACTGAAAAAGTGTTATACAAGTTGAAAAAATTATTTCTGTGCGCTGTCTCTGTCTTCTTTCTTCGCCTTGCTCTTATACAGTGGGGAAAATAAGTATTTGAACCCCTGGCGATTTCACGTTTGGCCACTTGCAAAGAAATTTGTGATCTATAATTGTAATGGTAGGTGTATATTAACAGTGAGAACAGAATATCAACAAAAAAATCCAGAAAAATGCATTTTATAACATTTATGACTTTATTTGCATTTGATGCAAAAAATAAGTATTTGAACCCCTAGCAAAACTGACTGACTAAAATGACTTAGTACTTGGTGGAATAACCCTTGTTGGCAAGCACAGACGTCAGACGTTTCTTGTAGTTGGTCACCAGGTTTACACACATCTCAGGAGAGATTTTGGTTCACTCCTCTTTGCAGATCCTCTCCAAATCTTTAAGGTTGCGTTTTCAATGGGAGGGAATGAGGTTCAAGCCCAATATTCCACGTTACATGGCCCCATCCATAGTCCCCTTGATCCGGTGGAGTCGTTCTGTACCCTTGGCAGAGAAACAGCCCCAAAGCATAATGTTTCCACCTCCATGCTTGATGGTGGGTATGATGTACTCTTGGGGTCATATTCGGCATCCCCCCCCCCCCCCCCCCCCTGTCAAACACGGCAAGTCGAGTTGATGCCAAAGAGCTTGATTTTGGTATCATCTGACCACATTCTGTCTCCCAATCCTCCTTAGAATCATTCAAATGTGGCTCAATGGCAAACTTCAGATGGCCCTGTACATGCGCTTCCTTGAGCAGGGGGACCTTGCCGTGCTGCAGTACTTCAAAAAATTACGGCGTGGTTTGTTGCTAATGGTTTCTTGGTGACTGTGGTCCCAGCTGCCTTGAGATCATTCACAAGCTCCGCCTGTGTAGTTCTGGGCTTATTCTGCACCTTTCGAATGATCACTGATACCGGACGAGGGGATATCTTGCATGGAGCCCCAGACCTAGAGCGATTAACATTTGTTTGGTGTTGCTTCCATTTATGAATAAACACACCAATAGTTGTCTGCTTCTCACCAAGCTGCTTGCCAATGGTTTTGTAGCCCATTCCAGCCTTGTGCAGGTCTACAATCTTATCTCTGACGTCCTTGCACAACTCTTTGGTCTTGCCCATGGTGGTGAGGTTGAAGGTGTGAAGTATGATTCTTTGGACAGGTTTCTTTTATAAACGTCACCAGTTGAGATCAGGCGTACCTTGTTAGACCTAATGAGGACTAATCTGTGTGCTTCTTGGGCACATAACTGGTCATTGTGAGCCAGCATTCTTGCTGTTTGCTTGGGGGTTCAAATACTTATTTTTTGCATCAAATGCAAATAAAGTCATAAATGTTATAAAATGCAGTTTTCTGAATTTTTTTGTTGATATTCTGTTTCTCACTGTTAAAATACACCTACCAATACAATTCTAGATCACACAATTCTTTGCAAGTGGCCAAACTTGCAAAATCGATAGGGGTTCAAATACTTATTTTCCCCACTGTAACTGCTGCCATATCAACGTTTTCAGAGTCAGACTCAATGGAAATGCGCTTCCTGGTTAAGACGTGCTTTTATGAGGCGGAGAATTAGCCCGCAAATTAGCACTGCACGAAAACCAAGATTATCGGGCCCGTAAACGCTGTGATACACCCGCGAATGATTAGCATTCATGGTTGATCACGGACATTCCCCCGAAATATCCGTCTGCCGCAAGTCATCGGAATTTCCCAGGAAGGAACCAAGAGGGGAGGGGGGGCAATGTGGTACTTCTCACCTCCCGCTGCAGAGGTGCGAAAGACTCTTATTAGCATATTGAGTGTAGCCTCACACACAATACAGCCATTGGTTGAAAATGACCAAGATTTAAAATGAAACTGTCTTGTGATTGGGGAAAGAGATTCTTCCCTATTGGTCACTTTCAACTGACAAAATCGTAGCCCCTCCCATTCACAGCTATTGCCTCATAAAAACGAAATGAATAATTTATGTATAATAATATTATAATAATATACTAATAATGGTTATATATGAAATTAATGAATTTCTTATTAATCATTTAAATAATCATAATCATAGTAGGCCTAATAGAAAGGCAGTTGCTTTAGACAAATCGAGCATTGAAGACCTTAGTCAGGAATTGAAAACCAAAGCTTTATTTACAAAGACAAACAGACATTACATCTGAGAAGAAAACCAACGAGAAGAAAAAAACAGCAGCAGCAATAACAGTGACACATCACTGGGACTTTTTTTTTTTTTTTACACGGCTTTAATACTGGCGGAAATGTCTCTTTGCAGCCTCAGAGTCATACACCGGTGGTGGTAGTCTTGGCGACGGTGTGCCGACACAAAGCCTTCTGTGGTGCGTCAGCGCATATCTGGGGTCCAGGTCGAGTCTTCCCTGCAAAGTCGCACACAGGTCAGAGAGCTCGTTGCTCCTGAAAGCAGGCTGCCGCACGATCCAGCCAGTTCCCCACTCGTCTGTGCCATCCTCTTCATCGGACATCAGGTCCAGAGTTACGTCCTCCCATAGGTCCATTTCGTCCCTCGTCAAGACAGTCATCCTCGCCTCCAACAGCTGTAAAGATAAACCAAATTAGTGCCGCTGTGCTGACACAACAATAACGCATATTTCTGTACTTCGTCCATCAAATGTGTTTAACGTCCATCAAATGTGTTTAACGGCTGGGATGTACATTTGCTTTTAAAGGACATTGTTTCTGATGCAAAAACGTCACATTTTATTAACACGATTACATAGGACCATGCGCTGCAATTACTGTAGCCTACAGCTGATCTAATCCTTATCAACCTGGCCGCTGCCTGAGCTGCAAGGCTTGGCTGGCTGTACCGGTAATTTCTCCGGACAGTCTCGTAATACGTCTTACAAGCCGCTGGAAAATAAATAATTAAGTTAAAAGTTAGAGTTAGGCTAAGTTAAAAGTTAAATAACAGATAACATCGTTGTGCTACCTCAGATGCCACAGATAACAACAAACTGAAAACAAAAGTAATATATAAGGTCACTTACTTAAAATAATTCCAGGGTCCACACCACTCATGTCCGGACATTGGGACAGGCTGCCACCAAATCCGTTGTGACTGCCGTGTTATGCGGTGAGCTCAATCTGTGAAAAACAAAATGTCAATAGTTTAGTTGAATGATAGAGAATGAATGATACACCGACTTTAGCTGAACAGATCCAGTATGTCTTTAAATCTCACCCTTGCATTTGGTCATATTGCATGGCGTTATCCTCTCTGTTGTGTAAACGCCTCAGTTTCCTGTAGTAGTAGCCTACAATACACATTTTCAGAGTTAGGCTAAGCAACAGGCATGGACAGTCTGGCACGTTTCACAATGATTTCCCTGAATAATGTACATTGCTTGCGGGCAAAGTCTGAGGCCTTGTATATCTGTAAGAAGAAATCACCTAAAAATAAATAGACTTACGGCGATTTTTGGTTTATGCGCTCTTCGTTTCCTGGGCGGCGCTGGACAGCTGCAGCTGTGATGCGGCGATAGGAGATTCCCGTTGAGAGGGAACTGGAGTGGAGAACTGGAGACGTCTTTGCATTGGCATTCTGGCAGCAGTTTAAATTCCGCGTTTCAGGTTGAAATTGTTGGCGGGAGTGATCTCATTTGTCTCGCGAGACCGTTCGTGCGCCCACGACGCGTGTGTTTGGACGATGGCTATTAGTCAACAAATAAATCTAAAGTACCTGACACATAAGCTTGGGAAAAATATGGAATTATAATCTTTTTATGGAGGTCTAAATTGCTGTGGACAAAGCTGCATGAAGAATATACAATGTATGATTTTGAGTATATTAGTGCAGCTATCTTTAAAACAGACATTGGTATTTATACAGTACATAATCACTTGTGTGTCATCCTTTTCTAAAGTGCCAACACTCAATTACACTGTAAAAAGTGGTGCTGGGTAAAAGTTAATTGCACTAGATTAAAATGTAAAGATTTACTCAATTCAATGTAGCTTTTGATTAAACAAACTAATATTGTGTTCAGAAAACTGTAACGTGTCTTAGAAAACTGTAACGTTCTGCCAATCTCTCCATTCCATAAGATTATCTTGGATGAGCATGACAGATGTGCTTTGCGAACAATGTATCACCAGATGTACCCTAACAACTGTATAATTGAGGTTGACTGTTTTAGCATGACATGCAAAAGGGTATCATATCTCAATGTAAATTACTCCATAGAAGGATCTAGAGCAAAGAGATCAGCGTATAATAAGTGGTGTGCCAACACTAACAGTTTTGAGGTGCCCATCATTGACCCTCTATCTGAACCAAGACCAGCTGTTATAAAGCAGTTCTTAGTTGTTAATGTCATGACAAAAAGTACAACATGCAAACATGTAGCTAAAGTTTCTAGGCTTAATCCCCATCCTGACAGACATTTTTATGGAAAGCCAGTAGAAGTTTGGAGTTTGCAGGGAGCAGACACCACCCACCCAGCATCGTTCCTCCCTATAGAACGCATTGCTGGGAGATGTGTTGTACACACATCCACTGTGCAGTTAAGCAAGACAATAGGAAAAGGTTACTGTTGTCATGCCACTCTGCACACTGGCTGAAATGTAGCATATTAAGTGCTAAATCCTGTAGGATGACACAGAGCTCTGTAAACTTTGCTAATGACAATTTGTAAATATTTTCAAAAGATATACAAATGAGAAATTATTTTCTTGTGTTCCCTTCCTTTTCTCTGACTGTAATCATACTAATTACCAAGCTGATAAAAGATGGTAAAAGCTGGCCTTATTTGCATTTGTATAGCTCACAGCATTGCCTTTACCAGGGGAGGGCATAACAAAACCTAGGCCTGGCCAAGGGGAAGGGGGGGGCCTTTCACACCAATGTGGGCTTCTACGGCAATACACAGGGTCGAAAACTGTCGTAAATCCCACATTTCATGCAGTGTAGAGACGTGCGCTCGCCAGGCAGTTTTAGTAAATACCACGCAATACATCATTAGGCGCACTTAACTTCTCTCCTCCCATATATTTGCACTTCACGCCCACGTTTCTTATACCCTCCGACCTCGTTGCGCCTCACACCCACAAAGCGTAAAAATGCGCCTCTACTCAAATGCGCCTCCTTTGTAAATACCGTTTTATGTTCACGACCGCTATTTTACGCCTGAAATGGGCGCAATCCTGTTAGTAAATCAGGCCCTTTATCGATAATTGGCTTGGTCATTGGATTGTTGGAAAACATGTTGTCACCCAGTCATACACAGAAAGGTATACCTGATTAAAACATAAATCAATAGTCTGTAATTATCACAGCCAATGAATACATGCAGGACTTCATTGACTTTAGAAAGATAAATTGTGCCAAAATCCCCTGCAATATTCTTCACATTCTTATGTGAAGAATATTGCAAGGGATTTTGGCAAAATGTTTTGGGCCGCTACCCACATGGTAAGGTGTATTGCTCATTTCACGAATGCACAATCCTTACATGTAGCTAGTTGTCAAGGTGACTAATCAGTCTTTCAAACGATATAAAATACCAATTGGTATTATTAAAGGGGAGGAATAATCGATCAAAATAACATTTCCAAACTTTTTTTGAGGAGTTTATTTATGTAGATTCTCCTTTTCTGGCTACATTTTTTAAAGAGTTGCCCCTCCCCTGCACACCTCACCTGTACTAAACCACAATCAGGTGTAATGCAGGCAGGTGTATTCTTTCAGCCTGACTGAGGGCTCAAGTGAGAAGAATGAACATGGCTATTTAGTCTCTACCATGGACATTCAGTCATGGCGCATGGCAAGCTTGATCTGTGTTCATTAAAAATGCTAATAAGGATAATGTATATTGGACCATCCAAATAAAGTGTGACTGAAGAAATTCGTACCCATAATTGGTGTCAGCCAAAACTTTCGCACTCTTATTTTTTTCTAACAGTAATTAGCAAAGCCCACTAGCACTAAAACTAGGGAGAACTAAGGGTGGCTTTACACGACAACGCTCCCGGGTGAAACCGACAAAATATTTGATCAGATGTGCCTTTTGTTTAGATGGCGACAGCGTTTTTGGGGCTTAAAAACGCAAAAAAATGAACCCACCCTCCAGAGTGGAATTCTTAAAAACGCTCCACCGTCGCGTTCCCGTCTAAAGGGTTGAAAACGCAAAAGTGTGCTCTGAGCTGCTCACTCTGGCTATCCTCGCATACGCGTTGACATCATATCCATGTGCATACAGCCAAACAACAACAAACATGTCGGATTACTTCCATCAGTCGGAGATTCAAGCTGCTTTGATATCTATCCAGGAGTCATTTCAGCAAATTAGCCGAGTAATCACAGATAAAACAGAACAGAGAAGGCGCATTAATTACACTAGGTCTCGAAGCTTGTCTGTTCTATCCCTTGTAGCCTACGTCGCTTTGGCCAAAGGCGTTTGCTAAATGACTAAATGTAAATGTACACGAACACTGCAAATGTAAGTGAATGAATACATAAATAAGCACCCAATCGCGTTAAAATAGCCATAGTGGAATAGAATGGACACATATACATCCTGCAGTAGGTACCTCCACGTCTGCACCGTTAAATTCAATTTCACACACTTTTGCGTCACCGTCTGCATGCAGATTTCCACCCAAAGACTCGTCTAAACGCGAAATAAAAAGTGGGAACGCAACGCCACTTTTGCGGTTTGCGTTCAGATCGTTGTCGTGTAAAGCTAGCCTAAGTGGGGAAAATTGTTGCCACAATGTACTTATGTCCTTGTGATGAATCAAAATAAATGCTACTTGCCGCTACTTGCCGACAAAAACTCCATCAAACTCGGCATCTTTTTTCCTCACTCACTCATATTTACCCAAACAGTATGTGTTACTCCCCCTGGTGGCTCGGAGTAGAAGGATGTAACATAAGGCAACAGATTCAGCAAGTGAGGGTGTAGTCACACAAAACCAGGACCCAATATGGACTGTCAGTGGCACCCAAGAAAAGAACATAAATAAACCCACCTCATTGCCAGGTGCTTAGCACCGAAAAGAACAGCGGGTGGTGCTCACTCTAACCTTGGGTATTAACAAGAAGTAAACCTACGTGTGTGTAATATGTAGACCCCAGGGTATCTAACCTATCCTCATTTGTCCCTGTGCGTACAAAAAAAAGAATTAACAAAAGACAAAACAAAAGTAGGCTGCTTACAACTAAAGTAAATGGTTTAACAAAGGTGTTATGACTAAAGATAAATCAATAAACAAGCAAAACCAACCAGGGTACTGTTCGGCGACGCTCGCTAAGCGGTTTAGCGAGCTAGATTCCAGGCTAAAAAAAGAGGACGCCCCTTTAACGAGTTTGCCGAAGCAACTTCTTATCAATAACCATGGTAATTAATCGCTTAGCACTAACCTGCTCCAGGGCAGGCTAACCAAAGTTTAGCTGGCTAAACTTGCCACACCCACGTCAAAAGGAGGGATCCCATTGACAAGGAGTCATATTTTAGTTTGATTAGCGTAGGAAGAGTTCTTTGCGATCGCCAAGAAGATCCATTTCTCCATCATGATGAGTTCTTGTATGAGCGCTACCGATCCACCCGACAAGGAATAATTAATTTAAAAGACCTTCTCGAGTCATTTATTGCATACAACCACTGTCGAACATTGAATGTCTTCACTTTCGAGTGCCTTCATTTTTGTAATGTCGGCGATGCGGAGAACAAAGCACTCATGATTATATGACATTGGTACAGTTGATAAACCAGAAATAATTTTCATTCGCAGCCTGAGACGTGATTTTTAGTTTGCACATGAATAGCCTAACGTTTTCTTTGATCCCAGGAAATTTGAGCACATAACCCATCTCCATTACGGAGATATTGGCTAAAGTTGTTTTACCTACTTTAACTTACATCATTGCAAACGCTTAGTTTTGCAAACGTGTCTAGTTTTTGTGCAGTAGTGAATGGTGGATGGTGGAGGTGGATGGTAAGGTAGATGCATGATAAGAAGAGAGAAATAAACACAATTTATTTGTATCGCTTCAATTTATTGAATTTCTCACATTTAGTCATTTAGCAGACGGTTTTATTCAAAGCGATTTAAAACTACAATTCTTACGAAGGTGAGGGGAGTCGAACTAGTGATCTGCTGCATGCAAGTCATACGCTCTACCCGCTGCACCAAAGTCACATGTTTGGCATGAGAAAAGATATTACTTCTGAGACAGCCTATAGACAGTTTCTTTAATGCTGTCGCAGCAGTGTTGAATTTTGACATGATTATGGTCTTGAATTCTTCATGGTCATGGTCATATCCTGCCTCAGCAGAGAAAATAATTAGCCTTTTTCTTTGAGTTTAGACTATGGTGCCGTTATAAATATCATGGTTTTGGTGATCGACCTATACTGCCTTTTGAAGAGGGACGTGCACGCGCAATTTAGCTGATGATTTTAGCCTGGGACAAATTAACGAGAGGTTAAAATAAATTAGCGCCCGTCGCCAGACGGGCTTAGCCTGTTCTCAATTAGCGAGCTAGTTAATCTCCAGTCGCGAGCTAAATTAATTATCTTAGCTTCAGTTGTACGCCGAACAGGGCCCAGCGCTCTGCCACAGCTCAATACAAAAGCAAAAACACTGTCTAACACAACAAAGGACTATTTAAAGGGGAATGGCTGATAGGAGATCCGGAACAGGTGTGGTGATGATTAATCATTGGAACCAGGTTCGCTGAGAAGGAGGAGAATGAAAACAGTAGGAGGAGACAGAACAACAACACAAAACAGAACTCAACAAGAGCAATTCGAGATTTCTGACCATAGATATCTTAGATAAAGGCTAGATGGATTATGGCGGACTCTTGAATGTCCGCACAGGAGGCCATTTTGAGGACAGTATGCTTCCGGTAGGGATCAGTAGTACGTTAGGTAACGTCAGTGATCTTCACAATCGTTTACACTCTTATCTCGCGGAAATTTTGATGGATTTACATATGATTTGATTTACAATCGTCATTACCTTGGTAATAATTCTGCATGCTTGAACATGTTGAAATGTGCAGCTTAATTGTGTATCACGGCTATTGTGTATCAGTCATTTTACATCAATTGCCGAGTTATTGTTCTTTCTTTTCAATATAACTTAAGTTGCACATAATAAAACTGAAGTTGCACATGATTTCCAATCGGGTTGGTTTGTTAAACATCTTACAGTATGATTTCGACAGGAAATTGCTGACTTTATTGCCAATGAAGATGCCAGAATTTTGTGCAACCTGCTCTATTGAACACTCCCTTGAAACGAGACCTGTCAGAGACCTGTCAATGTTATTTTCATATGAAAACCCATGTTTATAATTCTTCATAAGTATGTAGTGCCATAAGAAATATCTTACGTTTATAACAAACCAACCCGTTTGAAAATCGGTTGAAAATTGAGCAAGTTCTGGTTATTTAAAAAGTACCACTACCAACACAATGTTAAGGGGGAGTGAGCTATACTGTCCTCAAAATGGCCGAAATGTGCGGACATTCGACTCCGTCGGCCAGAAACGCAGGCAGGATATCTAGCCTTTATTATAGATATCTATGTTTCTGACCTCCAGCAAGGAGGACATTTTCACAAGAGGTGGATCCAGATCCGGATCATCCTGAAATTTTAATGGGGATGTCCAAGGACCAAGATCCACCTCTTGTCAAAATTTCAGAAAGATCCGCCCAGTAGTTTCTGAGAAATCTTTTCCACAGACAGACAAACAGACGGACAAATAAATTAACGGACCCGATCGCATAACCTCCTTGCCGGAGGTAATAAATGTAGACCTACAACATACTGTACGTAACAGTATGTGCGACATTTTTTGGTTTTTTTTAACATACGACTGAACATTCCAGAAGGAATATTTACTACCTTAAAGGCATTGGTAGCAGGGCACACCTGGGTGAATTTTTGACGGGTTCCCCTCATATGGTCTGAAAGAGGAGTTAGGAGTTCTTGCTTTTCTTTTGTAAAACTTGGTGTCAGCAACTTTGTGAAAATTATTTGGCAGAAAACTTTTATTTAGGAACTGAGCGTAAGCGTAATTTTGTGGTATTCATCGTGGTGAAAAGCTTTATGAATATGGACCCTGAAGTTTGGTACATTTCTATGCCCTGGTATATGTGAAAGACTTAAACTATATGTAACCTGCGTTGTGTTTTGAAGCTTGGAATAACTTGGTATCCAGGATGGATGGAGATGTTTATTCGTAGTTATCTGGTCAATGGGTTATAAAAATACACATCATCATAAACTTTGGCACTATTTGGTCCGCCTGCAGCAGTTACTTTTCCTCTGCTTTGTATTCTAATTCTAATCACTAAAACAGTATGTACATAAATAAACTCGATATCATACGACACTATAACACAAAGCATACAGTTCTTGAACACTCCATCCAGAATTATATCACGCAGAACAGCGCTTATCATCAGTCAACATCACACTCTTGTGGTGTAAAAGAGGTACTGCAGATGGCATGCCACACGAGGTTACCGGCTAGTCATTACCAGGCCAAAATGCTAGCATAGCCACCATTATAATTTCGCAGCATCTTAAACATTTTACCCACGAAACAAACAAACATTCCAATAAAAACGTAATCTTTACCTGGTCAATGGGTTATAAAAATACATATCATCATAAACTTTGGCACTATTTGGTCCGCCTAGACAAAATAAATTGAAACAAGTACAAATTCCATTAGCCAAACGTGGTTGATGTTCAAACGAAAATGGAAAGTCCAATAAAACTTAAAATACAATTCTAATTATCATAAAACGGTGATTGGAATGATTACTAAATTACAACACAAAAATATACATTTAATTGGCACATGTAAGAAAAATATAAAAGGAATTATTTAAATGATTTTGGTGCGAACACAATTTGCCCAACCTACCTGCAGCAGTTACTTTTCCTCTGCTGCAGGACAGGATATGCTTCAACCTTCAGAACGATAATTCAAAATAAAAGTCACAACCCAATGACGCAGGATTTAACCTTTACCTCTAACCTTTATATAGAGCCCCGTTACATACACCCCCCTTAAATTCTGCTACATTGGGGACATATCGGAGAATTACTAATACACAAGAGAAGAGAAAAAAAATGAAAGAGAGAAAAAAAACTAGAATGTCACTAAAAGTATTAAAAGCTGTCGATTAAAAAATCCTCCAAACTAAGGAGTACTTAAAGAATGGAATTGCGCCTTACCCCAGACTGAAAGTAGACCCAAGAGATGCCTGTTACACCTCAATTGCTGCTATTCTATATACTTATCTCTAACTGTTTCTTAGTCAGCTCAGACTGACGAGAAGGACTCCTGATACTAGGACTGGTATTTTAAAACAAGCTCTATACATGAGAAAGAAAAGAGTTCACTGTGAACTCTGACTGGTCAAGCACCTGCTCATTCATCTCACAAATTAGTCTCTTTGGTGGGTTGATAAGTCTGCCTCGTCTTGTTCGGGCAACTGTGTTCTCAAAGCCGCGGGGTTGTATGCACACAGCAAGCTCATCTGGGCCTGTAGCTTCATAGATGGGCACTACTGGTTGAGACTCAACATCGGGTGGCCCACTGTCTGCAGGGGGAACATTACTGCTGTTCTTCCTCGCTTCAGTCATTATGCCACTAGCTGAGTCAAGCGGCTCCGACACACACTCAGATACATCAAGCACTTCAGAGAGGCGAGTTTGATGATCCTCCATCTCAAAATGGTCATGGCTAGAGAGCACCCAGTGCGCAGTTCGGTCACCGCTGCCATCTTCCTCATCTGGAGGGTTGACTTCAGAGACCACCTCGTCACCGCCATCCATCTCGACTGGAGGGTTGACTTCATGGACCATCTCATTACTGCCATCCATCTCGACTGGAGGGTTGACTTCATGGACCATCTCATCACTGCCATCCATCTCGACTGGAGGGTTGACTTCATGGACCATCTCATCACTGGTATGGTTTTCTTGTCCATCGTCAATCGGTAAGAAGTTCACAGGAAGCAGTAGATTTCGATGGATTACCCTCAGTTTGTCTGAGTTGATGTCTTTGATCTTGTAGACATGGACATCAGGCTTAACAGCTACAACTTCATACAGAGCAGACTCCCATTTGTCAGCTACCTTCCTTTTACCTCTTTCACCTCTGTTTGCAACGAGCACTCTGTCACCAACGGCAATTGGCGAACCCTTGATCTTCCTGTTGTAGAGCCTGGCGTGTCGATTCTGCTCTTTTTGACTGTGTTTCTGTGCAATCTGAACCGCTTCACGCAAATCTTTCCTCAGGCGTGACACAAACTCATTGTGGTCTACCACATCATCATCAGAAAGTACATGTTGGAACAGGATGTCAACTGGAAGACGAGGGACTCTGCCAAACATGAGATAGAAAGGTGCAAAGCCTGTTGTCTCATGCTCTGTGCAATTGTAGCAGAAGGTGAGAAGCTGTAGCATCTGAGGCCATTTGGCTTTGGACTTAGGAGGCAACGTTCTTATCATGGATCCGAGAGTCCTGTTGAATCTTTCAACCACGCCATTGCCCATGGGGTGGTACGGTGTTGTGTGAGACTTTTCGACGCCTGAAAGAGTCAACAGCTCCTTGATCAGCTTGCTCTCAAAATTCGCTCCTTGATCAGAATGAATTCTCTTCGGAAAACCGTAGACAAGAAAGAAGTCATTCCAAAGTCTTCGAGCCACTTGCTTGGCTGATTGATTCTTGCATGGGAATGCATGAGCCATTTTGGAAAAATGGTCAGTCACAACAAGCACATCCATGGACTTCCCATCACTGACCTCCGCAGACCAAAAGTCGATGCAGACCAGCTCCATTGGCTCTGATGTGCGGATGCTTTCAAGTGGCGCGCAAGCATTGGGCTCTGGCGTCTTCCCGACAACACAGCGATGACAGTTCTTCACATGATCATCAATGTCTCTTTTCATGCCAACCCAGAAGAATCTCTGCCTTGCTAGAGACAGCGTTCGGCTCTTCCCTTGATGACCGGCTGCATCATGAATCCCCTCAAGCACTTGAGCCTTGAGAGAGCTGGGTACCACAAAGAGAAAAAGTCGTCTGC
Source organism: Sprattus sprattus (assembly GCF_963457725.1). Taxonomy (NCBI): domain Eukaryota; kingdom Metazoa; phylum Chordata; class Actinopteri; order Clupeiformes; family Clupeidae; genus Sprattus; species Sprattus sprattus. The sequence continues at coordinate 31,512,202 of NC_137928.1, read as the reverse complement.
TTGTGTTTTGGTCTCTTCTCGTCTTGCACAGTAAACCATCGTGGATAACCAGCTTGTCCCAGTATTTTACCAGCTGACGCACACTGGGGGGCTCATTTGCTCTCTCAGTCTTAGATGGCTTTCGTCGTCTCTCGATGTAGTAGAGGACTCTGCCGATGGTGTCATCCTGCCCTTGCTGGTCTACGAGGCTACTGTGAGGAAAGGGGGAGTTAGCCTGCGGCAGTTGGGGAATAGATGGACTCGCACCCATGACTTCACTCAGGCCACCAGTGGAATGAGCATCCAGAACGGCTGAGATATCTGGAGCTTCGACTGACCCAGTGCCTGAGGCTTCATTGTCGGATGTGTTGTGTGGATCTTTGCCTGATCTAAGAACCATCTGATGATTGTTGGTGTACTTGAAGGCATGTTGCACTGTGTCATCCACAACACCACTGACATTCCTCAAGAGTGACAGATATGGCTCTGTGATCAGGCGGTGGCCTATGCAAGACTGGACGAATGGTTCTCTGCTCAAAGCATCAGCAACAATGTTTCTGGGCCCTGGAACATACTTAATGTCAAAGCTGTAGGATGCAAGTTTGGCCACCCACCGCTGCTCACAGGCATCCAGTCTGGGCTTTGTCAAAATGTATGTCAAAGGGTTGTTGTCAGTCCACGCTGTGAAGTGGCGTCCCTTTAGCCAATGGCTGAACTTTTCACAGACAGCCCACTTCAATGCAAAGAATTCCAGTCTGTGAGCAGGGTAGTTCATCTGTGAACGAGACAGCGTCCTGCTGGCAAAGGCTACTGGTCTGGCAATCTTCTCACCAGGTGGGACTTGAGAAAGAACTGCCCCAACTCCATCAAAAGACGCATCTACAGCCAGAATGAAAGGTTGATCGAAGAATGGGTGAGCCAAAGTAACGCTTTGCAGCAGACCTGTCATCAGGTCTTCAAAAGCCTTCTGACATGCAGGTGTCCAGTCCGTAGGAGAGAGCTTTGTGATGCTGAGCCTGTTCTTCGGCTTTGTCCCCTTCCTGCCACGAGTCTTCTTGCTGGAGCCTGCTGTCAACTTGAAGAGTGGCTTGGCCTTTGCAGAGCATCCCTCAATAAAGTGTTGATAATACAGCACCATACCAAGGAACGACCTGATCTTCTTTGAACACGGTGTCTGCCCATCAGCCTCCATTAAATCAACCTTCTGGACGTTGCTGATGGCCTCGACTTTGCCTGGATCCGTCCTAATGCCTTCCTCACAGACAATGTGGCCAAGGAACTTGACGGAACGTCTTAAGAAGAAGCATTTCTTTGGGGCCAGCTTCAAGTTGTGACTGGACAGACGAGAGAAGATCATTTCAAGGCGTTGAAGAGCCACAGCCTCGGATGGGGCAAACACCATCAGGTCATCCAGGTAGCATAGGACACTGCTGAAATTCTCATCTCCAAAAATGGACATCATCATTCTCATGAACGTGCCTGGACTGTTGGAGAGACCCTGGGGGAGTCGATTGTACTCGTGCAGGCCAAAAGGAGAAGTAAAAGCTGTGAATTTCTTATGCTCTTCCTGCAGAGGCACATTATAATAGCCTGACGTCAGATCCATAGTGGAGAAGAAGGCGTTTCCACCAAGAGCGGCCAACACATCAGACTGGTGAGGCAACGGGTAGGCATCTCTGACAGTTCTAGCATTCAGCCACCTGAAGTCCGTACAGATACGTAAGTCGCCATTCTTCTTCCAGACGAGCACGAGGGGAGACGCATAATCACTGTGTGACTTGCGGATGATCCCTTTCTCCTCCATCTCGTTCAGAGCCGTTCTTAGTTTATCATACTGGCTTGGTGGTATACGCCTGTATGGCAAACGAAAGGGTCTGTCATCTGTCAGATGAATGCGGTGGACAAAGTCTTTGGCTTCTCCACAGTCCATTTTGTCCCTTGAGAAGGTAGACTCATATCTCTCAATGGTCTGTAGAAGTTTGTCTTTCCAGTGTGCTGACACCTCACAAGACTCCAGGTCGATGTCCGGAAGGTTCAGACGGCAAAGGACTTGTTTCATTTCATCACTGGATCTAGGTGTTGAAGAAGAGCCGCTGTCAGTGCACTGTACATTTAACTTGATCTGTTCAGGCTGTGGCAGGTCATCCACAGCAATACAAGGTGACACATCTGCTATTTTAGTGTTTCTTCTCAACACGACTCTGTGATTGGTTGGATTGATGATCTTCAGTGGGATAGAACCATCTCCCCAAAGTGGTGTGATCACTCTGCCAACCATGATCTGTTTTGGTCTCGATCTAGACTTTGTTGGTTCAATGATGACTGTGCTGCCCACAGACAGGACTGAAGACATGGGTAGCTTTCCCCAAACCAGGTGCTCTGTTTGCGGCTCTAATGTCACACTTCTCTGGAGCTTTACGGTACCTACTCTATCTGGCACAGACTCGCCTCTCCACCTCTCAGTGTTGGAGAAAAGGGACAAGAACTCACGGCATTCATCACTCTGGTTATGGCTGGGCATCGACATGAGTTTCCAGTAACCACTCGTCTCTCTCAGCTGCTTCAACAGCCTTTTGATGATGTTGGTGCCCAGGATCATCTCCTCAGTCTGACCTGGCACAACTAATGTGGGGACAGTCATTGAACAGCCGTACACAGTGACCGGGAGCTCATAAATTGCTGTTGGAGTAACACGATGGCCTCCACAGCCAACAATCACTATATCCTGAGCCGACTGCTTTGCCATGCCTGGAATGTATTTCAATAACATTTGTTCAGCAGACTCACTTAGAGTACATGCCATAGATCCACTATCAATGAGCGCTTTGAAAGAAAGTCCATTCACAATTGAAGCTAACGTGTAAAATAAACTATCAGACCTTGGAACTGCCTGCAAATTCTGAAAAATAACTGTTTTTTCAGAAGAAATATCGCTACTATACAATTGACTTAAAGAGTCATAATCTGAAAAAGCTTGAAAGCTAGAGGTGGGAGGTATACTCTCAAAATCTACATGGTCCTCCCGTACACGCAGATCAGTCAGTTTAAAACCAGGCCAGCGGGTGCTGCACTCTTTCCTCCGTGCGGGCATCTGTCCCTCGCGTGGTCAGGAGAAAAACACTGGAAACACAGTCTGTTAGCTTTACAGTGTGACAAAGCAGAATGAGAAGAGTCCTTGCAGACTAAGCATGGTGAGTCACTAAGACCTTGAATGCGGGGTAGGCCACTTGTCCTCCTATTAGTCGGTCTGGACTGGGAATTACTCATGAGAACTTTTTCGAGCATTCCAATCAACCTCTCCATAGAAGAGTTGTCAGTTGACATGAGCTGTGGTGGAGACTGCACCTTACACTGAGGCGCCGGGCTACTGTTCACCTCCATCCTATTCACAACCACGGTCTTTTCCATGACAGCCCTATCTTTCTTAGACGACACTGCTCTGATGAATTTCTCTGAGTGGTATTCAGTTAATATTTCTTGCACCTCTGCAGCTGACCACTTGTCAATGGTCTTGGAACGAAAGGTGAGAGCTAATTCTGAATTTGGGCAGTTCCTTATGAACATCCGTGGGACCTCAACAGACATGTCTTGCTGCTTACCCTGTTCCTTAAGACACTCAGCAGCGACATCAGCAGCACGGTTTAGGCGAAGCCAGTAGTCATAGGGATCCTCCTGCGACTCAGGGAGGGTAGTGTAAAAGTCTTGCAAAGGCAGAGGTGAAAAATGGTTACAACTGAAATGTTTCCTCAAAAGGCTGTATATAGAATCTGGGCTACGTCTGACGTCAACACCACTAGATTTCACGCCAACTTTCACCACATCCTTGGCCTTTCCCCTTAAGTGGATGAGGATCTCTTCACCTTGCTCCTCAGTCGATAGACCTCCCCTCTTAATGAAAGCTCGCGTGATCTCTATCCACTCTTCCAGTGTAACCGAATCTGACTTGTCACCTCTGAAAGTAGGGGGATCTCTCACTTTCCTCTGACTCACTACGTGATGCTGAGATGAAGAGCTTGCCACAGAGTCATGAACTGGAGTGTGGCTACCACTGTGTGTACTAGGAGTAGCCAAAGGTGTGACTTGACTAGACCTACTCAAGTGTGTGAGAATACTGTCTGCTAGCTGCTGACCTATGAGTTGCACAATGTCGCCCATCTGACCTAAAATGTCTTGAGTATTGACAGGAGTGGAAGTACAGGGGGCCTGTTGAGTGGAGGGACTACCCGGCTGTGTGTGAATAGTGTGTAAGTCACTAACTAACGGCTGTGCTGCCATCCCTTCAGTACTACCTACAGATGAACTAAGCTCTGGGAAAGGGATGGACACCCCTAATAAACCTCTACCCCGACCAACACTAACTGGGGTCTGAAAGCACTGCGATGCAGTAAACTGTGAGCCAGCCATCGCAATCAAAGTGATAGAAAGAGAAGAAAAAAAATATGGAAGTAGAAAATGCCTACATATACATACAACTACACTTATATGCACTAAAATGGACACATCAATAACAGTTATTTACATGCTGCGGCTACCATAACCCATGCATTTGTGTACATTTGTGTATGTAAAAGTATCTGCTCAGCTGATCTTAAGCCGTAGGATGAAAACAGGCCCACGGGTCCGATGGGTTGTTGGTCAGCGACCAATTTGTAGAAAACGGGTTCACGGCACCACTGTAACCTGCGTTGTGTTTTGAAGCTTGGAATAACTTGGTATCCAGGATGGATGGAGATGTTTATTCGTAGTTATCTGGTCAATGGGTTATAAAAATACATATCATCATAAACTTTGGCACTATTTGGTCCGCCTGCAGCAGTTACTTTTCCTCTGCTTTTTATTCTAATTCTAATCACTAAAACAGTATGTACATAAATAAACTCGATATCATACGACACTATAACACAAAGCATACAGTTCTTGAACACTCCATCCAGAATTATATCGCGCAGAACAGCGCATATCATCAGTCAACATCACACTCTTGTGGTGTAAAAGAGGTACTGCAGATGGCATGCCACACGAGGTTACCGGCTAGTCATTACCAGGCCAAAATGCTAGCATAGCCACCATTATAATTTCGCAGCATCTTAAACATTTTACCCACGAAACAAACAAACATTCCAATAAAAACGTAATCTTTACCTGGTCGATGGGTTATAAAAATGCATATCATCATAAACTTTGGCACTATTTGGTCCGCCTAGACAAAATAAATTGAAACAAGTACAAATTCCATTAGCCAAACGTGGTTGATGTTCAAACGAAAATGGAAAGTCCAATAAAACTTAAAATACAATTCTAATTATCATAAAACGGTGATTGGAATGATTACTAAATTACAACACAAAAATATACATTTAATTGGCACATGTAAGAAAAATATAAAAGGAATTATTTAAATGATTTTGGTGCGAACACAATTTGCCCAACCTACCTGCAGCAGTTACTTTTCCTCTGCTGCAGGACAGGATATGCTTCAACCTTCAGAACGATAATTCAAAATAAAAGTCACAACCCAATGACGCAGGATTTAACCTTTACCTCTAACCTTTATATAGAGCCCCGTTACATATACATGTATTTATAGTAAACCGTTCAGTGCAGGCTGTGCTGTTTCTGTGCATTTCTCACCTTCTCTATCTCTTTAAAAGTCAAAACACTGTAGTAATGATGCTCGGTGTGAAGAGGAAACATATATCAACCATCAATGTTAAGGAAAGGATAAATCCTGATACATCACATTTCACATGTAGGACTCACTGAATCACACTGAATTCCAAGGATGTTAGTATGTAAAAGCAAATAAGAATGAGAACAGGAGAATGTGACCCTGGCTGGAGATTCTCCCCCAGAAATATGCACAGCCATATAGCTCCGGCTATGAGAGAGTTGGGCATTTCATCCTCCTTTTCTTCCACCTTTTCATTTCATCCTCCTTTTCTTCCAGTCACTCCCTGGACAATAGGCAGAATTCCTTACAACTGTTACTGGGGTTATTAATCAGCTCTTTCCGTGGCCTTAATGTCTCAGTGTGTTTGTGTGTGTGTGTGTGTGTGTGTGTGTGTGTGTGCATGTGTGTGCGCGTGCGTGGGTGATGTGTGATGTGTGTGTATTTGTAACAGTAGAGGACAGGCACTTTGGGATTTCAGCCTGTCGCTAATATTTCAATTTAATTAGCGCCTTGCATTCTACCTGACTGGAGGAATAGAGTGCTAATTAGAGGATGTGTCCTTGAGACGATGGGGAGAAAACAAATGCAGATAAAAGAAAAGATGATTGGACACACTTTGCAATTGAGATGGGATCAGATTAGTTAGGCCTGTTAGCAACATTTCCTTTCCTTTCTCTCTTTTTTTTTTCCAATGGGAGAATTATTTATTTATGTAAGTTTACATTGACCACCCAATGGAAGAAATTAGTCAAATGTATAAAACATAAATTGAATATTGCAGATGAACACTTTTTTTTGTTCTTCCCTCATATTTGCCTAAATGAGGCCAGGAATCAACTGCAGGAATTTTAGTAATTTGGAAAGTACGTTTTTTTTTACAGACAAGTAAACAGATAGGCAAGTGGACAAACCAACCAACAGATAGACAAGACATTCTAGTTGCGCTGGGAGTGTTGAATATTATCTTTCCTTTCAACAAATGCCATAATCCAAGGGTTAGTACTTAAAGGTGATTTATTTTGTAGTCTTTTTTAGGACTGTATTTCTCATAAACCATGTTTTTCCAGCATTCGTTGTCACCCGTGACGCAGGTCGATCGTAACTTGTCTCTCATAAAGGACTTGCCATCAGGCTCTCCTCATTTCTCTGTGCTTTGATGACCCATGATTTCTATTTAATGGTTGAGTGGGGAGACCTGCGCTGCTCCATGAGGTGGGGGACCAGGGACAGAGGAACCACTTGGTGATGGAAGAGCAGGGAAGGGGAACCACATGGGGATGGAAGAGCAGGGAAGGAGGAACCACATGGGGATGGAAGAGCAGGGAAGGAAGAACCACATGGGGATGGAAGAGCAGGGAAGGAGGAACCACATGGGGATGGAAGAGCAGGGAAGGAAGAACCACATGGGGATGGAAGAGCAGGGAAGGAGGAACCACATGGGGATGGAAGAGCAGGGAAGGAAGAACCACATGGGGATGGAAGAGCAGGGAAGGAGGAACCACATGGGGATGGAAGAGCAGGGAAGGAAGAACCACATGGGGATGGAAGAGCAGGGAAGGAAGAACCACATGGGGATGGAAGAGCAGGGAAGGAAGAACCACATGGGGATGGAAGAGCAGGGACAGAGGAACCACATGGGGATGGAAGAGCAGGGAAGGGGGAACCACATGGGGATGGAAGAGCAGGGAAGGGGAACCACATGGGGATGGAAGAGCAGGGAAGGAAGAACCACATGGGGATGGAAGAGCAGGGAAGGAGGAACCACATGGGGATGGAAGAGCAGGGAAGGGGAACCACATGGGGATGGAAGAGCAGGGAAGGGGAACCACATGGGGATGGAAGAGCAGGGAAGGAGGAACCACATGGGGATGGAAGAGCAGGGAAGGAGGAACCACATGGGGATGGAAGAGCAGGGACAGAGGAACCACATGGGGATGGAAGAGCAGGGAAGGGGAACCACATGGGGATGGAAGAGCAGGGAAGGGGAACCACATGGGGATGGAAGAGCAGGGAAGGGGAACCACATGGGGATGGAAGAGCAGGGAAGGAGGAACCACATGGGGATGGAAGAGCAGGGACAGAGGAACCACATGGGGATGGAAGAGCAGGGAAGGGGAACCACATGGGGATGGAAGAGCAGGGAAGGAAGAACCACATGGGGATGGAAGAGCAGGGAAGGAGGAACCACATGGGGATGGAAGAGCAGGGAAGGGGAACCACATGGGAAGAGATTGATTTTCTAGGCTCCCAGCTGGGGGAGTGTTATCATGGCTGAACTGCAGTGGAAACATGTATGTATAATTCACACCATGCTCTCGCTCGGTGGCTGAGACCAAGGCAGGCAGACAGGCTGAGAGACTGGGGGAAGGCAGTGAATTACACAGAGTGGGAAGGAAGGTATGTCATCAGTAATGGAGTACAGTGAATGCCCCATGGTTGCAGAGTAGGAGCAGCAGGGGGGGGGGGGGCAGGCTGGCTATGACACCATCACACACGCCTTGCAAGGACACAACCCCACTGTCTGCCCTTGCTACATCTGAAATAACCCAGGCAACAGTCCATTATTATATTTGACCAAGTACATCACCAAAATGGACACTGGAGACAGAAGCAAGATAGATATCCAACAGCTTTCCTTGTGAAATGTCAGAAAATATTATAAGTCTGCACGATTGCATCACAGATTTACTTCCTTTATTGAAAAGTGGATAGAAGATATGATACAGGAAATTTTACTGCTCAACATATATGTATGTATACACTATATTCCAAAATCTGCTTCACAACATCTTTCTAACTGCAGTATTCAACCACCAATAGAGAAAAACATCTAGTTGAGTGAAGGAGTTGTCCACAGGATAACCAAGATAAACATTCAGTCATGGAATTGACCCTTCCGCGACCACTCCCCAAAACGGTAACTGGTCAATCATAGCATAGCAGCGGTTACTAAGCTCGGGACCTCAGTCAAGCGAGCCATTTTGATGAATGGAAGTCAATGAGAGAGACAGAAGAGAAAATGAAACGTTGCACTTATGGAGTGTGTAATTCTGACAGCCGATATCCAAAAAGGCTGGAGGGAGGGGTAACATTTTATCCCTTCCCGAAACCCAAGACCCAGAGAGAGAAATGCCTGCTGTGGATTAAACAATGTTGACGACCCCCCCCCCATCAGCTGAATGTCAGCAACGTAAACAGAAGCACCTACGTTTGTTCCAAGAAGCTATGTCGCTCAAATCTGCCCACTGCATCGAAAACGTGAGAAAACCCTTGCTTGAAATATGATTCAGTTTTACCACCTTACATGTTTGCGTAGCGGCGACTGTGTAGATATTAGAACACGTAAACATAGCTGGAATGAACCTGTTAGCCTTAGCATTCGTCTGTCTACAAACACGGCATGTAATGTCGTGGTTGTAGCATATATAAGCATATTGCAGACCCTTCCAAAAAGTGCTTGTGATTTCTTTGGTTAGGGCTGAAATTGACACGGTTGAAAACATGTTGCCACGCCATTCATACCAATGCTGAGAACCTGGGAAACGTGAATGCTTGACTGATATAGCAAGCGTTGCTAAGGGGGGCGGAGTTTACGGAAGGGTCAATTGCATTTGGAGTGCACGTCATTAAATGACAGCTTAGCTGTGGAACACATTTGATGAAGTGATTGGGGACTACATATTAGATGTTGGTGGACTGTTGTACCTGTGGGTTGGTACTGGCACATCTCTCTTTCTGTACAGGCCATGGGTTTCCCCCACTGATCCTAACAAAGCCCTGCTGGATTACATGGCAGCCCAACAAAGCTACTGTAGATAGACACAAAGATTTGGGTGGTGGTGCGGGAGTGCCAAAACATGATAATCCCAGTGTAACTACTGTCATTCTTAACACACAATTGGCTTGGGACATAAATTAGCTGGAGTCAGCTGTGAATTATGCACAGGCCATGCTTTCTTTTAGGCTTGAATGCTGCAGATTTGATTCTGGTTGAATTAGGCATTGTTCCAAGCAGATTTTTCCCAGGATAGAGAAGATGTGATAAAATGCCTGCAATGAAAGGCGTGTGGGAGCACTGCCCTTCTTAAGGTTCCATTTCTTTGAATGTTTGATAGATTTCTGCTCTGGATCTCCTTATAATACTATATATTTTGTCTGTTTTGTTTCGTAATCATTGTCTTCTGTGTGTTCATTTTCATGTGTAACCTGAAAAAGGAGACAATCCTTGCATAAAGAAATACACAAATCATACAACCAGAAATGCACATGAAAGTATTTATTTTTGTTTATATTTGTGGTTTGGTCTGAATTGAGGTCAAACCTAACCCAGGGGTAAACTTGAAGACACAAAATACTATGATTACGAAACAAAACAATGACAAAATATACAATTATCTTAAGGTGCTCTGTATTGCGTGTAAGGTGCTTCACAAATGGAAACCATGATAGGGTTGATAGCTCATATTGCTCTGAATAAACTTGTATCGAGACAGTAATTGGTTGCATGTCACAAGATTGGCTTGTTAGATCACATTTATAATTTAATGGCACAAACCATTCAATTAGAGTCGTGTCACTATGGAATAAGACCATCTGCCAGGGAGCACAGTCTGCAAGCCAGACATCACAAGCAGCTTCATCTTTGTGAGAGAAATATTCACCCATCATTAGTGATATATGTTAGGTTTTCTCACAGCAAGGACCCAATCGCAAACCACATTGCAAAAAACTCAGATTTATTTACTTCCAAAAACAGAACACGCAAAAATGTCCAAAAAGGGCAAAAACACAATTCCAACACGGCAAAAACACAGAAGAGCAAAAATCAGAAAGTCCAAAAGAGATAACAGGCAAACAGAATTCCAAGGGCAAAACACAGAAGATCACAAAACAGAAAATTGTATACAATACCACAGGCACTCGGGAAAAGACAGAATTGGGGCATAGATCCGCATTGAAAATAATTACAATCCAACAGTGAACTAAAGAGGGACAGAACAATATATAGCAGGGGGAACAGAATTACACAGGTGAAACATTTCAGGTAAAGCAATCAACGATAATTTGGGGCAAGGATAAATTAACACAGGTGAACCGAATTCATGCACAAACTTTCAGCGAAATGAATGGGAACAGAGCAATACACGGGTGAAAACAATAAGGGGAATTAACAAGGCAAGGGAGAAACAATTCGGCCAACAAATCACGGGTAAAATGGCAAACCGGTGAGTTGACTGAAAGGTCAGGGAAAGGCAGAGGGCGGGGTCTGCAACCAACAAGAAACGCACATCGGGCCTCATTTATAAAAAGTTGCGTAGAAACCAGTGAGATCCACAGAAAACGAACGTACGCACATGTACGCCAATCCTTCGGTTATAAATCACAAATGATCGTGGAATTGTGTGCAACTGACTCTATTTAATCTAATTAGCATATTATCAATGCACAAACAGAACGAATCCTCAATGCACAAACTCTCTGTGACAGTGGCAAGCAAGAAAGAAACATGTAAACAGAAGAATTAAAGTGAGGCTGACATCGACGTTCTGCTGATGGAAGAGCAGATGCGGGCCAAAACATCGTTAGAAGGCCTTTCTGGTGGCGTAATGGCAAAAGCAAAGTATTTGACACGTAGTAAACACGTCTCCGAAGCACCAGCACCTGCGGCACGAACAGCACCAGAAGCCGCATCTGCGGCAGCAGCGCCAAGGCTGTGGTGCGCTCCACTACCGACCTGTGCTGTATTGAAGTGGGCTTCCTAGGCTGCAAAATCTGCATGAGAATACATTGGGAACCCTGTTTTACGCATGAAATCCTCTTTCACATTTTGCTGGGCACTGTATGGAAATCTAATAAATTGCGGGCATATAGAGGGATAGTAGCCTACTGCGAAGAACATTAGTTATAATTCTGCTTAATGATGACTGGCATTGCTCGGCTGGTTTCCAATTTCTCGTCGGAACCTTCCTGTAGCAAGGAATCCAAGAAGAGCCAATACCTGCACGTGTATGGCCTGGTTGCATCTGGTGCGCCTCTGTAGGCGAGAGGCCATTTGGGCTCAACGCTCTTGGCAAGTGGTACCTGCTTATCAGACATACATCATCCTGTGTCAAAAAGTCTGCGCGATCACAAAAAAAACCCTCTCTCTCCTTATTGCGCAGTTGGCAATATCCTCTAACAACGCCAATGCAGCCATATCTCCTACTGAAAACGAAGCCACTCCTAGACTTTTTATAGGCTATAAGTTTGAGCAAAATGTTTTACACTTGTGAAATTAAAACGTTAATTTCAATCATGTGTGAATTATTGTAATAGTTGAATTGATTTTATTGAGCGAAACATTAATTTGGCCTTTCACCATTAGCCCAAATGGTGACAGTGGTGCTGACGATGATGATGAAGAAACTGCGTGTCTGCTCTCGGCGCTCAGAGAGTCCTGAATTCCTGCAGTACTCCAGTATTGCCACAAGGAAATGTACTTACACAAACTGAAACCAGACATAGAGATACGTCCTTTTCTACGTCTAAGACGGTTTTTATAAATCTGTACTTAGACGTGGATTTGATCGCACGCACAGTCTAAGATCAATTCTGTGCGTAAGTACGTTTTATAAATGAGGCCCACATGGCCTGATCACAGGAACAAAACAAACATAGGAAAACATGTAGCAAAACAGTAGCAAACAGAACACAAGCAGCGATCGCAATATCAATGTCTTAGATCGCTGGGATCTTAACACTATATATATAACACCATAGGAGAGAACAGGACACAATCAATTGACCTTTTTCTTGGTCACTTTTGCAAGCCTGTGTAAAACTGGACCATGTATTTCCAGCTCAGTTTTTAACTGGGATTTGATGTGGCGAGAATAGGATCTCACTACACATTTTCTTTCAATCCGAAGACCAGAGGCAGGATGTAGAAATCTGGAGGTTTATTATTGTAATCAATAAGCTACAATAAGGAGATGGTCCATGGATTAGCTCGATCTCATTGTATGAATGGTCTGCAGGCCATTTTAAGGCCTGTACATTGTGGGGTGTGTTCTAGCTGGTTGTCTGCCAAAACCAATCAGAAATAACTATTCCCTCTTCTCTAACTCCTCTGAAACCTCCTAGGTGTGTGTGTGTGTGTCGTGACAGGCACCCCCCGGGACCCCCTCCTTTCTTGGAATGTGCCTGTGTAGTAACTTTATTGCTCCCTCTAACATCAGTGAATCCTTTCTAAGGCTAAATTACTATTTCCCCCTAGTCTGTCTTTCCTATGTGAGACTTTCATACAGATGAGTTAATCCATGTTCATCTAAACATAAAATAGATCCTACAGATTCTAGTCATGGAACAAGTAAGAGAAAGGAACATTTTTAATAGATGATGGGGAAAAAGTGTGAAGTGACAATACCAAATATGTTCCAAAAGATGTTGCCTCTAAATTAGCTTCATAAGGAGTGGATCAAGTCTTCTCAGCTTCTGAGATGACACTCTACAGTCCTGCCCCTAGCTGACGTAATGCAGAGAATTTTACCGCAAGCTTTGCGTCTGCATTCCAAACTGATAACCCGGATGTGTTTATCTGAAGCCCCATGCTATATTGTGACCTTACGTATAACACTGTGTGACTCTCAGAACAACAACTGTTCATTTACACATCATATTTTCTGGGAATTTGATAACATTATGTACACAGGTTACAGAAAAGAGAAGTGTCTTCAAAACAAGTCTGCAAGTTTAGATCATTATTACTTTTAGCTGTGCTTGAGGTGAAATTACTTTCCTGTATTATGACAAACTGACAATTGTCTAAACACATTGAATCCAGAGTCTGTGTTTGGAATACAAGCAGAGAATTGAAGGGTGATTTGTGCCAACTAAATTAGGAACAGTTGGGATGAAACATTGCATGGGTTTGTGAGGACACAGTCTTCCAGATGGGTTATGTTGTTCTTTAACTAACAAAATCTTTTTGGTGACTGTTGAATCTGTGTGGCCTAACAGCTTGGAGATCAGAACCAAAAGATGTTCTGCTTCCAGGGCCAGCTGTCAACTCCTGGAACATGTTATTGTGCTGAAATGAGTTTGAACCAGCAGCAAAATCTTTTAGATTGAATGCATTCATGGGAAAATTCTAAAGGTCACAACCGATCTGACAGCATAGAAATCCTCTCCGAGAAATTGGATTATGTTTGAACCATGACATCTGCAGGATGCAAACTTGAGTCGTGTGACTCTGAGCACAATGCATCCTACTCTGATGGAGAAGGAAAGGCTACCAAAAGCAAAGCTTATTTTAGGGTCCAGAAGCTGGGCTTTGCTCCACACTGAAATTCAAAACTGAGACCAATCTAATTTTGTTTCAACAAATTGCTTTGGTAGTAGACACTAATTGAAATACAGAATGGATATCCAGCTACACAAAACTGTGTGACAAAACACTTGAGTAATGAACATGTATTATGGTTGTAGTGAAGCTGACCTCAATGTGTAATTTAAACAAAAACACACTAAAAATAAGGGATAATGTATAGTCCACTGGTCATAACTGAAACAAAAACACACTAAATAAGGGATAATGTGTAGTCCTCTGGTCATAATTGAAACAAAGATACACTAAATAAGAAATAATGTATAGTCCACTGCTCATTCTTGAAATAAAAACACACTAAACTAGACGTAACGCAAAGCGTTACAAAATATGACCGCCGAACTGTTCAGTAGGTTTTGGCACAGAATGAGTCATGTTTGTCAGTGTGTTTGTGTGTTTTTATGTGTTTTATGTGTGTAAATTGGTTTGTGTTTAATTTTTATGTATTAAAGGAATTATTTGTGATAGATTTTGATGATTTGGTTATGTAATGTTTTTTGTACTACTTTTTTTGTGGATTGTTTTGGTATATTTTTCTTTTGCAATGAAGTTTGTTAAAACAGGTCACATAAAGAGGTGTGGAAACAAAGTGAAGTTTCCAACCACCAACAGGTGGCGCTATAGGTGATATCAGTCAGGCATGTGTACGCGTTCGGGCCGGATCCAGCGTCCACCCTAAGACATTTTCTTTGGATCAAACAATGTACGCAAGAGTTATAAGAGACTTTGTGTTTTGTGGCAAGCACTGGCAAGTTGGCAAAGTTTGAGGGTCTGCCACTTCCCACACCTTCCGACTAATGAGAAAATCTTATATAACTTTTAGTCGCCCATGGCTGAAGAGTAACCTGACCATATTTCAAGGCGTTACCATAAAATTTGTCGGAGGAGTTCGATCAGATGCAAGGTGTGCATACGCCATCAAAACGCATCTTCCACTCAAAATTGCCGACTTCCTGTGGACCTGCCACCATGGCGTCAAGAGACTTTTTGGTGCGTCCACGCATGGCGGCACGTATGGACGCAGCAGCTTCTTGCTCTCCAATTTGGTGTTTTGTTTTTATGTTTTTGTATTCGTTTTTTTGTTTGTTAGTCAATATTTGTGAAGCGAATTACGTATATAGCCGCCAGGACTTAATTGACTATGGATGGCAGCACAAGCTATTCGTAAGACGGAATTTTCAGTGGACCAACAAAATACCGAAGGGCAATGCAAGATTATACCGGGGATTGTTGGCTGACCTAGCAAGCGACGTAGACGGCGTAGGGACATGAAGCAAAAACGAGGATGCCGAACAGGTCTGCTTACAAGGCTACGTAAACAACCCCATAGACCACCGCTTCCGAGCACCTTTCTGTCTAATGCTAGGTCTATCACCCATAAAATGGATGAGTTGGCGCTACAGGTCACAGAAAACCATTTAATTCGGGATTGTTGCGTGATGATTATAACTGAAATCTGGTGTGGCGGCCTTTCTATGGTTTCTTATTTTCCAACTTAATGGGTCATCACTGGTAGTGGATTATGCACTCTCGGTAGTTTCAAGAATAAGAATAATCCATTTATTGGCTTCAAAATAGGTGAACATAAACGGGTAGTAAAAATAAATCAACTTTGAATACAGTAAACTAAAAAGGCTAAACTAGTATCGAAAAGTGGTAAAAAAAACGTATTTTTTACCCACGTGGACCCAACATTTGCTACAAGTCATCTAATCCTTAGCCATTCAGGTGACGCCACTAATAAGGCGTCCAGGTGGCATCTAATCAGCGGTCCAGGTGACAATTAAACAATTATCCTGAACGTCAATGGTAGTGTAATATGCAGGTAAAGAAAGAATTGGCAAACATAAAAACAGTATAATCACATAACATAACCAAAATAACAAATGGAAAGCAAACTTTAAGATCAGACTACCCTGGATGGGTAAAATGCAGAGATAAAATTCAGTGAGTGTGTGTCACTATCTCTGCCGTAAACAGTCACTAGTCACTAAACAGTCACTAGTCACTAGTAACTAGCACTCACTCAGCTGTACGCTACCGTAAGTAAACACTAACAGGCTCACCCAGACGGAGTGCACATCATAGCGGGTGACTTTAATCAAAATATCAATGTTTTGTTCCCCGAGCCACTTAGTTATCACTTTTGCCTTATGGCAAGGTGCTCCATCATGCTGGAAAAGGCATTGTTCATCACCAAACTGTTCCTGGATGGTTGGGAGAAGTTGCTATCGGAGGATGTTTTGGTACCATTCTTTATTCATGGCTGTGGCAAAATTGTGAGCGAGCCCACTCTGTAACCAGGGACTCTACAGCGCGAAGACGTAGCTGTCAGTTGAAGAGATAATGGCGGAAGCCAAAAAAGCTAAAACGTATCACTTTCATCGCGAGTGGGAAGATGATTACTTTTTTACTTTTTCAAATTCAAAGTCGGTTTGTCTGATCTGTAATGCTGCTGTGGCCATTCCGAAGAAGGGGAATTTGGAGCGACACTTTCTTACGGTTCACAAGAAGTATACTAGTGACTTCCCGGCAAAATCAAATCTACGGACTGAGAAGGTTTCTGAGCTGAAGAGACAACTAGCCGCAAAGCAGGCAGTGTTTACGAGACCTGTCAACAAGAGTAAAGCTGTCACGGTAGCGTCTTACCGTGTCAGTAGAGTTCTGGCAAAGCGAAAAAAAAGTTTTAAAGATGGCGAAGTTTTCAAGGAAGCTTTTTTGGAAGCCGCTGACACGCTTTTTGCTGACTTCAAAAACAAGAAAGAGATCGTGTCCTCTATTGAAGATATGCAGCTGTCCAGGAACACCATTACAAGGCGGTGCGAGGCCATGTCAGGGGATATAAGGATTGCTAATATACGTCATGAAACGCATAGAATTGTGGGTACGTTTGGCCAGGTCGCTGCTTGCTGCATGAAAACAATTGAAGTCCAAGCAGCAAGTAGCGAACTGGTCTAGTACGTATTGAACATACAGTAGCTGTAAGCGGTCAGTTAGCGACTTCAAAATCACACCAAATGCAGCGAGAGAAATTAAACATTGTCGGGCCATACAGACTAAAATTAAATAAAGACGCAAAGACAAGGTTAATCGAAAAACTCAAAGGAGTCAAATGAGTTGATCCATATGAGAACAGCGACTGGTCCGGGGACATCAACCTGTTGCCCAATTTCCAGCATCCATATATCTATGAGTGTACATGTCTATGCTCGCGCCGACTTGTTTGTGCCGCCGATTCCCAAAATGCGTTGCGTTCATGACGTCACATTAGCAATCTCTATAGAACAGCAGCTAAAAAATGACATTGACGCCTGCCTTTGTTTTTCCTTGCAATTTGATGAGTCGACTGATGCTGTGGATGTGGCGCAGTTGTGTGTTTTCATTCAGATGGTTTTTGGCGACATGACGGCAAAAGAGGCGTCCATTTTGGGCACACAAGAGGGTCAGATATTTTTGACACTTGTATGGAGTTCGTCAGCAAGTCTAATCTACCTCTCTTCAAACTGACATCCATCACAACTGATGGGGCTCCATCTATGGTTGGGCGCACTGCTGGGTTCGTTGCTCTGTGCAAGCTTTCGGAATCTTTCCCGGATTTTTTGAGCTACCACTGCATCATTCATCAACAACAGCTGTGCGGCAAGATTTTAAATATGAAGGACGTCATGGATGTTGCGATGAAGATCGCTTGCTCTGTTCGGGCCATGAGTTTACAGAGGCGTTTATTCCGTGCCCAGCTGGAGGAGGCAGGTGCAGACCACACAGATCTGCTGCTGCACACCGACGTCAGGTGGCTGAGCCGTGGCAGATTCCTCGAAAGATTTTTGGAACTTTTGCCCGAAATTAAAGAGTTCCTGAAACAATCAACAACCCATGCTGTTGCTTATTTCCAGCTGGAAGACGGTCAGTGGCTCACTGAGTTGGCCTTTCTCACCGATGTCACCAATAAGATCAATGACTTGAATCTCGAGCTGCAGGGGAAAGGAAGGCACATCGCCAACATGATCAGTTCAGTGAACGCATTTAAAACAAAGTTACGCCTGCTGTTAAGCAGGTTGCAGCGGTGTGACCTGAGGAGTTTTCCACACATGGAGGCAGAGCTCCGCCGCCAGGGCAAGGAAAGTGTGGAGCTGTCAGATGCTTATGCGCAACTAATTCAAAGCATTCTATTGGAGTTTGAGCGCCGGTTTGCGGACTTTGCTTCCATTGAGCCCGTTGCCCAGTTCCTATGCTTTCCATTTGCAAATGTTGATGTTGATTGCATTGCCCCCCAAATAGCCACGCTCTTCAGCCTGGACGGCAGTGCTGTGGAGAACGAAATTCTTACTCTCACAAATGACATTGAGCTAAAAGCAAGAGCAACACCTGGCATAAGTGGCGAATTTTGGAACCTGTTGCTGGAAGAGAAGTATCCAAGCCTCAGACAATGTGCACTGAATATGTCTTCCCTTTTTGGATCAACATATTTGTGTGAGTCTGCCTTTTCTCACATGAAAATCATCAAGTCGAAGTACAGAACGACATAGACTGATGACCACCTTGCGGCCTGCCTAAGGCTGGCGCTCAGCTCCTACTGCCCGGATTATGAGAAGCTTGCTGACTCCTCCCAGTGCCAGAAGTCTCACTAAGGTAGAGAAGTTTTCTTTTTATTAATATTATTATTCTTATCTTGAATTAGGCATAGTCCTATTCATATATTGTACTTTGAAGAGTATGTTACATCTTCACATCCACATAGTTAGTATTTTCCTATTTTTATCTGTTTTCCAGTTGAATTTGAATCCATCTGCCGGTTTCTCTGCCAGTGCCAATGCCCCGTTTAGCATTCTGAAATACTGGACTTCCCTTCTCCTCCTGCCTGCTATGAAGTTATCTCTACTTTTGTGTGTGTGTGTGTGTGTGTGAGTTGGACTGGCCTGGCTGGAGTGTGTGTGTGTGTGTGTGTATTAATTGTGGTGTTTTATTTAGATTTGGATTTGTTTGACTGCACAGCCTTTTCTGGAGTTCTTGGCTGCTCTTTTCTGTAGTTTTGGTGTGTCTGAAGTGACAGAGAGGGAGAGAGAAAGAGAGAGAGAGATGGTGTGAAGTTCTTGTGAGATTGTTAAATTCTGTTTTGACAACCTATTTTTTGACACATTGATCATTTCCTCGTTTATTGGACTTAACTTACTGTTTATTCTCCTGTGCAAATAAAAAAACAACTACATTTGACCTGCACTCAGGGTTCCTTGTTACTTGTTATTGCCCGGCCCTTCTGTTTGACTTGGTAGATCTTGGCATGTCATGAACTTCAAAAGTAGATCTTGGTTAAAAAAAGGTTAGGCACCCCTGCTCTATACTGTATAGCTCTGTTTTGTGCTGTGGCCACATAACCGCCTTTGCATGCACTTTATTTTGCTACCCGAACAAAATTCAAAAAGGGGCATGTCAAAGAAAGATTTTACTATCATAAAAGATGACCTTTGAGTAGGTTTTAGTCTTCAAACTATCCTGGAACTGCAGGGTTTTCTGCTGATCGGATGGAAGATGGTAGCCCATTTCACCGCGGTACCATAAATGAAAAGGTCTGGACTGTCATCTATTTCTGCAGAGATAATTCTGGCCAGTTGCGGGCCAAGTTGGTGACTGCTTTGTAGGCAAAAGTAAGAGACTTTAGTTGAAGTCAAGCAGGTACAAGGAAGAGTTCATCAGCAAAGGAGTGATGTGTCCGTGCTGCTGCATTCTGGGTAATCTGTAATGGTCTCATTACATGCAGGCATGGTCACTAAGACAGCAATGCAGTAGTCTAGTCCAGAGGTGACGATGGTCTGCATAAAGAGATGGGTATCATACTCAAAGACTCTCTGTACTGGAGAGAGTAGAGCCGCACAACCTCAATGCAATAGTCTAGTCTAAAGGTGACCATGGTGGCATAAAGAGATGGGTAAACATCCTCAAAGACTCTCTGTACTGGAGAGAGTGGAGCCGCACAACCTCGAAGCAGAAGCCACCTCCTCAAAGAAGGCAAGCTGGTCATCAATCTTGACACCAAAGATTCCTGACGCTTTAGTTAGGGTCAGGGATGATGAAGCTACTTGGATGCTGATATTATGTTGGTAAGCCGAATGAACTGGTCTCAGTCTGGGAGAGATTGTGCTGAAGGGGATGATCCTTTATTCAAACTGAGAAGTAAATGTGACCGTAAAGATTCTGAGATTCATAAACTGAGAAGTAAATGAGACCGTGGAGATTCTGAGATTCATAAACTGTGGAGGAGGTCTTCTCCGGAGATGAATACAGCTGAGTATTATCCTCAGAGCAACCGTCAGAGAAATCAAGAGGTTGGATATTCTCATCTAAGGTGCTCATGTTAATTGAAAGGTAAGGGGGATCAAGCACCGAGCTTTGAGGTACTCCTGTTGAGAGGTGATGGGATTTAGACACTGATCGCACTGGGAGATAAGATTCAAACCAAGCCCATGATAGTCCTGTCTGATGTTGCTACTCTCAGAGCTCAAGTCAATGACAATTGAGCAGTTTTAGTAGAATGACCACTCTTGAATCCAGACTGGTTAGGAATTCTGATAGTTGATTCAAGAATCGAAAATAAAGTAGGTAGACTGGCTTGCACTTCTTCACAACAGAAAGGTCAAGTGAAACTTGCATATACAATGGTGTAACCAGAGCCTGCTTGCCACATGCATGATCTAGTGTAGGCAAGAGAGACTTGTGTTGGACACAATGGAGGATGACTACCGTTAAGAGGCACAGACACAGTCCCTTCCCTTCAGCCTGAGGGTGGAAAGCACACAATGAAGACTGGTTAGGAGGTTCAGAGAATGGGCCACTGATGTAGGCACTTTCAGTAAAAAAAATGTATAATTAGAAATCATAAGCAGAGGTGACCGGTGGAAGAGATATAAATTGCAATCTATGAAATTCAATTGAAAATCAAACCAGAACATTTTACTGAAAACCAATCAAATGTGAGTTTAGTTACTGAATACATCTCCTCAACCTAATTCACCATTCCAGATAACATCTGTTCAGGGGCTCATAGTTCTCATTGTCTTTCAGAGGTAATTCATTTTATTTGGCTAAAGTATGTCCTTTGTCTTGACATACTGTATCTGCTTCTTTGACCTAGTGTTCATATCCAGTGCCACCTGCCATTGTGGGGAAATACTTAGCAATCCAAGCAAAGTTCCCATAATTCTCATCAACATACACATGTGCCCTTGAGTGTACATTCCTGGGTCAGTGTCTCATACATAACCCAAAGCTTAGAGAACACACTGTATGGGAACTAGTTTGTTCTTCTAGCCTTAAAAGAGTGTGGTTTGAAATTGCCTGGCTTCTATGAAGGCTTGTCTGACAGGAAGCAAGACCCTCAGCGCATGCAGTTTCAAAGGCATACTTCATTAACATTGCTAATACAGCCTTTCATCCTGTCTCATTAGTGTTTCTGTGAAGAGGGGTTTGCTGTTCAGCTCCAAGGTATGAAGGCTCACTGGTCTGCAGTCTCATAGTATTTGTGAAGTGTTACGGTTTACCACTTTACAATGTCAGAATGTGACACAGACCTCTCCTTCATGTGAAGAATAGTGTTACAGTTTAACACACGACAATGTCAGAATAGGACACACACCTCTCCTTCATGTGAAGAATACTGCAAATCTGCACTGAGAGTATGTCTGCATCTTACCTCTTAAGACTTGAAAAATATGAATGTATTTTTTAAATTAACAACCCCTGTCATTTTGTGATTTTGTTTGTGTGATTCAGGTTACAAGACAGTGTGGTATATTTGGTAATATATATACAGATGGAGATGTGAACTTTAACATGTGAACCATGTCTTCAACTCAGATATATAATGATGACGTTTGTTTTGCTCACTCACATATCCAATCGGACAAACAAATACCGAGGTTTGCAAAGGCCTTGTATTTCCTAGAGCCTATGAAGCACTGCAAACATAATGGCTCATTTATAATTAGCCATCACTGCTGGTTTGAGTATCAGCAACAAACAGCAAAGACATATTTTCTTACTACAGATAGTGATGCTAAATGATTACTTATTACTTTTGTATTTTATAATATTCACATGGTAAACAAAAGGAGGTTATTGATGAACAGAGGTTTAAATGAATGCACCTACTGATACATAAAGCGTATAAGAATTCAAATAAATGCAAACATCTGTCACACTGATTTGAAAGTGAATACTCTGAATGTGCTAGTTGTGTTTTCTGCTAGTTATTAATTGGAATGGATGAATGACAAAAACAACAACAAAAAGAGCTCCTCCCTCCTGACTCCTGTCATCAAAGCAGGAGAGGACCAGTCTGTGAAAATAGATGATTCTGCCGCAGGACTTGACTAAGTTCCAACCGGTAGAGAAGTCTGTAATTGCCCATTAATGTAATTATGAGTTCCATATTCATTTGGGTTATCATTTATCTTATGTTAGAGAAGCTTCCGGCACTTTCTTATCTTCCTTCCTCTCTTTTTTAATTAAAGCTTAAAACCCCCTCCAAGTAACAGGGGTAATTCATTCATGCTCTCACCATCACTAATTTTGAATCTCTTTATGGGGCTAAATTACATTTTTAGTGTTTAATTTAGCTTTTATCCCTGCATCTAAATAGTCCATGTGGCCATAAAAAGCCCGATTGCAGGGAAGCCATCCTGTTGTTAGTGGAGAACATACTGTATAATGGTTTAGTTTGACCTGTACATAGTATTACAGTAAGCCTGTCTTTATCACTGTACTGTGACTTACACTTTATACCAGGTTGGCGAATGTCGAACTAAACTAAGGATAAAGAGTGTGTGCTTCCGTTTCACTGCATTGGTGTTTGCTACAGGTCACTGCACTGCTAGCTCATTTCCATGTTTCCTCACCACAGAACTGTGTGTCCCTTATGTGATGGGAGACATTTTCTGGCTGGTATTTTCCACCTCCTGTCCCCCTATGTTTCTGCCCAATCTTGCATGTTTTCAATCTTTGGCAGACAACAATGCAAGCATTTCAGCTAAACAGTGAAGCACAAGCTCCAAGGTCCCAGGGTTCAAATCCAGGGTATGAAACCCATTTCCCCCCTGAGCATTGCACACCATTTTTTATTCATGTTGTGAAAAATAAAAATAAGTTGTGCCTCCATGTCTTCACACAATTAACATTCATTAAGTATGTCTTTGCACTAATAACATAAATCTAGATCTGGATTTCTTCTTTCAATTAAAATGTTCTTCGGAGAGAACAGGAGAAGAGAACAAATAATGTGAATGAAATAAGATTTGATTCGTAAGATGGCCCACTGTTTGACAAACAACACACTTTCAAAACATTCTGTTTTTGTTAGCCCAACCACTTTAGTTTGTTTGGTCTCCCATAGTTACCTTGGTCATGAGCTAAATAAAAATGCAGAGTGTGTATTGTTACTGTTGGGCGAGTGTTGACCCTCGAGGAGCATCAGGGGTAAAGTCTGTTCAACCATGCTGTACAGCAGGGGTCTTCAACAGGGGTCCGCGGAGGTACTGCAGGGGGGTCGCGAAATCTTTGGTTGATAAGACAATTTTTTTTAATATTTCTAAAAAAAAAAAAAATAATCCAACCAATTTTTCCCCCCACAAATTTAAATGTCTTCCGAATCAGAATTGTATTCATTCCCTTTAAATTCACATTAACATAAATCCAACATATTGTAGCGAACGTATAAATTGATCGAGAAGACGTTATCTTTCAGTCCAATCGACACATTCAGCTACCCACAGGAGCTCTCTCAAGCTGGGCACCGGTTCACTCACAGCACCTTTCATGCAAATACGACAGCACAGGCACTAGCCAATCAGATCGTGTTTCTGCTCAAGTCTAAAGAGCGCGAAGATCAAAAATAAAAGATGGCGGACCAAACTGGTCCTTAGCTGGTCTTGTTTGTACCTATACATTGTTAGTTTGACCTTTTTTTGCTTAGATTTAAAAAA
Organism: Sprattus sprattus; assembly: GCF_963457725.1. Classification (NCBI taxonomy): domain Eukaryota; kingdom Metazoa; phylum Chordata; class Actinopteri; order Clupeiformes; family Clupeidae; genus Sprattus; species Sprattus sprattus. The sequence continues at coordinate 31,488,216 of NC_137928.1, read as the reverse complement.
ATAAATAAAGAGACACTGTACAAGGTCAAAAAACGTTAATTGTAACTGAAAAATAAGTCTGAGAGGATTTGCGAGGTGTATGAGCCCCCTAGCTAATGTTAGCATGCTACTACCTACAATCTTAACAACTTGCTAGCGTTGTGATTGGTTTGTTGACCTGTCAATCTCACTATAACATCTATGTTGTCAACACAACTCCATGCGCCAGACTCCTCCTCCGTCATCCGTTGGATCGTGTCAGTCAGGAGTTATTGAAAAGAAGATACATCTCACTAATGTGGGAGGATGTGTGCCATCGACAGATGCTTGAGGATTCACTGTCCCATTTTTATGTATGATGAAATAAAAACATATATCTGTGAATTATTTTAATAAGTTGTTAGCTCAGAGTTGTTTGCAAGATGTATGTTTATAAATGGCAGTGGCACGGCCACCCTGTACCTTTCATGTTGTTAAATGTTAAATTCAATTCAATGTTAAAAAAATGTTAAGTTAAATTCGTTGTTCAAAAATGCTAGGTTAAATTCAATATTAAAAAATAAAAATGTTAATGAATATATTAACCTTTGTATTATGTGAATAGCTTAGTATTGAATACACAATAACAGGGTAGCTATGTTTATTTGGCACTAGGCCCAGTATATTATAAACAAAATTTTAGGCAATTTATATAGCAGGGGGTCCCTGCTCATCTCGCCCACAGTTTGGGGGTCCCTGGCCTGAAAAACGTTGAAGACCCCTGCTGTACAGAACTGGGCCTGCTGCCCTGTAGCCTTCTTAACGCTATGCTACGTCATTCTTAACGCTACGTCATTCCTAACGCTACTCTACGTCATTCATAAGTTATACCTTAAGCTGTACCTTAACATTTCGAGGTGTTTCCCAAAACATAAGAGATACTTTTGTGCAGTTGGTCTGGACCATTCAGCTATACCTACCTTTACACAGTTGTCAGATAAAACAAACATTTTAGATCCTAAAAATGTTATGACTGCATTATGAGATACGTGTTGCATTATTTTGTGGGCTTCATTACAGAAAGACAAAAAAAATCAGTTTTTATAAATTAGCTTGTAGTGCTTAATGCCATATTGTTGTTCACTGTCTGAGGAGTTCCCATGATGTATGCATGCAATGCATTTATGGTCATAAAAGAATCTGAGAGTGCTCTCCACAGCAGTATAACTTTATTTCAGATAAATATAATTATTTCTTATTATTCACTGTAGTGCACCACTAATCATTTGAATTTGAGGACATCTGTTAGAGAAGGGACAGCATATGGAGCTGTGGCCATGCAACATTTGGCACTTCTAGTTTAGTATATACAGCCACGGAAAAAATTAAGAGACCACTTCAAAATTATCAGTTTCTCTGGTTTTACTATTTATTGGTATGTGTTAAAGTAAAATGTACATTTTTGTTTTATTCTATAACCTACTGGCAACATTCCTACCAAATTTCAAATAAAAATATTGTCATTTAGATCACTTATTTGCAGAAAAATTACAATTGGTCAAAATAGCAAAAAAGATGCAGTGTCTTCAGATCTCGAATAATGCAAAGGAAGCAAGTTTTTCTTCCGGGACAACGTTGTACTTTGCCTGGCTGAGGTTTGTAAAAGACCATAAGGATTGAACCAAAGCGGACTGGAGGGTCTTCTAAGTTCGTCTTCTCTGATGAGTCCAACTTCACAGTAGGTGCAAGACTCTGTGGCTTGTAGGCCTCTCCAGGTCTCCGTCTAACCATCAGACGACCATGTGTTGGGCAAAGCTGAAAATTGGACTCAGAGAAGATGAACTTAGAAGATGACCTCCAGTCCGCTTTGGTTCAATCCTTATGGTCTTTTACAAACCTCAGCCAGGCAAAGTACAACGTTGTCCCGGAAGAAAAACTTGCTTCCTTTTGCTCTGACAATGTTCCCCAACTCTGAGAAGTGTTTTTTCCAGCAGGGCAATGCTCCATGCCACACAGCCAGGCCAGTAAAGGTGTGGATGGAGTACCACCAGATCAGGACCCTGTCATGGCCAGCCCAATTTCGAGACCTGAATCCCATAAAAAACCTCTGAAATGTGATCAAGAGGAAGATGGATGGTCACAAGCCATGAAAAGAAGCCGAGCTGCTTGCGCCAGGAGTAGCATAAAGTCACCCAACGGCAATGTGAAAGACTGGTGGACAGCATACCAAGACACATGAAAGTTGTGATTTTAAATCAAGGTTATTCCACCAAATATTGATTTCTGAACTCTTTCTAAGTTAAAGCATTAGTATTGTGTAGTTTAAAAATGAATATGAGCTTGTTTTCTTTGCATTATTCGAGATCTGAAGACACTGCATTTTTTTTGCTATTTTGACCAATTGTCATTTTTCTGCAAATAAATGATCTAAATGACAATATTTTTATTTGAAATTTGGTAGGAATGTTGCCAGTAGGTTATAGAATAAAACAAAAATGTACATTTTACTTTAACACATACCAATAAATAGTAAAACCAGAGAAACTGATAATTTTGAAGTGGTCTCTTAATTTTTTCCGCGGCTGTATGTATTCTCTCTCAAAAACAGGTGTTGTACCCGATTCAGCACCCCCGTCGGCAGATGCACCCCCTTGACGCACCACTCGCTTGATCGGAAAGGAAAGCAGTTCGTCTAAACAAACGCAGGGAAAAATACTATACTGCGATTTCATTATTTGTGAAAGAGATGGAAGAGAAGAACACAAGTGATTACAGTCTTTAGAACTGTTCTAAAGAGTACAAACAACTGATGTTTTTCTTCCAAAAACCTCGGATAATAGCGAACGCAAAAGAACACCTTTTTGTTCTGTTGAAATATGTAGCCTACCCCAGCCATGACTACAAAATGAATTAGCGTAATTTTGAATGAGCAAGTTGAATGTATTTGACACGGCGTTTCGCAAGACTAAATAACGAAATGCAGTGTCGTATCTAACAGGAAGTGCAAATAAGCAGAAAGTGCAGAATATGTGCATATGAATGGCAGTGGTATATACATAATGAGATAGTATATAATAAGATACAGTATAATTCAGTACTCTGCTTACTCATACTAGTCCATGTCTGTACTCTGAAAAGCATTTGATGATCAGATCAACAGAATTCTTTTAAGGGGGGGGGGGGGGGGGGGGGGGGGGGGGTCCAATTTCACACCATGCAGAATAAGCACCCCCTGTTCAATTTTACTAGGAAGGTGGCACATGCATGAAACTCACTCTGCTTACTCATACTAGTCCCTTGGCTGTACTCTGAAAAGCATTTGATGTTGGGGTCAACAGAATTCTTTTAAAGGAGGGGGTGCATATCACGACAGGCCTATTTTCACACCAGGCAGAATAAGCACCCCCTGTTCACTTTTACTAGGAAGGTGGCACATGCATGAAACTCACTCTGCTTACTCATACTAGTCCTATGTCTGTACTCTGAAAAGCATTTGATGTTGGGGTCAACAGAATTTTTTTAAAGGGGGGGGGGGGGTGCATATTCTGCCTGGTGTAAAAAATAGGCCTGTCGTGATATGCAACCCCCCCCCCCCCCTTGGTGTGCCACCTTCCTAGCAGAATTGAACAGGGGGTGCTTATTCTGCATGGTATGAAATTGGCCTGTCGTGATATGCACCCCCCCCTTTAAAAGAATTCTGTTCATCATCCGATCATCAAATGCTTTTCAGAGTACAGACATGGGACTAGTATGAGTAAGCAGAGTGAGTTTCATGCATGTGCCACCTTCCTAGTAGAATTGAACAGGGGGTGCTTATTCTGCATGGTATGAAATTGGCCTGTCGTGATATGGACCCCCCCCCCCCCCCCCCCCCCCCTTTAAAATAATTCTGTTGATCCGATCATCAAATGCTTTTCAGAGTACAGACATGGGACTAGTATGAGTAGGCAGAGTGAGTTTCATGCATGTGCCACCTTCCTAGTAAAAGTGAACAGGGGGTGCTTATTCTTCATTCATTCCTCATGTCTATAGTCTTTGTCATATTTTACTACTCCGTGTTACTGTACATATCTATCCATACTGTATATATCTTATTTATAGTCTTTTAATAGTTTACAACCTTACTGCTCACATTGCACATACTGTATCTTATTATATACTATCTCATTATGTATATACCACTGCCATTCATATGCACATATTCTGCACTTTCTGCTTCTTTGCACTTCCTGTTAGATACTAAACTGCATTTCGTTATTTAGTCTTGTGAAACGCCGTGTCAAATACATTCAACTTGCTCATTCAAAATTACGTTTATTCATTTTGTAGTCATGGCTGGGGTAGGCTATATATTTCCACAGAAAAAAAAGGTGTTCTTTTGCGTTCGCTATTATCCGAGGTTTTTGGAAGAAAAACATCGGTTGTTTGTACTCTTTAGAACAGTTCTAAAGACTGTAATCACTTGTGCTCTTCTCTTCCATCTCTTTCACAAATAATGAAATCGTAGTATAGTATTTTTCCCTGCGTTTGTTTAGGCGAACTGCTTTCCTTTCCGATCAAGCGAGTGGTGCGTCAAGGGGGTGCATCTGCCGACGGGGGTGCTGAATCGGGTACAACACCGGCAGCAGGTTTACATTTCGTTTTAGAATTCTTTGATTAATGGTATTGTAGCCTGTGGTACTTGTTGCTCGAGGGTACTCTATCTGTTTTGACGTTTCTCTTCCCTTTCCCCTCTCGTACTTCGGCAACGTCATTATTAGGGGCTGGGAATGGGCAGTGACGGGCTCTTTAAGACAGGCATACAGATACCTGGGGTCCTTAGCCAGGTCACTTTTCCGTGCTGCTAGTTTTGTTTGAACAAGGCAGTGTTGTGGGTGCTGCAGTTCGTTTGACGGTACGTTCAATTACGCTTCTCTTAGCCCCCTCAGTGATTTGTGGCAACTTATTAAGTGGGTTTCTGTTTAGATCGTGTGGGAGGAAGCCAAAGCACAGACGTGAGTGTGCATCATCTTCCGTAGCAGCGTTATGGATGTTGTGATTAAGTTAGGCCACCACAGGTATGTGTAACCATGCTGATGTGATTTATTTATGAATGCTAACTTAATTGTGATTTATTTATTAGCTCAGGTTTATTTATTAGCTCAAAGATATGTGCAATGTGTATTGTGGAATGAAACATTAATGTTGGGTTGTTTATTTGTTTATATACCGACGCAGCTTCACAGTGCCAGTTGCTGTTCTTTGTAGATTGTTTGTATGAGTGGGTGCGTGAGTCTGCTACTTAGGGACGTGGTTTTGATTTTTCCTCTATCCTGGGGACTGTATGTCTTGCTTAGCTTGTTGTGAGTCCCAAGTTAGAGGAGTTTTTTTCTTTCTTTGATTTTGTTCATTTTCTTATATTTCCCTATAGTCCGCCCCGGTACTAGTCAAGCCATCACCCCATATAGGCCCAGGGAAGCCGGTCTCCATAGTGTGGAACTTCACATCCTGAATAGTGTTCAAATGCCGTGTGGTCTTAAACTTATCTGAGTGGTTCATCAGAACTTAAGTTTGTAGTGGGTTGCCCAAAAGGGTTTCGTGTACCTATTTCACGTGTGGTATTGAGACCCAAGCTTCCACTAGCCTTCCCTCCTGTCAGGGCTTGACTAATCTGTCGGCGGCAGTTACCATCCCCACTATAGGGTATTATTCACCAGCCTGTATCAACTCTTCCAATGCATTACATAAAGAATATACTTATTTTTCTAAAACGTACCTGTGTTTGTACACTAATTGGGGCAGAGTTCCCCTTGCTCTGACACTGGCATATCAGGAAGATCAAGGGGTGGCGTAGTCAGCTGTACTAAGGGGCGTTACAGTATGGCTTTTGCATGGTTATCCAACTTACCTCGTACGACTTCACGAGAGACACGCCCTTTCTAATCGGATGATCGTACGACTCACCTTTACCTGCATGGTTCTACGAGGGGCTGTGGAGATTACCATCGGTTTATTATGATGTTACAAGGCCATTACATCATCATCAACAACAACAACAACAGTAGAACTATAAAATAAGAAATCGTTTGTTTTTATCCCGTGTATTTTCCGTTAATGATCAGAGGCTGTTGTTGTGAAATGAATGACTAACGACAATGACCAAGCTGGCGGTTATTGCCGAATATTTTCTATTATTATACCACACAAACAGTTCTGCTTTTTTACGTCTACAATTCAGGTTATTTTACAATTGAATCATTTACACTGCATGCTCTGCTAGCTCAAACACAAAGAGGCTGTTCGAAAACCAAGAAATGTTTTTATTATTGCCATTAGACGACGTCTCCCTATGCTTTATATGCGGCGAGAGCCACGATAGAGCAAGGAAGAAGGGAGATGTCGGTTTTCCTCCTGCATCGCCGCCGGTGCCCTTCATAGTTTTTTTCATTTTTACAAACTTGTCCCTGATCTTCCTCCAACTCCTTATGCACTCCTGGACCTCCAGCCCGAGGTTCCCAGCGATCTCTCAGCGACTTTTTTTTAAAAACGGTGGTGCTGTCATATAGGGAACAAAACAGAAAACGTGATTTTAGCCAGGGGTGTCGGACAGCTCGGATCGGATAGTTGAGAAAATTCGAGCGGTGCTCCAGAGGCCATCCGAGACCCTTGGAAGGCTGTCCCAGGTGCTCAAAGGTGTGGTCCCACTTCAAGGTGGGCGTTTTAGGGCGTGCCTCGTGAGATCGGAGAGCACGGTCGGATAAGCATGCGGGCATTAATTCATGAATCAAAGAAGAAGCCATTCATGCTTGTCAGCAGATGTAGCCTTTTATAGATACTCATGAACATGGGCTGGCCTGCTGAGCTGCTGTGCACCTCTCAGGCCCTGCAGGGCAAGATAAACCACAGGTGTATGACCCTTCCAGTCACTGCTGCACTGTCAAACAAGAGCAGATTTTGACTCTTCCAGTCACTGCTACAGTGTCAAACAAGAGCAGATTCTGACCCTTCCAGTTACTGTGGCAGTGTCAAACAAGAGCTGGGGCCTCATTACAGAAACTTCCTAACTCTGAAATCCTGTCTTATCTTAAGATAGGAGGGTATTTAGGATTTTTGGCATTACAGAAGGAGGTTTCCTAACTTAACTTAGGAAGAAATCCTATCTTATCTTAAGATAAGAATTTATCCATTACAGAACCAACCTAACTTAGGAATATCTTAAGTTAGGATTCCTAAGTTAGGCGGCTATAGAACCTGTCCTAAATTCAAAATAATTGTCAGTTACTGAAAAGAAAATGGCAGCAGCACTGTTGGTAGGTCTGTTTGACAATGAAGAGGAACATCAAAACAGGAATGTAATGGCAGAAAGACTGCTGAGACCACATAATGATGTCTTAAATTTTCCTGACCATATTTTAATTTCATTTTATCGCCTGCCAAGACATTTAATTTTGAATTTGGTGGAGGAATTGCGTCCAGCTCTGGAGAGGCCTACAAGGAGACATGGAGCCTTGCCAGTGGTTGTGCAGGTAACGAACGCCTTGCGTTTTTTTGCTAAGGGTGACTTCCAGACTGAGGTTGCCAGCCTATCTTCCGTTTCGCAGCCTTGTATTTCGCGCAACCTCATGGAAGTCACCAATGCCATCTGCAATCTTGCGCACCAATATATTAAGTTTCCTCGTGGAGAAGAGCTGCAGCACATTAAGGAGGAGTTTTTAAGACGGGGTGGAATGCCAGGGGTAATTGGGCTTATTGATGGGTCACTTTTCCCCATCAAAGCTCCAAGTGGCCCAACTGAGCCGGCATACGTATGCCGTAAGGGATACCATGCCATCAATGTCCAGGCCATAGGGGACCATAATATGGTTATACGGCATTTGTTGGCAAAGTGGCCTGGATCCATCCATTACTCTTTTATATTGAACACCAGGTGGGTCCTTCATAGACAGTAACATCAATAATTGTTTTACTTACTTTACTTTACTTTAAAATATGCACTGTATGCATTCACAGTGGTATCAATGTGTACCTGAGTGAGGGCAGGGCAAGTGGATGGCTTTTGGGGGACTCTGGATACCCCTTGAAACCCTACCTGATGACACCAGTCATGAACGAAAATACAGAGGCAGAGAGGAGGTACAATGTGTCACACAAAAGGTGCCGTAGTCGTCAGGAGAGGTTGTATGGTGTATGGAAAGGAAGGTGAGACATACTGCTTTGGTGCATTCAATAGCATAGTTAAGAAGTGTGTGTTAGGAGTGTAACCTTGAAGAAGAGGGCATAGTGTAACACTATGTACACTTAAAAAGAGAAGTGTATGTTATAATGGCAATACAAACAACCTGCTTAATTGGTTCACTGCTGGTTCATTTGTGTTGTTGTAGATGGAGATGTCATGATATGAGTGGGGGATATCTTCAGTATTCCCCTGAAAAGGCAGTGATGTTTGTAAAGGCCACTGCTGTGTTGCACAACATATGCAGGATGGCTAATCTCCCAGACCCTGAGAACATCCCAGCCATAATTGAAGATGTGGAGGAAGGCCATGATGGCATACATGATGGTGCACAGACTGGCAGAATCGCCAGAAACAACCTAATTGCGCATTATTTTACAAGATAATTAAAGCTTTATTAAAAACAAAACATTGCAGTTTGATTTTAAATATTTAATTCAACAATAAGAATAACAATTAAAAATGTACAATGTAAATATGAATAAATAAATTGGTGTATAAATACTGTATGTAAATGTGAATAGATATGTATGTAGTGCAATCAAATTTAAATAAGTGTGCAAATTATTAAATTTTATACTTCATAGAGATCTAAGTACCTTCCAGATTTAAAATTTTCTTTCATAAATTTAAATTTGTCCTTTTCTAATTGTAGCCTCTCCTTCTTAATCTTTAATGTTTCCCGCATTATTGTCAGCTTCTCCTTCTCCAACTCCAGGATCTCCTCCTGTAGGCCTGTGCATTTCTTTTTAGCTGTAGAGAAAAATTTAAAACTGTGAAACAGTAGCCAAGACCAAGGGTGTAGTTCTGTATCAAAAAGTGGTAGGGATATTCCCCCCCTGCAACCTTGCCTTATTGTACAGATGAAGGTTCATGGTATGCCTATGGATTCACTTTTTTTGGAATGTAGCCTATTTGTCTCTGAGTAATTCAACCGAGAAGAATTGATGTGCCTTCAATATGCGCACCACGATTTAAACGCAATTAAGTGCAGTTAAGTATATATCAGAAAAAGTGGTGGGGACAATTTCAAGCTTTCAGCAAAAGTGGTGTAGACATGTCCCTACCGTCCATAACATAAACTACGCTCTTGGCCTAGATTAACAGATACATTACAAACTTCAACTGGTCATGATGGAGATAGCTTTGTAAAAATGCACATTTAGCACATTTATTTCAATATTTAAATAGCAAAAATAAACTTACCAGGCGATGGGATGACTCTTGCAGGTGGCAGAGTTCTGCTGTCACACTCTGAACTCATTAATGTTAGCATGACCTGAGTTGAGGCGGGAAGCTCGACACTTTCGTGTTCCACCTCCTCATTCAGGCCCACTTCTGTGCCGGTTGAAATGCCTATAATACACGACACAAATAATACAGAAATGATTTCATGTTAGGGGAGTTATCAGCGTTGGCTTTTGTTTTGCTGTTAATTGGTCACCCTAGTTATGGTTACTATGTAGCCACTCCTCAAACCGTTATCGACAGGCTTAACGTAGTTGCTACATTTTGAAGTATCTTCGTTACAGCTTAGCGCTAGCAGGTACCAGCTGACTATACACCCCCGCCCCCTAAATGCGGACACACTGACACTAGTCAATACTTATTCTGTGAATCTGTGGTTCACTCTACAGGTTTATGCCTAATTTAACTTTACTGCGAGCTTTCTTTCCTTATGTCTTAATGAAGTCACACATTAAAATTAGCAGCGATTGCTAAGCTAGATGGCGAACTAGCGATATAAACTAGCTTAGAACTCATCTTACCTTGGGTATAGACTTGACCCATGACGGCCAGGATCTTCTCCTCCAATGTGGTAAGGGGCTTCACTTCAGGGACACCAGCCCCTGTTTTAGCCTGGTCCCTCTTCATTAAAGCCCCTCTGATCTTAGCATCACTGGCGACAGCAGACCACTTTTTCTTGATGCTTTCCACCGCCCGAGTCACTCCACAAACCGCGGCGACCGCTTCGGTGACCTCTTGCCATTTGATGTCTTTTGTTTTTGATGTCAATACCGGAGTAAATTTCCCAAACAATACATATCTTCTGTCCCCCACTGCCACAACCAACGCCTCAAGCTCATCCGAATTAAAATTAAATGCCCTTCTTTTTTTGCCCTCTGTATTCTCCATGTTGTCTTGTATGTTCTTGTATGTTGACCAAAGATAATAGAGCGCAACAACCAACGCTTTTTAACGTTAAAAGTGATGTGTTCCATCAATCTCGTGCACATTCTAAGTGCAGAAACAGACATAACTTGACGATTGACGATCGAAAAATCTGATTGACAGAACAGTTAGGATTTCCTAAATTAAGATAAGATAGGAGGCCAAAGATAAGATAGGAAACGACCAACAGGTTAAGGATTGCTTCTGTAATAGGAAGTTAGGATTTTTCCTATCTTTGAGTCCCTAACTTAAGTTAGGATGAGCAGTTAGGATTTTTTTCTGTAATGAGGCCCCAGGTTCTTCACACTACCCTCCTTTGCTGGCATACTAACATTCTTTCATCTGAGGGGATTGAGCATACATTTACTCCCGCGCTCGCTGAAGGAGATGTAGAGACCATTTTGGTGATGGTCTGTTTCGCACGGTCAGTAATTTGCCCCACTGTGTGTACTGAACACAGGGATGGGGACTGAGTATAGATTATTTGTAATAGATTATTATACCTACTCATTTTATCATTTTATTCCACCATTTGCGATTGGACCAGTGGCACAGACTTTGGTATGCCAGAAGAAGAACTGCTGTGTTAGAAACGTTTTGAAGTGAAATTGCCTTTTGAGTCTCTGACTTAATCCCTTCATCTGGATGTTACTGTGGTGCTGCGTATGTACTCTATAGAATGTGGAGATGACTCCCTTGACTATTTTATTTTATTATTCTCCAACAGATCCTTCCTCTTTGTCACTTATGGCTGAATACCTTTTCTTGTTGGATTTATCAGTTCCAAGCCAGAACCAGAGATGGGTTTGTTAATGGCTGTCAGAATCATTCAAGCCAAAACTGCTCCCAAAATGTCTATCAGCATAGCTCTGGAAGTTCCAGAGCTATCGCAGAGAATTAATGGTGGCCATGCATTTTCCATCTGACTCCATCTCAAGCTGACAAGCCCTGCCGTATCCATTAACATAGCCTCCCACTCTTAATATAGGACATTCATCAGCTATCAGGCAGCAACACCCAGCAACTTGGGGTTTGCCAACAAAGTCTGGAAATAAGGTATGTGATTGATGTGCAAATTACATAGAAGACACAACAAAGAAATAAACAACCTGGAATGGCAGAGGCCTGACCAGCCTCCAACTGAGAAAAGCATCATTATTCCCGTCTTGTGCAGGGGCAGTATTTCATGTGTGGGGACGGCTGAGAGGGTGTGTGTGTATGTTGGGTTGACAAAGAAAGAGAGGAAGACATGGAGAAATAGAGGAAGGGAGAGAAATAAGGAAAAGACAGAATGAAGGAGAAATAAATGCTTTATGAAATTAATCCAGTGCAGGAAGAGCTTGGGTCTCCTGAAACCCCAGAAGTCCCAATGTCAGATTAACAGACACAGCTTTGCAAGCTGCTGTGTGTAAGGCCATGTGACTCGGTTGCTAGGGTAATAGCCCAAAGGATTGCTTGTTAAAATCTAGGCCATGTTGACTGTGACCAAGAACTGCAATGGTGTACAGTACTGCATGATGATTGCCAAGTGAAGTCAGCACACTGTTTTGTTTTAGCTAAGGGCATTGAGAGAAGCCTCACGTGTGTGCTCCTCATCAAAGACACAATGGGAAGGTGTGTGGCTCTTGGACTCGGCTCTGCATGGATTTGGCAATCATCAGCCTTTTAACACATTGATTTTTTGAAGACTGCTCCTAGATATTTGCATAAACCCGGCTGTTTATGCCAAGCTATTCTTGGAAGCTCTTTACAAAGTTCTTTGTCCCACTGGCGCCTGCTTTTATGTGCAAACAGGGTTGGAGGTTTCATTTGGAAGTCGGTAAGTATGGGGCGCCAAGTGGAACAGACCTTATTTCGTACACAGAACATATTCTGAGCTACGACAGCATTAATTTATCAAGCTATTTTTGTCTTTTATTAACAATAACAAATACAACATTAATAAGACTTCCAAAATTCATTAAAACATTGTTACCCATCACATCCTTGCAAAATATGTAATACTTAAAGCTTTGTAAGTTATTCAGTGACATTTTTAAACACATTTAAATTTCTCAGGTAACGATGCTATAAAGAGGCTAGTATTGGGGTGACAAGAGCTTTGATCAAAGTTTTTTTTACTGAGAGATTTGTTTAATTAAAGATTCAAGGGAGTCACACTTCAACAGCCTTCCAATACAATCAGACTGAGACTGACTTACTATTCAGTTCTTACTTACGAGCAACTTATTATAGTTAATGTCACTTCTCATGTATTATAGTTAATTCAATTCAATTCAATTACATTTTTTATAGCGCCATAACGATACAATTGCCTCTAGGCGCTTAACAGAGCCCAGAGCCTAAACCCCCTCAGTGCATGCACAATGGCAACAGGGGCAAGGAAAAACTCCCTGTTAGGCAGGAAGAAACCTTAGGCAGAACCACGGCACATAAGGGGGGACCCATCTGCTTGAGGTCGGCCGGGTGGAGACAGGAAGGTGGGAAGGGGGAAAGGGGGAGGGTTGTGTGGCAGAAGGGGCATGGAAGCAACAGGGGTTATACACAGCCAGCATTTGGTCGCTGGACATAGTAAGTATACAGACATCCTGTGGTAAAAACATGATACAGGCAAGACCAGATTACTGTACCAATAGGGTTACTGTTACAGGGGTAAGGGATTTAGGGACAGAGAAACATTTCAGTGGTGGCAATAATGTATATTGTATATAAATGCTAGCATAGGGTTTTGGGTAGAGTAGGTGTACGGCAATGCAGTGGCGGAGGGTGCGATTGGCCGAGGGTTTCTCCAGGTAGACCAGGTGGAGAGACTACAGCAGCGTCCCATAGCGGAGAGTCCTGATTAGTAGGGAGAGAAAAGGGAAAGAAAAGGAAGAAAGTGAGTGGGTAGAGTTCAGCTGTCCATGTGCGTAGATGCGGAGTGGTGGGGGTGAGGAGCAATAGTTCCGCTTCCATCAGCGATTGGAAAATGCTATAAGGGAGAGAGAACATTTATGTTAGTAGACATCATTTTCAGAAACAGAGAGGGAGATACATTTGGGTAGTAGATTTAACAGTAGGCAATATGGCTTATCAGTTATTATTTTATCAGTGTTATTATGGGCATAAGCAATATGGTATGGAAGGAGAGAGAAAGAGAAAGGTAGAAGATATGTTTAGTAATACTGGCATTTGTTATTTAGTTTGGTAGTGTACTTATGGTGAGTGGTAGTGTACTCTGGTGAGTGAGGGCAGCTGCATGTCACACCCGAGATCTGTTATAGCACTCTTTCACAGTGCAACATACACTGCCTGCAACTTGCAACCTGCACACACACAGATGAAATATTTTTTTTTTTTTTTTTTTGATATGGAAGGAGAGAGAAAGAGAAAGTGAGAAGATATGTTTAGTAATACTGGCAATTGTTATTTAGTTTGGTAGGGTACTTATGGAGATATCAGTCGTAAGTTTTCTAATTCCTTGAGGTAGTTTGGAGCCAGGTCGTTTAGGGCTTTATATGTTAGCAGGAGTACTTTGAAATCGATTCTACTTTTAACGGGGAGCCAATGCAAAGAGGCGAGTACCGGTGAGATGTGTTCATACTTTTTAGTTCTGGTGAGTGTACGAGCAGCAGCGTTCTGTATAAGTTGGAGGCTCTTTATTGTGTTGATGCTGCATCCGGACAGGAGACATTACAGTAATCGAGGCGGGAAGTAATAAAGGCGTGGATTAGTTTTTCTGCATCTTGGAGGGATAGGACCTTTCTAATTTTGGCAATATTGCGTAAATGAAAAAAATGATGTCTTTTAGATCTGTTTTATGTGTGAGTCAAGTAGGAGGTCTTGGTTGATAGTTACACCAAGGTTTTTGATGTTAGTGTTGGGTGTTGGGAAGCCATTGAGTGTGAGTAGATGGGTAGGTTTTATCAGAGTTGAGGAGCAGGAAGTTGTTAGCCATCCAAGATTTTACATCATGGAGGCAAGCTTCTATCACGGGTAGATGTAAAATTTCACCAGGTTTCATGGATAGGTAGAGTTGGGTGTCATCAGCATAGCAATGGAAGTTAATGCCATGTTTCCTTATGACAGCACCTAAGGGTAGCATATAAAGGGAAAAAAGCAGTGGTCCAAGGACAGAGCCTTGTGGAACACCGTAGCTTACTCTGGTGTGATTTGACGACTTCTCATGGACATGAACAAATTGATGGCGATCAGAGAGGTAAGATCTAAACCAAGATAGGGCACAGCCTTTGATGCCAACGTGATGTTCAAGTCTCTGTAACAGGATATGGTGATCTATAGTGTCGAAAGCAGCACTAAGGTCTAGGAGAACTAGTATTGAGGCGCACCCGTGATCAGATGCGATTAGTAGGTCATTCAAGACTTTGACTAAGGCCGTTTCAGTACTGTGGTGGGCCCTAAACCGGATTAGAAGGTTACTTCAATTTTGTTTTGTTGTAGAAAGGAAGTAAGTTGCTTAGCTACTAGTTTTTCAAGTATTTTTGACAAGAAAGGGAGGTTAGATATGGGTCTATAGTTAGCGAGATTATCGGGATCAAGGTTAGGTGTTTTGTAGGGGTGGGGAAAAAATCGATTATTCGATTTTTCTCAATTCTCTCTAAAAACGATTCTCTCTCGATTCAGAAAAGTTCATAATCGATTTTGTAATAAAAAAAAAAAACTGTTTTTTACACATCCATTTTATGTTGAAATGCAAGCTGCATCGATTATTGGATTGTTCATAGAAAGTCAAAATTGTGACAAGGAAAAGCTTTTTCTCTTATAAAAAATAGAGAAGGTAATTCATCTGTTGATTTTCTTTAATTATCAAACACAAAGTAGGAAGTGTAGCAAAGACTCTGAGTAGCAAACTCGAATGTTTTAAAAGTCGAAATGGATTGATAATAGTTTTATCGGTTTAGAATTGATAATCGTTTTTTTTACACATCCATTTTATGTTGAAATGCAATTATCGATTGATTATCGATTATCAATTCGAAACCGATAAAACGATTATCGATGCATTTCGACTATTGAATCATTTGAGTTTGCAACTCAGAGTCTAAAATCACTTCCTACTTTGTGTTTGATAATTAAAGAAAATCAACAGATGAATTACCTTCTCTATTTGCTTTCTTAGAGAAAAAGCTTTTAATGGTTACAATTTGACTTTCTATGAGCAATGCAATAGTCGATGCAGCTTGCATTTCAACATAAAATGGAAGTGTTAAAAAATATATATATATATATATATATACAGTACTGTGCAAAAGTTTTAGGCAGGTGTGAAAAAATGCTATGAACTAAGAATGCTTTGAAAAATGTAAACAATAAATGTTTATTTTTTTATCCATTTACATGGTAAGACTGAGCACAGCAAAGAGACACAACGTAGTTATACTGCATCAGCAGGGTCTCTCCCAGACAAAGATTTCAAAGCAGACAGGGGTTTCAAAATGTGCAGTTCCAGCTCTTTTGAAGAAGACGTTGAGGATCGTAGACGCAGTGTTCAGCCAAGGAAACTTAATGCAGCTGATGAAAAACACATCAAGCTTTAGATATGGGTCTATAGTTAGCGAAGATTTCAAGCAGTGGCATCAGCTCAGAACTGGCAGAAACCAGTGGTACCCAGGTACAGACATTTACTGTCCGGGGAAGTCTGGCCAGAAGTGGTCTTCATGGAAGAGTTGCAGCCAAAAAGCTCTACCCCGACAAGGAAACAAGGCCAAGTGACTGAACTAAGCACTAGACATAGAAACTAGGGTGCAGAAACATGGCAGAAGGTGCTCTGGACTGATGAGTCAAAATTAGAAATATTTGGCTGTAGAAGAAGGCAGTTTGTTCGCTGGAGGCTGGAGAGAGGTACAATAATGAGAGTCTGCAGGCAACAGTGAAGCATGGTAGAGGTTCCTTTCCAGTTTGGGGCTGCATTTCTGCAAGTGGAGTTGGAGATTTGGTCAGGATGAATGGTGTCCTCAATGCTGAGAAATACAGGCAGATACTAATCCATCATGCAATACCATCAGGGAGGCGTATGATTGGCACCAAATGTATTCTGCAGCAGGAACATAACCCCAAACATACAGCCAATGTCATTAACAACTATCTTCAGCTTAAAGAAGAACAGAAAGTCCTGCAAGTGATGGTATGACCCCCACAGAGCCCTAATCTCTACATCATCGAGTCTGTCTGGGTTTACATGAAGAGACAGAAGAATTTTAGGAAGCCTACATCCACAGAAGATCTGTGGTTAGTTCTCTAAGATGTTTGGAACAATTTACCAGCCGTGTTCCTTCAAAAACTGCGCAAGTGTATCTGGAAGAATTGATGCTATTTTGAAGGCAAAGGGTGGTCACACCAAATATTGATTTAATTTAGAATTTTCTTCTGTTCCTTCACTGCATTTGGTTAATTTATGAAGAATTGATGAAAATAAACTGTTAACACTTCCATTTTTGAAAGCATTCTTAGTTTACAGCATTTTTTCAGACCTGCCTAAAACTTTTGCACAGTACTGTGTATATATATATATATATATATATATTAATTACAAAATCGATTTAAAATCAATAATCGATTTAAAATCGAATCGATGACCTGAATTGATTTCGAATCGAATCGTGAGGTGCCAAGAGATTCCCACCCCTAGTTTTTTAAGAGATGGTTTTATCATTGGTATTTTGAATGATTGTGGGACGTATCCTGAAATTAGTTAATGACACTTCTCACTTGCCGGCCAATTAAAATCCAGTGTTGTGAACTTACTTAAATGCTTGACGCTTATCAGACATGATTGAATTGGAGAAGGTGAACATTGTGTCCAAATGAATTGGTTCAACACAATAATATTATGTCTTAAAGAGAAACAAGACTAGTTTGCGTATTTCAAATGTAATGTGGTTCAGTAAATCTGACAACCCGTTTTTTGTAGGGTACCTAGCAAGGCATCTGGAATGAGGAGTATTCAATGTACTGTGAGTGCTGATACATTTTACAGTGACTGAAAAACTGTAGAAACAAGATTTACTGTGAGGTTATAACTAAATGATTGACTCTTCATCCATGTTGCATCTGTGTATACATTAGGTTATGTATTAACACTCAGGTGGTGATGTTAAGAAACTCTGTTCATGCAAAATAAACAAACCTAGCATGGCACAGTCACTATTAATAATAGACAGCCCTACAGAGATAAAAAATCTTTAATTACCAAGATATTGGTATAGAGATACTTCTTCAGATTTTTTGATTCCTCACCATCCTCACAAAAAGTTTCTACCTAGGTGTGCATGTGGATCATAGAAATGAGTAATGAAAGAGCTGCACTCTCGGTACTTGAGGTAATCAGTGTAATCTCATCCTCCACATGCATCAGTGTAATCTGTGTTCTCCATGATCCTCAACATGTCTTGAGGTCTTTAGTGTAATCTGTGTTCTCCATGATCCTCCACATGTATTGAGGTCATCAGTGTAATCTGTGTTCTCCATGATCCTCCACATGCTATACATGTCTTCCATAACCACTCAACAGCTAATAGTTGATGGAGCCAAAATTTCAGATCCTACTTTGAAGATATTGGAGCGAGCTGGCCCAGAAGAATGGAGGGGGACACAAAGATCAACTGTACATGGCAGGGGCACCTATCCCATACACTGCACACACGGAATGCCCTTAATTTGCCACTGGCTGAACAGGCACATAATGCATTGACACAGCAGAGATCTCATACAGACATAGCACACACCATGACAGTAGACAGATACAATAACATGAGTGGGACTAACTAAGGAAAAGAAACATCGCATATACTAACATGTACTTGCGCTTATGAAGGTAAGTAAGGCATAATGACATTAATCCAAAACATTACTACCATCAGTACCCCTGCACACTTCATAGCCCCCCCTCCCTAAGTGGTTAGCTGCCCCAGCAACCACAACACAAGTCCCTGGAACCATGAAGCAACGATCAGATAGGGTTGCCCCCTGCATCCCCTACAGTGGAACAGTGGAAGGCAGAAAAACAGTCCCTGAGGTGTGGGGAGACGATGGCAGGGTAGATGCTTCTGGCTCTGCCTCTGGCCGGCACAAACGAGGCGTGGGCCCCTAGGGCCGGCTGGAGCAATGTGGAGGTTCGTCAATGCTGGGTGTCTGCGTCGAAGCAAAGGTGCCATAGCTTGAGCACCCAGACAGAGCATGGCTTTGAACGCCACCTGAAGCCCATATGCAGCACGTTCCCACGATTGCCATTTATTAGCCACTGAACAGACATAGAATGCTCTGTCACAAGGGAGTTCTCTTAAAGAGCACGCACCACGGGGGGTCACCAAGGCATCACATATCAAACACACACAGATTCAATAATGAAAGGTACTCACGCTTTTACAAGACAACAAAGGGAAGGCATAATGACATTCATCCAGAATGATACCATCACCAGTCTATAGCAAACCCATTATGGGGGCTAACTATTTACAGCCTCGTCATTAACACACACAGAAGGGCTGCAGTACCCCTGCACACTACAATATCAAAACAGATATTCTTTGCCCTTGTCAACAACTTCTTTCAATATGTAAAACATAATGATAACTCACACTTATGTTTAGAGATTAATGCACAGTTAATGTAAACACTTTTTACAATGAATCTGAGATAATATCCCAACTCTTTAGTGAGCATAGTTCATGTAGGGAAAGGTGTTATGCACATGACGTCAATTTGACCTTCAAAAGGCACTTTGTACAGGTAGCTTTGTTTTTGCACTGCATCTCACATGAAGAGGCACATTCTTTTGATTAAATAATTGCACCCTGTTTGCATCAGCACTGTGCCTGGATCTCTGGCATCTCTCCTCTCCTTCCACTCCAGCTGTTTTGGAGGCATGCATGAGGAAGGAATCAAGCAGAGGAGCACCCGTGCAGAAACTCACATGAAGCTGCTCCACATGAGTGTTGTGCTGTGAGGAAGTGCTGCCTGTAATTACTGTAGGTAGATTGATGTTGAAGGGGAAAATAAAATTATATGTGGAGAGTGTGAGAGCGATAGGGAAATACAGATAGTAAGGGAACAATAATGATCAGATTATGGTAATGATTCCTCCTGTCAATCACATTCTCAGCCAACTTTACCTTTAGACAAACTCTGCCACTCTCTGTGTGTGTGTGTGTGTGTGTGTGTGTGTGTGTGTGTGTGTGTCTAGAAAGACATACACTCTGTCTTACCTCCGTTACCGCTACTTTCTTTCTAATTCATTTTGTTCATTCTTTCTCTCTCTTTCTCTTTCTTCTACTCTGAGAGACAGACCATGCCCTGTGGATATTTTTCTTTTTCTTTCATGTTTCATTCTCCAGTAGTCCTCAATAGACTGTGCTGAAGCTGACCCAATCTGTTTATGTATGAGAGCACAGGGGAGGGCAGCCACAACTACAGCATACCTCATCTTTCAGCCCGTCTCAGTGGGCTTGTTATAATGGAGCTGAGATTCAGAACAAGAGTCGAACATAAAGTCATTCACTCAGTGAAGTCGATTAATGTTTCCATTAGATGTTAAACATAGATCCTTCCAAAGGTGGCTACAGATAGGTTGAGAAGCAATAATGTAGCAAATGAATAATGGGAGGGTGAGAAAATGGAAAACGTGAGAGAAATGTACACATACATACGTAGCCAAGAGGAAGATCATGTGATTAAGGGAAGTTCTGAATCAGTATGAGAATACAGGCAGGCGGCTTGTCTGACAATGTGCAGAGTGAAAAGAGTCAAATTTCAAATATGTTTAGCATATACATAGAACGTTTAACAAACGCCCACCAGGACTTCCTAGGGATAAGGGTTTTTAGGTGCAGGACTAAATGGTGATCGTGCCACAGACAAAAAGCATCAGGAACAGGAGGTGGTGGGGAAGAGGACAGAGAGGTTAGCATAACTAACACATGACCTGTGGTGGCCAATGCTTTGATCAGTGCTGACTCCACCTGACTATATAGGTCATCCAGTTTGGAAAAGGAAATCGAGTCATTATAAAAAGACAGCCTCTTCCAATTGTGTCTTGAAGATATGTCTCTTGCTTGACTAGTTGGACTGGACTGGATTCATGGTCTTTAAGATAGGTCTCTCTCTTGCTTGACTAGTTGGACTGGTCTGGATTCATGTTCACATAATGTTTTGTCTCCATAATGGGATCTGCTGATTGACACACTTATAACATATATAAAGATGGCTGACACACTTATAACATATATAAAGATGGCATGTTCAAAGACACAAGCTTGGATGCAGGTACTTGTTATTTTGGGACTCAGTGTTTTACCTTTTGTGTCGTTCAAATACAAGAAATGAACATGCTCATACAAGTGTGCCCTGAACCATGTTGCAATCTCCTTAACTACCACCAGGTGAAATTAAATGACATAAATAAGGATGAAAGTGAAGGGACCTATGTCCTTTCTTATCTCTATTAGTTCTGTGTGGAAAGTGATGAACTGCCTTTGACCTTTTTTTAATCTTACAGACTTCTCTGCTTCCCTCAGCGGGACAGGACTCTGATCACATTTTATGGTTGCAAGTCCTATCCCCAGAGCTCAGCTGCACAACCAGTTGACTGTAAATGAGACTTGATCAGCACATGGTTGACTAACTTATTGACTCTATATGAGACCTGATCAGCACATGGTTGACTAACTTATTGACTGTATATGAGACCCGATCAGCACATGGTTGACTAACTTATTTACTGTTAAGGAGACTGGATCAGCACATGGTTGTTTGCAGCAGATCTGCTGACTGAAGAAAAGCACCTGTCTTATGCTGCTTGTCACATGAATAGAGCGCTGTAATAAGAGTTTATGTCACTTAGCAAGGAGTTTGCTGGAGCACCCAGCTGTCATGGTAACACTTTATTTAAATGCCCTTTTCTGTCATGATCAAGATGCTTTTTGTAGCTCTTAAACAAACATTAAACTATTAGTTTTACATAATCATCAACTAACTCTCAACTAAATGTCCTAATCCTGATAACAGTTTGCTGATTCATCCATTTACTGGGAAAGATATGAAGAGAGCTGAACAGTCCACTGTTGAACAATGTTTAACCTACTGAAAATGTATGTAACATACAGTGCCACTTGAAAGTATGTGAACCCCTTGAGCACTTAAGCGTTTTCTGTTGTTTTACCATGATTATTCATTTTTTTATCACAAATTTTCCATAGATGAAATGTCAGGTTTATGTTTATCATTTGCATGTACTTGTTTAGAGGAAATTGTTTGAGTAGCCGAAAAACTACATGAAACATGGAATTAGTCCATTTCAAAAGTAAGTGAACCCCCAGCTGAATTGATAAAGTCAAGCAGGTAACAGATTCAGTGAAACTTATTTGGGTGATTAATTAGTCAATTGAGCAAACCGATCATCTGAGACATCCTTAGGGAAAGGTTTGGGCAACACAGATTAAAAGAGAGAGGAAACCAACCAAACTACTGTAGTGCCAAGGTGTACCCACACAGATCAACAATGCCGAGAGGAAACAAGATATCCGAGAACATCAGGAAGAAGGTACTGTCAGCCCATCAGTCTTGGGAAAGCTATAAGACCATCTCCAAAAGATTCCAGCTCTGTCCATCCATCCAAGACAAATCATTTTGAAATGGAGGGCATTCAACATGACCGCATCTCTGCCTAGAAGTGGACGCCCATCAAGACCATCACCAAGACGCACCAAAAGAAGAATAAATCAGGTAAAAGTCAACCCAGACATCACCTCTAAAGAGTTTTGGACCTCTCTGGCAGCATCTGGGTTAAATGTACATGGGTCTACAATCAGACGAAAATAGTTGGTTTTGATCGTGACAAAATAATTCTATCTCGGACTCATCTGTTTAAAGAAGGGACTTCCAGAAGGCCTTTAGTTTATCCAAGTGCTCTCGGGCAAAGTTGAAACGGGCAGTTATGTTCTTTCTTGAGAGCAGAGGCTTCCTTCTAGCAACCCGATCATGAATGTCATGTCATTTCAATTTTCTTCTGATTGTAGACCCATGTACATTTACCCCAGATGCTGCCAGAGAGGTCTGAAACTCTTTAGAGGTGATGTGTGGGTTGACATTTACCTGATTTATTCTTCTTTTGGTGCTTCTTGGTGATAGTCTTGATGGGCGTCCACTTCTAGGCAGAGATGCGGTCATGTTGAATGCCCTCCATTTCTAAATTATTTGTCTTGGATGGATGGATGGAGCTGGAATCTTTTGGAGATGGTCTTATAGCTTTCCCAAGACTGATGGGCTGTCAGAACCTTCTTCCTGATGTTCTCGGATATCTCGTTTCCTTTCGGCATTGTTGATCTGTGTCGGTACACCTTGGCATTACAGCAGTTTGGTTGGTTCCCTCTCTCTTTTAATCTGTGTTGCCCAAACCTTTCCCTAAGGATGTCTCAGATGATCGGTTTGCTTAATTGACTAATTAAGCACCCAAATAAGTTTCACTGAATCTGTTACCTGCTTGACTTTACCAACTTAGCTGGGGGTTCACTTACTTTTGAAATGGACTAATTCCATGTTTCATGTAGTCTTTTGGCTACTCAAACAATTCCCTCTAAAAAAAGTACATGCAAATGATAAACATAAACCTGACATTCCTTCTATGGAAAATTGGTGATGAAAAAAATGAAAAATCATGGTAAAACAACAGAAAACTCCTAAGTGGTCAAGGGGTTCACATACTTTAAAGTGGCACTGTACATCCATACTCATGTAAGATTTTATTCTGATAAAGGTGTCAGACATGCAATCATAACAACACTTAATACAAGTCATAGGCCTACATGCAAACCTTCCATTAAAACATCTCTCAAACATCAGAATCAGAATCAGAAAGGTTTTTACTGCCAAATAGGTTTTCACCAGGATTTTTTTGTACATTGGTGCAAACAACAAACATACACAATAAACAATACACTAGTGATGTTACAAATGAACCCGAGGCTTCAGAGCTTGTGTCGCGAAAATGAAGCACTTCCTCACCGGAGCGCGTATCGAGGCTTGTATCGTTTTGCCGAGATGACGTCACTGGTGGCGTCTGAAGCCTCATTGGAATCAAGTGCTTCACCAGGTGGCTCGTTCGTTCACTTTTCGCGGGACGCTTCGACTATACGATGTCCCAAAACTTATCTTGTATTCGTTCGTGGTAGTTATTGTCAGTGGTTGGAGAATTATCGATAGTTGGAGATTTAAATTGTTTGGTGTTGTTGGTAGTATAGATTATTTGAGATAGAGTTATAGGAAGAAGCCAGTTAGGAAGAGAAAGACCTTGATCCAGTTGCACAAAGCACTTCTCCCCCTTTTCAGTGCCCTGCACTGACTAGTTGTCCAAAAGCACTCATTGGTTTTACAAAAGTTCTGACCAGTATTCCAAAAGCACTTTCACTCTGTTCCAACGGCATAGAGAGTAAAGATAATTTACAGGCTTTTTTTTTTTTTTTTTTTTAATCTAAAGCATCGTTTAGAATTCGCTTTGGTCAGGATTCGAAACTAAACAGACCAATGTTCAAGCCGACGTCGCTTACCGTTGTGCCACCATATAATCCTTAATGTGTAGATCAAACTATTATTAGAACAAAGAATACAAAAATAAAGCCTTTATTGTCATTGTATTCGCCTACAATGAAATTTGAATTAATGGAGAAACGTTTTCTTCCACCATACGTTTGTGTGCATGTTATTTTAGCAGGCCTTGCGCACCACAACAAATTTAACAAATTCACTGTCCCGAGAAAATCTTTCTCACACCGTATTTTTATTGACCTGCAGGTGTCACTGGAGAGCGAACAACGCTTCGAGTAGTGAGCCTTTTTTCAACACGTCTGGCTGGAAAGCTTTGAGGGTTCATGAAGCTTCATTTCGCCATCACTACCTACAGGAACTGCTGTTGGAAACACAAGAAGTGCACCTCGTCCACATGTTCCCCATCGGGTGTCTATACACAGAGACCTACCTGGAGTTCCTCAGGAACCAATGCCCTCAAATGACAAGATTTATGAGGTGATGCACCATCAAAACAGAATAACTGAGATGCTGGTTCAGCAACAAAGTCTGTCTTTATTACCCAAAAGAGACATTCCTGTGTTCTTTGGTGATCCGCTCACATACAAGTCATTTCTCAGAGCCTTTCACAATGCTATTGACAGCAAAACGCATAATGATAGAGACAAACTCTTCTTTCTGGAGCAGTATACTAGTGGAGAGCCACAAGAACTGGTGAGAAGCTATGGACACATGCGGCCAGAGAAGGGCTAGTGAAAGCCTTGCATGCATTTGCTCTTTTCTTGATTGGTTGTCGAAATACCATGCAGGATGTTGACTACATGGATGAAATGGATAACCCAACGAACATGAGAGCCATACTTTCCAAGCTACCATACAAGATGAGGGATAAATGGAGACATAAAGCATTAGACATCCAGGAACATACAAGAAGAAGAACTAGGTTTGCAGACCTAGTCAGTTACATAGAGAGACAAGCCAAGGTTGCCATAGATCCTTTATTTGGCACAGCACAGGAAACCAGTGCACCTGTTAAACAAAAGGAGAAAGACTACAGCTACGAACACAAGCGGAGGCACCACAAAGGGTAGCAATTTTGCTACAAGCATTGCTACTGACAAGCAGACGACTTCGCACTCAAACCAAATTGCCAAGATAGATCAAGTTAAAGTTGCGGATGCATGTGTGTACTGTGAGAAGAAACATGTACTTGAAAACTGTGAGAAGCTCAAGAAACAGACACACAAAGACAATATTGAGTTTTTGAAACATAAAGAATATTGCTTCGGTTGCCTTACACAAGGTCACTTAAGTAAGGATTGTAGTGGAAGTCTATGGAAGCCAAAAAAAGAGGCCGGAACAATTGAGCAAGGACAGCTTCTCATTGGCGGATGACAGTTCGAGCCATGGGCGCACTTCACTTGCGCCCCCAGCCAATGACAAGGTTTCTTATCGTGGCTGGACTTTGTCAAATCAAAGACCTTTTGTTATTCCCTCACATCTCATTTAAATATCACATATCTAGCGGAGCACCATAGCTAGCAGAGGATTTGAATCTGAGAGTATAGCGACTGAAAACTCCGTAGTATCTATTCGTGGAACGCCTTTTAATCAACGGTCAGATGTCGATAAGAAGAGACTAAAAGACATGGGACCAGAATGTATGGATTTAAGCACTGACCGCGGGAGGACGTACCTCGACCCGAGCTGGTTAGCGGGCTGTTCAGTGATTAATGCTTGTAGCGACGCTACTAGCTTAACTACATTTGACAGTAGCTTGGCAGTAACGTTGCTATTTACAAAACCAAGTAACTTTTCACTAGTTAAGCTCTTTTATTGATCAAGTAGCTCAGTAGTGTCCTCGAAAGCTAATGTATCCTGGACCTTTCTAATGTTCATACATTCCCTGTATCCATCAAACAGACAAATTAAGCAGTACGTCACTTTAGTCGAGGTGAAAAGCTAGGTATCGTAATTTCAGTACAACAGACGCTGCTCATACATTTAGAATTAATTCATTTTAAATTGGTAGTTTGCATACATATTCTAGACAACCGGATAACTAGAATGGTGTGGATATTCAGATACAGCTAGAGATGATGAAAGTTAATAAAGTACAAATGCACGAAATAGACGAAAGATGAAGGGAGGCGGAGGTCTTCTGCATTAATTCGTTTTCATCTGCGTTTGAGGACCTGGCTGACTCCACAGCCATACCTTCAAAAGAACGTCACTTTAGACGAGACGAGTGAACCTACATTTGTTTTCAAAAGCCTTTATAATCCAAAGAAAAAGTTCCTGTCAACGTAATGACATCCAACACAAACATACAAACACACATTCAGGTGATTGAATATCATTTGGCGTTTTTATCTGACTGACAGTTGTGTTGATCACTAAAATTGCATTGACTTGGCATGCAGTCTGTTTAACTGAAAGTAGCTTCTAATGTATCAAACTACTTTTGACAGGTTTTTGTAACTTAGCTTGGTACTTCTTTATGTATGGTAGCTTCTGTGTAGTGAAGCTGAATGTATTGTAGAGTAGCTGATAGCTTAGCTCACTTTAAATATCAAGAAGCTTGCCCATCACTGCAAATATTCTACACAAAGCCTGTTTTCTTCTCATTGTGGAGAGCTATTTAAACTGACCGCCCAACTGCGCCCCCCCTCCAAAAAAATTCACCAGCCGCCACTGCATGCCAGGTATGCTCGCTGAAACATCCAAGCATTCTGCATATACAGAAACAGGAAAAGGCCAAGGAAGGAAAGAGCAGCACAAGCGAGGCTCAGACAACGACTGCTGTAGGACAAGAGACATGTGGATACATAGGGGCCGGAAACAGAGAATGTGTTTTAGCCATTGTTCCTGTAAGACTCAAGTCCAAGAAAGGCACACGGACAGTGGAGACATACGCCATCATTGACCAAGGTAGTTCTGCAACCTTTTGTACGGAGAAAGTCATGAGGATGCTGAACCTAAGAGGCAGGAAGACAGAGATTTTGCTCCGAACTATGGGTCAAGAGAAGCTTGTCCATAGTCATATCTTGTCTGACCTGGAAGTCAGTGGCCTAGAAGAGGAAATGTACATTGACTTACCTTCAGTGTTCACACAGCCTGAAATTCCTGGGAAGAAAGAGAACATCCCTCAGCAGATGGACCTGCAGAGATGGACTTACCTTGAAGAGGTGCACCTGCCCAGTATCAAGGCTGAGATAGGCCTGCTGATAGGTGCTAATGCTCACAAGGCAATAGAGCCATGGCAGGTTATCAATAGTCAAGATGATGGTCCATACGCAGTCAGAACAGCGATTGGATGGATGGTGAATGGTCCCATAAAGAATGAAGAGGAACATCAACACAGTGAAGGATTGCAGAGTGTCACTGCAAACAGGATATCAGTGGCAAGCATCTAAGAGATGTTAACACAGCATTTCAATTCTGACTTCTCAGAGCGCAGCTGTGAAGACAAAACAGAGATGTCTTGCGATGATAGAAAGTTCATGCAAGATGTGGAACAATCTGTTAAGCTGATTGATGGACATTACTGTATTGGATTACCATTTAAGGACAGGTCCATGAAGATGCCCAACAATCGCAAACTGGCAGAACAGAGAGCAATCAACCTAAAAAGGAAACTCATCAAGAACAAAGAATTCTGCATTGACTACCAGGCCTTCATGCATGACGTTCTCGCAAAGGGCTTTTTAGAGAAGGTGCCTGCGGAAAGCTGTCAGTGTAGGGAGGGAGAAGTTTTGTATATCTCACACCATGGGGTGTACCATCCCAAAAAGAAGAGAATCAGGGTCGTCTTTGATTGTACTGCGACTTACCAGGGAGTTTCACTGAACAACCAGTTACTCCAGGGCCCGGATCTCACTAATTCCTTGATTGGAGTGTTGACAAGGTTTAGAGAGGAGCCAGTTGCAGTGATGGCCGATATAGAGACAATGTTTTACCAGGTCAGGGTACCAGCCAAGGACTCTGACTTCCTCCGTTTCCTCTGGTGGCCAGACGGAAACTTGACAGGAGAACTGAAGGAGTACAGAATGACTGTACACATTTTTGGGGCTATGTCCTCCCTGAGCTGTGCTTGTTTCGCCCTAAGAAAGACAGCAGGAGATGGAAGGAATAAGACAACAGCTGAAGCTGCTAATACAGTTGAAAGGAATTCCTACATGGATGACTGTTTGCCAGCTGTGGCCTCTGAAGAACAGGCAATAGCGCTTTCACAGTCTCTGAGAGCTCTATGCAAGAAAGGTGGATTTAAGCTGACAAAGTGGGTCAGCAACAGCAGAAGAGTTCTGTCATGTATCCCTGGTGACGAGAGAGCGGCGGAGGTGAAGGACCTAGACCTAAGCAAAGATGCTCTACCTACTGAAAGAGCTTTAGGAGTACAGTGGTGTACAGACACTGACACTTTCAAGTTCAGAGTGAATGTGCCAGAAAAACCCATCACTAGAAGAGGGATACAGTAAGCTCAGTCTATGATCCTCTAGGCCTACTCGCTCCAGGTATTCTCCCAGCAAAGCTGATCCTGAGAGAGCTGTGTCAAGAGCAGCTGAGCTGGAATGAGGATGTTGGCGATAGACATTCAAGAGGATGGTTACAGTGGCTTTCTGAGCTCCAGGAGCTGTCCAGCTTCAAGGTGAGCAGATGCATCAGGCCTGACAACTTTGGTGTCACTCAAACAGCTCAGATACACAATTTTTCAGATGCAAGTGAGAATGGTTATGGTACCGCCTCCTACATCATACTCACTAACAAAGACAGACAGAACTGCTGCACATTGCTCATGAGAAAGTCAAGAGTTGCACCTCTGAAGAAAGTCACAATCCCCAGGATTGAACTGACTGAATGGAGGAGAAAGAGATCAAAAAGACCAGGCATGCAGATATTTGTAGTAACAGTTTTAGAAAACGCGTCGTGCCTAACAACTCCCCTTACCTGTTCTAAAATCAGCGCAAACCACGGCCTCTTGGGGCTTATTGCTTAATTTTATCATGTTCTCTCTTCTCCACACCCTCCCTTTTCTCTCTCCATCTCCCTCTCTCTCTCTCTCTCTCTCTCTCTCTCTGTCTCTTTCTCACACACAAGCACACACACAAAGATATGTACACACACCCTTGGGGAGTACTAAAAGGCCGATGGTATCTTAATTTATTTTATTCACAGGACAAGTGTATAGTAATTACTTTCATCGTCACCATATTCTCAGATGATCACTTTGAAATTCAAGGAACAATTTGAAAGGTAATGCAATGAATATGTAAATAATGCACTCCTCCACAGAGGGATGAAAAGATTATTAAAATGTATTTCCACTCTTTGCATATGCCAGTACAATTAATTTAAACCAATTAGTATAATTAACTGCCATCCACATTCTTAAATTAATGAACAGGGCTCTAATTACTAACAAGGCTCTCTAACAGGTCTCCAGTCCCTGTCCACTGAGCACAAAACGTGGTAAAATGTGTGCTAAATTATTCCTTTATCTAAGGGTCTTTAGTGTGCAGACTGAAAGCCTGGCAAGAAATTGTCATATTCACCTTTCCTTAGAGATTGAGCCCCCAGAGGAGAAGGGAAGAAATCTAAAATGAGTTTGTGAGACAGACTGACCTGGCTTTGGTCCAGATTTCCTTGGGTGATGTTGCACATGTTTCCCGACATCGAAAGAGGCCTTCTCAGATTGTTTCAGCAAGAGACTCAAATACGTGCTCATCTTGGAATGATGTTCTCACTGACATGAGGAGAGATCTCCCTTTGTCATTCTTGTATACTGCAGAATGTACAGACAGTAAAAGTTGAAAAGATTCATTACTTTACTCTGGACTGGAAATGCAGTATGGGCTCGACTGATGCAGCCAGGTCAGCTCCATTAGGCTGGCTAAAAGATGAAACGGCACAGGGACAATGATCAGAAATTGTCTAACCTCATACTATACAGTGTCTTGAGGCCAGCCTTCGGTCACTGTTTGTTTACAACAGAGTTTATTGGCTTTTCCTTCTGTTATGGCTAGTGCTTTCAGCACAATCGCCAATCGCCAAACTGATGCAATCAGGCAAGTGGACTGACACCTGATGTAAAATAATGAAATACCTGTGGGTTCTATGGGTCAATAAAAGCTGAATTTGTGTGAACTGTACGTATCACCTCTGTTGTATTTTTTGATGATGAGAAAATAAAACTGTTACATTTGAATCCTCCTTTATTTACTTATGCAGAGGAGAGTGCTTAAAAAAAATTATAGATTGGTCAAATATGGATATAAATGTGTTTGTATACTTGATATGGTGTGCTGTGAGCCAGTGGCAGCAGTAATGGAAATGTACAGGAGAATAATTCCACACAACGCAATGGAGGAGTTCCAGAAATGTCCAGAGGTGATCCCTCTTCCAGGGGGCAGTTCATCTTCTCTAATGATTCACATAACTGGGTCTTGCCTCCAATCACCAAAGGTCCTGCCTCATCTATATTCATAAATCCCCCTATTCCCTACTCAAGATTGCACTGTGCCACTGTGTTGAACTGGGCCATCTTTGTGCATTACATCCCCACCCAGCAGCTCAACTCAATCCCCTCCCCCACACCTCTCAATACACTCTCGTTCCCTTATTCTATCCTCACATTCTCTGTCCTTCCCTCAACTCTCTCTCTTTTCCTCTTCCTCCCTCTCTCTCTCTCTTTCACACACACCACACACACACACCGTGCTTGAGGTCAAACAGAAGGAGCTGTCCTATGGCTGTATCATGAGCCAACATTTGCATTTTCACAAAACATCACATGGCTGTTTGGCCAGAGCTCAGAAGCAGCATCTCTGTCTCTTGAGATACGGTTGCCATGCCAACTCCAGAGTATGCACTTGATGTGCTCTGAGATCACTGTGTTCCAATGCAGTTCTCATTAGTCCCTCGAGCAGAGTGGTGGCTCATTGTCTGCCAGTGGTTGCCATCTCCAGACTTCTTTTTATTAAATCTAAATAAATGAGGAAGCCGAGGGAAGAGGAGAATGTTTTTCTTCCTACTGTAGTAGAGGCTTTGTGTTGCGTTTGAGAGGGAGAGAAGCAGCGGAGCACTGTGGCACGGCTTCATTTGCTTCATTTCATTCCCTCACTTCACAGCGCATCATATCATTCTCAGTGTTCTCAGTGAAGCTGCTTTGAGCTGTTTGTCTTGTAGAGGAATGTGATATGCAACTGAGACCATGGAGGTCCCCACGACCACATGCTGAATGACCCTCTCTATCACGGCATTTAAATCTGCACTGTCCATGTGCCAGTCACATGAAGGTTACTCTAGTTTTTGTGCCTGTCATTATATTCTTAAGCAATAGAATGTGGTAGTGGCAGAGTAAGGTACAATTGGAGGGAAATAGTTCAGGGAAAATGCTTTAAGTGGTTTTAACATACAGTATTTCTAGAATACACAACCATCCCAGTGATGGCTCCTGGTCAGATGTGTTGATATTGAGGTGCTGCTGGTTGCTGATTTCTACTAGAGAAATCTTGAAGGATGTTAATCAATTGTCTGACGTGGTGATATGGATGGCCTTGGTGGAGTGGATCTCTCTAAGCTCCTTTTCATCCATTGCCCTTGTTTTGGTGAGAAACCGCTGCTGCTTGTCTAGTTTCCTCTTCTTGCTAGAGAACAAAGCTAGTTTCCACCTGCCTTCTCTCCAGCGATGTAGTCTTACCCCACCTAGCTCAAACCCTGCTTTTCTTCTCTCTACCTACTAACATAGCTTGTTACTGGCACCATCTCACGCAATAAAAAAATAACAGCTGCCACACACCCTCCTCCAGCCAATGAAGTTTTTCTTTACTACTGTATTATCTCACTTATAGTGTATTCAAATGTATAACTATTTATAAAACTAATGTACGTTGTCCATAGTGTATATTCATCGTACTTATATCATACCATACCGCTTAACTTACTCTGTATATAATATAACTACTACCATTTTATTACATTTTTCTCATTTTCTTTTTATTTACTACCATCACTTGTACTTACACCTGCACTTTACATATACTTATTAGGGGTGCAAATCTGTCATGAAAAAGACGTTCCGATTCATATCTTGATACATGCTCACTATACGATACAAGAAAAGATGCATGTTGATAAAAAACGATTCAGTACGATTCGATTCGATTTGATGCGATTCAATGCGATTTGATGCAGTTCAATAATTGAACACACTGAGTTGGGAGGAAACAATGGACCTCATTCTCGAACATTTTTTTTAAGTGTTTTATTAAATATTTTCTTACCAACCTCGAAAGACCAACCTCAGAAAAGATCTCTGGCAGATTCATGAACGCCTGGAAATATGTTGTTATTTGAACGTGCTTTCTCGTGCACCGTGCATACAGAAACGCCCCGCCAGCTCCTTATAAGGGGCATCCACAGGCAACGTGAAAGCAACTTCAGAGACCGCTCAAAATCATTTCAAAACAGGCACCGGTAAACCCAGACCTAATTTCACCGGGGCAGAGGTGGAGCTACTGTTGCAGAATGTAGATGTGTCCATTCTATTCCACTATGGCTTTATTCACACGATTGTGTTTAGTGCTAAATTATTTATTCACTGCCATTAGCAGTGTTCATAGTGTTTTTATTTATATAAGTACATCACGATGGCTCAGTCTCAGAATCATGCCTATACATTTTAGCAATCAACAACGATGTATCTTCCTTGGCTGAAGTAGCTAGCATAGCATTGGCCATAAAAATAAATAGGGTAGCTAGCATAAAATTGGCCATTGGTATAGCGTAGCTAGCATAGCATTGGCCATTGAATTGAATAGCGTAGCTAGCATAGCATTTGCCATTGACATGAATGGGAGTTGTAATCTCTCATTCTCTCCAGGTTTTGGCGTTATTTGTGAGGTGCAGCCTGATTGGTTTATGCTATGCGGGGGATTTGGCCAATGACAGGCTGTCATCGTTCTGACTGAGATCAAATGCAACAGCTAGTGGTTCGTGTTTTGCGGCTTGTGAACCGGTTTATAACTTTTAAATCGGGCAAAGACCGGTTCATGTCATTTTAAGACCGATACGGGACCTCACACATCGATGTAGTCGCATCTTACACGCTAAAAACGGATATCGATACGTATCGGTTATTTTTTACACCCCTAATACTTATCTGAACTATTTACTACCGATTGCTGCCAGTCTTCTATCAATACTATTCATACTCCATATCTATTTCATACTGTATACTGTATCTTATTTATTTACATATTACCACTTTACATATGCACATTCTCTGCACTGTTACTGCTTTTTTGCACTTCTGGTTGTATGCTAAACTGCATTTTCGTTGTATCAGTACTCAGTGACAATAAAGTTAAATCGAATCGAATCTAAACCAACTAGACCCATAATCTAGCTATAAGAGGATGCTAGCACAGTATTGTCTGTATGGAAATCTTGGCAGAGGTGATGAAGAAACCGAGGAAGACATTGTCGGAGGATAGGAAGAGAAAAAGAGAGAGTAACTAGCAAATGACCGAAGAGTCTCGGACAGGGGCGTCGTCACGCCTATATTGCTGGGGCACGTGCCCCAGTAAAAGTCGCCAGTGCCCCAGTAATTCCAGTGTCAAATGTACCTGCAGTAGCGCCGTTCTCATTACGGAACCGGCAGGAATCATCTCCATGAGCCTGCTACTTACAAGCCAATCAAAAAAAGAAATGGGCTACACAATAGCTAATCAGAAAATAGTACTACTGTATCTGGGGAAGATCTAACGCAACAACCAATGAAAAAAGCACAATTAATCTGGAATTGGTCACGTCATTCCTTCGAAAGTTTCGTTGTTCAAGGTCATCTCTCCCCGTTTCTCAGTTCTTACTTTCTGAGAAAGAGGTATGATATGCGCTCTATTTTCAAAATCTAATAACTATCCCCTTTACAAATTGACATCCACCACTATTCAAAGTTCCGTCCTGATTGTTCTAATAATACTGCTCATTTTAATATGATTATTATGGTGGTGACTTGTAGTAGTATCATATATTAATATGATAGTGTCGCATGGTATAAAATAAACCTGTGGCTATTTAGCTTGGGGTATGCTCATTGCAAATGTGCACATATGCACATTTTAATATGATTATTATGGTGGTGAGTTGTTCTTATATTGCATATTAATATGATAGTGTCGCATGGTATAAAATACACCTGTCGTTCTGTCCGTTATTAGCATGCTAGGTCTTGCTAGCATGTATGCGTTAAGGTTAGCTAGGCTAGCTAGCTGCCTGTTTGGCACTCTTACCCGTCTGTAGCTGCCAAATGTGAGGACC
This sequence comes from Sprattus sprattus, assembly GCF_963457725.1. NCBI lineage: Eukaryota > Metazoa > Chordata > Actinopteri > Clupeiformes > Clupeidae > Sprattus > Sprattus sprattus. The sequence goes on along the minus strand of NC_137928.1, from coordinate 31,454,039 downwards.
TGCCTGATGTGAGTCCGCATGCGCAAACTTTGCGACACTATTGTAGTACAACGAGCCAGGTTCAGGTAATGCTGGTGGTGTAGGCTACAGCATGAAGTGCAGTGGCGGTCCGTGCATTTCACGACTGGGCCTTCAGCGATGTCCTACACGATGTTAAACTGAGTCAATCCACCTCCTAATACCATCATTATGACGCCATGGCTCTCGAACCATTATATTTAGGCTATACAGAAAGGCAGTATAAGTGAGCATTGCATCACCTTAACATAGTCGAGTACAACAGACTTTATAAATATTTCCGGAGCATTTAAAATCAATACACCCGTATTAACAATACATTAAGAGTAGTAAACTCTCAGTTATATGATCGCTTGGATATTACTGTCACAACTTAAAAATAAAAGGCGATTTTCAGGGATTAGTCTACAAAGTTTTATTAAGTCCACCGAAAGCTTTAACAAGTTTGTCCACTAAACATCGCATTGTCCCACCTGCAAAGCAGTTTCATTAAACTTCCCATCCTCACCATATCCAGTTTTTCTTGAAAGTTCCGTCTTGAAAATGGCGTTGTAATTGTATCAAAAACTGGAATTATCAAGTTGGTGTAAACTAGTTAATTTGAGTTGGTTAATGTAATTATATTTAGTCTTACCAATTGAAACAACTAGCATAATAAGCATTGAAACCGATGTACGTCGTTTTCACATTAGCCAGCTAAACTGAGCACTGAAGCGCTGCACTGGTCTGCCTCAGTATCCAATCAAAGGACGTTTACGTGTCACGTTCAACACGAGGAAAGAAATCTTCCGGGCCTTCTAGAAGGCCCAGTGTCGCCAACTCGAAATCTGATTGGTTGTCACAACTGTCTGTTTCAGTTCATTCAACTTAAATGAACTGAAACAGCCAGTTGTGATAACCAATCAGATGTACACGGGCCTTCAATGTGAATTCTGAAGGCCTCAGGGAAGATTTCTGTTCTCGGGGAAGAGCGTAGCAACACATGATAGCTGAAATATGATTGGATGAAAGCTCTAACATAAATTAACTACGCTGGAAGTTATGCAATGAAGATAATGGACTATAGGGAATAATTGAATAGATATTTATGAAAAGAAAATATTAAAATTAAATTTATTTTATTACATTTATTTTCTGATGATGTTTAGGCCAGCAGAGAAGGCCTTGAAGGCCCTGACGGACCACCACTGATGAAGTGGAATGACAAGCTCATTTGTTTACGTTTGAAATCCACCAAGGTTTATGATGTTAAGCTTCATGTTTATTGAATTATTAGTTAAGCAGTGCATTCATTAGCCTACTAGTAACAGTAATACAACTTGAGCCTTATGCTGTAAACCGTTGACAAAATGATAAAACACTACGTTAAATAAACCTACATTATGCGTTAAGAGAAGCCAGATACGTTGATATTAAAACATGTATGAGAATGCACGTCTTGGATAGTTTGCTCCTGAGCCTCCTGCCGTAAACCGTTTGTGTTTGCGCATGCGGACTCGCATCAGGCAGCGGCGGACTCACATCAGGCAGCGTCCTCACATTTGGCAGCGTCCTCACATTTGGCAGCTACACCGTCTTCAAAACTTGAGAGCCCAGGCAGTAACCGTTAATAGCATGCTAGGTCTCGCTAGCATGTATGCTGTAAGGCCGGGGTCGGGGCAATAGGCGGACCGCGGTCCGGGTCCGGACCTAACTGACGTCGTCTCCGGACCGAGACATAATTGCAAAAAAATTATTATTATTTTTTTTTTTTTAATAATTTGACCAAGCGGTTTTAACAACTGATGTTTGAGTGACTTTTACAAACCATTTAAATACATTAAATTAACCATAACTTTATGGTAGGCTATGCTTTTGTTTAAACTTTATAATGCCAGTAGCCAATCAGAAAGCTGCGAGCTGTGGGACTGGTGCACGCACGAGCTGCAGACAAATTGACTGTGCGTGAGAGTTGAGAGGGAAAGATTAATTGCAGTTTGCGGTTGAAGAGAAAGATGGCATGCTCTAAGAAGAGAAAGGTAGACAGCGAGAACCGAGCTTTAAAACAGGAGTGGACAGACGTGTACATGTTCATTCTGCCTGCGCGCAGCTGTAAGCCTGTGTGCCTGATATGCTCTGAGACGGTGGCACTCGTCAACGTGAAACGCCACTACGATATGAAGCACAAATAATTTGATCAAAATAACCCTCTCAAATCCGAACTGCGAGCACAGAAAATACATGATCTTAAAGCCCAGTATGCCCGATCTACCATCATCCTGACTAATTAATTCACTGCAACAACAAAGAGCAAACGAGTGCATGGGTGCTGTAGCTGAAACTTTGCTAGGGAATCTACTGGACACTATGTTTAATGTTAATAATATGGAAAAACACAATAAACACTGTTGAAATATTTTTGAAATGTAGACATTCATTTGATCTGATAGTCAGTTGTTGACCAAACAGACACTACTAGCGCCTATACTTATATTGGCTTAATATGCCACTGAATCATAATGCATAGGCTACCTTGACTGTTGGTGCATAAAACACATGCAGTCCTATATCAGTGAAATCAACGGTCATAAAAAATGTGTGATAGACCTCCGGACCCAAGCTTGAGGAACATTTTGGAAACTGGACCCCTTAGAATTTTAATTGGATACCCCTGCTGTAAGGTTAGCTAGGCAGAAGAAATAGAAAAAGAAGAAGAAGCTGCCTGTTTGGCACTATTAGTAACCTGTCTTTAAGATTTGAGAGCCCTGTAAATGTATAAGCATTTGTTTTGTGAAGCTGTCCTGTGATTAAACATTAGCCCTCTGCACAACTATTCAGACGGACATCAGGAAATTCTTTGAAAACACAGGCAGAGGGAGAGGAGCAAGGAGAAATGAGGAGGTCGAGGGAGGTAGGCAATTATAATTGCCCACATTAACGTTAACATTAACATTTATAATGTAATAGCCTACAATTGAAAGTATGCTGTGCTGTTATTTGATCAGTTGATTAATTGTGAACTTAAACAAGTTTGCTGCATTTGAAAAGGTAACCTACAGTATCATCTATATCACTAGACATGTGTAGGCTTTAGTATATTAGCGATAAGCTACAAAGAACCAGGATGACTACAGTAAATTCAATTGTTTTATCTTTTTCAAATTACAACTTGTAATAGACTATCTGACTGATTTGCCATGGAGTACATTTATATTTTGCCTATTCAGTTTTGTCTATACTGAAAAAGGTGAACTTCCCTCATGTTAAGTAGGAAAGACTATAAAATGCATGCAGTGAGTTTACTTAGGCCTTTGTGTTTGAATGTTGCTGGCTAGTGGCTGCTAGAGAGAATGAGGGGCAGAGTGCTGGAGCAGGAGGAGAAGGAGGAGGAGGAGGGGGAGGAGAAGAAGGAGGAGGAGGGGGAGGAGGAGAAGAAGAAGGAGGAGGAGGAGGAGGAGGAGAGAGGGAAGAAGGAGCACAGGCTGGGCAGTCCAGGGCCAGGCAGGGCTAGGAGGAGGAGAGAGACATGGGGGCTAGACGTAAAACTAATCAGAATATGGAGGAGGAGATCTGTGACCTGGTGTGTGTGTGTGTGTGTGTGTGTGTGTGTTTAAATAAATATCATCATACAGTACTCATGAAACTATCTTTGTATTTTATCTTTACCTGTGCTATAATATAGTGTATGACGGTGACAATAATGATTTTGAAGCTTGTGCATACTGTAATCTGTAGCCGTCTATTTCATAGTTTCATATTGTGCGCACATTATAAATAAATCAATAAATAAAATAATGTTGGGGCCTGTGCCCCAGTAAAGCTCTAGGTCTAGCAACGCCCCTGGTCTCGGACTGACTTTTACTACTTAGTGAGTTGGACTTCTTTTGTTGAAGTCAGTAATAACTTATTTTCTGTCTTGCTATGTCTTCTCTTGCTCTTGCTTGATGTTTGGCTGTGTCGACTCGCTTTCATCGTAAACATCCCTGCCGATGTTATTTATGAAAGAATTCAACATAGGCTTTAACCTTATTGGTGTCACCCTGCCTCACAAAGATTTGTAGTATGTCCAGATACCCAAAGTCATCGACCTGTCCTGTCTCAGGCTAGCATCCAAATTAATGAATCTCATGTCAACAAGTTGCATCGCATTGCAAGCCTTAGAGGTTTGCAATCTTTGAAACCTCACTCAGCTAACTTGTAATAAATTACACTGTCCAAGGTATATTAGGCATGTCAACAACAACTGTTGTAGCCGTTTTGGACATTTTTGTCTGAACTTAAAGTTTGCATTTCCCCTGAGTTAGTTTGGTTGTGTTATGTGATTATACTGTTTCTATGTTTGCCTATTCTTTCTTTACCTGCATATTAGACTACCATTGATGTTTAGGTTAATTGTTTCATTGTCACCTGGACCGCTGATTAGATGCCACCTGGACGCCTTATTAGTGGCGTCCCCTGAATGGCTAAGGATTAGATGACTTGTAGCAAATGTTGGGTCTAGGTGGGTAAAACATTTAGTTACTTTTCGATACTAGTTTAGCCTTTTTAGTTTACTGTATTCAAAGTTGATTTGTCTATACTACTTGTTTATGTTCACCTATTCTGAAGCCAATAAATGGATTATTCTTTTAACTTGAAACTACCGAGAGTGCGTAATCCACTACCTGCTGACGACCCACAGGCTTGACTGGATATTGGAATTTGGAAAATAAGAAACCATAGAGAGGCCGCCACAACAACATTTTATTAGATTACACATATTCCACATTCAAAGGCTTAGAAAACATGAGCAGTATTTCAGATAAATTAAAATGTATTTTTGTTATTCATGTTATTATTTTGTTATGGTTATTTTAGCGTTCATCTCCAATGTCACAATAAATTAAACTATGCAGAGTTATATTTGTGTTTTATCTTGTGACATTACTTTACCTTGTCAGTCTTAAAACACGTTGGTGTAAAAGTGACACGGTGGTGTAAAAGTGATGTAATGTGTATTTCATTGTTTTCCAGCGTTTCATCAGGTAGACATGTTGTCATTTCGTCAGGATATGGTCCATTTGCTCTTTGGGACAGCCCATTTTTATTTTCTCTAATACTTACCAATCTGACACCTGGACAGGCTACACCTCCTTATCAAATTAAAGAGTATAAGGTCTACTAATTAATCCTTTGTGATAAAAAATGAATTTAGATCCCCCTGAGACATCCATGACTTGACCTTGTTATTCAGCTCCTAGACACCACCTCCTGGGCCCGCCCTTCCCTGTCTTTTCTCCATTTATATCTTTTATCTCAGAGTCTGCTCAGAAGCCAAACCTACCTACTGTTCCAATCACCTAACCCAACGGTCTTAATCAGCCCAGTGAGGACCACTGGCAAAAAGAAATGAGTCACGACGAGTACGCCTTGCCACCACCCCAACACACACACCCACACATACACACACACACACACACACACTTCCTGAGACTGGATAATGATCACAGTGCATCTCCGTCACACTTGGCTGGTCTAATGCGCTTTGACATATACCTCAGGGTTAGGTAACACAGAGATTTCTGCACTAATGGAGAGCCAAGTGAAGATGGAGTTAGATCATGGGGGAAATGGTACATGCTGTTCTTAACCAAATGCAAGCACACACACTGAGGAACATGTTGGTTTGAGCAATATATATACATTCTTTTGAAACATACTGTATGCTGATGTATACATTGGGTTCTGGGTGATCAAACTCATTTTACTGTATGTTTCAAATCATAGAAAAGGTAAAAAAGACAATGCAAGGAAAATATCAAAAAGAGTTTTCAAATGATGCAGAAAAAATGGCCAGCATCAGTAATGCTTATTGGTTAAGCATCTATCCTGTTTTCTCTGAGGAAATCAAATTGTATCAAGTGTGCCCTTCCCATAAAATAAGGAATTATAGCAAAGTAAGTTCTGGAGTCAACATGTATGGATACAGTGCCCTCCGCAATTATTGGCACCCTTAGTGAATGTGACCAAAACAGGCTATGAAAAAATATTTGTTTGCTGTTTATCCTCTTGGTCTTTCACTCAAAATATTCTCAAAAATCTTACCTTTTCATTGAAATAAAATTATTGAAAGAAAACATTTTAATTTTACATTAAAAGAATATTATTCTCCTAAACAGGTGTGCCACAATTATTGGCACCCCTTAATTTATTGTTTTGAGCAGCCTCCCTTTGCCAAGATAACAGCTCCAAGTCTTCTCCTATAATGCGTGATGAGGTTGGTGAACACATGGCACGGATCTGAGACCATTCCTACATACAGTATCTCTCCAGATCCTTAGGTCAACGCTGGTACAATAGGTTTCTGCTCTTTCCACAGATTTTCTATGGGGTTTAGGTCTGGGGACTGTGATGGCCATTGTAAAGCCTTTATTCTGCTGTCGGTGAACAATTTTTGTGTTGATTTTGAGTTGTGCTTCGGATTATTGTCCTGCTGGGAGGTTCAACCACGGCCCATTTTAAGCTTCCTAGAATATTTGCTGGTATGTGATGGAGTCCATGATTCCAGGTATCCTAACAAGATGTCAAGGGCCTTTGGAAGAAAAACAGCCCCCCAACATCAGAGATCCGCCACCATACTTCAAAGTGGGTATGGGGTGCTCTTCTGTATGGCTATCTTTCTGTCTACGCCAAACCCACCTTTGATGTTTGTTGCCAAGTAGCTTTATTTTGGTTTCATCTGACCATATAACTCTAATATAAAAGTCTGACTTACATTTGGCAAACTGTAGGCACTTAAGTTTGTTGTTGATTGACAGCAAAGGCTTTTTTCTGACAACCCTCAAAAACAACTTGTGGTGATGTAGGTGCAGTCTGATGGCAATTCTGGAGACTTTCCGACCCTAGGACTTAACTAACCTCTGCAATTATCCAGCTGTGATCCTTGGAGATTCTTTTGCCAGTCGAACCATCCTCCTCACGGTGTGTGGGGTCAATTTACAGATAGGTCCTCTTCCAGGCTGATTCCTTACATCTCTTGTCGCTTTTAACTTTTTAGCTATTGCCCTGATTGTGGAAGTGGGTATTTCCAACTGTTTAGATATTTTTTGATATCCCTAAATCTGGGTTCCAGCAGCTCAACAACTTTTTGGCGCACTTTGACACTGAGTTCTTTTGCCTTTCCCATCTTGATGAATGACTAAGGGTATTTGGCCTGTGTCACCTTATATTTATACCTCTGTGAAGCAGGAAGCCATGTTTGACCACTTACGAGTTCCTAATCAAACAGGTGAACTCGTGAAAATGTAAAAAATGACTGCTAATATACTTCAGTTAGATTTTAATTATAGGATTTTCTAGGGCTGCCAATAATTGTGGCACCCATGTTTTGGAGAAAAATATTTAATGTAATGTCAAAAAGATAAATTCTTTCAAGGATTTTACTTCAATGAAAAGGTAAGATTTTTGTGAATATTTTGAGGGAAAGACCAAGAAGATAAACAGCAAAGATATATTTTTTCATAGCCTGTTTTGGTCACATTCACTAAGGGTGCCAATAATTGCGGAGGGCACTGTATATCAAGCTCATCCTTGGAGTGCTAAAATACATACTCAGTGTGAAGTTTTTCATGCTAAGATGCCAGATTTATTCTGACTCCCAGCCACAGGACGTTGATGGGATGATGCTTGGGAGACACTTTTAAATTAGAGTTTTACTGGTTAAGTGCCGACTCCGCCCGCTCTAATAATCTCTTGGTCTGATATGTTTACTCCCCCAGACAACATGGACAGAAGAAGAGGAAAGTACATGACACAAGCGGACAAAAGGGTCTGCTAAAGTGACTAAATGTTATACTACAATCACTTGAGACACATTCACTGCACACTGATCCCCATTTCACTAATTGTGAGACTTCTAGCAATTGGCCGGACCTCTTTTGAATTAGGTCAGTCACTTTAAAGGGGGTAAATACTTTTGTAATCATTTATTTTTCATTACATATTTTAATTTAATTGACATAACTGTGTAGAAATCTGTTTTCACTTTGACATTAAAGAGGGCTTGGAGACACACGTGATTACACACCTTATATTTACAGCATGTGTCATACTTTTGAGTTAATGGGTCATCTGTTTCACATCAGATAACAACACGATTACTGGACAGTGGTTTAAAACTGAACAAAAGATTATGCAGCAGTCTTTTTGTTAGTCTCAGTTGTAGACGGGTAAATCCAGACCTGTTCTTTAGACCTTGCCCGACATTCATGTCTGAAAGGGGCTTAAGCATATTTCATAGGTAGTCTATTTGTATTTTTATTTGAATGCAATGTTTCTTCTTGTATATTAAATATGCTTGAAAAAATAGGATGACATCAACTGACATGGGTGTTGGTTCGCTGTGAGCAAAATGCACACTGTGATTTCCTCTTGTTTTCTGTTCCCAGAGGAGCTGACTGAATCCTTGAGAAAGTCTCTAACAAACTGAATGCATAATGCACACAGTCTAAAAGCTTAAAGGAGGCTAAGCATTCGCTCTAAAACATCATCATATTGAATGGAATTATTCATGCTGATAGACATCACTAGTCACTGTATTTTGATCTTACAAGAATGTTATCATTGGCTCATCTCAGAGCAAGTGTACCTCAGGGAAAGAGTACTTCCATGCTTCCACTACTTACATGCTTGGCACAGTTCAAAGCTGACACATTCCTCAAAAGCACTTCCTGAGTGCCACCATCTACTCGTTCTGAACAGCTACTGTATCTGATGCATTTATTGGTCTGTGACAAATACCTGATCAGACTACAGATAAAAGTTATGACAAATGGTACTTTATTTGAAACATGCAAACATGTTTATCTCACTTTACCTTGCTTTTAATCTATTATCCTGGAAGACCTGTAACCCAGGTTGCTTCAGTCTTGACATTGGTGGTAACTCCACTCTCATTGATTAAGACTTCATACAGCTAATGGTTCCATAAGTGTGTGGTCAAATCCATATCAAGACTTTTGTTCCATGGTTCTCCAATAGTGGAATGACCTCACCTACGATCTCTTCCTCTCCCTTAACACTTCCTCATCCTCATCCTCATCCTCCTTCACCGTCTGGTTTTCCTTGTTCTTCTGGGCCTCTTCTCCCTGCTCTCTGGCCTCTGAGTCCAGTGAAACTGAAATGGGGTTTTAAAGCACATGCTTTCTTCTCCACTGGCTATTTGGTGGCATTGTACCTACTGTTAGTGTACATTTATCTGGATAAAGACTCTTACAAATGGCTAAATTAATACAGACATATCTACATCAAGAATGATGGTGTCTTACAGGGAGGAAGAATGATACCTGTAAATAAACCTGTTTGTGCTGTGATGTGCCATTTGATGTGTTGAGGTGGATCCAGAGATGTTTTCTCAAAATCTTAAATCAAGGCTTTTTTTTAAAAGGCCTACCTCAAAAGCACCTTATACTTCAGGTCATGAAGAGGATACAAATATGAACACATGTTCAACAGAAAGTGACTAGTGATTTATGTCAACATTGTTTTAAAACACAGTCTACAATTAGAGATGTAGTGTTGCCCTCAACGTGAAAAAGAAATGTTACTTGAATCTGGGTGGTTGTCAGACCTCTTTGGAAGCACAACAGCAATCCCTGAACCTCCATTTTGCTGTAGTCGTCACTTCTGTCTGGGTGGATACCCATGGTCAGACCCTTGTGTATTACTCACACAATGGGTGACATGAGGATTTGGAGAGATAAGCATCTCAGCTTGAGCGGAAATGCTCTGCCATCCCTTCCACAGCCAGAAATAGTCATGCAAAGTGTTTATCATAATTTCCCATCTATACTATTCTATACTACTTTATTTTTGCTAATATTGCCTGCAGTGATGGATTTAGCTTGGGATTTCTATTGCACTGTTGGTACAGCACAAAGGGGGTCCAATGGTTGAACTAAGTCCATGGGTTGATGACACTCACATTACCTGTTGTTGTTTTATACTTTCCCACAATGGTGAAGATATTATTTACAGGTTTCCAATCAATAAGAATGGGAAAATGCTTCTAGACAAATGCTTGCTTCTTTAACTTCCCAGACACCCATGTGTGTGTTCTTTACACTTCAGTCATGATATATTTGAGATATTTACTAGACCACCGAACAAATGAACAAGTGTTGCTTGTTGGTGTCAACTAAAACTGAATGTGGTTCCTTTTTCCAACACAAGAAATATAATCACCCCATGATAAATATCTAGTAATATACCACTACAGTAGTCAGTGGTTCATTAAGGTTCCATAACCCCATTATTTTGTCATCTTTCATTCCTTAAGAAAATTCTTTAAAAAAAGTCACATTGACGGGATTGAGGGACAACTTACAATTTTATATGTAGTCATGTGCAGTTAATGCAGACCTACTCCATAGCATGTCATGAATGTCAAAGGGAATTGTTATTGGCTGTGTGCAGGTTATTTAAGCAGTCCTTTAAGCAGTCCTTTAAGCTCTTTCTGTGAAAGACAGACCTGTGCCTGGCCCACTGGCAGGAGGGATACCAGAGGGAGATTACAGCCATTTGACAGCATACTGGAACGGGATCAGCACCGCATCTCCTTGCCCTTCAGCTCCTCTCAACCTCAGTGTTTAAGATGCCACTTTCACAAGGAGCTACCATATGGTGACATTTACAAATCTATTCTTAAAAGGCCAACCCCATATTAGAGCCTTTTATTAACATCTGAAAGGAAAGGCAGCAGAAATGTCACTTCCTTTAACTACTATGATCTTATCTATCATTCAAAATAGCTTTTTTTTCTCTGAGCACTTTGCCAAAAATTGAAAACCTCTTCAAGTGTGTGATATGCATGATCACACTTCCTCCTGCTAGTTCTCAAGCCTTTTTATGTGTGCGCCATTGTGTTGGCTGACACACAGGAGCCAGTACTGATTCACACTATAGTCATGTGAGTTTGGGAAGCATGCCTACACTGAGTGGCAACTCCAGAATCAGTAAAACATTCTTGCTGAATCATGAACTCGTTTCCATCTCTTGACATGAAGTGATCAATGGCGAGACTCTTGAGGTGCCTTCATTACTGTGGACCCTAACTGCACTTATTTCTCCCCAACCTCTAGGAGACACTACACTGCTCTACTGGGATTATGATTAAACCACTGTCACATGGTTGGCTGGGCGGTCATGGCACTCACCGAAGCTCACCGGTGCTCTCCCTGGTTCCTGGCGGTGTCACAGACAATAAGAATTTGAGCACTGAGGGGTTTAATTGAGGTTGGTGGTAATAAGCCGTTATTTTAATGGTTAAATAGACAAAACGTGTCTGTGTGACATTTCTTTAATTACACAAATAATCCAGTTCTTAACTCGGGAGTGTTTAGAAGTGGAATTGAATTCAACCGAAACATTGTTTCTTTTAGAGAATGTAAATTGTAGCATTTAAAAAGGAAGGCAATGATCTGTTGAAACTCATTTGTAGCGTGTGTGCTTGGCACAGACAGTGGTGGTGCTGTCAGGGAATGACAAATGGAAAGTGGTTCCTCTCCTATTCTATTTTCACACTTCAGTTTCTTTTTGATTAGGGTTTGGCCTCACTCATTAAAAAAAGCTCGAGTTTCACAGAGACTGTGTAAGTTACCCTGTGCTCTTTCTACTCCAGTATATTTGAATTCACACAAGGGGGTTAGTGTGCCCTTCAATGGATTTGGAAGCCTTAAGGTAAATCTCAGTAATCAGTCATGGTGAAATATAATGTAAGATCTTCTAGAAAGGTACCACATATTTATACTTTTGTCTTACTACACTCCTATCATGTTTTAAAAAAAGCTTAAAAACATCCATCTCAGTTCTTATTTTTCCCAGTTACTCCTGAGAGAGTATCTCCCCTGCTGTTTAATAAAGCTACTGGACCTCTTGACAGGAGGGAAAGTGCCTAAACTGGGTTGTTCCCCTACTACAGGTAGCATGACAGGTCTTTGTGATTCACATTGCACCAGATTTTTAAAGCACAGCATACGTACACAGAGCTCTTATTCTGGACTGCAGGGCTTGCCTGCGTTCTGAATCAATCTGGACTCTAATGCATCATCTGCCCTTGTCCTGACCGTGACAGTTTTTTTAAGCCTACTTCAATGCTTGAAATTCACCAAGTGCCTGTGAGGGGTAGTCATGCTCTAAGGCCAGAAAGGAGGAGGCAGAGGTGATGTCAACGTTATGGTCATCATAGACTATTCAGATAGGATGATCCACTCTGCACATATCTACATGGAAGTGCAATATTGATGTATACTAACACTGTATGGTTATTTATACTAAAACATGTATTGTGAGTAATTAAACACAGGTCAAAAATTAGGTTATAATCCCTGAATTAGGCCAGAAAGGAGGAGGCAGAGGTGATGTCAACGTTATGGTCATCATAGACTATTCAGATAGGATGATCCACTCTGCACATATCTACATGGAAGTGCAAAATGACAAAGAACCGCCCCCCCCCCCAAACAAAAATCCTACATTCCCCTCTTACATGGCATTTTGTGCAGCACTGCAGAACAATCCAGTTTATTCCTTTGATGGGACTTTAGAATCAATTGTTCCCTGACCTTGGGTGTGGGCATGGTGGAGAAGCTTAACATTATCTATTAAAAGAATGAGTGAATTCCTTGTTGAATGCAACTAATGCTAAGGCTGTTATGAAATATCCAGGCACTTTAAAAAGGAATTACTCTGAAAGTGAACCTTGGACGGAGGGTATAATTATTTATTACACAGGAAGACACACTGTGAAGGTCAAGGTTTGATCAATGCACTTCAGAAATACCCCATTCCTTTAATATTTGCCAAGATTCGAAACAAGATGCCCTCACAAAACAGGTCTTGTAGATGTGAATCTATCGGATGAGCTGCAGGATGAGAGATGGTAAGGTGTATATTAACTCTTAAAAAAAACAGATGGCCAGTATCTGAGGTATTATACGTGTGCTGGTATTGTGCTGGTATTTCTAATATGAAATCCTTGGAATAAATGTATACGTTTATACATTTATACAATGAGTACGAGATGCTAATATTTCAATCATTTACAAACAGGGTGAGAAATCATGAGGGTCACTGTTGCATTGACACATCCTTGAAATCTGTAGATATAGTCCCTCACCACCATCATACACACAGACACACACACACACACACACACACACACACACACACACACACACACACACACACACACACACACACACACACACACACACACACACACACACACACACACACACACACACACACACACACACACACACACACACACACACACACACACACACACACACACACACACACACACACACACACACACACACACACCTCCCCTATGGCAGTCATGCAGTCAAATGCTTAGCATTCATTAGCTAGAGTTTTACCAGTAATCACAGTAGAGGTCCATCAATTACAATCAAGTCACTTGGCACTTGGGGTGATGTCTCCAGCCATGATGGGATGGCTATGTGTGCTTCTTCACAGCACTGCAGGCAAAGACAACCAGGGACTCTACAAGAAGCTCCCTCGTTCTCCCTTTGCACTCCTCCCGATACATGGCAAAGTGGACTGCCAATCTGAATTCAAAACAGAACAAAAAAAATATGGACTTTGATTATGTCGATGTTTCAATCTAAATGTGTTGACTAGCTACAGCTTAGGAGCAATAAACCATTCTGGGATCAGTTATGATCAGTGTTGGGCAAGTTACTGAGAATTAGTAATTAGTTACAGTTACTTACTTCTTTTAAAGGTAATTGAACTATTTCACCAGTTACTAATTACAAAAGTAATTAGTTACTAGGGGAAGTAACTTTTAAGTTACTTTTATGTCTGCTTTTTAAATGTTATGAATATGAACAGTCAAACACAATAAACATATATTGTGTACCTATTTATTTTAACCAACAGGGCAACAGGCCTTCAAATCAAGCAGTAGTACAACACTTAACTTAATACAAAATAACTGTCTTAGTCATTTAACAGTGTTTTGTTTTTACCACATAAGGCCCAATGAAATTAAAGTGATTGGCCTACTGTATTAACACTAATTTAAAGAGAAAGCAAAGGTGCCTTGATGTGCAGCATATAATTGAATATGTGATTTACAAAAGTTCAACAAAATGGTTTAACAAACATGCGCTATATCTGTCAGTGATTCTTTTTGGAGTAATATCCGCGATTTCCTCTAGATCAAGGTAAAAGGAACTGCAAAATGCAGTGGAAGGATGTATCCAATATATATATATATATATATATATATATATATACAGCCGCGGAAAAAATTAAGAGACCACTTCAAAATTATCAGTTTCTCTGGTTTTACTATTTATTGGTATGTGTTAAAGTAAAATGTACATTTTAGTTTTATTCTATAACCTACTGGCAACATTCCTACCAAATTTCAAATACAAATATTGTCATTTAGATCATTTATTTGCAGAAAAATGACAATTGGTCAAAATTGCAAAAAAGATGCAGTATCTTCAGATCTCGAATAATGCAAAGAAAACAAGCTCATATTCATTTTTAAACCACACAATACTAATGCTTTAACTTAGGAAGAGTTCAGAAATCAATATTTGGTGGAATAACCTTGATTTCAAATCACAACTTTCATGTGTCTTGGCATGCTCTCCACCAGTCTTTCACATTGCCGTTGGGTGACTTTATGCTACTCCTGGCGCAAGAATTCAAGCATCTCGGCTTCTTTTCATGGCTTGTGACCATCCATCTTCCTCTTGATCACATTTCAGAGTTTTTTTTATGGGATTCAGGTCTCGAAATTGGGCTGGCCATGACAGGGTCCTGATCTGGTGATACTCCATCGACACCTTTACTGGCCTGGCTGTGTGGCATGGAGCATTGCCCTGCTGGAAAAAACACTTCTCAGAGTTGGGGAACATTGTCAGAGCAAAAGGAAGCAAGTTTTTCTTCCGGGACAACGTTGTACTTTGCCTGGCTGAGGTTTGTAAAAGACCATAAGGATTGAACCAAAGCGGACTGGAGGGTCTCCTAGTTCGTCTTCTCTGATGAGTCCAATTTCACAGTAGGTGCAAGACTCTGTGGCTTGTAGGCCTCTCCAGGTCTCCGTCTAACCATCAGACGACCATGTGTTGGGCAAAGCTGAAAATTGGACTCATCAGAGAAGACGAACTAGGAGACCCTCCAGTCCGCTTTGGTTCAATCCTTGAAATCAATGTCAAAATTGAACAATATAACAGAAAAACAGTATTTCATGAAGCAGAAAATACGTTATTAAAAACATTTTGGTACCATTGATTTAATAGGAAGCGCTCAATCCAATATGGCGGACAAAGACGGATTGAGCGCTTCAGAGTTCAGAGTTTTGTATATATATTCAGACTTCGTTTTGTATATACAGTACTGTGCAAAAGTTTTAGGCAGGTGTGAAAAAATGCTATGAACTAAGAATGCTTTGAAAAATGTAAACAATAAATGTTTATTTTTTATCCATTTACATGGTAAGACTGAGCACAGCAACAAGACACAACGTAGTTATACTGCATCAGCAGGGTCTCTCCCAGACAAAGATTTCAAAGCAGACAGGGGTTTCAAAATGTGCAGTTCCAGCTCTTTTGAAGAAGACGTTGAGGATCGTAGACGCAGTGTTCAGCCAAGGAAACTTAATGCAGCTGATGAAAAACACATCAAGCTTATTTACCTTCGAAATCGGAAGATTTCAAGCAGTGGCATCAGCTCAGAACTGGCAGAAACCAGTGGTACCCAGGTACAGACATTTACTGTCCGGGGAAGTCTGGCCAGAAGTGGTCTTCATGGAAGAGTTGCAGCCAAAAAGCTCTACCCCGACAAGGAAACAAGGCCAAGTGACTGAACTAAGCACGTAAACATAGAAACTAGGGTGCAGAAACATGGCAGAAGGTGCTCTGGACTGATGAGTCAAAATTAGAAATATTTGGCTGTAGAAGAAGGCAGTTTGTTCGCTGGAGGCTGGAGAGAGGTACAATAATGAGAGTCTGCAGGCAACAGTGAAGCATGGTAGAGGTTCCTTTCCAGTTTGGGGCTGCATTTCTGCAAGTGGAGTTGGAGATTTGGTCAGGATGAATGGTGTCCTCAATGCTGGGAAATACAGGCAGATACTAATCCATCATGCAATACCATCAGGGAGGCGTATGATTGGCACCAAATGTATTCTGCAGCAGGAACATAACCCCAAACATACAGCCAATGTCATTAACAACTATCTTCAGCTTAAAGAAGAACAGAAAGTCCTGCAAGTGATGGTATGACCCCCACAGAGCCCTAATCTCTACATCATCGAGTCTGTCTGGGTTTACATGAAGAGACAGAAGAATTTTAGGAAGCCTACATCCACAGAAGATCTGTGGTTTGTTTGGAACAATTTACCAGCCGTGTTCCTTCAAAAACTGCGCAAGTGTATCTGGAAGAATTGATGCTATTTTGAAGGCAAAGGGTGGTCACACCAAATATTGATTTAATTTAGAATTTTCTTCTGTTCCTTCACTGCATTTTGTTAATTTATGAAGAATTGATGAAAATAAACTGTTAACACTTCCATTTTTGAAAGCATTCTTAGTTTACAGCATTTTTTCACACCTGCCTAAAACTTTTGCACAGTACTGTATATTCAGACTTCGTTTTGTATATATATATTCAGACTTCGTTTTGTATATATATTCAGAGTTTTGTATATATATTCAGAGTTTTGTATATATATTCAGACTTTTGTATATATATATTCAGACTTTTGTATATATATTCAGACTTCTGTATATATATTCAGAGTTTTGTATATATATTCAGACTTTTGTATATATATATTAAAATGTTAATATCCTGAACGGCATGCCATAATATATATATATATATATATATATATATATATATATATATTGGATACATCCTTCCACTGCATTTATTATATATATTATATATTTATTTATATATATATATTTTCATGTTCTTTCACCACTAGGTAATATCTGTATATAATAGTTGAGGCTAGCTAATAACCTACAAAGATTCACTGTAGCGATTACTTGCTTGTAAAATGATGGTCCTGATGTAATGCTATGGCTTTGTATCAGATCGCCAGGTTTTGTTCAACATTGATACAGTATGTTAAGCTCCTGGTAACTAGTTGGCGTTTGCTATCGCTAGCTAGCGTGCATTTTAGAGACGGTAACATTAACATTTTGACTGTAACATTAACATTTTGATATTAACATGAACACATTTGTAATAATACTAGTTGTCATCTTAGTTCGCTAGTTCGATTACTAGCTGCAAGCAGCTTCATTTAATTATTTTCCATTGTAAACTAAGGCAAATAAACATGTTGCATTCTATACAACCTGATTATGTCATTCTTTAAGATACATAGCCTGTCGTCAGTTTTCTTCAATAGGCTACTTGAGAAGCAGTAATAGATATTTGACCGGCTTATAATTAAAATGTCCGGAAAATGAAAACTCTGCCAGTCACTTTGACAGCAACATTTTTCTCTAGGGGAACCGCTGGGTTATATGCTCATTCATTGCGCCACCAAAGTCCTGCAACGTCAGATCAGGAGCAGCTAAAGTAGGCCTATCTTGTCTTCTTGTCTGCAATTGTTATCTTTTCACCAAAGACAGTAACGCGAGTAACAAACTCATTTAAATTTCAGTAGTTGTAACTGCGTTACCAACCAACACTGGTTATGATATTGACAACATTTCACGCGTGTGCACAGATCTGTAGTCTACATATAAATTGAGTCAAACGTCAAAATGTTTTCATCACATGCATTAAGAGGTAACAGTAACTAGTTAGGAGGTACGATCAGCACAGAAAACACAATGGGCTGCCAACTCATCAATGTGGAGTAAAATGAACATGCTCCACCTTTGCATTCAGGATTGCAGCCAGTGTTATCGATGGTGTGGAAACAATAAATGGATTTACCCCTTTGAAGGAATACCTCTGCTGTACGGTTTAATGAATCCACTACAGTAGTCAACTACTACATGATAGGTTTACGTAATGACTCCACTACAGTAGTCATCTACAACATGGTAGGTTTAATCAATCCACTCCAGTAGTCACCTTCTACATGATAGGTTTAACGAATACACTACAGTAGATATGAATCTACTCCAGTCTTCTACATGGCAGGTTTAATCCAGTGGGTGTGAGTGTGGGTGTTTCTTCCTCTGTGATGTGCAGAGAACACACGATCCTTTGTTCTGCCTTTACACGCCACTCTGCAAAAGCATTTCACTACCACCGCTGATTCCAAGAAAACATCACAGCCAGACACAGAGAAAGAGTGTGAGCAAGAGAGAGTGAAAGAGAAAAGGAGGGAAGATAAAGACGAAGAGGGGCTGCTGTAATAAATGGCGGAAGAGTAAACAAAAAGAAAACACCTAAGGGAGGCTGGGGAGACAGAAAGCTGGAGCTGATCATTAGTCCAATTTTGGCTCAGCCTCTCACTCTGAGAAAGGCCTCCACATGAGACCGGGCTTCTCTCAGCTGTGTTTTCCTAAGGCATATTGATGGTGAGGCACACAGAGAAGAAAGCATGGGCTGCAGAAGGCTGGATGCACAGCGGACTGAGCTCTAGATGCACACATCTATCTGCTCAGTATCAATAGTAAAACAAGATTAACATTATTTTGACTTCAGCTGTTTTTCTGCAGCCAGATCATATCTGTAATTTTATATAGTATACAGAGTTAATTGAACCCCCATTATTACACACACATCGAATTGTCTGTACGCAACATTAGAAAAGGGTAGTGCATGGAAGGATTCTGAATATGCTGTAGCACTGAATGAAATGAGATTATTGCATAGTTGCATTATTGCATGGAGCACAGTGTCTGTTGATTTAGGGAATTGATAAACCAATGATATCATCAGAATCAGGTTTTATTGGCCAAGTAAGTTTGCACATCGTCATCCACACAAAAGTTGGTGACTCCACGGATTGGTTGACCTATTCCGCATGCTTCAATCTGCAGTCATCAACAGAACATGCACTTTATCTTGAAAACAAGCATGATCATTTTGATGTTGTTATCAGTGTTTAACTTTGAACATTTATATTGTAGTGAGGACTTGCTAGTCTTAGAAGTTGAAGTTTCAGGATGTTATGACTTTTATTATATTATGTTACAATTGCATTATGTTTTGGGTATGTGCTTTTATTTTAATGTGTAACACTACTGAGAAGTGTTGTAGTAATCTTTGATCTTTGTGGATGTTTTGATGTTGTTCAGTCAGTTCTAATCTTAGAAGTTGAAGTTCAGGACGTAGTAATCTTTGATCTTTGTGGAAGTCTAATATTTTTTCTGTTCATGTCAGAGACAGACATCTATTTAATGCATTGCTGTGAGGTGGCTGGGGATTGTTGGTGGTATAGATATCTATTAAGAGCATTGCTGTGAGGTGGCTGGGGATTGGTGGTGGTGCAGACATGTGCCCCATATCCCTCAGTTAGTTTGACTGTGGTCCAAATGTGTGCTGCCCTGATAGTGAGCTCACTGGCACTGCAGAAGAGCACAGATGCACAGGCTGCCAATGGCATGAGGAAAGCAGAGGAATGAGAAGCAGAAGGAAGGCAGCCACTGCAGACATGAATCAGGTATCTATGCCAGCAGTCATTTCCCCTTTGATCCTGAGCACATCCATAACCCTGCAGCACAGGCCCACCGTGGGGTGCACTCAGGGGCGGAGTGGGACACAAAAATCCACCGGGACTATTCTGACTGCACTGGCCCACCACCGGCCCACAAAGTGCCCAAAACTGCCCCAACCCATCCCCTCCACCTCCCATATATCAACTTCACAAACAATTTTTGTTATATTTAGTGTTGATGTGATGTGTGGGTGACAGTCATGTGTATTTGTATATGTACATTTATGGAAATACGGAACAAATCGCGTCCAGTATTGGCTCAAATGTTATGCTAATTCGCAACAATGTGTCCTGTCAACTCACTCGCATCTAGTTGACGGCTGGTTGAATAATCCGTAATTCTTGTACATTTTAATGCACTTTCCTCCAGCATCCGGCTCTTTTTCAGTCTGCCCTTTTCGGCACCTCCTTTCTCCTTTCTCGTATGTCCCTCCATCAGGTCCACTTCACCTGCTCTCTCTCCCTGATAGCCGCTAATTTATCTCCCTACGTTCAATTGATAAAGGCAGAACGATACGCATTTCCCATGAGGCTTTGCGACCATTGTATGTTAATTTATGAGCAAAAAAAACGAATTAAATCGCTGGCCAATTTATATTTGTGGTCATGAAAGTAATGTAGCGTCTGAATAAAAAGAATTACATCAATATAGGAGGCTAAACAAAAACAATAGGCTGGATTAATGAGTGAGTTTAACACCCACCATGAGTGAGATATAGAGAGACAAAAAGTGGTATAAATATTGGTTGGACCGCTTTCTCCTGCAACTCTCGGAGAACTTGGAGCTTTTCACGCAACTAAGACTTCACGTACATGCTGACTGAATGGGCCGCTCATGAATTTAACACGTTTGCGAAGGCCGGCCTGCAGGCTGCTTCACGCAAGTTCATTGGCCGACCGGCCCACCGGGAAAAATCCCGGTCCTCCCGATGGCCACTCCGCCCCTGGGTGCACTGGACACAAAAACAAAGGGAAAGATGATTGTTTAACTGTCATCCACAAAATGACCTTGAGTGTAATTGTTCACTGAGTTTCTGAGTGTAATACCATCATTCTATTAAAAAAGAATTAAATTACTCACACGTCCTTTGCTGTGTTTCAAACTTCAAATCAAATGTGATTCATGTGCTTAATTTGGCACTGCGGGTCAAGGACAGCCAGTCTCCATGTCTCTTATTTCCTCTGGGTAAGTGCCTTCACATGTTCTATTACTTTCATTCCAGTTTCGCTGAAAGAAACTAAGCCTGGTAGTGGACTAACTAAGCTTTTTAGTCTGATTTCACATTTAGTACAGGGATGATCTTAGTTTTGTCCATAAAGGTCTCATCCCATCCAGCCAGTGGTGGTCCGTCAGGGCCAGCATGGCCTTAACATCATCAGAAAATACATTTCATTTGAATGTTTTCTTTTCATAAATATGTATTAAAGTATTCCCCATAGTCCATTCTCTTCATTTCATAGCTTCCAGCGTTGTATATTTATGTTAGAGCTTTCATCCAATCATATTTCAGCTATTACGAAATCTTCCCAGAGGCCTTCAGAATTAACAGTGAGGGCGCCTGTACAGACAGGAGACAGACACTGGGTGGACAGGAGACAGACACTGGGTAGACAGGACACAGACACTGGGTGGACAGGACACAGACAGGAGACAGACACTGGGTGGACAGGACACAGACACTGGGTGGACAGGAGACAGACACTGGGTGGACAGGAGGCTTTTTGAAGAAAAGCTGATAAAGACTGTTTGAGCTGTTGCAGCAAATTAGCATGTTATAGATTTGAACCAATTCAACTTGACAATTAATTTAAAAGAAATCATACCACTTCCAAGTCAAATTTGACCCCTTTATAGCAACTATTAAAATGTGGTGCCTTAACCAATAGATCACTCATTTGTGGATGTGAGATTTGCTTAATACTAATTTAGGAGGGTTGGGGAGTAGTTGGTGTGGGAATAAGATATGGAAAAGATTCTAGAGTGTCAAGCAGCATGAGAGTACTCCATTTAAGTGGCTAATGATTTCCATTCATTTGATACTATGATAAACAGTGAAAGTTTTGATCATTAGAAAGGGTAGTAGCATTGGCAAACTTAAAGTCAAATGGAGTTTTTGAAGTGGTATGTAATGAAGGTGATTAGACATTTAATTTGAACTGAAGTATGTTTAAAAATCACTCAAAGAAATTAAAATATGTGACTAATTCACTGTAATTAGTTGTGATTTATGTTTGGAAGCCTAATGTAAGAAGACGTACTCTCCCCAGTTCACTACTCTTTACTCAACTCATTATATTATTTCATGGCAAATGTTTTCTCTCTCTTTATTTTCCCCTTTATCTGCGACCATGCCAAATGGCTGGCGCCTGGTTTGTTAGCATACAGATGGTTACTGTGGGGAGCCAGGCCTTCCTCTCTTCAGTCGTAGGCATTTGCTTTCATACCCTTCACACCTAAGACCAGCTCCCCCAGGTAGACCCCTATTGTCCCCCCACCTTGCACCACCTCAACCAGCCCCCAGACACACTCAACAGAGTTGTGGATTTTGGTCTCCTATGTTTGAGCATGTTACTTTTATTATGTGTGAAGTTGCTCTGGAATTGCTGTGTGGAAGCAACCGAGAGTGTGGAAACAACCGAGCTGAGAGACAGAGAGATAGATAGCCACCTTGGGAAGGCAAAGGGATGCATACCCCGCAAGCAGGGGACGTCCCCAGGAAGTTAACAGGACATTCGCAACGTCCCCAATCGTCCCCAATTGTTCCCGCCACAACGTTCGCTACAGGACGTTACCAGAACTTTTTTGATGTTCGTAGCAAGTCTACGTTTGGTCCTTCTGTGGCGTTCGCATGAGTCTTAAATCGGACTTTTAGGGAACATTCTAATTTGGTCTCTGAGCACACGTCCCCAGGACGTCCTTTAACCCATTTAGGCCTAAAACGCCTGGAAAAAATGCCTGTAAAACCTATGGGCGATTTCAGAAAACCCCCCTAAAACCTGAAGTTTTTCTAGAAATTCGGCAATTGTGTCAACGCCTACTAAATTACTGATTTCTCAGCCCCTGTAACAGATAGGAACCCAATTCAAAAAGTATTTGAGAGCTTACACATGTGGCTTTCATGGGACATAAAGTATATGACATAGTATATAACAAAGTGAAATAAAGTATATAACAAAGTAATAAAGTATATAACAAACATGAACTGGGAAGGGGAACAGACTGGGACTAGAACTGCTTGCCGAAGCACTCCATGTGCAGTGGCAGGTTGCACTGTTTACAACCGTTGACAGTCTGACAGTCCCTGACAAGCTGACAGTCCCTGCACTGTTTGCGTTTGTCATATATTTTCCCAAAGTCATGCTGTGGAGAAGTTGTGGAGGAGACCACGTCCACAGCCTCCACGGCCACCACGTACGGCTCTGATTTACACGTCTCTGTAGCATCATCACTGGAGACGTCATCAGCTTCAGAAACATCAGCTTCAGAATCATCAGCTTCATTAACATCATCTTCATTACTAAAGAAAGAAAGAATTATATAATTATGAACACCAACTAGAACAATTTGCCAGTAATTTGTTACTCTAATAAATACTTTTTGTGTTTGTGAACTCAATGATAATATAGGCTAAATATATTGTTAGCTATACCATAAATTAAAATAAAATAGGGTAAATATATTGTTAGCTATGACAATTGTTTACTTGAGTGAAAATATTTTCTATGTCATAATATATAATATGTTATGCTTTACTCAGAAGAAAGCCAAACAATAAGTAACTTCCAAGCATGTTACATACAATCTTATATAAAAAGGTCCATTTATCAACCATTTACTTTTACATTAAGCAAAAACGTCTTACATTGAGATCGCTATGAAATGTAAACAAACTTTGAATCGTATTCAGCTGTTCGCGTCCCATTAAGCATCCAAATCTTAATATGTTGCGTTGTAAATTGTAAAACAACAACTAAACTCCTCAAAAAAAGTTCGGAAACATTTCTTCAGTCGATTATCCCTCCCCTTTAATAATACCAATTGGTATTGTATTGTATATCGTTGGAAAGCCTGATTAGTCACCTTTACAACGAGGTACAACTTGTAAGGATTGTGCATTCGTGACATGAGCAACACAGCTAACCGTGTGGGTAGCGGCCCACATTTTTTTGCCAAAATCCCCTGCAATATTCTTCTGTTGGTATTCACTCTTGTTTTGAGTTGTTTGGTAAATTGGATGATTCTCCCACAGTATTAAGGAAAAAACAACACATATTGACCATTTTTACACTTTATTCATTTTACACTGCCAGGGACCTCAGTAGCATGTGGAAGATCCATACGCAGCCACAACAGCTTGGCACCTCCTGTGGGATGGCATCCCATTCCTGAACCAGAATTTGTAACAAGTCAGCCAACATGGTTGCGTTGGTCACTCTGGCACGTACAGCACGCCCAAGCACCACAAGTATTCAATTGGGTTGAGGTCTGGACTCACGGCAGGCCTTTCCATCCTCTCCACTCCCAAGTTCTGGAGGTACACTGTGATGATCCTGCCTCTGTGGGGGCGAGCGTTTTCATCGTGGAGGATGGAGTTAGGTCCCAGATTCTGGAGATATGGGGTTGCCATTGGCTTCAGAATCTCATTCCGATATCTCACTAAATTCCAACAGAAGAATATTGAAAGGGATTTTGGCAAACATTTTTGGGCTGCTACCCACAGTTAGCTGTGTTGCTCATTCCATTAATGCACGATCCGCATGCTACTGAGGTCCCTGACAGTGTAATATGAATAAAGTGTAAAAATGGTCAATATGTGTTGTTTTTTTCTTAATACTGTGGGAGAATCATCAAATCCACCAAGCAACTCAAAACAAGAGTGAATACCAAGAGAAGAATATTGCAGGGGGTTTTGGCACATTTTTTTGGGCCACTACCCACACGGTTAGCTGTGTTGCTCATTCCACGAATGCACGATCCTTACAAGTTGTACCTGGTTGTAAAGGTGACTAATCAGGCTTTCCAACGATATGCAATACAATACCAATTGGTATTATTAAAGGGGAGGGATAATCGACTGAAGAAACGTTTCCGAACTTTTTTTTAGGATTTTGGCAAAAAAATGTGGGCCGCTACCCGCACGATTAGCTGTGTTGCTCATTCCACGAATGCACGATCCTTACAAGTTGTACCTCGTTGTAAAGGTGACTAATCAGGCTTTCCAACGATATACAATACAATACCAATTGGTATTACTAAAGGGGAGGGATAACCGACTGAAGAAATGTTTCCGAACCTTTTTTGAGGAGTTTATTTTAGTTTCCAGAGACTTTAGGTTTTGTTTCTCAGACACATAGGCTTCTTCAAAAACCAAAACGTAGATGTGTATACAGTGTTTATTTTACTACCATACAATAAAATAGTAGTAGTAAACTAGCGGGGAGGGGTTTACACTTTGTCACGTTCCTGCTGAGCTCCGCTCCGGCCACGCCACCTCCAGCGCACTGTAAGAAATGATGGAGGTTTCTTTGTTTCTGATGCAGCAATCTTTATTCCAATAATGTGCAGTGACGAGGCAGCCTTACTCCGGATTCAGCGGTGTAGGACTGAATAACAAGCATCCACAATTCAAGCCATATATACTGCTTTTAAGACCACTCCTAGTCCTAGGCTTCTAATGTAAATGACCTAGGCTTGTAATGCAAACAGGTCTGGCAACCTTTTGTTGTTGTATCTGATAATCTGGTTTCTCTGTCTGAGATGGTTCTCAATGGCCTCCCCCATTCCCATACTATGATTAATTGCAGTCACTCACACCTCAGTTTGCTTCCTGACCCCAGGTGTCTGAGCAATACCAGTGTGGGGACTTTTCCTTTGTGACCATGATAAGATAACCCTTTTGGATATTCTGCTGGTGGTCACAGCAGCTGCTTGATCATGAATCTTACAGCACTAACGCTCCCCGCTGCATTCATGTTCCCAATCACAGAAGCACATACACCTGTTGCACTCCCCTCACTCCGGGTCTGGTCTCGTCAATACATGGACGAACCTACCGCCCGAGACAACCAGTTCCGCAACCGTTCTCTACGACGCGGATTTACCTGAAGCTGGCTTCCAGACCAGCACCCATCCCCTGTTTGTCTTTTCCGGAGTGAGACTCCGTGTAGTTTAATTTACATCTAGTTACTTCTGCGTGTCTGTCCTGTCTCCCTCTGTCTGTTAACCCTTTCGTGGATTTGTATGCTCTGTTCCTGTTTGTGTCCTGTTTCCCGGCTGCTTTCCCTGAATAAACTCTGCATTACCTGAATCTCTCCGTCTGAGCCGGTACGTTCCGTGACACACTTGGACTCACCTGGAATCGTCCAGAGAATTTAGCAGCTGATGGTCTAATTCACTCTCCTCACAACTTGACATCCCTTCTGGTTCACTGTCTGGCTCTTCATCCTGATTGTCGTTATCTAAAATAGCTTAAACTTCGTCCAAAGTATATGGTTTTGATGGTCTTGCTCGTTTTGGTGAAGACGCCATTTTAAAAGTACGGGTGCCAAGTTCTGTCATGCGAGTCTTACATAAAACTCAACCATCCATCTCGTGTACCATTCAAACACAGATAGAAGACATTTTGTCATTGGCTTATCTCTCTGTCACACAGTACTGTGGTACTGATATTTGCATGGCCGGACCTGAAAGAGTTATACCGGAAAAAGACGTATACGCTTTCCCGGCCTTAAAGGTAGAATGACGCAACAGCGCCCCAGGCTTTAAAGGTAGAACAGCGGCAATGCTTTCCCGGCTTAAATGGGTTAAAAACGTCCCTGTAACCTTTACCTGTGGTCCTCTGCTTGACGTTCGCATGAGCCTCAAAACGGACTTTTAGGGAACGTTCTGATTTGGTCTCTCAGCACACGTCCCCAGGACGTCCTTTAAAAACGTCCCTGTAACCTTTACCTGTGGTCCTAACCGGGACGTTCGCATGAGCCTTAAATCGGACTTTAAGGGAACGTTCTGATTTTGTCTCTCAGCACACGTCCCCAGGACGTCCTTTACAAATGTCCCCCCTAACGTTTACCGGTGGTCCTCTGCGTGACGTTCGCATGAGCCTTAAATCGGACTTTTAGGGAACGTTCTGATTTGGTCTCTCAGCACACTTCCCCAGGACGTCCTTTAAAAACGTCCCCGTAACCTTTACCTGTGGTCCTCTGCGTGACGTTCGCATGAGCCTTAAATCGGTCTTTTACGGAACGTTCTGATTTGGTCTCTCAGCACACGTCCCCAGGACGTCCTTTAAAAACGTCCCTGTAACCTTTACCTGTGGTCCTAACCGGGACGTTCGCATGAGCCTTAAATCGGACTTTAAGGGAACGTTCTGATTTTGTCTCTCAGCACACGTCCCCAGGACGTCCTTTACAAATGTCCCCCCTAACGTTTACCGGTGGTCCTCTGCGTGACGTTCGCATGAGCCTTAAATCGGACTTTTAGGGAACGTTCTGATTTGGTCTCTCAGCACACTTCCCCAGGACGTCCTTTAAAAACGTCCCCGTAACCTTTACCTGTGGTCCTCTGCGTGACGTTCGCATGAGCCTTAAATCGGACTTTTACGGAACGTTCTGATTTGGTCTCTGAGCACAGACGTCCTTTAAAAACGTCCCCGTAACCTTTACCTGTGGTCCTCTGCGTGACGTTCGCATGAGCCTTAAATCGGACTTTTAGGGAATGTTCTGATTTGGTCTCTCAGCACACGTCCCCAGGACGTCCTTTAAAAACGTCCAGTGCCGTTTCTACATTAGGGACAGGGGCAGTGCCCCACCACATGGCGCTGTTGAGCAGGAGGCTCAATCCATTCCTACTTCGTGTCAAACTATATATATATATTTATATGCAAAGTAGCGTAAATATTTGTATGAATAAACTTGACTCACAAGCATTATAGTCTTGTTTTGGACTAATTTGATTTGTGTGTTTTTCTGCCTGTGTGCTGGCCATAGACATGAATGAACGTTTATATGTCTATATTTCCGTTTCCGGTTTCCGGGAGGGCAAAAACCCACGCTGCCCCTCTGTTACCATAGAAACACCAATGAGCGCGAACCACACAGGCGAAAGTTAACATTGAGACTAGGGGCAATTTCAAATTTGCCCCTAGACGTAAACTGCGTAATCTACGTATTCTACGTAATATAGACTGGGATAATGCAAAACCCGCGAGAACTGTACCCCGTGACTAAAAAAAACATAGTCAAAGATCATATCAATTAATCAGACAGTCCATTACCAGTAAGGTTACTGCTGGTTAGCTATCGCTAGTTGTTGAGTATTTTGGAAGTGTTTTAATTCAGGCTACAATGAATAATGTACACTATTTGTTGAGGGTGCAATTTAATACATTTTCGTTGGAAGAGAAATTCGAAATTAAACGTTTTGGGCCAGTCAGACTGCAGCATGGTGAGAAAGTGACTTGAACTTTGAAGACGGAATGGTATGACAGAAAGACATGGCTGCTAGCACATCAAAACGAGCACTGTTTTGTTTCCAATGCCGTCTGTTTGGAATTGGTACTGATGCAGACTCGGTTCGGACAACGGGTGGATTGAAAGGCCTGGAGCATCTGGCAGAAAGCTGAAAAACCCATATCAATTGCTCCCTGAAATTTGGGCAGGTCAACATCATGGCACAGCTGGATAGTGCATATCAGCGGAACATTTGTGAACATAACGTTTCTGTGAGTCAAACCTTTTTTTTTGGAGCTGATGGAAATGTTTTGTTCATTTAGCAGCATGTTTTGTTGCTGTAATCTGTTTCAGTTATGCCTTTTGCTTCATATTGTATGCCACACGTGTGCCACAAGCTTAATAAATTATGCAAGTTATTTGAGCTATGTGTCTGTCTAATCTTTTTAATTTGTTGCAATCCTTTTAATTTAATGCTGTATTATAGGCAATATCTTTGTGTCGTGCTGAGCGCTAAAGCATGTGAAATGTATTTGAAATAGGATTTCTGCTCCCTGCTGGCACTCAAAATGTAGCACATAGTTTATCTTACTGGTCTATATAGGCCTAATGCTTATAATAATCAGATACCTCTATTATTAAGACGATGAAATGACGTCAAACTAATTTGCCCCACCAGAAATTTCAGGCTAAAATCGCCACTGAAAACGTCCCTGTAACTTTTACCTGTGGTCCTCTGCGGGACGTTCGCATGAGCCTTAAATCGGACTTTTAGGGAACGTTCTGATTTTGTCTCTCAATACACGTCCCCAGGACGTCCTTTACAAATGTCCCCGTAACCTTTACCTGTGGTCCTCTGTGTGACGTTCGCATGAGCCTTACATCGGACTTTTAGGGAACGTTCTAATTTGGTCTCTCAGCACACGTCCCCAGGACGTCCTTAAAAAACGTCCCCGTAACCTTTACCTGTGGTCCTCTGCTTGACGTTCGCATGAGCCTTAAATCGGACTTTTAGGGAACGTTCTGATTTGGTCTCTCAGCACACGTCCCCAGGACGTCTTTTAAAAACGTCCCTGTAACCTTTACCTGTGGTCCTCTGCGTGACGTTCGCATGAGCCTTAAATCGGACTTTTAGGGAACGTTCTGTTTCTTACCCCACTCCCACGAGTGCTATATTGCTTTTATAAAACAATTCTACCGTCAACAAATTAACATTTCAACACGAAGTTATTGATTAAAAATGGTTTATTTCACCATTGTTTCTCCGCAACAAAAAATAGTTCCATTGTCAACGTCTTGGTTTGGAATTTTAAGAATTTTGAATTAACGGTTATCATCAGCGCAAATTTTTCATCGCGAAGTGATTTATTATTAGCTGTGAAAAGTCCCGTAACTGTTGGTATGTTGACGAATAACGTATAGCATGGGAAAAAAGTAGTAAAAAAAAGTTTCATTTAAATCAAATGTAAACATACCCTTGGAAAAACCTTGTTTCAGAGGTGCAGACTTTGTACAAAAACACATTGTAAAGATTTATCCACAAGACTTTTTATTTCTGAGCCTTGGCTAAACACATGTTAGTTTAGCATTCAGAAAGTATGTCTTGTTTCACTACCACATATTTATAATTTCAGAGTGTCCTGTGCCATTCCTAAATCTCAGATCAAAAAAGGCACGCACCTCTAGGATGGCAAAGAGCTTCTATCCCTGTGCAATAAGGCTCCTCAACAGCTTACCCACCCCACCCCCCTTCATCTCCCCCCGGCCCAGCCCACCCCGCCCCCCTTGGACTGTGCACTCTAACACTTGATGCACCTTAATATGGAAATATGGAGATATGGAAATATATTGCATTTATTATTATTATTTTATGTATGATATTTATGAATCTATTTATTAATTGTTATTTATTATTATTTAGCTGTGTAAGAAGTCTGGTTGCCTCTACTGTCTCGTTGTCTTTGTGGCAATGACAAATAAAGTACTTTGAAATCTGTGTCCCTACAAATGCATATTGATGAGTTGGTGTGAACAAACCTGTGACACCTTAGTCAAAGACAAAGCCATTGCCTAATGGCCCTAGAATGTCTTTGTGGCCCAAAACCCCCGGAGTTAATCTTGCCACACCATACCCAATGGAGATCACTGAATCACCATCCCCTTATCATATGAAAAGCTGTCATTTGCTAATGGGTGGGTCCTTAGCAGCAGAAACCCCACTCAGATACTAGAAAGTGCAACACATCAGTTCTATTCCCCTGACAAAGTGCTTATCTATTTAAAATTTTGGAACTGTATATATTATAAATGAAAAGGGTTCAATGTTTCCGTGGTTGTTCTTTTTATGTCTCTAAGACGAAAACTCGCGGAGCTAAGGCTCATGCGAACGTCCCGCAGAGGACCACAGGTAAAGGTTACAGGGACGTTTTTTTTTTTAACTTTTTGTCAAGCAAGGACATTAAAAAGATGCACCGTGAACGTAGCAGAGACGTTGGGGTAAAGACCGTTTCAGCAAAGCTAGATGTGCTTTTGACGAGCTATACAGCTGATAGAGTTAGAAACATATTGTATCGACCTGTATGTGTTGATGTGTTCATGTTCATGTTCATTGTGTTGTCTGTGTGCCTGTGTCCTTGCTCTCTGTCAGCCACGGCAGCTCATGTGTGGGATGCTATGCACTGCAGAGTAGCTGGGGGGTGGCGACACCTGGATGAGATAACGCGTTTTGTTGTTGTTGAGCCTCGTGCTCGCGGTTTTGTGACAAGCAGTCGCAGTGATGTACGTGCCACAGTGATGTGCGGTGAGGTTTGTGGCTGGTGGTGAGGCACTGATTTTTTCAGAGTTAGATTTACAAATATATAAACCCAATATCTTAAATCACCATTCAATTGGGAGCTTGCACATTGACGACTGATTGTTTTTCATATCAGCATTCTTTTCACAACGAAGGTAAGGTAAATACAGTTGGCAGCTGCTAGCTTTCGATGAACTTGTCTTAATATGTGTGAATATGCACTCATGAATATGAACTTGTGAAAAATAACTCTTTCTTACAAAGTTACACAGGCACCCTGAGGGTTTCTACCTTTTCAAATTCTAATTGTAAGAGTTAAATCGAGGAGACTATAACATCAGAGTCAATCCATGCCAAACGTACCAATTTAAGAAAATCTCCCCACCCGACCATATAAGATTTGGCTGAAAAAATTCAAGGTTGTTCATACACATCTTAATAGGAATAGTTCCAAATATAAGCTCTTTACTCCCAATAGTTTTGTCACAAAAAGATGTTTTAGCAACTATGCCATGTGCCATTTTCAATTGCTATACTGTAACTAGAAAAGTATTTAAACTAGCTCATTCAAACTTTCTAGGCTTAAATATCATTACTTGAAGAATATGAACTTCCAAGGGTGTCATAGTATTCGGGGTGCTTGAATTTGCGCAAAAAATGTACTCTACGTTCTGCAGCAGAAGGCCTGAAGGCCTGTGGAAAGCTCAATGTTAAAGCTAGACTTGATATTATACACAGACCTTCCTATGTATGCTCTGTATATTGTATTGGAATCATGCAGAAATTACATTTATAGCACAGATCATTAGAGAAGCATTAATATTTATTTTATGTTATCATTATTAGTTTGGCTAGTTATTAGGCTCTGTCTCCCTGACCGCACGTCCGTGACGTGCCATGGATGTTAATTGAAAAAGGAATCATTACGGAAACCCTCAATGCGTAGTGACTGAGATCGCTACAATATGCTTTTCCTCAAACCCCACCCTGGCTGTCTCACACTGTGATAAAGGTGTTTAAGTGACAAAATGATAGCCTGACAGTGGTAGTACAGTAGGTAGAGAATTGGTTTAGTAACAGGAAGGTTACCGGTTCAATTCCCAGTCCTCCTAATCAAGTTTGTAAGCGCCCTTTAGCAAGACAGTGAATCCCTTGTCACTACCCTGGGGGGCCCTGGCGATCTATTTTTTTATTATTTTTTTTCATTTAGCTCAGCAAAAACGGCCGTTATCCCCACCATGCCTGCTTAGTTCGCGGGGCATCTTTTTAACGAATAACGTCCCCAGGACGTCTAAAACACGTTTCCCAGACATCACCACAATGCCCTCAGGACGTTCTTGCAACGTCCTGCAGATCGTCCCAAGGACCTAAAGAAAACGTTTCCCAATTGTCACCGCAACGTCCTCGGGACGTTCTTGGAACGCCATGCAAAACGTCCTAGGGTTGTCAAGGGAACGTTCGGAGAGACCAATAGAGGACGTCGAGGGGTACGTAATTTTGCTTACAGGGTAGCCAACACAGAAGAATTTCCCCTATGTGAACAATAATCTCCTAATCTTCACTCCTTGTCTCTCTCCACCAGAACGTGTTGTGTGCATTTGAGATCTGTAGCATAGAAAACACAAAACAAACTGACACCCTACCCACTAGACCAGCATTCCACTTAGTCCTTTGCTAAATCCTGCGACCGGAGCTAACTTCAGGGCTAAGATAGAGTTCTATCATTATTTTTTGGGGAGTTCACAACTGTATTGTGGCCCCGTTGGGTTCCGCTGTGTTGAGTTTCATGGGTTGCTGGCAACAAGAGTTGAAAATGTTTCAACTTTTGGAGAGGCAACGCATGCCTCAGCCAATCAAATTGCCTTTCATACATAACTGACAGCACAGGTGCTAGCCAATCGGATCGAGTTTACTGTATGCTCACGTCTAAAGAGCGGGAAGTTCAAAAATAGATGGCGGACCAAACGCTGTAGATGGTCGTATTTGTACCTAAATGTTGTTTGTTTTACTTTTTTTTGCTTCGATTTTTTAAAAGTTACCAAGAAATACACACTGTACAATTTTAAAACCCGTTATTGTAACTGAAAATTACATCTGATAGGATTTGCGAGGTGTCTGAGCCACCTATCTAATGTAAGCATGCTACTACTCACATGGTAAACAACTTTCTAGTGGCGTGATAGGTTTGTTGACCTCACTATAAAGTCTCCGTTATCAACACAACCCCATGTGCCAGACTCCTCCTCCCTCATCCGTTGGATCCACGCATTGCAACGCACACATCTGAGTGGGGCATGAGAGCATGCTGAAGGGGGCGTGGCCGATGTCAGTGCAGACGTGACTATATGAGAAATCAGTTTATTAATATAGCTATCACGCTAGAATGTGATTGAACTGCTTTATTAGTGATATAGGTTTGGATTTTACCATTTTAAAACAATTTAAACTTTTAGGTTATACTGTATGCATTATATGATTAACAATCTGCTCTTCGGAAAATACAGTATATATTTATTTGCTGAAGTATCAGAAGAAGAAAAGCTATGTAATCATAACCCAGTGTAATTATAATCTTCCACCAAACATGTTTACCAATTCACCTAGACAAAGGCTAGACGAAGCACAAGATTGCTATCATTTTGTCTACTTTTATATACTATACTAGCACTAAACCGTATGCCTACAATAAACAACACTGCATGTGTGTTGTACAAAACCAGCAATTGTGATTTATTTCACAATCATTAGGATATCTTAGCATGTAGGGTTAATTGCTGTGACTGTTGGCTAACAAACCACGTTAGCTTCACTAACTAACAGTAAGCTTATTAGACCTATTGCTAGTGCCACAGTTGACAACTTTTTGAGCTATGTTTTTTTAAATTGTACTCACTTTAGTGTCCATACAAGTTCAATTTCCAATAGGGATTGAGTTCCTTCTTGACAGGACAAGTGTGGCTGCTTCCATCGGTGATAGTTGACATAATAAGAGAGATGGCTAGGTTACATTCTGACCTGTTTTGTGCTTGGACATACTGCATATAGAGGAAAACAGCATCATACGCTAAAAATTGTAAGCGAATGGATTCACTAAATGTGATTGAACTCATTAGACTGTTCACTGGCTAGCTTAACATGTTAACACCAACCCCCCACCTTCTTATATTGATAAATCACTTAATTGAAAATGGTTTGAAGTAGTCAATTTATCTGTTTAGAACTATTTACAGTCATGGAAACATTCCAGCCATCACTGTCCAGCAGTGGCGGCTCCTGTAAAAATTCTCAGGGGGGGGGGATTTCTTTTGATAATGATTAAGGCAACCCATTCAATATACAGTACTGTGCAAAAGTTTTAGGCAGGTGTGAAAAAATGCTATGAACTAAGAATGCTTTGAAAAATGTAAACAATAAATGTTTATTTTTTATCCATTTACATGGTAAGACTGAGCACAGCAACAAGACACAACGTAGTTATACTGCATCAGCAGGGTCTCTCTCAGACAAAGATTTCAAAGCAGACAGGGGTTTCAAAATGTGCAGTTCCAGCTCTTTTGAAGAAGACGTTGAGGATCGTAGACGCAGTGTTCAGCCAAGGAAACTTAATGCAGCTGATGAAAAACACATCAAGCTTATTTACCTTCGAAATCGGAAGATTTCAAGCAGTGGCATCAGCTCAGAACTGGCAGAAACCAGTGGTACCCAGGTACAGACATTTACTGTCCGGGGAAGTCTGGCCAGAAGTGGTCTTCATGGAAGAGTTGCAGCCAAAAAGCTCTACCCCGACAAGGAAACAAGGCCAAGTGACTGAACTAAGCACGTAAACATAGAAACTAGGGTGCAGAAACATGGCAGAAGGTGCTCTGGACTGATGAGTCAAAATTAGAAATATTTGGCTGTAGAAGAAGGCAGTTTGTTCGCTGGAGGCTGGAGAGAGGTACAATAATGAGAGTCTGCAGGCAACAGTGAAGCATGGTAGAGGTTCCTTTCCAGTTTGGGGCTGCATTTCTGCAAGTGGAGTTGGAGATTTGGTCAGGATGAATGGTGTCCTCAATGCTGGGAAATACAGGCAGATACTAATCCATCATGCAATACCATCAGGGAGGCGTATGATTGGCACCAAATGTATTCTGCAGCAGGAACATAACCCCAAACATACAGCCAATGTCATTAACAACTATCTTCAGCTTAAAGAAGAACAGAAAGTCCTGCAAGTGATGGTATGACCCCCACAGAGCCCTAATCTCTACATCATCGAGTCTGTCTGGGTTTACATGAAGAGACTTTTAGGAAGCCTACATCCACAGAAGATCTGTGGTTAGTTCTCTAAGATGTTTGGAACAATTTACCAGCCGTGTTCCTTCAAAAACTGCGCAAGTGTATCTGGAAGAATTGATGCTATTTTGAAGGCAAAGGGTGGTCACACCAAATATTGATTTAATTTTGAATTTTCTTCTGTTCCTTCACTGCATTTTGTTAATTTATGAAGAATTGATGAAAATAAACTGTTAACACTTCCATTTTTGAAAGCATTCTTAGTTTACAGCATTTTTTCACACCTGCCTAAAACTTTTGCACAGTACTGTAGGTACATTAAGTTAGCTGATTCACTCATACAGCAATACCTTTTTGTCCACTATTGGCAGCACACAACAGTAATATTTCCCCTCTTGCTAGTTCAAAGTTCAAAGTTCAAAGTACTTTATTTGTCATTGCCACAAAGACAACGAGACAGTAGAGGCAACCAGACTTCTTACACAGCTAAATAATAATAAATAACAATTAATAAATAGATTCATAAATATCATACATAAAATAATAATAATAAAAATAATAATAAAAATAATAAAAGCAATATATTTCCATATCTCCATATTTCCATATTAAGGTGCATCAAGTGTTAGAGTGCAGTCCATGGGGGGCCGGGCGGGCTGGGCCGGGGGGAGATGAAGGGGGGTGGGGGGTGGGGTGGGTAAGCTGTTGAGGAGCCTTATTGCACAGGGATAGAAGCTCTTTGCCATCCTGGAGGTGCGTGCCTTTTTTGATCTGAACCTTTTCCCTGACGGGAGTAACAGGAACAGATGATGGGCAGGATGAGAAGGGTCTGTGAGGATGCGTTTAGAGCGCTGCAGGCAACGGGAGGAGGAGATGGACAAGATGGCGGGCAGCTCTACTCCAATTATCCTTCCCGCTGTTTTAATCAGCCTCTGGATGGCTGCCTGCTCCGCCTTTGTGCAGCTGTAGGACCATACATTCAGGCAGTATGTAAGGACACTCTCTATAGCGCAGCGGTAGAAATTATACAGCAGCCTCTGAGGAAGGTGTTCTTTCCTCAACTTCCGGAGGTAAAAGAGGCGTTGCTGGGCCTTCCCTAAAACGGAAGCTGTGTTTTTGACCCAGGACAACTCCTCCGTCAGTGTCAGACCCAGAAACTTTAGAGAGGTGACACGCTCAACCTCTTCACCGTTGATGTAGAGTGGGAGATGGTGATTATGCTGGGAAGACTTCCGGAAGTCAATGATCAGCTCTTTTGTTTTCTTAATGTTCAGACTGAGGTTGTGCTCAGAACACCAGACTGCCAGGTTTCCCACTTCTTGCCTGTAGGCAGCCTCATCGTTGTTGGAGATGAGGCCAAGCACTGTTGTATCATCTGCAAATTTGAAGATGTAGTTGGATGGGCAGGAGGGAGCACAGTCATGGGTGTAGAGGGTGTATAAAAGTGGGCTGATGGTCAGATTTGAAGAGTGATGCTTCCCCAGTTGTACACTCTGTGTGCGATTGGTCAGGAAGTCCAATACCCAGTTACACAGTGTAGCATTGAGGTTTAAGTCCTGAAGTTTGGAGATGAGTTTGCCTGGAAGGATCGTATTGAATGCAGAACTGTAATCTATAAAGAGAATACGGATGTAAGTGTTCTGTAACTCCAGGTGCTCCAGTGCAGTGTTAGGGCTACTGCATCCTCTGTGGATCTGTTCGCTTTGTAGGCAAATTGGTGTTGATCAAAGGAAGCTGCTACATAGCTAGAGTAGCAAGTTACAGGTGGAAAGCTATGGAAGAAAGTTGCATCCAGGAGCCTTCATAAGCAAACATGATGTGGCTCCACATTAAATGATCTCAAATGTTGTATGATGTAACATGTACAAATAGAACATCCTGAAAGTATTACCAGTGACCTGGGAAACGTGATATTTTAAGTCTAATGCAATGTTCAATATTTAGGCTCTCCTGATTCGCCTACACACACCTGCAATGCGGGTCAAGCCACCAGAAGAATTAAGAGGCTTGGGAGAGTTTTTCATCCAAGACTACAACATACGAATGAAACATCTGCCAAGTCACACCCATGAAGTAATGCTGGAAGACATTTAAAGCCTGTATTCTGAGGACATGTCTGTAGTGGAGGTGTCGTGGCACACAATACCAAACCTGAAAAGGTAGACTGATTAGGGTCCATTCATCTCTGTCCCAACCAATTTGCATGCAATTTATCTTATCCCTCCCACAGAGTCGACTTTTGCCTAATACAAAATATCTGTATAAAAAGACCACAGAACAAAAAATCCTGTAACAAATATTTTTTTCATGACTACATTGTCTGTATTTCAATTAGTCCCTCTGCTAAATTGTTGAGTGGTAGATGAACCACATGGTAAAACATTTGTCCTTTTTACATCTAAGAAGCTCTTAATGAGTGTCCTTTGCTATCAGTTCTTGTTTAGCCTCTTACATTGTCATGCTTTAAAAGCAACATATCTACTCTGTTATTTGCCCTGCATCAAGATGATATCATTCTCTGTTTAGTGTCATTATATCTGTATCCATACTGTGACTATCATTCTTTAGTACCAGTGTCATAATATCTGTATCCATACTGTGACTATCATTCATTAGTACCAGTGTCATTATATCTGTATCCATACTGTGACTATCATTCCTTAGTACCAGTGTCATTATATCTGTATCCATACCGTGACTATCATTCTGTGTGTAGTACCAGTGTCATTATATCTGTATCCATACTGTGACTATCATTCTGTGTTTAGTACCAGGGTCATTATATCTGTATCCATACTGTGACTATCATTCTGTGTTTAGTACCAGGGTAATTATATCTGTATCCATACTGTGACTATCATTCTGTGTTTAGTACCAGGGTCATTATATCTGTATCCATACCGTGACTATCATTCTGTGTTTAGTACCAGGGTCATTATATCTGTATCCATACCGTGACTATCATTCTGTGTTTAGTACCAGGGTCATTATATCTGTATCCATACCGTGACTATCATTCTGTGTTTAGTACCAGGGTAATTATATCTGTATCCATACCGTGACTATCATTCTGTGTTTAGTACCAGGGTCATTATATCTGTATCCATACCGTGACTACAAAAAGTTTGCTCTCAGAATTTGAATAATGACATTTCCGTCTGTGATGCGGAGCCCAGGAAATGCAGAAGAAACATTGGGTGTATCCCAAAAGCAACACTCCGATAAGTGCTACGAGATACACCTAAATGATGAATTGGGATCTAAGATACAAATTCGACTGCAGTAGTCAAATATGTTATGACATAGTCAAATATGTGGTTGCCCTTTTAGATATGCTGCACAGCAGGCTAAAACTGAGTTCTAAAAGTGCTCTGATAACAGCAATGTTGTGTTGAACCCACAACAACTAAAAGGCATAGTCCGTGATTCTGGCCTAAGGTTGATGATATTTTAGCTGAACAGTCAATACAATGACACCCCTCCCTTCTGTGCTCCTGAAGCAACATGTTGATTGGCTGGAATTATATATGGCTTGGACTGATTTTCTGTCCACACAGAACAGACAATTTGAGGACTGTGACATGCAATTTACTGAATATAACAAAATGTGTATTGGATTAGAATCATTGACTTTTAAGCACGATTCTGCTTCATTATTTCTAAGACTTCATCATCAAGATCAGTGCTTTCAGAACCAACTAACTAGGTGAATAGGAACTAGGAACTAACTCAAACTACGGTGATAAAGGCTTTTGTTGTATTCGTTTGGGATGGTGAGTTCACTTAGAAGTGTATTCTATTAACAGCCAGAAAATCATATTGATTGCTGTAATATGAATTGATTATAACTGATTATGCTTTAATTCCTGTTGTGTTAGCTAATTAATTAGTTAGGCTCATAATATACTCATATCAAGTAAAGAGATTTATAAAAAAAAATGGCAGACATGAAATGTTTTCTTTTATGACTTTATTGTCAGTAGAACAGAGGCTATCCCTAGAGTTGTTGTGAATATGATGCTAATTTGGGCATAACTGATAAATGCAATGGAATTATAAATGAGTTACAGCATTAGCTAACAACTGTCTCATTATGAAATTGCAACCTCCCAGTCAGACACAAACATTCACAGTGTCACTGTGATGCACACTGGATCATACCATATGCAGATGAATGTCCCACTGTGATGCACACTGGATCATACCATATGCAGAGGAATGCCCCACTGTGATGCACAATGGATCATACCATAGGCAGAGGAATGCCCCACTGTGATGCACAATGGATCATACCAAATGCAGAGGAATACTCCAAAGTGGCCCTGGCCAAAGTGTGGAGAAGTGTCCATCACATGCCCTGTTCTCTGGCTCATTGGAGAAATTGGATACACCGGAATGATAGCACTAAGCACATACCCAAGCATAGTAGGCTGCGTAAGCTCTTAACTGTGGACCAGTTACTGATACTAACTTATTGACAGAGATCCCACTTGTTTTTAACATTTAACATTTTTATTTGAAAACACTACAAAATCACTGTAATTCAAGATGTTCTATACATTTGTATTTGGGCTACACTCACTGTAGTAGCAGATGACAAAAAGAGTCCTTGATGTAAGATGAGGGGTGAGGAGGTCCTGGAGATTGGCTGGACCGGTGGTGTTTATGGCCTTATGAACTAGGAGTAGGACTTTGAAGATTATTCTCTGGTTGATTGGAAGCCAGTGGAGGGAGTGGAGGACTGGGGTGATGTGTTCAGATTTCGTGTCTGAGTGAGAACCCTGGCAGCACTGTTTTGAACATACTGCAGCCTCTGGATGGTTTTTGCTGGTAGACCTGCCAGCAGAGAGTTGCAGTAGTCCAGACAGGAGCTGATAAATGCGTGCACCAGCTTTTCTGCAGCATGTTTGGGAAGAGAAGGTCTCAGCCTTGAGATGTTTCTCAGGTGGTAGAATGAAGTTTGGCAGATGGATTTGATGTGTGCATCAAAGGACAATGAAGAGTCCAGATTGACACCAAGGTTTGTGACGAGTGAGGAGAGAGGGGTGAGGTGACCATTTATGGTGATTTGGGTGATACCCGCCTTTTTTGTTTGATGGGGCGTGCCAATAAGAATGGCTTCAGACTTGCCACCATTAAGCTGTAGTGAGTTGTTGCTCATCCAGTGCTGGATGTCATCCAGGCATTTGGTAGTCTGTGATAGTGTCAGGTGTTTGTCGGGTGAAGTTCGGATGTAGATTTTTGTGTCATCTGCATAAGAGTGAAATGGGATGTTATGAACTCGAAGTATGTTTCCCAGGGGTAGCATGTAAATTAAGAGGAGCAGGGGCCCCAGGACTGACCCCTGGGGGACACCGGAGGTAACGCACGTAATGCTGGAGGTGATATTGCCAAGGGCAACATATTCCTTCCGTCCTGTGAGATAGGAATAAAAGAAGTCCAGGGCAGTGCCTGTAATTCCCACCTCCTGGAGGCGCCGAAACAGGATATTATGGTCCACTGTATCAAAAGCGGCACTTAGATCAAGCAGGACTAGTAGGCTGGGTGAGTCAGAGTCTGATGACCTTAGGAGGTTATTTACCACCCTCACTCAGTTTGAGGGAGGGGGCTACTTCACCAGTAGATAGGGACCTGTTTATTATGTGGGTTGCAGTGGGGACAATGGCTGTGAGGCACGCTTTCAATAGAGATGTGGAGATGGGAACTAAAGAGCTGGTGGGGGAGTCCATTTTTAAAACAATGCTGGAGAGCTCAGCTTGGGTAACCTCAGCAAAATGATCAAGGGCAAGGCAATCACAGGGGGCAAGATCTATGTCTGCCTATAGCCTCCAGAAAGATTAAAATGCAAAGCTTCACTGCAACAGTATTTTGCATGAGCTCAAAGAACATAAAGCCTCTGCCATGATGTCCATATAGAGAATACTGCTGTAGCTTCCTCTTTTAGCACATGGATCTATTTGTTGCTTGAGGTGGTGCCATAAAGCATTACGTAGTTCTTAGGAGACGACTCACACTCTGTACCCCAAAGTAGTAAATTTACTTAGTGCAATACCAGGCGTGTTGTGGCAGTTGCACAGACGCCATTCGCAATATTACACGGCAGTGTACCACAAAAATGATTTAGAAACTTTTATTTTTAAGGTCAAATTGTTACATAATGTTACTTTAATGAATTATGACTCAACCCAAGATGTAATTACTGGCGATCAGGGGGTCACCCACAACAGAGACGTTGTTCTTTTTTCCCCAGTTGGTGATGTAAGTGATGTTGCCCCCCCAAGTGTATAGCCAACATCAATGCCAAATGAAAATAACTTATACTTGTAAGATGTTTATACTAAGTAAGATGTTCACTTAGATTTTACCTTAAAAAACGTCACTTTTCTTATCAATTTGTGACTCCATTTGCATGTGGGAAGAGGAGCTATAGGTCACTATCACACTGGCTGCTTTGAGTGTTTCCTGACAGAGCGAGCATGCGCACATACGCCCTGCTCTCCGACTTAAAAACAGCTGGGTTCGTAGGATTCCAACGAGAGCAACGTGGTTCTGCTAAACGAAGAGGGGTACAGCGCGGATTTAGATCTACGGATTACGGCTGTTCTAATGGCTTCACTGCTATGCGAAATAAGAAAATGAAAGAGGATTTGTGATATACATCAAGAGAGACTGGGTAGAGAGAGAGACAGAATCCTAGACATAGCGCGCTAGCTTGGCAGGGATGCAATAAGAGCGCTATAGAACAGACACACAGATACGGATGTGGATGTGGATGTGGATGTATACTGTTTAGGCTACATCCTCAATAGTTGTCGCCCTGTTTCAGAGTTCCAGTGGAGGTAAGGAAACGCGCATTATTATTAAGCAGTGCAACGGTTTCTTGTTCCTTAAAGTTAATCACAGCCATCTGCGTGTTATGTCATATGGGATAATCTTTTTCAGTTCAAGTTTAGATGAAGGGGTTCGTGCGGAATTGGTAAAACGCCATGATACTGAAAAATAAACTGAGAAACATTTTCACCTCCAAGGCAGAATCCAAATATGTTGACAGCAGAGCGCAGAATGGGTAACATCTTCAGATATGCTACCATTGAGTGTAACTTAGCTCTTGACTTTCTTTTCCGTTTGGATCAGCAGGCTGGTGTAAATGTACTGCAAATTAAAACTGATTATTGCATGTAAGGTAGGCCTATTCACAATATAATTAGAATGGGGGAAGGTTAGAGTGAGCAATTTGTTCCCCCTCCCAAATACGGGCTATTCTGTAAAAAATCAAACATTGTTCCGGTAGTGTGAAATGATCCCTGGGATGAGTAATGAGATTCATCACTGTCTTAGATGATGTTCAAAAGGCATTTCCAGCAGGGTAGCTTATACTTTGGGTGAAATCGAGTTCAACTGCTGC
This sequence comes from Sprattus sprattus, assembly GCF_963457725.1. NCBI lineage: Eukaryota > Metazoa > Chordata > Actinopteri > Clupeiformes > Clupeidae > Sprattus > Sprattus sprattus. The sequence goes on along the minus strand of NC_137928.1, from coordinate 31,411,406 downwards.
TTGATACAAAATCTGCTTTGGATTTGATAGTTTTCTTTTTCACCTTTTGTTCCTGTTCCATCCAGCTTGACTTTTCCCCTTGTATTTCCAACATTTTTGTTTTACTCTGGTATTACGATATTCCCTATGACTCTATTCTGTCATTTCTCTTGTCTGTAGGCAGTGGGTTTAGGTAGACTACAGGGTAGCCATGACCAGAACCATCAACGGCATTTGTTTGTAGAGACAAAGAAAACCAGTGTCTATCCAACAAATTGAGTATGATAGGCTACTATTTGTTGTAGTACTATTAAACATCTATCTAGCATTAATGTAGTAACTGTTGTAAATTAAGAAATATACCTCTCAATTGCAGCAAATAGAAGAATTCAAAGCACTATACGTGGATAGGAAGGGGACATTTCCTGGTTTTGTCCAGTAGCTATATGTGTGATGCTATCTTCGCCGGTGTCACTGTCCACAGTTTGAGTGTGTTTTCAGTCACTTGTTGATGGTAACCTTGGGTAACTGGTGCATGTTCCTTTGTAGAAGTAATTGTACTGCGGGCGTGATTCCCTCATCTCTCCCTTGCCTTCCCATCCCCATGACCCAGACCTTTCAAACGCATGGAACATCAAGCACACCGGGTCACCACTGCAGAGAGCAATGGGATGATGGTAGCCAGTTTTAGCACTCAATTTAGAATGAGTGTATCTCAGTGCAGGTCAAAGGCTTTTTGAAACAGACCACCTCAGCTTCTCAGTTCTTCAGATGAGATGAGGCAGGCGGCTGAAGCAGGAGGGTGCATTAAGAAGTCAGTGCTGATTAATGTAATCTAAGCAGAGCCGTGTGTGTGCCTGTCCGTGGGCTGTTTTGACACCTTGCTGCTAATGGTTTCACATTTATGTTTGGGATAAAACATTTATTTGCAACAATCAGTTCAAACTTAGTCTGTTCTCTGTCCTATTATGTGGATCCACAGTTTTTGACTGAAATGTTAGCCCTGTACTTGCCCCTGAGACGCTTTCAAATGAATAATTAATTAACAAAGAGGGGATGAGTTATGTTGTTTCTTCATACTGTATGTTCGATTCCCCTCTTGCATTTTATAACTAATTTAACACAAAACATGTTTACTAAATATACTACAGTGCAAAAGACTGTAGTGCCTCACACACACAGATGTACACAATTAAGTGTGTGGAATGGAATTTACAATGATCATACCAATATAGTCTTCTGTTTTGTTTAACTCTGTTAAAATCTTAGGATGGTGTATTGCACCCACATTGATAAACATCTTCAAAACCTTACCCCAATACAATATTTAATTTGCAGTTCTGCATATTGCTTATCCCTCTCCATAAAATATGATATTACGTAATCTGATTATGTGCTTCACACACTTCACACACTTAACACAGTACAGATCATTGGTATGGCCATGGCTTTCTCCCAGTTCATTTTTTGCTGAAATAACAGATTGTGCTCTTTGTATAAAATTTCAAAACAAATAAATACATTTAAATGATATTGAGTATACTGTGTACAACGGTGAAATATTCAGTTTTAATCCCTGTTCTTCCAGCTATCGAGATGCATGTGAATTGTTAAAGTGAGGCTGAATTATAGTTCTGTAGAATGATTGTCATATTTGGTGACAGTCCCTCTATTGATATAATCGATGGTCTGAAAAATAATACAGCGTCTCAAACTCTTTAAGGTTCATAGCCAGACAGACAACATACACATCATACCTAGTTTTTATCAGACAGACAGACAGACAACATGTCCATTATACCTGGTCCTTTTCAGACAGACAACATGTCCATCATACCTGGTCCTCATCAGACAGACAGACATGTCCATCATACCTGGTCCTCATCAGACAGACAGACATGTCCATCATACCTGGTCCTTATCAGCCGTTGCCTAATTGTCTGTCAATTAGTGTTTATATACACAGCTCCCTGTGTGTTTGTACAAGCAATCCAGCTGTGAGAGTTGAGCCTGTGAGAGGTCACCTGGTGCACTAATGTCAGTGCTGCCCTCGCCTACCACTATAGATGCTAAAGACATGGTCCCCTGTTTCCACTGCAGCGTCAGTATTCATAGAATGAGATGTCTTCAGTGAGGCCGCTCATTCTCCATCACTGAGCGTAGCTCTTCTGAGAGTACATATGGGAAGTGTGGGGGGCTTCAGACAGACAACTGAAGATTTCTCTGTGAACAAACTGAGTTGAACCCCAGTGGTTCCTGATGGCTAAAATGGTGGATATCTATAGTGGTTGGCCCCAGAGTGAGGGAGGAGGTCGTTTAATCCAGTAGACCTCATTTAGCACGACTCTGCTTGTAAGAGGACAAATCAATGGGGAAGGGTTATGCTTCTGCTCTGGTGTAAGCCACTGACTGGTCAGCAGTCGGCTAGAGAGAGGAGAGCCCAGCAACATTTCATGTTTTAAAGTTACTGCCAGTGTTTAACAGCCTGATGCCATGGAAATCAGTGGAAATGTCCCCCAAAAGTGCAAATCACATAGAGCAAATTTTGTTCTCAATCAAAGTAATAATTGCCTTAGTAATGTTATTCCATTTCTAATATCTACATATCCCTGTCATTTTGTCTGTCATGTATAGCACAGTTTGAAATGGCGTTATAGACTTGACAGCAAATAAAAAATGTGCCTAAAATATTAAATTAAAGTATAAGGGAATTTTCAGAAGAATAAGGTGGCCTGTTGCAATGTATAGACCTTGGCTTTTCCCCTTCCCATTCCTCTTTGTGAGAATGCAAGGACACCCCTGTCCCACCGGAGCATGCAGGCCAATGCAGACACAATGACAGAACTTCTATCCAGTCACCTTCTTCGACACTCCTCTCCGTGGGTTTACCTCATTAACCTGCTACCATGACAGTCTGCTTCAGAGCACCCACATATACCCTCCAAGATTCCAGCCAATGAATGAATAAATGAATGAATGAATGAATGAATGAATATGAACCTTTGGTTCATATATTTGGGAGAAGCTAAGCCTGCTTTTCTGGATGAGCTCCTGAAACAGGCAGCTTGTGTACTCTTCTTTCTCTCCCATACCACCGTAATCTCTACATTTCACAACAAAAAACTCAAGTACTGTGAAAAGCTTGTGGTGAAGGCTGTAGTCCCACCTCTTTATTCTAGTCCATAATTCTGTCCATAATTCCATAATTGCCTAAGGTTGACACGCACAAAATTTCTCAAACATTCATTTCTAGGCAGTATCAAATGTCAGTAGTCAGTGCAACTTAGCCATAATTCTATATGATCTTAGCCATAATTCTATTCGATCTTAGCCATACTTCTATTCAATCTTAGCCATGTTTCTATTTCATCTTAGCCATGTTTCTATGGGTTCCTGCTTTTGCTCATCATCCCTTTTTACTCGGCTGTCATCTTTTTTGTGCACACTTATTCCACAGTTGTATTTTAGTGGTCAATAAAATAGTATCCACAGGCTGCTTGTTGCCGGACCTTTATTAAACATTTTGTAGTTCTAGTGGCCTATTCTTATTGTGCCAATGTAAATCTACAAATGTAAATGCAACACAGAACTTAAATAACCATGGACTGTCCATTTGACAACAAAGAAAATGTATGCAGCACTTTGCCTGACCCCCTGACTCATTTCTATGAAGGGTTTGGTAAGCACTGACTTTGGAAAGTGACCGTGGCTGGTCATGCATGAAGTAATTTTAATAGTAGCATGATGCTTGTCTGCGTCAGAACCTGGGTCATCCCCCTCTGGGCACGTCACAGTTTGAATGATTTACTGTACTCCTCAAACAAGTAGAGGTAGAGTTAAGATCAACTACGTCTACTATGAAAAGAATATACATATCTGGCTGTCTTTCAGGGGCGGACTGGGGGGAAAAAGTGGCCCGGGAGTTACTGTCAGACCGGCCCACTCAATACACGGTGCACGGGCCACTAAATACACAGCGCGCTGCCCACTCAGTACACACAGCATTGCCCACTCAATGGATCGCACGTATCGGTCAGTGGCCTACTGGGAAAAATACCCATAGACTTAACATTATTTTGGCTGATTACAAAGAAATTACATCATATATGCTTGTTTTTTTTATAACATTTGGATCCACCAATTTGCCTGGATGGACACATGGAATAAAATGATACTGGCTATTGTAACACTCCAAGGTAGGTATAGTTTGCAAGATTAATAGTATCAGATCAGATCAGATGGTTATCAGATCAGACGGTTATACGTATAACTACAAAGCCTAGTACACTCAAAGCGTATTAGATAAATATCCTTGAAATTAGTGCTGTCAAACTATGACAATATTTAATCGCAATTTTTTGTCTATTATAAATGTCCCTTCATTTATTTTGTATCCATTTATCCATGTTTTATTCCAGAATCATCTATCTAGATAACATATTAACATTGTTTATAATGTAAGTGTTGTGAAACGCAAGCTTTACTTGGCCAATTCAACACCTTTAGATAACATATTAACAATCTAGATAACATATTAACATTGTTTATAATGTAAGTGTTGGTGTAACACAGTGATTTTAGCATAACAAACTAGCTGGTTAACTTATTTGACACAAGTTACAGTATTAGAAATGATAAGATTGCCCTATTTACAACTACCACCATGGATAGCTTGCTCATCGATTGTAAGCAAGTGACTACGGCTAACATGTTAAAATAGATAATCTCGATGTTGACAACAGCTTGCTTATTTTACCAGATCATAATGGTCTCAATTTAAGACATACCGTTAGCTAGGCTTGCTGTAGGGAACGTTACCTCATCTGTGAATAGCAAGCTAACATTTGGCAAGGTCAACGCCACATCTTACCTTATCACTGTCACCTGTCAGTGGTTTTCCAAATAAAATGTAGGCTAGAGTAATTGACATTTAATAACACCTAAAACTAAATCAGACTGACGGAGATTGGCAGAGGCAGCAGCAAGCTGTGCCTCATCCGTGTTAAGGGCTAGGGCTGACTGCACACGTCAATACGGTTGCGTGCCCTGGCTGGGCGTGTTGCGTGTATGTATGCAAATCCAAATGTAAGAATCCCAGAATCCTCTAGGCCTACCTCAATCGGCACAGCTGAGAACACTTCGGCTGTGTAAGAACCAATTTTCAGGTGTTCATTAATAACATAGAGATATGTTCTTACGTTGAACTTCCAAAGTCCGTAAAACACATTTAAGAAGTAACGTAATTTTTTATTTTTTTTTAAATCGAAAAATAGTCATCATAGGTGTGAAGACAGATTGCAAGTAGGAGTATAAAATTCAGTCAGTGCTTCATAATATTTGTAGTTCCTAGAGAAATCTAGGTTAATGTTGTCTTCAGAAGCTTTAAAATATGTTATACTGATATGTGCTGCGAGTGGGCCTGATGGCGGTGGGCCGGTTGATGATTATAATGGGCCGATGATTATAATGGGCCTGTGTTTTGGGCCATCGGCCCACCGGGAATGTCCCCGATATTCCCGATGGCCAGTCCGCCCCTGCTGTCTTTACAAATCAGGAAACATCCATAGATATTTATCCTGACCTGACTATTATTTTAGATGTGCACATCACATGGAAAAAGTGGGAGGGAGGACACGTTTGTCATCTAAACCTGGTGGAAGTTGGCAAGGTAAGCTAATGGCACTTACAGACCGTTCTTAAACTTTGTACTTTTACTGTTAAAGTAGCACAAGCTTCTTGTGTCTGAATAGGGACAAATGCCATCGTGGACACATGTTTTCATTACAGAAAAGCAGCCAAAGGAAAGAAAAATGTACAATAACCTTTCTAGATTCTTAACATGATAAATCAGTAGCTAGGCAAATACCTGCAATAGAAATCCATCATTTGAGATAAATGTCACTGTGATCTCCAAGCCAAAGTCTATAATGAGACCTGAGGAACACGTAAAAGGTTAGAGGTCCTTAGGCTGCAGGGACACTCTGTCAGATAATGAGCCCACGCAGTCCTTTACCTCACTCCTCAGTGATGGTGGGATAAAAGATTGTATACAGCAAAGGACAAATCCAGAATACATCCTAATCAGATCCTATATTGAAGTTAAGACCAATGAGGAACCACTGAATATTTATTGAAGGTCACTAGCAAGGGATGTCTGCTTTGGCAATTTGGGAGAAAAAGTAAAACACCCCAGAATGCCATGATGAATGATTACAGGAGGGCAGAATCTGAACTCCTAGTGCAGGAAACTCCCTGTTCTCCTCCCAAGGCCCCAATGAATGATGGGAGGCCTGAATCTCTGGGAACCTCCATCCGCTTGTTTTTTTTTAACCTTCATTTTCCATCTTTTTTATAGAACATTCTGGGTTCATTTCTCAGGTGTGTGTGTGTAAGGGTCAGAGAGGAGAGCTTCAGGACAGCATTGGTCCTTTCTTCTGTTTGTGACTCTTCAGGAGCCCAGCTGAGAGGAAGGTTATAGTGGTCATCTCCTGAAGAGAACACAAACCCTAAAGCATGGCACCCTGAAACAAGACTAAAGCTGTTGTGCAAATGTTTCTATAATACATTCAACATTTGTAATACATGGAAACCACTTCAACATTATTCGATTACTGTTGCATTGTGAGACATCCAAGAAAGAATGGATCACTATCTCTTGGCCATAAGAAATGTGAAAAGACTGATCATGGTGACTGTCTTTGAAAGAGAGAGCGAACCCCGAACACTTCAAATACTATTCATTCGCCTGGAGAGTAAATGCCTGTCAGACCAATTCCCTCATGTACGGCACATTATTTAATGGGATACAAATCTGAATGAAAAAAACAACTGAACAATCCCCTATGGGACACACACATTATGATAGAGAATACTGAGGGAAAAGATTGAAGAGAGCAGGGGCTTGCTACAGGTGCTAGAGGAGAGAACATCCTAAGGCGTTAAAACCACTCGCGCCTGCATGCTTACGAGAAACCGGCCCCTCACAGCAAATGAGGATGTGTTGATAACAGCCAGGGAATCGATGAAATGCACCACATCATATACCAGACAGACCGGAGCCGTAGATTTCGTTTTTTAAAGGTAAATTAAGTCTACAATACAGTCTTGGTCTGACACCATTTTGGAGCTAACCTGTCACTCTAAAATGATTAAAGATAAAATGATAAAAGCATGCAGAGAATGTGCTGCTCCGGCCTTCCTTACGTGTCTCTGTCTTATCAGCTAGCGTATGAGGTGAAGTCAATGGTGTGAATTGTTGCTGTGTGTCAGAGATGCTGCAGAGCTGAGAGAGTGGAGAAGGTGCCTGTGCCTGTGATCTCATGTGTGGGCTCTCTTCAGAAGCAATGGCAGCTGGACAAAGGCACCAATGTGTCATTCCCATTCCCCTCCTTTATCTATTCATTAACTACTCCTTGACTTGGAGAATGGGCTCATGAAAAGATCCCCATGCCTGTCACGGCCATGACCCAGCCTCACACACATTAGAGAGGTGCTGGAGAAGAAATCCACACTAGTCCTTGTTCACTCATCTTTCACAATGATTAATATTCTTTTTTTAATTTAGGGTAAGGGTTAGAATCACGAGAATCACGTGATTATAAGAGGCAGTTGATTAACCCGTATGTTTTTAGTTGTTTTTGTTGGTCTGTTTTGGGGGTCAATTTTATTTATTCAAAAGCATGCAATATGGAATTGTTCATTAAACTACTACCAGCTAGCCTGGCTACCCAAGGTGAGGGTTTTTGTTTTAATGATATTTCCATTGATTTCTTTCATCCCACTACTGGAGCTGAGCAGAGAGAGAAGTCTAGGTTCAAGTTCAAGTTCAAGTGTTTTTATTAGTCACATACAATAAATTGAAGTGAAATGTAAAAGGCAATATGCTCCACACTGTGCAAAAATAAATCAAATATAAAATAAATTAATTTATGAAGATAAAATTAAAAAAGTAAATAAAATAAGATGTAAAAATAACTCTAATAAAAATAAGGTGTTGAATTTAGGTGTCTAGAAGGTGTCTAGCAGCTATTAATGAATCATGGCTGAAGCCTCCAATCTGATTGACATTCTCAGCAGATGCTCAGCGTTTTGGTAGTCACCCATGGTTTTGGCAGGAATATCCACCCTGGCCTAGGCCTTTGTGCCAAGTACGTGAGCCCAGCGATGGGTGGAGGGAGTGAGAAAGGGGTTTACACTGAGGCAAACTGTCATGCCTAGGAGGGCACCACCATTAGCCGGAACCACACTGGTTCTATTTATCCCATGGGGGTATTCTTTGTAGCACTGGCACATTTCAGACTGGTTGTTTTCATTATGTTAAGGAGATAACCACAACTGACAGTGTTATTGACGTGGAGGATGTGGGATGAGTATGCTTTGCAGACTGTTAAGATGTACTATATTGAGTTGATCTTCATCCTCACAGGGCCAGGCAGGTGATTAGGCTGTTAACGCTTAAAAAGGTAAATCAGTACGCCTCTGTGGTGTGTACCTGTCCCTCGGGCAAGGGCTCCTAAGCCCACACTGTTTTTCAAATGTAAAAAAAGAAAGAAATGTGGGTCAGGCAAACATGTTTCATCTCATCGTAGCTCCGTTTGATTGGCAGCGCCAGACAGCACCAGGAGACGTCCTGCCCACCTCCCTCCCAGGTTTTATTAGGCTCTTTACAGTGTTTGTGTTTGGGGATCTTTCCCAGGCCTCACGTCAGGAATCTTATCAGAGCTGAACCAATGAGGAACCTTTTCCCTTGTCTTCCCCTCAGCACAATTGAAACAAGCAGAGTTGTACCTGCACTAAGCTCACCCAATTAGCCAGAACAAAGAACAACCCCCATTAGTTTCATTGCTGAGGTGCATGATGCTTTAGTGCTGTCATTGCCATATGGCCTGAGCTGACAGACATGCAGAGGTTTATTGGGGAGGATAGTGCTGATATTGAGGGACTGTGTAAGGCATTTATAAGGTGATTTACGGTGGGAGATGTTATCAGGCTATGCTTTATGGTTTGATGTGAAATCAGGACAGGCGTTTGAGTGTGTTATAATGCTTGATGATGCAAGCCTGTGTGATCTTAACCCTGTGTGGGAAGATAAGGGAGGTGTAGGTGCCATAAATAAGAACCTTTCTATTCCTCGCTTCACTCCCCCTCCAGAGATGAGGAGCTGAGGCAGTGGCGCACAAACCCAGGCACCGTCTCTTCTCTCTCTCACACAGACACAGACACAGACACAGACACAGACACAGACACAGACACAGGCACAGGCACAGGCACAGGCACAGGCACAGGCACAGGCACAGGCACAGGCACAGGCACAGACACAGGCACAGGCACAGGCACAGACACAGACACAGACACAGACACAGACACAGACACAGACACAGACACAGACACAGACACAGACACAGACACAGACACAGACACAGACACAGACACAGACACAGACACAGACACAGACACAGACACAGACACAGACACAGACACAGACACAGACACAGACACAGACACAGACACAGACACAGACACAGACACAGGCACAGGCACAGGCACAGGCACAGGCACAGGCACAGGCACGCTTGTTTCTCTCACTTTGGACCTCACTTTCGGCTCTTTAAATCCCCCTCACTCTTTTCTTTCATCTCCCTTTCTCTTGTTCAATCTCTTCCTTTGTGCATGTCTTTCTCTTTCCGTCTTTTTACACACGCACACGCACGCACGCACGCACGCACGCACGCACGCACGCACGCACGCACGCACGCACGCACGCACGCACGCACGCACGCACGCACGCACGCACGCACGCACGCACGCACGCACACACACACACACACACACACACACACACACACACACATACAGACACACTTGTTTCTCTCACTTTGCATCTCACTCACTTTCGGCTCTTTAAATCCCCCTCACTCTTTTCTTTCATCTCCCTTTCTCTTGTTCAATCTCTTCCTTTGTGCATGTCTTTCTCTTTCCGTCTTTTCACACACACACGCACGCACGCAGGCACGCACGCACGCACGCACGCACGCACACACAAACAGGGAGGCCCTTCATATTTGTCTTTTGTACTCTCTCTTTTTCAGTTTTATCACCAAAGATAAAAAGGAGAAGGATTGGCCTGGGCTTGTATCAGACTTGCATTCTTTTTGCTCTGTGCAGGTTCACTAAGGCCTCCTCCACTCTGGATCCAGAGGAGACAGTCATCTACAATGGAGACGGTCTTTACAACAAAGAGATGGTGACGCACTGCCTGGCTCTGCCTCTGCCTCTGCCTCCCTTCATCAGTCAGGGCGCTTGAGGACACTGCTGGAGGCCATACAGTGCTGGACGCTCCAGCTTTGAAGCTGCAATCCCAGTGGACAAGGCATCTAGAACTCAAAGTCCTTGTCTTCCTCTCGTTCTAGAGAGACTGGTCTGGAAATGAGCTGCTGAGAGAGAGAGCCAGAACATGATGCAGCAAATCACATCCTCCATCTCTCCGTTCGTCTTCTTGGTTGATAGGGTGACATTCCCTTCCAGTTGTTAAGGAAACCAGGAGGAGAGGGGGGGTTGTCATGGCCAAGCCATTCTATCGCCTGCAGCGCTTTTTACGGCGGACCCAGCTGCTCTTCCTCTTCCTGGGCGTGGCCTACATCATGGCTGGCAGTGTGTTGCTCCTGCAGCGGGCAGCTCTGGTGGTCTCCCAGCGGGGACTGGCCCTGAGTTCCAGCTTCCTGCCCGCGCCCTCTCTACCAGCCCCGCCGCGGGCACTAGGTGGCACGCCAGTGGTGCGAGCGTTTCCAGTGGGCGCCAGGCTGCCGGGGAGCACGGCTCGGTTTCAGGCGAGTCGCTCAGAAGACCGCGCAGGCCCACAGTGGCTGTTGTCCCGAAACCAGGAGATCCGTCAGCTGCGGCGCCGGTGGTTCCACAGCCTCATGTCGGAGCAGGACATGACCAGAGCAGACCCAGTCACGGCCCGGAGGAAGGTTCCACACAAAGGTGCTGTAAGAACTAGATCACAGATCATAAGCATGGTTAATCAAATGAAGGTTCCACACAAAGGTGCTGTAAGAACTAGATCACAGATCATAAGCATGGTTAATCAAATGAAGGTTCCACACAAAGGTGATGTAAGAACTAGATCACAGATCATAAGCATGGTTCATCAAATGAAGGTTCCACACAAAGATGCTGTAAGAACTAGATCACAGATCAAAGCATGGTTCATCAAATGAAGGTTCCTCACAAAGGTGCTGTAAGAACTAGATCACAGATCATAAGCATGGTTAATCAAATGAAGGTTCCACACAAAGGTGCTGTAAGAACTAGATCACAGATCAAAGCATGGTTAATCAAATGAAGGTTCCACACAAAGATGCTGTAAGAACTAGATCACAGATCAAAGCATGGTTAATCAAATGAAGGTTCCACACAAAGGTGCTGTAAGAACTAGATCACAGATCATAAGCATGGTTAATCAAATGAAGGTGCCACACAAAGGTGCTGTAAGAACTAGATCACAGATCAAAGCATGGTTCATCAAATGAAGGTTCCTCACAAAGATGCTGTAAGAACTAGATCACAGATCATAAGCATGGTTAATCAAATGAAGGTTCCTCACAAAGGTGCTGTAAGAACTAGATCACAGATCAAAGCATGGTTCATCAAATGAAGGTTCCACACAAAGATGCTGTAAGAACTAGATCACAGATCATAAGCATGGTTAATCAAATGAAGGTTCCACAAAAAAGATGCTGTAAGAACTTGATCACAGATCATAAGCATGGTTAATCAAATGAAGGTTCCACAAAAAAGATGCTGTAAGAACTTGATCACAGATCATAAGCATGGTTAATCAAATGAAGGTTCCTCACAAAGGTGCTGTAAGAACTAGATCACAGATCAAAGCATGGTTCATCAAATGAAGGTTCCACACAAAGATGCTGTAAGAACTAGATCACAGATAATAAGCATTGTTAATCAAATGAAGGTTCCACAAAAAAGATGCTGTAAGAACTTGATCACAGATCATAAGCATGGTTAATCAAATGAAGGTTCCTCACAAAGGTGCTGTAAGAACTAGATCACAGATCAAAGCATGGTTCATCAAATGAAGGTTCCACACAAAGATGCTGTAAGAACTAGATCACAGATAATAAGCATTGTTAATCAAATGAAGGTTCCACAAAAAAGATGCTGTAAGAACTTGATCACAGATCATAAGCATGGTTAATCAAATGAAGGTTCCTCACAAAGGTGCTGTAAGAACTAGATCACAGATCAAAGCATGGTTCATCAAATGAAGGTTCCACACAAAGATGCTGTAAGAACTAGATCACAGATAATAAGCATGGTTAATCAAATGAAGGTTCCACAAAAAAGATGCTGTAAGAACTTGATCACAGATCATAAGCATGGTTAATCAAATGAAGGTTCCACAAAAAAGATGCTGTAAGAACTTGATCACAGATTATAAGCATGGTTAATCAAATGACTAGGTTTTTCTATCACAGTAGCCTACATACTACTGGCCTACAAGAAAGATTACAGATATTTGAGTGTTTGCTTGTAGACGTAATGTAGCTCAGGAGCGGTCACTGTACTCTAGCCCCACTCCTCCCTGTCCCTCCCTCTGCCACATCAGGTGAATACTCACTTCTGTTTGTCTGGTTCTGTTTTGAAACAGGCACATACATCGGCTGCTTCCTTGATGACGCCAAAGACCGGGCCTTGAAAGGGACGGTTTTTTATGATTTCCGCAGAATGACAAGCAGCCTGTGCCAGGACACCTGCTCTGAGAGGTGAGAGCCCCTGTTTGTGCTTACCTATCAGACAATAACGAGACAGAGCCTGTTAGGATGGGGAGAGTATGTGGTGTGTGTTTGCAGTGTAATGCCTAGTGCCAGCTGGCAACATTCAAGGCTAGGGACTTGGAGATTAGCCAGCAGCTTGCCACAGCCAAGTCATCTTTCTTTAAAAGCAGATGTGTGGCTCTATGAGTGACTGTGACTGTGACTGTGACTGTGTGTGATCGTCTAGTGTAAAACACACCTGCTCAGGCTAGTTCTTCTCTGCTAATTGACCAGCGTTTGAAAAAGGATGTTAAACACCTACCCCTTTAATTGGCCCCTGATGCCATGACTTTTATTTACCTGTATGTTTGTCATCCATGGTGTGCCATCACCATGGAAACACAGCCTACAGCTATGGATCAAAGAATGGCCTCCATACTTAGCATGAATTCAGTTAAGCATACAGCCCCTGCTGGAATTGTTCCTCTCTTAAATGATCAGCGTGCATAGGCATTAGATTACATTTCTTTGAATCTCTGTCTGAAAAATAAATACCTGAAAAGAGGAATGCAACTCAGACAGCACGGTTAGTCATTCAGCATCATTCATATCTACAGAGTCACTGTGTGTTGGGCCAAAGCCAAGGTCCTGGCGTTACGGATGTGCTCCCCTGCCAAATGACTCGGTGTCAACACTGCTCTGGGTGTCTGGTAGCAGTGCTGAAGGACCCGACCCCCCCCCCCCCCCCACACTAGCTCCTGTACGACTCCTCGGAGAGCCAGGTTCTCAGATGACATGCAGGCAGCGTCATACATTTGCATGGAGGAAAGAGGAAGGCTTACTTTCATTGTTGTCATGGAAACACAGATGCTACATCTTTATCCTGCTAAAGATCTGTGAACAAGAGAAGAGAAACTATTCAGGCGGCCTTTTAAAGCGGCCACAGTTACCACAGTATACGTTGTGCTGTGCTTATTAATGGGGTGACTGAACAATGACTGTTTTAGAGAAACAAAAAAAGGAAAACTAAATCATATTCAAGTTTATACAATTATATTCAAGTAACAGAGGACTTGAAAATGAGGATATACTGAGTTCCCCCACAAAACTTAAAGAAAATGTGGATTATATCTTAACAAGCAGCTGACCAAGTCATCTTGTGGTATTTACTGGGACCACTGCCCTGACCAGTATATGTGGGTAAGGAGGAATGGAGCTGTGGGTTAGTCACTGACATGTGTGCGTTTTAAAATGGCCTCCTCTGTTGTCACATGGACAGAGGGGGCTCTGGGGGATGGCTGGGTTCAGCTCAGTTCACATGAGGAGAACCACATCAGGTGCACAGGGGAGTGTGGGAACCTTTGGGCCCCGAGCTCCCTCTCCCTCTCCCTCTCCCTCTCCCTCCCCCTCTGTGGTGCTGGAACACCTGGCTGGAATGTGACCTGTGCTCAATCACCATATCCACTGCCTCTGAGGCTGCAGCTGTGTCCATGCAGCCGCTCACCAGGCTGGTTGCAATGGAAGATAAAAGTGTCTTTCTTACTCACCGCCCAGGTGTCCAAACCCCTCAACCACCCTCCCACCCTCTCCACCCCCCTCTCTCCCTTTCGCTGTCACTAGCCCTCCAGGTGGCTTGGCTGGAAGGACACTCTGCTCATTCATTTGATGGCTCAACTGGCAGCATGGACTAGCTCAGTGTGGCCTGTCTGGCGCTGGCTTCGGCATCCAGACAGATATTTGTTTCCCCCTCCAGCTTGCCAGATGATAACTTTAGAGGTGTGAGTTGAGCCCTCGGCAAAAGTAGGCAGCTAGGGGGTTGCAGTGGGAGGGGGAGGAAGAGCAGGGAGGCACCCCCATCGGAGGGAATCGGAGGGAAGGGGAGGGGAGGGGAAGGGAAGGGAAGGGAAGGGAAGGGAAGGGAAGGGAAGGGAAGGGAAGGGAAGGGAAGGGAAGGGAAGGGAAGGGAAGGGAAGGGAAGGGCTCTTCTAAAGCCTGTGTGTCGGTGTGTTAGTCCTCTCAAGATGTTCAAAGTTGTTGTGTTGGGGCATTAGATATTTTCTTGTTGACATGTATTTCAGTCCATTAATATGACAACATTAATAATGAAATATTAATGATGAGAATCATGTCGTGTTGTTTCAAAAGAGGATTTTCTTAAGCAGTGTTTAAGAATGCAAAATCTCTCAACTAGCGGGTACCAGTTTGCTGGACTAGAGTATGGCTCGGAGTGTTACTGTGGCAACCGCATCGCAGGCCCACACATGAGGGAGGAGGAGTGCAACCTCGACTGCAAGGGTGAGAAGGGCTCTATCTGCGGGGGCGTGGCGCGTCTC
Organism: Sprattus sprattus; assembly: GCF_963457725.1. NCBI lineage: Eukaryota > Metazoa > Chordata > Actinopteri > Clupeiformes > Clupeidae > Sprattus > Sprattus sprattus. The sequence goes on along the minus strand of NC_137928.1, from coordinate 31,396,318 downwards.
TCCATCTACAAGGTGGAGGAACTACTTCCGGGTCAGAGGAAATGTGAGTATTTAGACGATGATGGGAGTTTTTTTTTAACAGCTTGCATTAATGGCCTCTACTCTCTCAGTGTTAACACACAATATGAATGTACACACACACACACACACACACACACACACACACACTGTTTCTCCACCCTGGGCCATCTCAAAGCTCCCTCATAGTTCACTGTGTTTCTCCTTGTTCCTCTCTCTCTCCCTGTCTCTTACGTTTCTCCATGCCTCTCTCTTCCCTCCCTTCTTCCCGTGCTTCCAGACAGGAACGTACACTACCGTGGCTGCTTCACAACCCCTGAGAACATGACGGCCGCAGCGCTTGTCCGTGCGACGAAGCGCAATCTCACCTCTCAGGCCTGCATTGAAGTCTGTATGGACCAGGTCTGCCTCTCTGTCCCACCCTTAGCTGTCCCCTACACCCCTTGGGTCTCCTTAGCTGTCCCCTACACCCACACACACACCCACCCTGCTCCACCCACAACCCCACCCCACCCCACCGCACACACAGCCCCTGACTCATGCAAGGTGATTTCCATTGATTGTGTGGCGCTCCTTTGTCCCTCTGCACAGTGTAATGGCTCTCTCTGCAGACTCCCGATGAAGCTTTGATTTTCTTACTTCACCCGGAAACAATCTGGCTGTTTAAACTTTAATGTGCCCCTAAAGAGAATCAATTGGTTCCATAATCAATCCCCTTCACTGCTTTGCTTGTAGTGATTGCCGCATGGCAACCCCTCCCCCTACCCTCACCCGTCTTAGATTGTTGTGCTGTTTTCTTTAATGGGGTCTATCTCCTTGGCCACGATGCATGGCACAGAAACGAGCAAGTCATAAACCTCTTATGAAAACACTTTCAGTGGAGATCTGATAATGAGATCTAAAAATAGATTATTGATAAAGGAATGCATCACTTCTGGACTGCATCCTCATGTATTGATCTCCATATCTTGTGGGCGTTTTACTAAGGACTGCTGCCAGCAAGTTTTTGTTCAGACTGATTTGGTGACTTTTCTCAAAGACTGCAGATTGGAACGATTATACATTTCAATTCGGAGGCACTGGCACTAACTATGATTAAAAACGTAATGACAAAGGAATATAAATGAGTTTGAATCAGGCAGTGATGTAGGATTTAGCATAGTGGAAATTGTGTAATGTCCTAACAATCCCTGATCCCCTCGATACTGTGGTTGTTCTATCTGATTTAGAATTTAGCATGAAACGAACTGTGGTTAGACTAACAGGACTAAACCAAGACTAACATGGGTATGAGCCTGACATCTCTCCTGGTCCTGTTCCCATCAGGAGTATCCACTAGCCATCCTCCAGAGGCCACACTGCTTCTGCGGCTACGCTACTCCTCTCTTCAACCTCCACAAGCCCGTGGGGGAGGAGCTCTGTGCCCTCGCTAACACCACCATCCCCACGGCAACAACCAATCAACTCCACTGCAAGGTCTACCAAACGCCTGTGCAGGGTAAGGTCAGCAGTGTGTATAGATTAGCGGTAATAAGTCATCTATATGTAAATTATGTCCAAATGAAATGTAAACGTGCCTTTTCCATCTGAGACTGTTGCTGCTGCACTGAATACATATTTAGGAAGTACATGCCACAGATAGACTACAGCAGACAGCAGCCTTTGAACTACAGGTTGTTTTGGTGGCAATGGGAAATAACATTTAGTAGTTCCCTGTCTTTCTCTAGCCCTCTCTCTGATATCTTACGTAATATCATCAGCATCATAACCTGTGATGGTATATCCAACCTTCCCCGCAACTACTAAAATAAGAAACAAACAAACAAGTGAAGACTGATTTGGTATGAAGATACCAGATAGAGAGAAAAATAAAAAAGCTGTAGCTATACGTATATTATGACACAGTTTGTCAATTGACCAAGTCATCAAATCACCTCAAAGCTCTTCTATTCTCTTATAATATGATTATCTTGGTCAGCAATACTAGAAAATAAAATGAACAATTAGGGAAAGGGTGTGTGATCATAAATATGTACAAACAAACAAACATGCTGCAAAATTGTGTAAATTATGCAAATTGCCAAACAGTTTGCCTTCACACTGGTCAGACTGATGACAGGTGACTGACACTTTGATGATAGATAGATAGATAGATGGATACTTTATTAATCCCGAGGGAAATTTAGGTCAACCTGGGTGGATCACTGATTGACAGTTCCTCCCTTCCGCCAGACTCCAGGTGCACTGAGCGGAGGTTCTTACCAGAGAAGTCCACCTCATTGGTTGCGTTGTCCAGCTTCCCCGGTGCAGGCAACACCTGGGTGCGCCATCTGATCGAGCTGGCCACGGGCTTCTACAGCGGGAGCTACTATTTTGACGGCACTCTTTACAACCGAGGTAATTCCTTGACTGCCTTAAAGCCAAGGGCCACTTTACAAGAGGCAGCAAATCAATCACTTGAATTTCCTCGATTCATTACACTGCCCTGAGAAGAAGACGGAGCTTTTTGGGGTTTGGCTTGCAAGGTAGAGAGTAATAAATGTAGAGCTAATTGTCAGGCCATTTTTAAAATGCTACAAAGCTGGCTTTAGAAGGGTTCAAAAGTGAACTGTTCTCTTTTGTGTTCTCTGTGTGTGTGTGTGTGTGTCTCTGTGTGTGTGTGTGTGTGTGTGTGTGTGTGTGTGTGTGTGTGTGTGTGTCGGTATGGAGGTTTCAAGGGCGAGAAGGACTACTGGAAGAGTGGACGCACCATTTGCGTGAAGACGCATGAGAGTGGCAAGCGGGATATCGAGATGTACGACTCGGCCATCCTGCTGATCAGAAACCCTTACCGCTCACTCATGGCTGAGTTCAACCGCAAGTGTGCCGGACACCTGGGCTACGCGTCAGACCAGCACTGGAAGAGCAAAGGTAGAAAGCCCTAAGGTCCTCTTCTAGGTCCTCCTCTTGGCAGCGCTTTACTGTCAATCTCTGCTCCGCTCAGTTGACTTTATGAAATGGTCCTTGTGGCTGTCACATGAAGATCATGTCTTTCATGAGGCCTGAGCTGAAGGGCTAATAAATCATGTGGAATGGCTGGATGTGCCTGCCGTAGCCCACAGTAATGATCTCATGGTGTGTAAGTCTCCTGCTTCTCCTGCCTTTATGTGTCCGATCACATGCTGTAATCATGAAAGCAGAGGTTTGATCCAGGCCTGTATGTGCACCATCACATGCTGTAATCATCAAAGCAGGGGTTTGATCCAGGAGGCACTGACGCTTTGACAGCTTCTGTGTGTTGTGTGCTCTTTTGGGAACTGCTCCATGACCTTGTCAGTGCATCACACAGTAATTGGTGTCTAAAAATGGGATGTCTGTAGAGTGTTAGTTCTGTAAGTGAGGAAAGTGTAGACAATTATACTCATTATATGTGTGGTAACTAGTATATTATTGTTTTATATTCCTTTCAACTCATTTTTGTATTGTAATGCGTTTGAATTATTCAATATATTAATATGACTTCATTTCAAAGGTTAATGTTAAACTGAAGGATGGTAGAATCACGCATGAGCTGAAAACAGATTGCTAAGACCTCAAAGCTCATGTTTCTGCAGACACACACACACACACACACACACACACACACACACACACACACACACACACAGAGCTTTCTGTGGTGCAGCCAGTGTGTGTGAGATTTGAGTGTGATTACTGTGTTTATCCTCTTCCTCTCCTCAGAGTGGCCGGAGTTTGTGGGCAGCTATGCGTCCTGGTGGGCGTCCCACGTCCTGGACTGGCTGCGGTACGGGCGGCGGGTTCTTGTGGTGCACTACGAGGAGCTTCAGGACTCACTGGTGCCCCAGCTGCGCACCATTGCCAACTTCCTCAACGCCAGCGTCACGGAGGAGCGACTGCTGTGTGCGGAGAGCAACAAAGATGGCCACTTCAAACGGGCGGGAGCCCGCCGGCCCACCTTTGACCCCTTCACGGCAGACATGCGGCAGCTCATCGACAGCTTGATCGGCGCCGTGGAGCAGGCCCTGAAGGAGAGCAATCAGACCGGCGTGCCGCAGGACTACCTGCCCAGATGATCGCTGGAAACTTCTAGAAGTCTGATCAGTCATCCAGAGGACAAAGCCGGCTTCTCTTAAATCCTTTTCCCTCCCGTCACTACCAAGAGGAAGCAAATTCCCTACATCCCTATGAGAGTACCAGCGTACGCCTTCACTCATTGACTCCCACCTGGAGGCTTTTCTCATCACTGCCGCTCTAGTTGATTTGTGCTTGACATGTTGGACGAGTCTCTGGAGAGGGGCCGCGTGGCATCGCCTGACTGTTAGCATGGTGCTTTAAGATTTAGGAAAGATTAAACAGACTAATCTCAGACTTTGATGAAATCCCAGATAGCATCTTTTTTTTCACCATTGCTTGGGACAGAGCAGAAAACTCATTTGAAAGCCTTCTTCCCAGAAAGCCTTCTTCTCTTCAAGCAGAAAATCTGAGGCTTCATCTTTTTTATTGTTATTGCATAAGCCAACACGGAACGATCTGAATCCTAGCACAGCTAGCTATATTAGTGCTGTGTGGTTGTCTCTGGTTGGGATGCCTAGGCCTCACAGCAGTCGGAGTACTGGGCTCATTATGAGCCAGCAGCGCCGTAAAGAAGATATGGAGGCAGTTTCACACTGACTGACTGACTGTCCCTGTGAATGTGAGGCTGAAAGAGACAGGCTGGGCTGGGTGCTGCATCACTCTTCTCCCTCCATGCTGCTGACATCCTGATGGAGAAAGAAAGAAAGGGAGAGAGAGTGAGAGAGGGAGAAAAAGGGAGAGAAAGGGGGTAGAGATGATGAGGGAGAGGGATCTCCTGCAGTGTAATCTCATAAAATAACCCTCCCTGATCCCATACTGAGAGGAGAGAAAAAGACACCATGGGAGAGTGAGGAGGAGAATGGCGATAGGTAAACTAGAGTCACGACCACAGACGTTTGGGAGGGGGGGGGGGGACCTTGGGCTTAGATAGTCCTCCAACACACACACACACACACACAGATAGACAGACAGACAAACACACACACACAGATAGGCAGACACACACACAGACAAACTCACACACACACACGTACACGCACACACGCACAGACACACACACACACACACACCCACAGACACACACACACACACCCACATATACACCAAACGTATCCAGTGTTGTGGCGCCCACCTCCCCCTCTCCTGCGCCTCCCCTCTCCCCTCCTGTGGTCTCTAATCTCTTCTGATCTGATTATTATGGTGAATGGAGTTCCAGATGTGACTGCCTTTGACATTACTGCCACATTACCCTCTTCTGTGATGGCAAACGTCACGTGCGTGGCTCTGCGCTGTGTATGGCTTAGTCCTGTATTTATTTGAAATCAGTGAATGTACTCCAGGGTCTGCGTTTATCACAGAGGAAGCAGCGTAACCGCACTCTTAACATTAGGTGTGTCCGATGCTCAACAGATTGTACTCTACCATCCTCACGTCCATGACAACAACATGCACATTTTCCCCAAACATGGAATTAGTGCTCATTTAGTGGAGTGAAGAAGCAGCCGTATAAAAGCGTTTTGTCAGCGGACTGGAACAAAGATGCTAATGACTGACAGCAGACACACAGGCGCTTTTCTGAGAGCTGAATGGGCGGTGATGAGGTCCCTCTGAGAGCCTCCCGCGCGCGTCCTCCCGCAGGTCACTGGGCTTCACCCCGGGGCGCCGCTGACTGATCTACTGGCTAAGTGAGATGGATGTCATTGCCCTGTCTGTTTTGCAGATTCCACTTCCGTAAATACTGTGCAAATACCTGCATCCGTGTGCCTGTGAATTCATGTGGAGCTCCTGCTCCTCATGGGACTTCATGAGCCGCCAGGACTAGAACAGACACGGCTTAAGAGCAGGCGTCTGGTGCTGGGTGGACATGCTTGCTGGGGTTTTAAAGGAACACAGGACCAGGCTGACTGTGTCTGAAATGTACAGGCTTCAAACATGTAAAACTGTCATGAATAGTTTTGGAAAGGGGCAGGTCCCCAAACAGATTTTGATTGTGAGTGTTACTTTAATAAAGATTAATGAAGCACACTCACGTGTCTGAGCCTGTTTAATCACACCGTCTAAAGCATAATATTGTTTTTTGTAGTTTGAAACAGGTTAAACAAATAATTCCCAGGGATCCAATGAATAAAATAATCTGGCAAGGACTCACTAAAATGTACTTTTCATTGCATGCCTCACAGCATCACAAAGACATAAAGTCATACGTTTGGAATTTAGTATGTCATCAGATCACGTAGTCCCAGACACCCACATCACACCCACAAACACGCACATAATGCAGACAATCCTTTTTGTTTAATTAAAATATAAATTGATTTAATATGCATCAGTGTCCCTGTGGTGCAGTAGAACGTTGTCTTGGGACACCAGGTGCCTCCAGACAAGTTAGAGCTCCTTAATGGTCTCTGGTTCTGCCGAAGCCCTCAGAGCACTGTAAGTACAATCTTTCTCTCCTCTCCTCTCCTCTCTTCCCCTGTGGATCCAGAAGCCTGAGGATATGCACAATCCTCTTCCAAAGGGCTTAATGTGTGCTCATCCTTTCTCTCCCCCAATCTTCCCTCCCTTCTTCTTCTTTGTCCTTTTCTATGCTGTGAGGCTTCTGTCCATGACCCATGTGAACGACACCTGACGCCCGGAGCTTTTCTGAGGGCACTATGACCTTTGGGAATCCCCGTTTGGGTTTGGTCTCTGTGCTATGCCTCTCTGAGAGGGCAGGACTGGGGAAGTCTGTGCATACTGTAAGTGCATATTCATTTGAACTCCCACTGCTTTCAGCTTCACATCCATGTACGTCTAGTGGATTGCTAGCAGCCTTGAAATGCCCAAAGGCTCCCTGCTACATGTTTGTGCGGTGGTGCTTTTGTGATTTGAAACGAGGCACATATTCCTGAACAATGCTGGGATGGTCCTTCGCTGATGTGCAGGGGATTTCCTCACGATGTATTTCGAACTTACCACTCCAAAAAAGGTGTATGTGTGTGCAATATGGAGAGACAGTTAGAAGAGTTTTGCCATGCTCAGTCTAGCTTGTCCACTAGGAAGAATCTGCATCTTTGAAGCTCGGTAACAGCTTGGCCAGCGGCGTGAAGTGTCAGACCCAGCTACGGTGCTGCCTGCCTTCAGAGTGAGCTGCTGACTGCTGGAGCAGATGGGTATTGAACTCACTCTTCTCTCTTCACCGTGACGCAGGAAATCGAGGAGGATAGCAATCTGGATCTCCCAGATGACCATCAGTTTTTGCCACAAGGAGAAGCCGATGAATGCGAATGCTGAGTTTAAAGCAAGGCTTTGAACCGGTTCACGGAACGAAAACGAAAACCAGAAACATTTGATGTTTTGCTAGGAACAGAAACAAAACCAGAAACTTTAAAAAAAAATTATGTTCCGGATCAGAATCGTTTACCTAAAATAATGGTAACCGGTTAATAACGTTATTCCTAAATGCAATATGATTGGTGATAGCAGTAGACTACCTTGCTATTGCCCAGCATAACCGACCCTGGTGATGGCAGTAGACTACCTTGCTATTGCCCAGCATAACCGACCCTAGTTTGTTAAGTCTTCATTTAAAACGTAGGCTAATACGGTAGTTCTCATATTTGGAATTTTAACTTTTTTGTTCAGATGGGAAGACATTGCGAGAATCCTATGCGGCAGCATTATTAATTTGACCCCGCGATGAACAAATCCAAATACAACATTGAGGGATGTATGTAGATACCATTGTAGTTTTGTAATATTTGTATTGTCTCTGTTGACAAAAATGCACTGATTGGGCCCTGACGAGGTTTGGCCAAATGCTGTTATGTTTTGTTTGCCCAATAAACAACATAGCATACATTTTCCTTGTCTTATAATACTTACAAAATGTCAGAATTACAGTTGCCGCTTACATAATGTAGCCTATAGTGCTTTTTTAATGTTTAATGACAGGATAGAGACTTATAAGATTATTTTAAAGTCCTAATGATCAGCCTACTTATTTGTATGTCCCGCAGCTGACATGGAACGCTATTAACCGGTTCAGGAACTTTATTTTTTTGTTCTAACCGGTTCAGGAACGTCAATTTTAGGTTTGGAACGAAAACCGGAAACGTTAAAATACTGTTTCTGTTCGGAACGCACCAATTGGGGAAAAATTCTGGTTCAAAGCCCTGGTTTAAAGCCAGTAGTATTGTATGGAGCTTGGGTAGTTACTCTAAAGTACGATTTGTAAGTCTGAAGAAATCGCCCTAAAAACATTTATTTTTACGACATATGTATAGTCATCATCAACATGCTGTTTTAACAATGCAAGACCCTCACATTTCTGTAAGAACTCTTGAAGCATCTCAAGGAATCAACCCTGGCCACCAGAAGCTATTCATAAACTCTCTTTCAAAGTCCTCCACAGCTCTCTACCTCCTTTACTATGAGTGTTTTATGAGTGGGCAGAAGGACACGAGTTTGATCTGTCTTTCTTTGTGTACTCAAGCCGAGGCAGCTGGCCCATACTGAACTGAATCAGAATAGCATGGTGTAGCTTCCCCTACCTCTGATACCTAAAGACAACTGTAGGAGCCAAATTAACCTTTATGTTTTTATTCTTATGCTATCTTTCTTTATTAGTACGTGCGTGTGGGTGTGTACTGTATGTAAGAATGGATGAGTGACACTATGGCCGTAGGTGTATTTGCTCCCACCTAGGGGACACCTGAACAAACCTGAGGCTGAAGGTGGAGTCCAAGGGGTAAAGGCCTTAAAAGCCAGGAGCCACAGCATCTGGGCGTGGCTGAGGAAGGCAACAGTTTTTGACTGTGTGCCAGGACGTTAACAAAGGAGAACTGTGCTTTACGAAAGACTCTTTGGTTTAATATCTTTTGTTTTATTTCCACCAACTTGTAATCCACCAATAAACGGTCAAAGGGACCAACTCACCTCTACTTCTCATCATTTCTACACGAGTCAGAACCAAATCCAACTCATCCACCAGTAGAAGTATAATAGGAATTGCTGCTACAACGACAATGAGATTAAACTGACCGCCGTATAGCATTGGGATGAAACTGATAATAACACCATTCTTCTGCAAAGCCTCATAATTATGTACATGATAATGCCTTTTTAAAAAGGCTTGGAGGACCCTGAATAATAATTACCTTCAAGCGTCATTGAGATTCTGAATACAGAAGAGGGCTGCGCAAGACAGGTATTAAAAAATCTGAACTATTTTTGAAAGTCTAATTTCACAGAAGGCAGGGAGGACTTTATCCTTCTACAGGATTGAGCAGGAGAAAAAGACATGTGGAACTCAACGTATGAGAAGCACTAAGCAAAGCAGCTACTTTGGTATCAACATTTAGCGAAAACCCTGTGGCATGCATGCATGCCAGAATACTTTAAGCAAGTACAGCCCCAAGGCACTCAACAAGGCATGAAAGTGAAAGCATCCCCACACCAGAGGAGCACACACACCAGGCCTGGGGTATGGTATGCACTGGATGCAATCCACCCGGGAGTTGAGCCGTTTCTGTTGATCGTCTCCGTGCTTGTTTACGCTGTGGAGTGAAGAGTTTTTCCTCTTTTCTGAGGGGCAAGATGCACTCAAACATACTGTGCTAATGCACTGAATGGGAACATGACTATATTTCGTACGAGGAATGGGATAAAGTAGTGAGCGTCAAAGAGAACAGACTCCTAGGGGACATCGCCTCTTCAAAACCCCGACATGAGGAGCTCTCTAAAAGGAACATGAAAATAGAACCAATGTAGCATCAACAGAAGGCATGTCAAGATTTTATACTCGAAATCAAACGGAGCAGTGATTTCTCTATACCTGACCATCCTCTTGTAGTGATGGTTCAGGTTCAGTTTCTTATGATGGTCTAAAAAAGCTCAAAGTGTGGCTTCATGCAAATGCTTCATTAAATCCTCTAAATCCTAATCCTCTAGTGCAGGGGTTTTCAACTGGTTTTGTCCCGGGGACCACCATTCTGATTACAAAGTAATTTGCGGCCCACTGATGTGCCCGCACGTGCGTGTTTGTAACCGCCGCCGCCACGCCTCCTCCGCCTGCACAGATATTCTGCCTATAACACGATATTTGCATTATATTCAAGAGTAATCTGGAAATGTGTTAAAATATCAAAGCGAATTCATAAAAATTTAAAAATTCAATGGTGAACTGATCAACATAGGCTCATGTCGGGACCCCCTGCAATGCCGTCATGCCGGCCATGGACCCCGTGTTGAAAACCCCTGCTCTAGTGAGGTGTTCTTTTTTAACTCTTTTTTCAGCTGGGTTTTTAACTGGATGGCTACTACACCTCCACCATGCATGTGTACCATGCTGTCTTTGACAATAACATCACCCCAACATCTGTTCAATCACACAGCCCAAATCACTCCAGCCCTTTCAAACTGTAAATATGTGGAAGGTCAACAGTGTTCAGTGAGTTGGGTTATTGCCCCCTCTAAATGTATGGTGCTGGTGTTCCAGTCTGTTAAAACAGAGCCCATCCAAAGTCCATCCGCAGGAGAAGCATTCAAAAAGGTTGAACCTTCAAGCTGTTTTGGAAATTAATCTCCTAAATGATCATTATCTGCTAACCAATTTCCAAGTATATGCTAGGATTTGGTGATAAAGCCCTGCAAGGAATGCATCGACAACCCAGATCATTCTAGAACAGGGGTTTTCAACTGGTTTTGTCCCAGGGACCACCATTCTGCCTAAAAAGTTATCCACGGCCCACTGATGTGCTTGCTTGCTCGCGCGCGTGCGTGCGTGTGTTTGTGGAGAGAGGAGAGACGTGTCAGTGTGATATCTGGGCATGGTGAAGTTCACACAGCTTGTCTATTCATAGCGAAATGGTAGACAGCAAAAGTCTAATATCATTATCTGATTCAAGCCTTGCCCTGGCCTGTACTTATTCTTCAAGTACACCAGTGTAGAAAAACGCTCTCTCACAGGTAGATAGTTGGAAAGGGCAAAAGACTCATTGCTTTTGCAGCAAGCTCTGGAAATTCTGTCTGGCAACTTATAAAGAACTTAAGACATGAAAATCACGCAACATCTGTTGCATGTACTCCTCATTCAAGAAAACGTGATGTGTCTCCATATGCCGCAATAGGGCTGAAACACACCAAACGCGTTTCTAAAACCTGACGGTAGCAAAACCATTATTTTCTTTGATGCGGCACGCCTTTCAAGCATTTTTAGTAAATATTCTCAACTTTTCAGCGCAAGGCAATCAATGGCACACTCGGCCAGGCAGGTTGTGCATGCAGCTCTGCTTCATAAGCGCCGGGCAAAACAGCCTGGTGCAACTGCGGCTGTTTTGCCCATCGCACTTTGCCAAGATGTTTTTAGTTTCGACGGCTTTATGGCTTCATTTGATAGTAATGTTAAACACACAAAACACAGTGGTACCTCCTCTCCTGCTCTGTCTGTCGTCACTGTTAATTCGTATTTGATGTATTCCTCTTTGTATTTTCTTTTCCTTTTCCGACTTTGTTTCCCTGTATCCTGTGACGGTGTAGCTTTGTAGGAAGCCTGTCCTTGTCCCTATACCTTGGCAGTCTGTCCCTCTGTCATTCTCCTCACTAAAAAACGATCCATTGGCGCTTCTGACCAGCTAACTCGACATTAGAACGGAATGTTAGCTAAGGACAGTAGATAACTTCAGTCGTTCACCAAATGTATTACTTTTTCGACTAAACTTCAAAAGTACATGTAGGCTTTGCTTTACTGTAGATGCGTTTCAGCTTTGCTCGCACAACTGTACGTATAAAATGCGCATGGCGTGACATTAGGGACGCAATGCATTAACATTTGCAAAGCACAGGTTCCCATAGACTGGATAGGTGCAGTGTACCTACATTCTGTCAGCGTGAATCTCCTTCAGACACATTTTTCTTATTTTAGATATTTTTTCACGATATTCAAGAGTAATCTGTAAAAGTGTTGAAATATCAAAGCGAATTTATAAAAATAAAATAAAATCAATGGTGAACTTATCAACATAGGCTCATGTTGCGGACCCCCTGCAATGCCGTCACGGACCACCAGGGGGCCACGGACCCCCGGTTGCAAACCCCTGCTTTAGAAGGTTTGAGCTAAGGGCTTTGGAGCTCCACTACGTGCTAATGTGCACACATCTCAAATAGCTGTAACTATACAGATGGTTGATTTCAATGACAGAACAACTGGCCTATCATTATCAAGGTTTTGAAAAGCACAAATTTAAAAATAATTAATATGTTTCTCACAGACATGGGATGAATTATTTTGTTAATGGAGACATAGTGATGCGCAGGCATAGTTTAGTCCTGTCTTAGAACCCTAAGCCTCCCTGTAGGATTTCTGTGTCTGTCTGTATTATTCATGTGAACAGAACATTTTAAAATTTCCCCTGATTTAACTGTATTTAAGTTATAAACAGTAGGGAAAGAGCTGCCAGTCAGTGTTTTGGTCCATGAAAGGGGCACTGTCCTACAGTGCAGAGGGTGAAGTGGCATAGATGTGTTTTCAGTCAGTTTGCTGAAGGTGTTTCAAGATTACCTTGGCGGAGTAGGCCAGGGTCTGTGCACCATTTCTGTGTAAAACAAGCAGCCATCGAGACATGACAAGGGCTGTCTAAATTATGGAAAGTCTTTTCACTGTGGTTAGCCATGGAGGAGCAGATGATTTATAGAGTTCTGTCAAACGGAAACCATGCCTATCAATTAGTAATGTGCTAAAAATGAATTGGAATCAGAGCGAGAAGAAAAAGAGAATCTGGAAGCATTTGAGTTTGGTTAAAAGCAGGGCCAAAGCCCATCGGATCCTCTCAAAGATTCACATTCAGCACTTCCTGTCTATATAACCTCTATTCACTCTGTAATCTGGTCTATAATTGGCCCCACTTTGATTGTTAATTCATTGCATAATGGTGTAATGACCATAGTTTTCTTTATTCACTCAATATGTGCAACATCTATGATAACATGTGTTGTGTCTGCGGCTGATGAGCTGATCCACAGTAGCAGACCTCTCACAAACAAGCCTCCAGCAGCTGGAGTCACTATGTACCACTGAGAGCACCCAGCAGCCATCCACAGAGCCACAGAGAGACAGAGCCACATCTCTCAGCCTCTGTCAGAGAGGCGACATCACCAGGCTGGCGTGCAGTGATAAAGCTGTCCTCTTAGATGATAAGGCGGTGATCAGTCTGAGGCTCCAGGAAAAACAGACTTTTTAAGGTAAGGGAGAGCCATTGGCGACAGGAGAAAAGGATTAGATCATCTTATTTCAGAAAAGAAGGATTGATACATTTACACAGCACCTTTCCTGTCTGGATGTTCAGCATGGGCAATAAGACCACAAAGACTAAGAGTTTGTATCCATGGATAAGGATCATCTGCCTCCCAGGTAGGAAGTTGCCACTATAACTAACAATAGCACAAGCAGGTGTTATCATGCTGTACAGGTCCTTTGGAGAATTAGAAGAAAAATAAACTTCTTTCATTATTCATCCAATGACAGTAGTGGTAAGAGAGGAGTAAAAGACAATGGGAATAAATGAGTTTGAGAGAATGTGAACGCCAATATCCGTTTAATATGGATTTGTGAGCTCTGAAGCAATTTTCATTTTAAAACATTCTGAGAAAACAAGGCCTTCAAGGGCTTCTTCAGACTTTTTTTGCTCTAAAATTGTGATTATCACTTCATAATAATATTCAACACAAATGGAATGTTTTTTCCCTCCATAATGCTACTCATGTACATTACATGTAATGCTATTCACTGCATGAAAACCAAGATTATCGTGCCCGTACTCGCTGTGATACAGCCGCGAATGATCACCATTCCTGGTCGATCGCGGACATTCCCCCGAAATATCCGTCTGCCGGAATTTCCCGGGAAGGAACCGCGAGGGGAGGGGGAGCGATGTGTTACTTCTCACCTCCCGCTGACAGAGGTGCGAAAGGCTCTTATTAGCATATTGACTGTCAGCAGTCTAGCCTCACACACCCTGCTGCAGCCATTGGTTGAAAACGAGGATTTGAATTAAAACGTCTTGTGATGACAGGGACTGAGATTCTGTCTATTGGTCAGCTTTCAACTTACAAAAACGCATCCCCTCGCATTTACAGCTATTGCCCCATAAAAACGAAATTAATAATTTACGTGATAACACTTTAATTGATATTCTGTCTTTAGGGTTTTGGTCCGGGGTTATCACAAATGTTCATCTGCCTTTCGTTTTCAGAGTCGGAGTATCACAATTTCCTTACGAGGCTGTTCCACTCATATTCCAGAGCTTCCTCTCTGTAATGATCTTGAGATTCACCTTTGGCGTGTAATTATACAGAGTCGGGCTTACTCTGATAATCATTTCGTAACTTGGGACAAGTTTGCCACTCCTGGCTCAGTCTAACCTGTGTCTTTCAGTTAGTTATTGAAATCTTGCGCGAGCTTCGCAAGTTTCGAACCTGTGGTCTTCAGGTTTGTGGTGCTGTGTTCTAGCCGCTGAGCCACCGTGCTGGTACAGATATCCGCTTGTCGGTGCGACCAAGTCACTGGTTTATCATATAATTTCCCCCTCCTAGGGTATTTCTCTTCTGTTACTGGAGCTTCTGATCTTATTATAGCTGGTTTAAATGGGAATTGTTTAGTGGACTTATGTGAAATTTTAATGATGTTCACTTAAAGGTCCCCGAGGCAACATTAGAGGCTTGAGGAGGCAACATATCGACATTCAAGGAGCAAAGATGAGACGTCGTTGTGTGGTGAGAACTGATAGAAAATCGCCTGGCTTCTATTTTCCACGGTAGATCGCAGGTTATGCTAGAAATCCCCCCCAAAAAATGGCTTGGTGGGATGGGGAAAGATAACATCTTTCCATCCAGACGCAAACTAAGCTTATCGGAATCTGTAAGTGTATATATATATATATATAGTTGATCTGTCTTATTTGACGAAGCAGTCAGTTAGCTGTCTTTCAATATCTCTTGTCGAATTAACACACATGTTTACGGTGATCGGCGGGGCAAATTGCCGCCTTGCTTCTATTTTCCACGGTAGTAAGACTGGAGGATGGAATCTTTCATACACCTTTCAGTACGTTTTTGGTGGCACCAACATATAAAGGGCTACGCTCTTGCGGCTAGTTTTAGCGCTCTTTTTAACGCCAGTATCAAATAATGATGCAAATGTGCTAATATGGTGAAGTAAATGTCAATATCATAAAGATTGTCTTATCCAGAATATTTCCAGTTTTGATGCCCTAATGTTGCTTTGAGCTCCTTTTAGCTTTGTGCTATGTGTTTAAAAGTTTTAACTTAGGCTATGATGTTCCTTACTTATATATTATTATTTCTCCTTAATGGGGGGGGGGGGGGTGGGGTTGTTTTCAATTCAATTAATTATGAAAACCTCAGCCAGCTGAGCAAGGGGAAGGGGGGGCCTTTCACACCTTTTGGGCTTCCACGGCAATACACAGGGTCGCAGTGATTTCTACTACACATGTAAGCACTAACCCCACTTCAATAATAAATTCTCTATTCTAGTTCATTGTCATTTTCTCCATCACAAAACTACACAGGGTAAAAAGTATGAGCAAAAGAAAGTAAAACT
Organism: Sprattus sprattus; assembly: GCF_963457725.1. NCBI lineage: Eukaryota > Metazoa > Chordata > Actinopteri > Clupeiformes > Clupeidae > Sprattus > Sprattus sprattus. Next base: position 31,380,630 of record NC_137928.1, on the reverse strand, counting down.
AATTGAAAGTTGAAAATACATGCTCTGAAAATGGTATGAAATTGTGTGTGTGTGTGTGTGTGTGTGTGTGTGTTTGTGTGTGTGTGTTTTATTCATGAGATACATTCCCATTCCCCTATCAACCCTTCAGGGGAAAAATCATCCCGTAGTTATTTGAAGGATTTTCTGCAAAGTTCTGCATGTCTGCCTCCTAATCCCCCCTCCTGTATCATCCACATGTGTCAGTCCTTTCCTGTGTCATCCAGATGTGTCGGTCCCCTCCTGTGTCATCCAGATGTGTCACTCCCCTCCTGTCTCATCCAGATGTGTCTCTGCCCTCCTGTCTCATCCAGATGTGTCGCTCCCCTCCTGTCTCATCCAGGTGTGTCTGTCCCCTCCTGTCTCATCTAGATTTGTCTCTCCCCTCCTGTCTCATCCAGATGTGTCGGTCCCCTCCTGTCTCATCCAGATGTGTCGGACTGTTATTGACTTGAAGTGAAATGTGGTAAATGCACAATATTACACCATAGCCCCAAGCATGTGTTCCATCTCATATGTCAAAGTCAAAGTGTGTTTATTATTGCATGTACCAAATTGCTTCAGCACAGCAAAATTCTTACGACTTGGCAAGCAACATTCATCTACGCAGTAGACTTCATACATATAACATATACCAAAAAATAACATAAAACTTAATAGAATATTAATAAAGCACGCTAAAGTTGAAGAATAGACCGGAGGCAGAGTCAGTTTCAGTTGGCTTGTATTGCAGCATGGAGACCCCTCTCGCTGTTGGTTCAAGAACGGTCTAACCTGATGCAGTATGCTATCAGGTTTTATACCAAGAGAAGGGGGGTGGGATACAGTGAGAGGGTCACCTATGGGGGGATGGGGATGCCAGGACACAAGGCTTTATACAAAGAGAAGGGGGGTGGGATACAGTGAGAGGGTCACCTCTGGGGGGATGGGGATGCCAGTGTAGCGGTTTAGTACTCTGTCTTGCGTTGTGATTTTGATACCGACACGGTGATTCTTTTGGCACCCAGCCGTTTATTCAGGACATCTGACACGTAATACAAACACAGAGCAAAGTGATCACACATCCCCAGATCGACAGCCTCTCTCAGTCAGGGTAAACGCAGACTGAGTATAGATACACCGGAGAGTTACCCTCATGGTGTTCATGGTCACTGTTCTATGCTAACCTGTGCTATTCAGCAACATTGAATAGAAAACGTACTCTTATAAGAAAAATACAAACTATTTCATTTACATGGCAATGAGTTGGTTACATACCTGACACGTAATACAAACACAGAGCAAAGTGATCACACATCCCCAGATCGACAGCCTAACATGAGAAAGAGACAATTAAGCTGAAGCAGCTTTTCATTGAGATATAACAGTAGCATAGAAGCAAAACCGCATGGTTAGCAAAGCTAGCAATCCTAAACTCTCAAATACACTTTACAAATATAGATATAAACTCCGAAATACACTATACTGTTATACTAATTATCAAATACACTAAAACACTGTTACAGCACTCAGACTCATGTTTAAGATATACTAAAAGTGTACATTATGATCCACCTGCTCTGGGTACGTACCTCTCTCAGTCAGGGTAAACGCAGACTGAGGAAAGGACGCGGCAATGCCAGGTATACTACAACTACAGTCCCATAGAGGGAGCTCTAACACACCAAACTCACCACTACAGCTACAGCTACCAACAACAAGCAATGGCAAGTGGGAAGAATTAAACCTGTTACACCAGGACACAAGGCCTCTAGCAGGAAGAGGGGGGGGGAGGGTCACATGTCATTTGCATTGGATCTCAGTGAGAGACAGACGTAGTATACGTTCAGAGTGAGTTGTAGATACAGAGAAGTACATAATAATAATAACAATAATTCCAGTTCCATCAAACTCTATAACACTATGACAATAAAACATATAAAATGTAACATTAACATACAACAATTTAAAGAACAACATATAGCTCTGTAACACTATGACATTATAACAATATAACATACAACATTAACATTCACTATTAAGAGTACAGTAGAAGGGCTAGCAGCAGTTTAAGTGTGAATTGAGGCATGTTAAGAATAAGTTAAAACATTTTTAAAATTGTGCAAATATATCTAGGAAGTGAATTGTATGAGTGGGGGGGAGCAGGGAGTAGGTGGAGGTGGCGACTGTTCAGTGTTTCTGATTCAAAAGCCTTACAGCCAGGGGAAAAAGCCTTGTACATGTACCGAATGTGTAGAGTACTTAATAATGAATCACTATAAAAGCACCCAGTCCCCAGTCCTTTAGCTGATGTTCCTTTTGAAGAGGCAGAGAAAAGACAGGAGAAGAGAGGAAAGGAAGAGATGGCTTCAGCAGGTGCCCTGTGGCCCTCGTCATTAATCCCCCTCCATGTTGGCTCTTCCTGCTCTCCTCAACCTCTTACCTGCCTCCCTGTGACTGCTTTATTCTCTTTTTACACAATTTCTCTCCTCTCTCTCTCTCTGAGTGTCTCTCTTCTATGTCTCAGCAAAGAGCAGTGAGAGCAGTACAGCCTTTTCTCAGCTGAGCTCAGTGTATGAGAGTCCAGTGAGCAGGAAATGATGCGATGAGCGCGTCTGTCACTCGAGTGACTACAGTGGTGGACAGTGGGTTAGAGAGTCAGTCTGCAGTCATCATGCTCCAGCCACCATGCTTCAACCTCATCCCCACCAGTCCTTCACTGCTCCAGAGGGAGATAGGGGGAGATTGGCCTGGGATGGAGGTTGGCAACCAAGGAAGTGTGAAAATTCAGTCATCTGTTCCTGAATGCCTGAAATTGTGTATGTATATCAGTATGTCTTGATCGAACTTGATCTTGTATGTGTGTGTGTGTATGTTTGTTTACAGATCTCACCTCATCATCAGAGAGCTGTCACATCCAGCCCTTCACTTGTTTGACCTCCTGACCTCCAGAAGCTACAGGTCTATCTGAGCAAGGACTATCAGAATGACAAACTGTTTCCCCCCCTTAGCAGACTGGCTGCTAAACAACACTCCTTAGCCCTGACCCCTCCCAGACCATCACGTCCCAAACCCCCCAGCCCCTGCACTGGAAACTACAACTATAAATTGTGTGTGTGTATGTGTAAATCTATTTATTTCTATTGAAATAATAGGCTGACTGTGTGCAGACTATATTTACATCTATGTATTCATGTTATAATGTAGCTCTTAAGATAGATTATCACTTGATCTCATATTTTGCACTGGATAAATGATTCGCTGTTTTGTTGTGTTATACAATGACAATAAAGACACTTGACTTGACTTGACGTGACTGTATGTCTGAATCTATCTTGATTTAACTATGTGTTTTTAACTTGACCACCCCAAAAGGTGGGCCACCATTTACTAATCATTGATGTATACGAGTCCCCATCTGGAGGAATGAGCTGGGCTCACATTCAGTGTAATTCTGTCACAGCGAGAGAAGTCTGACTCACGCTGGATGCCTTTCCTGACGTCAGCCCACTGTGCTATGGCTGGGGTCTGACCTTGAGACTCACGCTCACTCTGCTTCTTTCTGTCTTTGTCAGTCTAACTTGCTTATGCTTTCTCTCTCCCTTACTCACACACACACACTCACTCACTCACACACACATCTCTATCTACACACGTACAGACACACACACACACACACACACACACACACACACTCTCTCTCTCCTCTCCAGTGCTTTCTTTGATATCTCTTTAGACGTCTCTGCTCAGTGGCTGAGCCCATAAACATCTCAGTATGAAAGGGGCTTGCATGGCTGGAAATCCAAACCCAGAGGAGAATTGTGACACATTGCAGCAGGCCGCTACCACCTCTCCACATCCACCAGCCTCTTAGCAGCCACCATGACACTCGAGTGCTGCTTACGGAGGACGGAGGCAGGAGCAGGAGCATCCCGGTGTAACAGGCCATAGTATACCCTGGCCCCAACTATACCTGGGGTTAAAGGGAGAAAGCTAACTGACATAAATCTTAAAACTCTTAAACATAGACTTTTATTACTTCAACCATTAAACAGAAAAAATATTAGACTTCCACAAAGATCAAAGATTACTACGTCCTGAAACTTCAACATCTAAGTCTAGGAAGTCTTTGGAAGTCTAATATTTGTTCAGTTTTTCTGGATGAAGTAAAAAATGTTTAAGAGTTTTAAGGGGTATAATCTAGCCCTAGGCCCCTTTAACCCTAGGTATAGTCCGGGTCCGGGGGTATACTATGGCCTGTTACACCGGTGCCTGGAGGGTAATGTGGTGAAGCCAGTCTCCATGGCCGTGGCTAATGATGGTAAATGAGTGGGCGAGACCAAATGAAGATGTTTCTGCTTGGTTCATTTTTGAGCTGGCTGACGTGATGCATGTGGCAAGTAGTGTATAAATCATTGTGTCTCATAATTCACTTATATAGCAACATTAAGCACATTTGCATAGAAAAAAATCACTCTATTTAAAAATATATTATATGCAAATGATATTACAAACTGTCATAAAAGCACACAAACGTGGCTTCCCAGTGGCATAAATCATTTTGGGATGAGTTTCCCCACCAGTTATGCTCATATTCATGATAAATTAGAATGTGTTTACATTCAGCTAGATTAGGCATATCTGCCTGCATACAAATCATGCACGGTCATGAATATCACTTTGAACATCATGTGTATGATACGTCAGAAACACATTTTCTCAACAGCTATAATATTTTCTGATGGATTCAAATTTAAATAAAGTAAAAATAACCAAAAATAGTCTGTCCTCCTATATTAGTGGGAATCAACTGCATCCAAATTGAGAACTTGGAATGTTGTCATGTTAAATAAATCTAAGAATTGGTAGAGAATACTGGTAACTGTCCCATTTATTTACGATAGCCAAGCCCGTTCAGTATGCTGATATAATACAGCTCTCCAAAACAATATGATATCCATGATCAAAAATGCAAGTATGTTTTGGATCATCTGTGCACCATTCAAACAGCAGATCTACTTCACACTAATTGGCACATGTAGATTTTGTGTGAGCACAAAAGAGATAGAGAGAGAGAGAGAGGGAGAACATTGTTTACAGGGATTGTCATTGTCGGCATCTGGTGGTAGCTAGCTGGCTAATTCACTAAGGCAACACTTGAAGGCCATGAATAGAAGCTTGTTGAAAATAAAAAAAAATATGAAAACGACACGGTCGGCTAGGCTAGATAAAGTGGAGGAAGAGCAAATCTTCTGTTGCTGACCATTTGGACAAGAGGAAGGTTAAAGGGAAGGGAATTACAACCATCTAGACCAGGGGTGTCAAACATACGGCCCGCGGGCCGGATCAGGCCCACCAGGGGGTCCAGCTCGGCCCGTCGGATGACTTTGCTAAGTGTGAAAAGAAAGACATAAATTGCAAAAGTTGCTGCAATACCTTATCAGTCCACTGGGGGCCGCACTGTTAAACTTACATTACACTGAGAACCGACCGTTCGCGAAACTCCTCCCTAGAACAGCACTCGTCCAATCCTACCTTAGCAACTGCTACTAAGATAAGAGGTATGGGCAGCATGGTGAAACAGTGTTCCTACGGGCTTTAAGATCTGACAGAAGGTACCCTGAGATTAGAGGGACATGTCGTTTTTTTTCTGCATTTTCAAAGCACAAAACACAGGAGGAAAGGTGCCGGCTGTGGATTAAACAGTGTGGGAGACCCCACTCCCAACTTAATATATCAAAGATCAACAAACACACATATGTCTGCTCCAAAGTTAATGAAGCTGCTTGCAGCTAGCAGCTAGCTAGCGAACTTTGCTATCTAGCTAACTATCTAGTTGAGAGAACATCCCTGAACAGTCAATTAATATTATTACCACTACTAGTACATAACTAGTCTCTCCAACAAATGTGTTAATGTTGAAATAAAAATGTTGTAAGAATGTTAATGTTACAGTCTCCACCCTAGCTAGCTATGCTAGATGGATACCTCCCCAGATTCTCTCGCCAGAGACGGAATAAAGACTAAACATAAAGAATCTTTGAAGGTAATTAACTAGTTTGAAATATTATATAAAGATCTTACCCAGCGGTGAAAGAACATGACTAGTATGCAAGGGGGAGCTGGTTGCATTTAATGAAGAGGTCGTAGGGTTTCTAATGTTTTTGATTGAGACCTGTATGCTTTTGCGTCTATTATTGATGTGTCCACTTCGCTGTTTATTATGTTTTGGATACATCCTTCCACTGCATATTGCAGTCTCTTTTGCAATATGAAATTGCACTTGTTTTCTTAATAAATGTCAAGGGTTGTGAATCAGAATGTCTCTTAAGAATATTGAAGTTTATGAGTACCAACGTTTTGTCACTTTTTTAAACGATCCAGTAATGGCTTTAAAAACAGCGTAAATGCGATGTCTGCTCCTCTGCAGACGTCAAACGCGTCACAAGGCGAGGGAATATGCGGAGGAGAGCCATAAACAGTGGGCTGATGTCTTTATGTTTGTGATTTATTAGAAAGACCTTAAAATAGGGTTTATCATTCAAAAACCTTCACCAATGATTTAAACATAGAGAAATATTGTCATTATGTATGCGTTATTATGCTATGATTTTACTGGTCCGGCCCGCTTGAGATCAAAGTGGGCAGTATGTGGCCCCTTAACTGAAATGAGTTTGACACCCCTTATCTAGACTCAATTGTAATACATTTCAGTCGATCTCCAGACAGCGCTCTTTGTAGGCCTGTCTACATGTCAGTTTACCCAACAAAAACCGATGATTCAAATAGTGTGATGGTCACATGAAATTGCATTTTTTGTCTATAAATGTGTAAATGTGGTGATGTCCATGTCCTGTGTCAGTGTGACAAAAGTATTGTAGCGTGCCGGCATAGTCGCTCCCATAATGCCGTGCGGCGGGCGCATACTGTTCTATTTGTGGTGCGCTAGCGCTCAACTGTGTTTCATTTAATGTTCCTTGAACTGTTCTGAATGGCACGTCATCATTCTATGGGTACTAGGTTCGTACAGGGGTTTAACGGGGATGCAACCTGTTCCTGATTATGTGTGCCAGAGCATAAAGCCTGTGCCATTCTGTAATGTGTTGTGTCTAGTGTTTTCTGAATAAACCATAACAACTTACTTCACTTCCGTGATTTGTTACATTGGTGTCAGAAGTGGGATAATGGCGACCCCTTTATTCACGGGAAAGCACAGTGATGAAGTTCAGAGGACCTTCATCCCAAGACGCCTCTTCCACGGCGAGCTGGCCCAGGGTTCTGGCGTTCAGGACCATTCGTTTGGAAGACCGGACGGTGCGAGCGGGCCGCGCTTCTTAGGCGAAGAACCACATCCCCCGCCCCTAGAAGGACCACCAGCTGGAATGCCAGGAGCGTACAGCTGGCCGCTGCATCCGGCACGACCCGCCCTCTTCAGGGACCCAGAGCAGCGACCTACGATGACAGAAGCACCCCGTCGGATCAACACCAAGCTGCCCCGCTACAACGGCGAGAACCCACTGGAGACCTACTTGGTCCAAGTGCGGCTGGCGGCGAACTTGAACGGCTGGTCAGCGGAGGAAACGGGAGTCCAGGAGGCGCTGGCACTTGAGGGGAATGCCCTACAGGTACTGGTCGACCACTTAGAGGACTAAAAAGACCTAAGTTGCACTAAAAGTTTCTAATTCCTGCTCACAAAAGCTGCTGAGACCAAATTTTAGTAAGGAAAAGTGAGAACTCCTAAGCCAAGAGAATGACTTGTCATTGTTGTTCTGGCTGACGTCAAGTCTCATGCACACGCTTGCTTTCAATGACGTTGTCACAAATTGGAGACTTGAAACAAGAAATAGGATGCAAACGCTCAAGGCGTGTTTTACTTAAATAAATCAAAGTGCCACGATGGGCAATCAAGGCAAAGTTCACAGGACTGAGGAACACAGCATGTCTTACTGTTCACAAACAATTACACACAAATACAAAGGAAAAGTCCAAGGTAGGGATGCACCGATACCACTTTTTTACAAACCGATACGAGTACGAGTATTTTTATTTGTGTACTTGCCAACACCGAGTACCGATACCGATACTTCCAAGATTTGGTTTCCATGAAAGATTTTATTTTATCCTCTGCAGGTTATGTCAAGCCTATAGTACAACATTAACAGAAGGCTATCCCAAGCCAAAAATAAACAGAGCTTTCTGGTTTAAACAAAAAAAAAAAGAGTCAATATCATCACATTAGACAAAATGTCAATATAGACAGATGGCAATTTAATTTGCTGCATAGTTAACAACACAGTCTGCTTAACAAAAAGTGAACAGAACTATCCTGAATAAGAACATGAGCACAGTTCAGTTACAAAAGGATCAACAACTCTCTTCCTCCCCTTCTCTCTCTCTCTCTGTCTGTGTGCGTGCGCGTTTTTTTCTTTTGAAAGACGTCAGTAAAGATTGGTTGCTTTGGTCTCTTGCGCCACTGGCATGAGTGAACTTTGTGTGCTTAGCACTATGGTGCGTCTTCAGATGTTTAATCAAATTGCTTGTGCAAACGAAGTACTTTCCTTTCCGCCCCTCGACACTGTAACAGTGCAGATCTTACACTGTGCCTTACTCCTGTCATAATTTATCTTAAAATGAGTCCAAATCGCCGTTAAGGCAGCACAACGGTATAGCGATTTCTTACTAGAGTTTAATGTTGACAATGAACTGGGCTACGTTCTTGCAGCCAAATTGACACATGCCTGATGTTTGACTGTGTTAGGGAAGTTGTTTGCAACCTAGCCAACATAGCTATCACAATAACATTGCAAATAAGTTAACGCAAGAGCACTTAATATTTAGCCTGGCCATTACCAGCCTGTGACTCCATTTCATTCCGTCAGTCAGTCTGGCCTAACCCCGTGCATTTTCGTTTCCGAGATGGGCGGGTGCTTAGTTTGATGTTTAAAATCATTGGAGTTCCCTTAACCAATCAGCAACGTTTGGTAAGCATTCGGTAGATTAAACTCTTCCCAAAGCCAGTTGGGAGAAGAGCTACAACGTCCTTTCCAATCATAAAACTTACAAGACAATACTCTTGTTCTCCTTTTAATTTTCTGATGTTCTCGAGAGTTGAGACAACTTTCCCGATAGCTTTTCGTGTCTCTTCCTCCAAGGCGAGTTTTGCGTCACAGCTCTGAACTGTTCGCTGATTGGTGCGGTTGGATTTTGAGGCCGGGAAACGATTGTCAACGGGGTTGGGCCAGACAGAGTATGAGCTTGAAATCAATTCAGGCGGAAATACGTATGCTGGTGTCACCAGGCTACTTAATATTAGCATCAGGCGGAAGAACGAAAAAAAAAAAAAAACGTAATACTAGCATCAATGTCCAAGAGTGTTAAAACAACCTTGCTAACATCGCTAACGGGATGTCTTGCTAGCGGCTACTTGCTAGCGGGTGTTTATGACAAACTAGCAAATCAACAAGATTCCTGAAACACAAGACAAGGCAAACGTCCTCACATGTCCTCCTTTTGAGACCTAAATGCGTCCGGGTAAAAGAGGAGAAAACAAATACATTCCCGACCCCGTCAATCAACCGTAGCAAATGGCAATAATATATTTTAGGCGCAGCGTCGCTAAAGGCAGTAGGCTAGCCCCTACACTTTGCCTATGTAACAGCAGTTAACTGCAAAACATAAAATAGCCGAAGATAGCACTTACCTTTACTGGAGGTCGTACGTGTTAAGTTTAAAAACTCTAGCGAAACCGTAAGCTTACGCAAGCCACCTCCACACACCTCCACGAAGTATCGACCCGATACCCGATACTGGTATCGGTATCGGTGCATCCCTAGTCCAAGGCTTACATAGGAGCTTAATTAATACATTGGCTACAGGTGAGAACTAAACTAATAAACACAATGGCTAGAGGGGAGAACTAAACCTAATTAACACATTGCCTACAGGTGAACCAAACATCGAGGAAACCAAACATCGAGGAAAATCTAAGTAGTGAGGGAAATACTAAACACAGGAGAGGATGAACGGGCTGGAGTAGCATATGGAGCAAGAGCAGGAACAGAAACAGAGGAGCGTGCAGCTAAGGTTGTGACAGACGTAGATGATTGGTTGATGACTGAAAGATCTGTGCCAGGCATGTGCTTCATTGCTACAAAGAACAGTTAATAAATAGATTAATAAATATGACATAGGATACAAATGAAATGATGACATAATATGCTTCCTACAGATCAAGTATCTTCCCACCGTTTTCAAAACACATCTGTATGATGTCATGTGTGTGTGGACAGAAGATAGTTTAATTTTACAATACAAACATCAAGTGCATCTATCTGATTGGCTGTTTGTCTGTTGAGCTTCTTCAGTTTATCTTCTTCATCTATCTGACAAGCTTTCTTAACGGAATACATTAACATGAGTATGGTAATTTTTCAACAAAAACATGCAGTACCATACAGAAAGTGGGAGACAGACTTCAACTTAGAGAAACAGGGAGAGAGAGAGAGAGAGAGCGAGAGAGATTGTGTGTGTGTTGCTATACCCTAAAGAGCAGTCAATCAAGTCAATCATCAGCTGAGGTTGTGCAGTGGCTTTAAAGCAGCCATAACTCTTTCCAGAAGAAGGGCCCTAGCTGTGGTGATGCATGGCAGGGACCCCTGGTGAGCAGCGGGGAAGGTTCCAGTTCCCCGATGCCCCGTTAGCAGTCCTTTCCTGGGTCAATTAGACCACTGGGTCCTCAAACACATCAGCCTCTGCTGTGGAGTGGAGGCAGACCAATCTGGTCTGCGTCATAGTAAACCTCAATGCTGCAGCCTGTGAAAGGCATGCTGGGATTGGAAAGAGTATCTGGTTACCTTCACGCCCCAATAGCTGACAGTGAGCCCTGCGGAAGAAGAACTCTGCCTGCCAACACCCCCTGTTGGACCAGAATGCCTTACAGTGAGTAACAGAGAATCTGACCTGCATCCCACCAAAGCACTCCCATTTCTTAAAAGCAGACAGAGAACCCTTGACCAGTAGGTTTAGAGTTTTTCATGACAAATATGATTTAGTGCCAAGATGTTGTTTTATTATCTCAGCTGTTTCTGTCCACACAGCTGTCTCCAGTTGATCTATTACCATGATGAAGGACAATTAAGAGGAGATTTAAAAGAGTTTGTGAAGAAGGTGGGGTGGGAGCAACTTTCAAGCAAAGAAGGTGTGCAGGACTTTCATTTGTGTAATTGCATGTCCAAGAACCAGGGTGTGCACATCCTCATCTGCACAACTGATGGACTAATAAACGCATATTGCTTGCTCATGTCAATGGATGGTTCAGAATTGCTAATGTGGGTCGAGTGCTTCATTAAAACTGTGCTTAGCATCTGAGGCATGAAGACAAAAGCACTCAGATTAAATGAACTGTGAGAGATAAATCTACAGAACCTTATGAAATTGTCATCTCATCAGTCGGACACACAAAGCCTTTACTATGGGTACAGTGGATAGATGATTCTTGTAAATAATACTGACTCACATTGTATGGGGGAAACACAATGTGGTGCTTTCGTTTGTTCAAAGGATATAAAGCTGTGCAAATTCAGCCCTCTTTCTTTACACACATCTGTACAATCGGAGTGTAATTATCATTTATATCAGTCAGATTAATACCAGTTGGCTTGTAAAGGGACCGGTTATTTGATATTCATAGGTAATAATGATATGCCATAGTCAATAATTCCATCTTATTTATACCTAGTATAAATGTTACTTTTATTAGCATGTAAGCATTCCTGGGTGAGGACTCTCTGGTTTGACATGGTGGGAAGGTGTGAGATTGCTCTCACCCTCCCCCTCCAGGTTGAGACAAAAGGGCCTTGTCCCAATGGCCTATTTGAATAGATGGTAACACCCCTTAATATTAGTGTATATAGCTCACTATCTCACAAGGAGTAGGCAGATTATGCTGAGGTGAAACGCTGACAAGCAGTGTGGATGTTCAGCCTCTGTCTCAACAATGTGTGGCCACCATTGTTTCAAGATTAAACCTGGAAATGACTGACAAATCCATGACTGAGTCTTCCAATATATCGTAGAAAATTAATAACTATCACTTACTACTACAAAACCAGACAAACAGCTGTTTGCACATCGGGCCTGTCTTGGTTTATTGATTGACACAATTTAAAAAAAAAATAATGGAACCGTACTGTGCCAAACTGGACGGCAGAACAGTGTAAGATAAAATCAGTTCAGTATAGGTTTATTAGGTAGAATAGGTTTCAATCTCTAAACTGTTTTGCAGAGACCAGAGTGAAAAGCAGGCCTGGTAAGGTCAGGTCACTTGCTACAGACTTTCTAGCAGGCCAGGACAGGAGAATGTGGCCTGTGATACATAGTATGTCTCTAGGGAGATAACATGGTCAGCTAGTCTGCGAGAAACAGAGGTGCAGGGACTTCACACGTCAATGTCTTATTGCTGAAAACAACAGATAAACCATGTCATAGATCCCATGACCACCTGATTACCAGGAGGGGCCCACGAAATGACATCAGTGAGAAATGGAGTATAAGAATTGTTGTTTCTTTAGGACAGATCAGAACTCCGGAGTCTCCTGTTGTGTTTACTGGATGCAATTGTCTTGTGAACTCAACTGTATTTGTGCTGCAACTTATCAAGTAAAGCTCTTACCTTGTTACAACAAAACCTTCGTACTGGCGTACTTTACCGGGTCCTGAACTAAACGCAAAGTGTAAGAAATAATTATCTTACAGCTGGTTTGACCCCGAGCGTGAGGACCCGCCGTGAGGGCGCGCAGCTTCCCTGCCTGCGGCACGAGGCTGGCACAGGAGGGACCGTGGAATTCGATTTGACAGTCAAAAAGGCATGCCTATATATAACTAAAAGGTAAGGACAGCCTATTTAACTAAATGTCCATAGTTAAGATATCATTCATAGTTAGTTTTTGACTGTCAGAGCTGAATAACACGGGCGGAGTACAAGAGAGTGAATATATGATATTTTGTGGCACAAAGAATCTGCATGACTACATTGCTGTGCTGTGATTTACAGAACAAGTGCACATTGATTGGCTTTGTGTGTTCTTATTGTAGGACAGACAGTAGAATTGTTGGCATTGCATTGGAGTGGAGTGAGTGAGTGAGTGAGTGAGTGAAGTGTTGCATACTGAGACGTCAGTGAGGCTTTGTGCACGGGAGGGCCGCATAGGCCGCACGCCTCGGAAAGTGAATTGGGTAGACTGCTTGGTCAGTGAGTCAGTGGCAATTTGCGGTGGAGCACTGGTACAGGTAGAATTATATCACCGGTGATATAACTGTAGCAGCCCAGCACGCAAACCCTCTGACAAGACCTGATCTGAAGACGACAGTCTCGCTAGAATAAGGTTTCATATACCTTAGCGCCTTCCTATTAACAGGCGGTAGTCATTGAGTAGAATAAGGTTTCATACACCTTAGCGCCTTCTTATTAACAGGCGGTAGTCGGTAGAATAAGGTTTCATACACCTTAGCGCTTTCTCTTTTACAAGCGGTTTTCATTGTGGAGAATACAGTTGTTTACAGCTTATTTTCTGAATTTTTATGTGGGTGGGTGTAGGACTATAGCGGAATTACACCCACAGCTGTTGACTTTTGCATTTATTGCATTTATTCCCTGTATAAATTCAGGGAAAGGAGGGAATGTTATAAGATCATAACCAGTTCCGATAAACAACACGAGGGGGAGGTAAAAGATATCATTCATAGGCTGGAGAAATTTGTGAATGAATATAGAAAAGCCACGAACAAACGGTGGTAATTATAGAATAATCAAACCATTCTCTGATTGGTGGAGCGACACTCTAAGGCACTACCCTGGTGAAGAAGGAGTTAAAATAATATCTGTAACACCACAAAACAGAACATTCTAGGAGGGCTTATAGTAGGACTAAGTCATGGCAGACCAAGAGAAAGATTTCAGAATTATAGGGCCAAACAGTCATTTTGGGGACTACACTGTGGTACAATGTGGTAAAGGAGGGAAGAAGATTGAAATGGCTTCAGCCACAACTGTAGTAGTAGTTAAGACACAACCCACCGCCTCACAGGTGCATGATGCATCCCAGGCACAGCAGATACCACCATGGGAGAGGAGAGACATGAGTGGTGTCCAATGCTTCTTATGCGGAGCTAATGGACATTACGCACGAAACTGCGAGCGGTCCATCAGCCCTAGAACGTGGGGTGAGTGCATGCCGCTTATGTTAGGAGCGCAGGGTGATAACAGAGGGAGGTATAGGGGATCAGAAAGGGGAAAGGACGAAGGCGAAATGAACAAAGTTGAAGAAGAGGTGGAAGTTCAGAGAAAAAGAGGGTGACACAGTCTGTAAAATAGATGCAGACGATGGACTGCATTTTTCATCGCAGCCTGATAGAGGAAATATAAGGGGATTGTGATAATAAAGACAATACTGCTTAAATAAAATAATACAAGTGCATAACGATTTGAGGATGAGGAGTTTGGCCTGATCAACCAAAAGTCTCTATCCAATGATTGAAATTGCCTAATAAAGCCGCAGGGGAGAGGTTGCGGGGCTAAAAATGTATGTTTTCCAACACTGGACGCATACAGAAACTGTGATGATAACGGGAGTTCGTAACATGCACTGGGGAATTTCGTTTTTTAAAGTTTGTAAAGTTATAAAAATGTTTAATCAAAAGCTAGGCAATTAAAAAGGGAATTGGTGCTTGAAATACATGTTAATGAAGAACAGAATTGTCACAAGAAATAGTCAGCCTCAGAGCACATTGAACAATGAAACTTTGACAGGGGCAACAATGTTAAAAGTTAAAGGTAGTGGGAAAAACAAACAAATTATAGCATGGGTTAGCACTGCCCAATAGTTGATTGTATAACAACGTGATATTGCTAACAAACAAACCTTTATTTCTTTTTAGGAACAAGCCATTGTGATTGAGTGTAAAGAAAAAACCTGGCTGTAACCAACTGGTCTATGCTAGATGGACAGAGACAGAGACCCTTAGGGGAAGAAAAATTCTCACACACGCGCTGCTGTACTAGAGAGAGGAGGGGCCAGGCCCACACTCATCAAGCTCTTTCTGAACAATGACACATTTACAGGAGCAGCCACACACATACCCCCACCTTGGGAGAGTGGTGTTAGAAGCACCACATACACATCCCAGCTGTGCCTTTAGGACCGATGCACTAAGCAAACACACTCACACACATAGGGGGAGTTTATACAACCTACTACCTCACGATTTGAGTTAAGATTCTGAACCCACAAATAATTATATGAAGTATACAATGCGTTAAGTGGATGCTACACAGTAGCCTATACATTGTACCAGCAACCTAAAGCTGACTTAAAGAGGGAATGGGTAACTGTTTTTTGTTTTGTCTTGTCTTGTCTTGTTTGTGATTTTATGTTTTTCTACATATTAATAATCATTATCAACAAGAAACTAACTATCCCTATTTTTGCCCTAAAAATAGCTGAATGAGCCACTTGGAAACACCAAAGCCATTGTAAGATGGGCCAAGGCTAAAACTTCCGATGGGTGGGTAAGAATGGAATGCAGACACAGTGTAGGAGGATTATGAAAGGAGGGTGAATGTAAGATAAGAGGAGAACTGAGACAGAAAAACACAGGGAGACATGAAAATTTGACAACTAGAACAGACACGAAAGAAAGTTAAACAGAGTAATTATAATGGGGTCAGGGTTCACAGGAGGATTTATGGGAAGCAGGTAAAGCAGTGGTCTGAGATGGAATGAAGGGGGGGATATAGATAGCAGGATATAGCATGGCTATTACATACGAACTAGAGCTTGTCTGCAAACATGAGAATGAGACCCCTTGTTAACCCTAGGCCATATGATACCAGATGCTCAAATGCTGAGTCACCTCAAAATGGCATTGAATGAAATGTTTAACCAAGGAGAGGAGGATGTGTTGGATAATAACCTTTTACAGGACAAAGAGTGGCGGAGTGATGATGAACCAATGGAGGAGATGTTGGAGTCTCAATCAGATTTGTTAGAATGGAAGAGTAGACAGTCCAGAGGGAAGGGGACATGCTGCTAGCTTAAATGTGCTGCTCATATTGCCTCATGTGCTAAGATTTTGTGGTAGGATGTATTTGGGTATGTCTTTGTGGGTGTTTTCTTCTATCCCTCTATTATGTTTACCAGTTAATAAAGTTAATATATCGTAATCTGTGATTATAAATGTATTCCTTTAGTCTGTGATTAAAAATGTATTCCTTTAGCCTGTAGTTAAAAATGTATTCCTTTAGTATAACATTGTGTGTATTCTATAAGTCGATCACATAGTCCTATATTCATTCATAGTGAAATCCAAGTGTGGGGTTTTTTATTTTTCATAAGAATAGGTGCTTAGACACGGAAAAGTTGCGCCTCGAGGGTGACCTCTCGTGAAAAGCATCGGCAATTCCACTGAGCCTATGGTGGAACGGATAATCTGTTGGAGGGGCAGAGACATCCCGATGGCGAGGTAGCGCTTGAAGTGTACATTGCTTACGCTGTGCTAGTGGCTTAAGAGGGTGTTTTGATAGTAATTGTATAACGTAAAAAACCACACCCCAAAAAATGTAACCTGGCTTATTAGTGCTTTTGCTTGATGTGGTGTTGACCTCATAAATGAGGTCAAAGGAGGGAATGTAAGATAAAATCAGTTCAGTATAGGTTTATTAGGTAGAATAGGTTTCAATCTCTAAACTGTTTTGCAGAGACCAGAGTGAAAAGCAGGCCTGGTAAGGTCAGGTCACTTGCTACAGACTTTCTAGCAGGCCAGGACAGGAGAATGTGGCCTGTGATACATAGTATGTCTCTAGGGAGATAACATGGTCAGCTAGTCTGCGAGAAACAGAGGTGCAGGGACTTCACACGTCAATGTCTTATTGCTGAAAACAACAGATAAACCATGTCATAGATCCCATGACCACCTGATTACCAGGAGGGGCCCACGAAATGACATCAGTGAGAAATGGAGTATAAGAATTGTTGTTTCTTTAGGACAGATCAGAACTCCGGAGTCTCCTGTTGTGTTTACTGGATGCAATTGTCTTGTGAACTCAACTGTATTTGTGCTGCAACTTATCAAGTAAAGCTCTTACCTTGTTACAACAAAACCTTCGTACTGGCGTACTTTACCGGGTCCTGAACTAAACGCAAAGTGTAAGAAATAATTATCTTACAACAGGCAATGCTAAGGTTGCTGCTTGTGTTTGTGGAGGAGGCTGCTGAAGACAAAGATGGCCCAGGGGCTACAAAGCAGTGACGTGCGGTGAGGTTCGCAGCTGGTGAGGCACAGAAACCGGAAGTGATTACGTCATTCCGATCTCTAGTTGTTTTAAAAAAATAGAAATGTATACATCATAGCCTACATGTATATGCTTATGGTTTAAGGCCTCGTAAAAGTCAGTTGACTATTGAGCTGCATAACTTCTTATAATAATAATCGTTTAACATAACGTTTTTTCAGTTCTGGTGAGATGACAATTTTTAAACCATAAGCATATATACATGTATGATGTATACATTTCAATTTTTTTTAAAACAACTAGAGCAGCTAAACGTACAATCGGTGTGATAATTGAACTTTTACACCGTGTCAAATAAGATATTAATAGTTACAAGGTAGCGTATGTAGCCCTCCCACCAATGATATGGCTCATTTCAATTTGTCTAGGGAAATAACCTTTTACACAACTCGGCAGTGATGGGCAGTAGCGTCACTACTTGTAGCGACGCTACTAGCTTAAACATTTGTCAGTAGCGTCGCTATTTACAAAACCAAGTAACTTTTCAGTTGCTAAGCTCTTTTATCGATCAAGTACCGCAGTAGCGTCCTCGAAAGCTAATTTATCCTGGACCTTTCTGATGTTCATTCATAACAGGCTTCCCTGCAGCCATCAAACACAAAAATTAAGCAGTACATCACTTTAGGCGAGACGAGTGAAAATAGATAGATAGATATCATAATTTCAAGTACACCAGAGACGCTGCTCATACATTTAAAATTAATTCTCCCCTAATTTTTAATGGGTAGTTTGCATGCAGATTCTAGAAAACCGGATAACTAGAATGCTGTTGATATTTAGATACAGCTGAAGATGATGAAAGTTAATAAGTGAAAAGTCCGTGCTGTCTGTTCAGGGAGTCGAATTGCGAAAATGCACGAAATAGACGAAAGATGAAGGTAGGCGAGGTCTTCTGCACTCATATGTTTTCATATGCGTTTGAATACCTGACTCAACAGCCATACCCTCAAAAGTACGTCACTTTATAAGAGACGAGTGAAACTAAATATGTTTTCAGATGCCTTCTTTGTAATCCAAAGAAAAAGTTCCTGTCAACGTCAATGACATCCAACACCAACATACGAACACCGAATTTCATCCATTCAACCGTTTTTATCTGACTGACAGTTGTGTTGATCCCTAAAATTGCATTGACTTGGCATGCAGTTTGTTTAACTGAAAGTAGCTTCTAATGTATCACACTACTTTTGACTTAGCTTGCTACTTTTTTTTTGAGTGGTAGCTTCTGTGTAGTGAAGCTGAATTTATTGTAGAGTAGCTGATAGCTTAGCTCACGACAAATATCAAGTAGCTTGCCCAACACTGCAACTCGGACACTTGAATTCGAAGTTGAGAAAAAAACACTTACATATTTATTAACACAACGTATTAACAAGCAAACAGTTAAACACCACAGACATGCTGACTGGCGGGGAAAGGTGGTACTGATTCTAACGGCCCAGCCCAACGCAGCACGGCCCACGGCCCGCGGATGGCAATTAATAATATAATATTAATATTCTTGCCTTTTTTTAAAAAATGTCTCATTACAAAGAAATGGTAATTGGAAATGAACGTATTAAACTCACAACTGTCGATTTCCATAACGTTTTCGTTAGTTATTTAACATATTGTCATTTGCCCTTCCCCCTGAGCGCTTGCGAAATGGTTCGGCCGCAACGCGCGATGCGTTGAATCGAACAGCATCCGAAATGCGAGATGCTGGCACTGGCAGGCAGCAGGTGTACAGAGCGGCTGGGCTGGCTGAGGTCAGGTCTTAACCTAGGGTGACCAGACGTCCCGGTTTTACCGGGACCCTCCCGAGACAGCCAGGATTATAGCCATGGAGTTTAGTAAACGGTGCAAGGAGTGAAATTGTAAGTACAGGTAGTTACAGAATGTGGCTGTATCTGTTATCTGTAGTTGTTAACGATTGTTACCTGCTCAAATGTAGGTTTACTTGAGGTTAATGAAAGGGAATATTGTAATGTAGTGGGCTATGTTAACACTAAGCTAGCAAGCTAGCTAGCTATTTTGTTAGTGTGAACGAGCAAATTCGAAATACAAGAAATAACTACCGACATCTCTCTATTCTTTGCATTAATATATATCTCTAGTATTTCGAAACAATAATATCAGTCCCTACCTATAGAATGTTGGTTTTTATAATCAGTTATTAATGCTAGTGAATCTTAATTTGACATAATTAAAGTGAATGCATTGGGTGCCTTCCATTTCAGCCCATTATACAATATATTTATCATTGATAATGAAGATTTATTTCAAATGGGCACCCCAAAAAATTGCCGCGCGCTGCGCGCGCAAACAGGCCTCTCCCCTACAATCTTTCATAGGGTCCAAAATTCCTGCCAGCGCCCCTGGACATAGCACACAATACCAAAATGTTCTACTGACCGGTATAATTTAAAGGTGCACTTTCGTTGGAGCTCGTAATCCATTCGCGGAACTGCACCTAGCAGCCTTTAGCGAGGTTTGTGGTGCGCATGAATATGTCCCGTAGGGAAATATATTCCAATGCAGATAGATTCAGTCAATACCTTCGGTCCCGTCATTTGAAGCAAACATTTTAGCTCCGCCATTGGTCTCCCATTATTAATCATTTCACGTTTGGACTGCAAGTCCAGTTTTGAGAACTGCTTCAGCTTAGCAATACAACACCATTTTCGCCGTCAAGCAGAAGAAGACCTAATTTTAGAACCAAAATATACCCGACAATTGCGCTCTCGCTCGCCTCCCTTCTTGAAGCAGTGGTAGTGCGTGCCTCACTAGCAATATTTTTAGATGCGTCCGGCATCTCTATAAGAGGGTATGTCCGTCCGTCTGTCGGTCTGTTTGAAACGCATTCTTTCAATTGTAATTCCCTCCTGTGTCCACAAGGTGGCAGAGTTGAGTTGACGCATCTTGTTGTCCGCTCGGACTTGTTCAATGCGTTTTCAGCTCAACTCAAAAGGTTATACGCTTGCGCACGCATGCGTAAAACCCAGTTTGGAGTGATTGCGCAATCCTAGGGGAGGCACTGCCTACCATAGACATGTATAGGTAGACGCCGCCTCCACTGCTTCAGCCCGTTGCCTCGGCGAAACGCGTCGCCGCCATATTGTTACAGGAGCTCACTGACGCCAGAGGTCTGTCAAACGTGTCAAACATCCGCAAGTTGCCAGGAGCTGCGGTTTATCTGGATACAAATCACGATAACCTTTTACATTTCGCAACCAATTTCATGGAGTATTCAAGGGTTTATGCTCTACGTGAAGTGTGTGAAAAAGATTTGCCTGATAAACCGCAGCTCCTGGCAACTTGCGGTTGTTTGACACGTTTGACAGACCTCTGACGTCAGAGAGCTCCTGTAACAATATGGCGGCGACACGTTTCGCCGAGAAGCAGTGGAGGCGGCGTCTACCTATACATGTCTATGCTGCCTACCCTGCCCATAGACTCCAATGCATCTGCCTCCCTTGACGGCACGTCCATGTTCATTGGCTGATCACTATCACTGAGAACCGGAAATGCTCAAATTCAGCGATTTTGATAATAAAAATGCTCGAAATGATCGGAATCATGCAGAAATGACACTCGTAACACAGATAACTAGAAAAATATGAATATTTATTTTATAATACATAAATATATATGATTATTATAAAAACATTTTTTTAATATATTTTTTTTTTTTACTTTTCAAAATGACAGGTGAGGCCTCCTATGACTGCACGTCCCTGCTACAAAGAGATATCATCTGATGCTAAGAAAATGTAACACTTACAATACAAACATTATCAAGGCAATGAATGTAAAGCCATTCCAAGAGTACAAATACCCTAAAGGTACTCCCCCATCCTCTCACCTTGGTGGTGCATCATCCATCAGTTCCTGGATCAGTGGTTTCTGGGGGTTAAGTATTGATACATTTTTCATTTCATTTCCCTAGAAGCTGTATTTCGTGACATGTTTATCATACTTGGCTAAGTTAGCAATGGCCACACTCAGACTCTTAAAAGGGCCTAGGAACGGTGTTTGCGGATCAACGTGACAACAAGACAAACACTGGAATCGTGTTTACTGCCATTCTGCCAGTGTTGTCAATGACAAACAAATCTTGAAGTCCCCTGACAGATATTCACTGGCTTCTAGTTGATTAGCTGCTTCTCTACGCCAGCCATGGGAGAGCTGCATTAAATAGAGGCTGTGCTTTCCTAACCAACAGAGACACTATGTCAGTGAAAGGTTATTGGCTGTTTTCCCAGTGTTGAACTGCTTGGAGAATCCTACTGGGAAGGCAGGAATTGAAGGTCTAATGATACCCGTATTCATGCTTAGAGAGTTGGAAGCATGATGGTGTGTTTGTGTGTGTGTGTGTGTGTGTGTGTGTGTGTGTGTTTGTGTTCGTGAAGTTAATATGAGGGGGATGAAGCTCATTGGTATTCTGGACATACACTGGCAATATACTGGCCAGTGGCTGTTTGTTTGTCTATATAAATAAAGAGAGATTGGCTGTTATACAAGACATTCTTTCAACATCTTGGGACAGTGTGACAAAGAAATATGTTGATTCATTCACTGTTAACATCAATAGATGGTTTCTCTACGTTTACCAAAAATAACCTTCTGCCACTTGTAGGTTGAATGTGGGCGTGCGAGAAATTTGATGCAACTCATTTAAAAAAAAAAAAAAATATGAGCATCAGGGTTTTGGGTTGGGATACCGGTGAAAAGATAACATAAATGTTTATATTTGATATATCATTTAATATAGGCATATAATTATGCTGTAATATGTCCATTTAAATTCACAACGGGGTACCAGACCATACCTTGAAGAAGAGGGTAAAGTGATACCAATACCCCCCTCAACACCTTCCACCTGTTTTTTAGACGACATCTTCTAAGATGGTTCATGGTTCTGATTTTGGGGGGGCTGAGCTGGTCATCCTGGTCTGAGCTCGGTGGAATGTCACTTTTTCTTTTGGATGTATACATTTGAATATCGGGATCACATTGTAGTGTGGACAGGGGAAACGGTTGATTTCAGATAAGCTGACTTTCGGTTGCCATAACACTGCGGGTAGCTTGCGGGGTAGGAGTGGCGTAACCATGACAACAATTGTCATTTTAACGTGTAAGTGTGGACGGCAAACCTTCAGAAAACGATATGAAAACGATAGTGTGGACGGAGATCTTTTTTATTGTGAGTAGTAGTATTTGTTTTACCTGGTGTTATGGCAGCAGATCCAATATCTGTGACATCTTTTGAAGCACTCGGGGAAAGTAATGAACGCGTGCAAAAGCTTAAAAGTTAAAATGTCTGTATCTTATTAAAGTTTCAGATATCCATGTACATACATAAGTCAATTATTATTATATCTTTCTTACTTCTCAAATAAGCTAGCACATTCAAAAAACTGTGAACCTCCGTGCTTCTCCGTTCCTTCTAAACTAATCGTGCGCTCTTCAAATGGTCAAACAACGTGTCAAAATAAAAGTCTATACTTTACAGCGATATTCATTATAATAACAAGATAATACAAAATAATATTATTCCAGAAATAATATACATCTTATTTATGGGTCTAACACTCTGGCCCCTAATTGTATAGGCAGGATGCAGAACAATTACAAACTTACAAACAGAGCCATATCAATTGACCGATCGCCAGGGCTCCGCCCCCTAGTTATTGTTGCTACGTCCGACACAATTCCCGGAACTCTCAACCTAAAAGCCATGGCGAGTACAGGTACAAGCGCTATAGCTGTCAGTCTGAGTCGTGATTTTTACAGTAATACCTCCGTAATATCCTCCTGATCAAGGCAAAAGGGACTGCAATATGCAGCGGAAGGATATATCCAAATACTAAGATTAACAACGATGGGGAACACAACAATAATCGAAGCAAAAGCATACAGGTCTCAATAAAAATTAGAAACCCCCACGACCTCTTCATGAAATGCAACCAACACAACCTTGTAGACTAGTCATGTTCTTTCACCACTGAGTAAGATCTGTATATACTATTTCAAGCTAGCTAATAACCTACAAAGATTCTGTATTATTATTATTTATTCACTCTCGGGCGGTCTCTATCTAGCAAGCTAGGGTGGTGGCAATCTAGAGAACAGTACAGCAACGTAGCAGTTTAGTATCAGATCGCCAGGTTATTGCCCTACGGTTGTGCCTTATGCATACCTTGGGATACCCAGGGGTAGGTTGCCCATTCACAAAATGCTACAAAGATTTAAATAAAAAAAGTTCATAATGGCCTTTTGGTACGTTTTGTTCAACATTGATGCAGTAAGTTAAGCTCCTGGCAACTAGCTGGCGTTTGCTATGGCAGCTACGATAGCTCCATCGTGCAATGTTACAGGTGGTAACATTAGTATTTTGACGGTAACATTAACAATTTGATTTAAACATGAACACATTGGTTGGACAAACAAGTTATGTAGTTCCGATGGTAATAATACTAGTTGCCATGAACCATAACTGTGTGGGGATGTTCTCTCAACTAGATAGTTAGCCATCATACCCAGTGGCGGCTGGTGACATTTTTTTGAGGGGGGGCGCAGTTCGGCGGCACGGTTTAAATAGCACTCCACAATGAGAAGAAAACAGGTTTTGAGTAAACCATTTGTTACTGAGGTTAAAAGACTGCATATTTCTGCTTTCACTACATGGCACTGCATGAGATGGTACATATGGGTGTGGTCTGCAATGGGAATAGGGACCAATCCGCACTGCACTGGATTACATCAATATGAATGATTGTTACACTATAACAATTACACATAACCAATATTATTAAGACACATATAATAGTGGACATTACACTAAGCAACACAGGTCTCATTCGTATTATATTTACAGTATGAGCTGTATGAACTCATCCTTATTACATAAGTCAATATAAGATCACCTATAAGAGAACATGCTAATGGCTACTATTATGCTATTTATTATGCTAATCGCAAATCGCTGCTAATAGCAATGTAATCCCACTACTAACTTCATGAAACACACTTACTTTTATCAGGTACGCACACAATGCCTCACATACGAATTGAAACAATGATGATTGGAAAACTAGGCACTCAGTATGTTTAACAACTTAACTATTACTGCCACTGAATTGGCTAGGAATGAAATGTATCGATATAACTGTTAATCTTAACTGAGGGAGCTACACACGTCACGCCATTACTAACGGAGTCTTTCGTACAATTTTCAAAAAAACAAAGCTTTATTTCAAGAACACACACAGTGCTCAACACTATCCAATAACAACTATCAAAAAACTGAAACTTGAAAACGCATTACTCACTGAACAGCCCGCTATCAGCTCCGGTTAGCATTCAGGTTGGAGAAGTAAAGGTCCTCCCGTGATCAGTGGTTGTCTGTTAAATTTTTAAATCTGGACGTTCCCTGTGTTTTAGTTTCTTCTTATCGACATCTGATCGTCGATTGAAAGGTGTTCCACGAATAGATACAACAGAGTTTTCAGTCGCCATACTCTCAGATTAAAAGTTTCTGCTCTGCTGGCTATGATTCTTCCGTAGATATGTGATATTTAAATCTGATGTGAGGGAATAACAAAAGGTCTCTGATTGGACAGTCCTGTCAGCATGATATATAAGAAACCCTTTCATTGGCTGGGGGCGCAAGTGAAGTGCGCCCATGGCTCGAACTGTCATCCGCCAATGAGAAGCTGTCCTTGCTCAAATGTTCCTGCCCCTTTTTTTGGCTCCCATAGACTTCCACTTGGCCGGCGCCCACAGGGAGGCGTGGCTTCTCTCTCAGTGATAACGAATGGCAATATATTCTATTTGGTCACATTTAAGTGGTTTTTGACTTTTTTTTTTTCATCTCAAAATTGTAGGGTGGGCGACGCCCCAGCACCCTGTATTGACGCACCGCCACTGATCATACTTAGCGATAGCTAGCTGGCAGCAAGCAACTTAATTTACTTTGGAGCAGACATATGTGTATTTTGCGATGTATTGAGTTGGGCGTGGGGTGACCACACTGTTTATTCCACAGCTGGCACCTTTGCGCCTGTGTTTTGGGCTTTGTGGAAGCTGGAAAAAAAGACGTGTCCGTCTAATCTCTCAGGGTACCTTATGTCATACCTATAAGTCCCGTAGGCACACTGTTTAACCATGCTGCTCAGACCTCAAAGTTGTCGGACTTTCTTCTCTTAGTAGTGGTTGCCAAGGTATGATTGGACAAGGGCCGTTCTAGGGAGGAGTTTCGCGATCAGTCAATTGAATATATCAAAGAGTCTCTGTTAAGGCCTAAAACATCAGCAGTCATTTTCTGAATCATTCCGCTTCTTGTAACAGACACAGTTTGTTGGTAGGTCTGTCCAACAGGCTGGACTTGGTCTGGATTTGAACCCGCCAGACAACTCCTCTTGAGTCTGGGTAGGTCTTCCAGTCATCCAGGTGTTTGTTGGGGCAGAACTATCCACAATGAGCACAAGGTCTCCTGGAACGAAGTTCCTCTTCTGAGCGTACCACTTCTGGCGTTCTTGCAGCAACGGGAGGTACTCCTGGGTCCATCTTGACCAAAACAAGTCGGCCATGTACTGTATTTGTCGCCATCTCTTGCGTGAGTAGGTGATGTCACTGCTAAAGAGGCCATGTGGCAGCGCTGGCTGCTTCTTCATTAGCAGAAGATGATTTGGAGTCAATACTTCTAAGTCGCTTAGATCATCTAAGGCAGTAGTCAGAGGACGATCATTGATGATGGCTTCAACTTTGCACAACAAGGTGTGTGGGCCGTCATCATCTAACACCTGCTGTTTCAACACAGAGTTCAACACCTTTCTGACAGTCCGTATCTGTCTTTCCCATATTCCACCTTGATGGGAGGCAGTTGGGGTGTTAAAGATCCAATTGAACCCTTTCTGCATTAGGTCATCCTTTATCTTGGAGTGATCAAGCTTTTCAAGTGCCTCTCTGTGCTCTCTTTAGCTCCAATAAAATTGGTGCCGTTATCCGATCGCATAGTAGAGACTTTTCCCCTTCTGATGGCATTTATGCATGATGAGGTATCTAAAGAGTGGGCCACCTCTATGTGGACTGCTCTAAGTGCGAGGCATATAAACATAACCCCATACCTTTTTACCATGCTGCCTGCCCTTTTTACCTCAAAGGGTCCGAAATAGTCTACGCCCACATGGTTTGTCTGGCAGTACGGGTTCCTCAAGTAAGTCTGCCATCTTTTGTTCTGCAGGCTTGACATGCAACCTTCGACATGTGATGCATCTGGATATTACTGTGCGGGCAGCTCTGTTCAATCCAGGCATCCAGTAATTTTGTCTGACTTTGCAATAAGCTGATTTATTCCACAGTGAACCATTTGGTGATGAACATGTTGCAGAATCAGGTTTGCAATGTGGTGATTTTTGTGCAGCACAGCTGGGCGTCTGGCTTCTTCTGTCATGGCTGACTTATTCAACCGACCACCTACTCTGATCACACTTTCATGCAGCACTGGGTCTAACCTGCAGAGCTGACTTGATTTCCTCACTTGAGAATCTTTACTTTGCAGTGAGGCAAACTCCTCTGGATACATCTCCCTTTGACTGAACCGCATCAGCACAAGTTCTGCATCTTTCAAATCTTGCATAGACAAAGCCTTCTTATCCACTCTCTGTTTTAGTTTCTTCATTTCTTCTTGTACTTTCAAGTTCCGTTTGTCTTGATCTGTTTCTGTCTGATCAATGTTGATTTCATATTCCTTTCTTTTCACAGCAAAGTGGTGGAGTAGATCCATGCAACAGCCTTCTTCAGCTTGTGCCAATCAGAGTAGTATTCCACCAGCTTCTTCATGGCTTCAACCTGGGCTGTACTGATGAGACTGACAAGTGCTGTCCTTCTGACTTCACCGTCATTGTCATCCATGGTGCTAAGTATTTCAGGTCTGACAGGCCACTCAGATTCCTCTTTACAAAGGAAATGTGGACCATGAATCCAGTTTTCATTCTTTATGAGGCTCGTAAGCTTCACACCTCGCAAGTCTATATCGGCTGGATTGAGTGAACTATTCACGTATTTCCACTGAAATGATGAAGTAGCTTCTCGGATGTTTGAAACCCGATTCGCCACGAAGGTCTTGAAGCGTGAAGCGTCATTCTCTATGTACCTAAGTACAGTCAGACTATCTGTCCAGAAAACAGACTTTTTCAGCTTGATTTCCAGTTCCTGTCTTAATAGTCGATCCACTTTCATTGCGATGACTGCAGCAGTCAGCTCCATCCTGGGGATTGTGACTTTCTTCAGAGGTGCAACTCTTGACTTGCTCATGAGCAATGTGCAGCAGTTCTCTCCGTCTTTGTTAGTGAGTATGATGTAGGAGGCGGTACCATAACCATTCTCACTTGCATCTGAAAAATTGTGTATCTGAGCTGTTAGAGTGACACCAAAGTTGTCAGGCTTGATGCATCTGCTCACCTTGAAGCTGGACAGCTCCTGGACCTCAGAAAGCCACTGTAACCATCCTCTTGAATGTCTATCGCCGACATCCTCATTCCAGCTCAGTTTCTCTTGACACAGCTCTCTCAGGATCAGCTTTGCTGGGAGAATGCCTGGAGCGAGTAGGCCTAGAGGATCATAGACTGAGCTTACTATAGAGAGTATCCCTTTTTTAGTGATGGGTCTTTCTGGCACATTCACTCTGAACATGAAAGTGTCAGTGTCTGTACACCACTGTACTCCTAAAGCTCTTTCAGTAGGTAGAGCATCTTTGCTTAGGTCTAGGTCCTTCACCTCCGCCGCTCTCTCGTCAGCAGGGATACATGACAGAACTCTTCTGCTGTTGCTGACCCACTTTGTCAGCTTAAATCCACCTTTCTCGCATAGAGCTCTCAGAGACTGTGAAAGCGCTATTGCCTGTTCTTCAGAGGCCACAGCTGGCAAACAGTCATCCATGTAGAAATTCCTTTCAACTGTCTTAGCAGCTTCAGCTGTTGTCTTATTCCTTCCATCTTCTGCTGTCTTTCCTAAACAAGCACAGCTCGGGGAGGACGTAGCCCTAAAAATGTGTACAGTCATTCTGTACTCCTTCAGTTCTCCTGTCAAGTTTCCTTCTGGCCACCAGAGGAAACGGAGGAAGTCAGAGTCCTTGGCTGGTACCCTGACCTGGTAAAACATTGCCTCTATATCGGCCATCACTGCAACTGGCTCCTCTCTAAACCTTGTCAACACTCCAATCAAGGAATTAGTGAGATCCGGGCCCTGGAGTAACTGATTGTTCAGTGAAACTCCCTGGTAAGTCGCAGTACAATCAAAGACAACCCTGATTTTCTTCTTTTTGGGATGGTACACCCCATGGTGTGAGATATACCACACTTCTTCCTCCCTACACTGACAGCTTTCCACAGGCACCTTCTCTGCAAAGCCCTTTGCGAGAACGTCATGCATGAAGGCCTGGTAGTCAATGCAGAATTCTTTGTTCTTGATGAGTTTCCTTTTTAGGTTGATTGCTCTCTGTTCTGCCAGTTTACGATTGTTGGGCATCTTCATGGACCTGTCCTCAAATGGTAATCCAATACAGTAATGTCCATCAATCAGCTTAACAGATTGTTCCACATCTTGCATGAACTTTCTATCATCTCGAGACTGCGCTCTGAGAAGTCAGAATTGAAATGCTGTGTTAACATCTCTTAGATGCTTGCCACTGATATCCTGTTTGCAGTGACACTCTGCAATCCTTCACTGTGTTGATGTTCCTCTTCATTCTTTATGGGACCATTCACAATCCATCCAATCGCTGTTCTGACTGCGTATGGACCATCATCTTGACTATTGATAACCTGCCACGGCTCTATTGCCTTGTGAGCATTAGCACCTATCAGCAGGCCTATCTCAGCCTTGATACTTGGCAGGTGCACCTCTTCAAGGTAAGTCCATCTCTGCAGGTCCATCTGCTGAGGGATGTTCTCTTTCTTCACAGGAATTTCAGGCTGTGTGAACACTGAAGGTAAGTCAATGTACATTTCCTCTTCTAGGCCACTGACTTCCAGGTCAGACAAGATATGACTATGGACAAGCTTCTCTTGACCCATAGTTCGGAGCAAAATCTCTGTCTTCCTGCCTCTTAGGTTCAGCATCCTCATGACTTTCTCCGTACCAAAGGTTGCAGAACTACCTTGGTCAATGATGGCGTATGTCTCCACTGTCCGTGTGCCTTTCTTGGACTTGAGTCTTACAGGAACAATGGCTAAAACACATTCTCTGTTTCCGGCCCCTATGTATCCACATGTCTCTTGTCCTACAGCAGTCGTTGTCTGAGCCTCGCTTGTGCTGCTCTTTCCTTCCTTGGCCTTTTCCTGTTTCTGTATATGCAGAATGCTTGGATGTTTCAGCGAGCATACCTGGCATGTCAGCCTTCTTATACAATCCTTACTTAAGTGACCTTGTGTAAGGCAACCGAAGCAATATCCTTTATGTATCAAAAACTCAATATTGTCTTTGTGTGTCTGTTTCTTGAGCTTCTCACAGTTTTCAAGTACATGCTTCTTCTCACAATACACACATGCATCCGCAACTTTAACTTGATCTATCTTGGCACTTTGGTTTGAGTGCGAAGCCGTCTGCTTGTCAGTAGCAATGCTTGTAGCAAAATTGCTACCCTTTGTGGTGCCTCCGCTTGTGTTTGTAGCTGTAGTCTTTCTCCTTTTGTTTAACAGGTGCACTGGTTTCCTGTGCTGTGCCAAGTTGGGTTGGGTTATCCATTTCATCCATGTAGTCAACATCCTGCATGGTATTTCGACAACCAATCAAGAAAAGAGCAAATGCATGCAAGGCTTTCACTAGCCCTTCTCTGGCCGCATGTGTCCATAGCTTCTCACCAGTTCTTGTGGCTCTCCACTAGTACACTGCTCTAGAAAGTAGAGTTTGTCTCTATCATTATGCGTTTTGCTGTCAATAGCATTGTCAAAGGCTCTGAGAAATGACTTGTATGTGAACACAGGAATGTCTCTTTTGGGAAATAAAGACAGACTTTGTTGCTGAACCAGCATCTCAGTTATTCTGTTTTGATGGTGCATCACCTCATAAATCTTGTCATTTGAGGGCATTGGTTCCTGAGGAACTCCAGGTAAGTCTCTGTGTATAGACACCCGATAGGGAACATGCGGACGAGGTGCACTTCTTGTGTTTCCAACAGCAGTTCCTGTAGGTAGTGATGGCGAAATGAAGCTTCATGAACCCTCAAAACTTTCCAGCCAGACGTGTTGAAAAAAGTTTCACTACTCGAAGCGTTGTTCGCTCTCTAGTGACACCTGCAGGTCAATAAAAATACGGTGTAAGAAAGATTTTCTCGGGACAGTGATTTTGTTAAATTTGTTGTGGTGTGCAAGGCCTGCTAAAATAACATGCACACAAACGTATGGTGGAAGAAAACGTTTCTCCATTAATTAAGATTTCATTGTAGGCGAATACAATGACAATAAAGGCTTTATTTTTGTATTCTTTGTTCTAATAATACTTCGATCTACACATTAAGGATTATATGGTGGCACAAAGGTAAGCGACGTCAGCTTGAACATTGGTCTGTTAAGTTTCTAATCCTGACCAAAGCGAATTTTAAACGATGCTTTAGATTAAAAAAAAAGCCTGTAAATTATCTTTACTCTCTATGCCGTTGGAACAGAGTGAAAGTGCTTTTGAAATACTGGTCAGTACTTTTGTAAAACCAATGAGTGCTTTTGGACAACTGGTCAGTGCAGGGCACTGAAAAGGGGGAAAAAATGCTTTGTGCAACTGGATCAAGGTCTTTCTTTTCCTAACTGGCTCCATAACTCTATCTCAAATAATCTATACTACCAACAACACCAAACAATTTAAATCTCCAACTACCGCTAAATCTCCAACTATCGCTAATTCTCCAACCACTGACAATAACTACCACGAACGAATACAAGATGAGTTTTGGGACGTTGTATAGTCGAAGCGTCCTGCGAAAAGTGAACGAACGAACCACTTGGTGAAGCACTTGATTCAAATGAGGCTTCAGACGTCACCAGTGATGTCATCTCGGCAAAACGATACAAGCCTCGATACACGCTCCGGTGAGGAAGTGCTTCATTTTCGCGACACAAGCTCCGAAGCCTCGGGTTCATTTGTAACATCACTACCTGTAGGCATACCTCGTACAGTGATGCCAGGAATGTAATATTCTTCGTCTTCCTCATCATCATCACCTGTCTGTTCAGGAGGTTTACACACTGGGTTGATTCTGGGTACGTCCGCAGGAGATCCAGCATATCCACGTACCGGATGGGGTCTATCCACATCTGAATGGGTTTCAGCATATTCACGTACAGGCATGGCTCTGTTGACATCTATACGAGATCCAACGTATTCATCTCTTTCTGCATGACTGTGTATCTGTGTTTGTCAACATAGTCTGCAAATAGTCATCCATTGCATCACGAGGACTCTCATGCTCTGTGTACACCCTCAACTTAGCATCAGAAGCAGCTATAGCAGTGTCTAATTCTAACTGCTCCAATTCAGCTTTTAAGTTTGCTTCCTTAAGCTGTATCGCTCTCTTCTTTTTCAGCGATGCTGCTTGTGCAAGAAGAGCAGCTCTTTTAGCCTCCTCTCTCAAGCGTGCTACAGAACTAGTACAAGACACATTGGTTCGCCCTTCAATGGAGCCAACTTAACTCTTGTCTCTTTCAGCTACCTCTGACACACTGTCCTGAGGGCCAATCGCATCCTCCACAACAATCCTATCTCTTTGTGCTTTAATCCACGATTCTGTTCCAATCACAAATCCTTTGATTGAAACTGCCTTTGGCTCATACCAGTTTATCTGGGGCCGTATTCACAAAGCCTTTTATCTTACCACTAGGAGTGCTCCTAACTCGCGCTAAAACCTTTTACGTAGGAGTAATTTCTTAAAAGTGATTCACAACGGCTCTGAGACCTACTCATACTAAGGATAATACCAACTCCTAAGCTTAAGATAAAAACTCCGTTGCTATGGATGACGTCGCTTCTCATGCACGAGTTTAGAAGGGGTGAGGACGGTGATTGGTTGTTGACAGGCTCTCTCATTAAAAACTCATTCGTGACGTCTCTCTAACAATCCCACTATATCGACTGAAAATAAGAGAATAACCTAGGCTTCAAATTAAGTCATATTAAATAGTTATGGACAGTGCAGTTAGCAGAATGCACACGCATGATGACAAGTTTGTGCATCCAACGGGAATGACACTTTGCACGTTAAGAGAAATATAAAGCGATCAATATAAAATATGGCAATTGCATGTAATCAAGGCAGTAATAATTAAAGCACCCAGCAAACTGTAAGGCTATTATATTTCCAGCCCTTGACCACTTCAAATATCAGCACATGCGGCCCTTTAAGCCCTCCAATCTTAATTGATCAAAGCGAAACGAACGTGAAACGTAGCCTAGGGGAAAGCCTACTGGTCCCAGGACCATAGCCACTGTCACCCCAGCGGCATCCAGCTGGTAAGTTCTCAAAAACCTGTTGCAGACCGCTTGAAATGCACGAGTCATCGGTACAACGTC
Organism: Sprattus sprattus; assembly: GCF_963457725.1. Lineage (NCBI taxonomy): Eukaryota > Metazoa > Chordata > Actinopteri > Clupeiformes > Clupeidae > Sprattus > Sprattus sprattus. The sequence continues at coordinate 31,347,743 of NC_137928.1, read as the reverse complement.
CTCATCTTGATGGGGCAATTATTGTAATGTGTGTCCCGTCACTGGACATTCCTGCGATCGCCATGGAATTTACTTTGATCTTGTGTAATAGATTGTCCAAAGGCAACTGGATAAACTGTTGGATGATGTGGGGTCTACAGTGCGTTGATAGTTTGATGAATTAAACGGCTGACTGATGATATCCCAGTGTCGTCATTTGCGTTTTCCCCGAAGCCAAATAGGCTATCTTTATGTTTCCAAACATTTCACTTCGGGACACATCGTTGTTTAAAGGCGTCATTGCATCCCGCGCTAATTCTACGACAATATTAATACCTTCACGGTTTAAGCAATGTCTTTTATCAATTCCAAGTCGGCTGCAGCCATCTTACGATTTTTTGTGAATAGGTCTTAGTGACTTAGGAGTCCTCATGAGGAGTTTTAAGCTGTCCTAGACTTAGGTGCTACTTTAAGGGATAAAATATTTTGTGAATTGCTCTTAGTAAAAAAAATTAGGAGTCCTACATTTAAGACTGACACGCCCATTATTTTTAGGAGTTTCTCCTAAATTCGCCACTTATGAGCTACTTTTAGCCCTAAGATTCTTTGTGAATACGGCCCCTGATCTTTACTCACTTCGTCAGCTGGTAATAACTGCATGACTTCATTATTCAGCTTGGTAAACTCTTCATACAGCTTGAAAAATCTATACAGTATTTCCTGTTCAACTTTATCAACATGCTCTCCATTCTTTTTCATGTTGTCTATTTCTTTCATTTTAATTATAAATGTAGCCAGTAGGAGTACATGGCTCTTATTTTGTCACGTTAGCCACTTCCTATTCCTCCATCACGGTGCATCTGCTCGGAGGGTTTTGGATAGGGATAGGTTAATGAGACTTTACCTTATACATAAAACGTCACATCCGTATCTCACCTGCGTTTGTTTGTTCATGCGAGTGCACCTGTGGTCGTGGCAGGTCGCGGTTGTTTTCTCCCCCTTGGGCTTTTCGTGGGTTTTTACGTTGTGAAGAAGCGTAGCTGGTGGTGTGAGCCCGGCAACGAGACGAGGTCCGACCTAACGTGAATCAAGTGGCATCATTGGTGTTGCTACGACGCTAGAGGGGGGGGCACCACTGTTTTTCCCATGTTAAATTTGTATACGATTTTTCTTTCCTTTATCCCTTGTTGTGTTTAGCTTTTACTAAAGCAGTGAAGCATAGTGTAGGACTGGCATTGTTGTTTTCTCTGTAATGCGAAGCAATTGGTTTGTTATGATGGATTGTAACAATTAAGTAAGAAGAAATATAGCAAATCATTTAATTAGTTCAAGGGGTTTTTAGTCACACACACACACAGCAAACGTGTTAAGATGAGTGAGAAGGGGAGGGTCGTTAGACTTAGGTTATAAGCCTTCTGATTGGTTGGAGTTAGAGTAGAGGGGGTCATTTTATTGGGTGAGGAGTTCGACCACTCCTGAGGAAGATGGGAGTGTCGTTCATGTTTTTAAATATGAGCCCGCGAACGCAGCTCTGCAGAATTGCTGCCGGTGGTATTTCTCTAATTGTGGCTTAAAGATCTGCAATTAAATCGCACTGAAACCAGCATTTGTAATCCATCTTCTTATTGTGAATTAGTTTATAATACTAAGAATTGGCCACAAAATATTGGTGACGGCCCGATGTGATAGCAAAAAGATTGAAAACTGTGAGTTTCAGCCTTGATTCAACTTTGTCCGAGAGGCCTCGTATAAAAAAGTAAGTGAATTCTGCTTATTAATGGATGTAAGTTGAGTCGGAACTGAACTCTCTTCTGTTAGTCTTTGCTAAAACGAACACAGATTGGATTGTAGATGGGAAGTTTCAGTGGGGTTGTAGTTTTTTTATTCTTGGGTTTCTTTTGTTTGACGGTAAAAAAGGGAAAGTAATAGGCCTACAGCCACGGAGGCTGGTAGTAAGTCCTAAGCCAGGAAGGCTAAATCTCACGGGAGATAGGATTTTTTTATTATCTAAGCGTTGTGTGAGTGTGTGACTGCGAGGGTTGAGAAAGGAACGTTTGTTTGGGATTTGTGTGATAGGGATATTTCACTGTTATGAGATAACTAAAGATCTCTGTAAAAAGCAGTGCTTAAAACTCAGCATATAGGAATTGCTGCAATAGTGTGCACGTGGGTGAATGAATGTATGTAGGCTATGTATTCCTAAACAGCAGTTAAATCGAACAAAGATTGGTTGAATGATAAATCTTTGGGAAAGTTTATCTGGTAATTATATTAATATCACATCGCCATATTTTGCATTCAGCTTGATAAACTTACTGATGTGATTCAGGAGCCAAGTCATTTTGAATTGTTATTAGAATATCTGACCACATACGAACGCAGTGCGATTCTCTGTCCACTTTGACTATAGTGGTTGTGATACTTACTGGTTAAAGGGATTTTAAATTGTGCTGTTATCCTTATTGAAAGTATAGTATACAATTCGGATGAATTTGTGTCATTGTAATAAGAGGAATTGTGGGTTCCGTTGTTTCATGAGATAGAGGAGTTTGAATTTGTGGTATTAAAACACGAGAGACGTACTGTTTAACGTGTTTATTATTCTAATACATTGATATTAGTACCGGCGACGCATATTGACACTTTGTAGACACGAAGGAGATTTGTGTGTTGTTGGAAATAACAATACTAGGCTGGCTGTTATTTGTCTGTGAGGAGGTAAGCATTTTGTATACACGTGGGTTTTAAAAACGGAGACTATAGACTTGTATCGTTGGCTGAAGGCTTGATTTAGATTGGAATACTGTGAATAGTGTGGTTGGATTATTATTAGGAGACGTGGTAACTATATATACTTTAAAAACGAAAGTTCATAGTTATATAAACTTTGTAGTTGGAGAATATATATTATTGCGAAGTGGGGTGTATTTGCATTTCTTTGTTGTCCACGTGGAGGTGTGTTGTATACTCCTTTGTTTAGGAAAGGTGGGATTTTTAGATCCAAGGAAGTATTTCTTTGTGAGTCTGTGTTTCTGTAAGGGGGAAGGTGGTTCCTCAGATCTCACGTGCAGTTGTTAAAAGTTCAATTGATAGTTTTATTTTGAGATGGCTTCAGTGGAAGTAAAACATACGCCTTTAGAGGTAGTAATTGAATTATATCCATTAGATGGAAAGTTGGTAAGGCATCACTGTAAAAAATGGTCAAAGAGAACTGAAACCCACAGCATTTCATGGCCTGATCAGGGTTCATTTGATATAAAGCTTTTAACTCAGATGGAGGGTAAAATCTTGGATTACAAAATTAAGGATAAAAGTAGAAAGAGGAAAATGAAAAGACAGAAGGAGTTATATACTTTAACATTGTTTATGACAGTTGCTAAAGAAAAGGAAATTAAGCACAGGCAAGATTTATCACAATCTACAGAAGGGACTGAAAGAGCTGAAGGTGATATGGGGGCTGGAGAAGAGTGGATGACCCGGGAATTGTTTGATCTGGAGGAATGCGTGAGCAAGACAGAGAACAGTTTGCCAGGCCACATGTCTGAGAGGAGTGAAAATGTTAATTTAGCAGTGGGGGTAGTTCCTCTGTTATCAGAAGATGTGAAGGGAGATGAGGATGATGGTCAGTTAACAGCAGGGGCACAGGAGATGCTTAGAATGGAATTGCATTTGGAGAAACAAATGGCCGAAATGAGGAAGATCAAACACAAGGTTAAACAGTTAGAACATTTGGTGATGGAGAAGGAGAAGGAAGAGAGGGAGAGAGATTGTATGAAGTCACCAGTCAGGAAAGTGGATTTGATTATGCCTTTAATTACAAAGGGAACTGGTTCTCAATACCAGCCATTCGGGCACACAGATTTGGACGGTTTACTATTACGGCTTCCTACTTTACAAGAGGGAGCGGGGATGTGGATAAGAAAGTTTGAAGCGGAGATGATTGGGAAGCGTTTAGCTATAGGAGACATTAAGATGTTACTAAATCAGATTCTCAATAAAAAGACGGCTACCGAGGTGTTGGATAGAGTGGGACTAGGAAGCATTATGGGGGACTCACTGGTGAATGAGGCATCATTCAATAATTACAGAAACAATGTGTGGAGAGCTCTGAGAGTGGCGTACCCGAATAAGTTGTCTCTGTCAAGTTTGTCTATTAACAGGTTAAGATCAGATGAAACTCCCGCTGCATTTTTGGAAGGGGCTGAGGCGTACTGGCGTGTGCAAATGGAGACAGACGTACATATTGATAAGGGGATGCAGCAATTAATGAGGAAGGCCATTATTGAAGCACTTCCAGTGTTGGTGAGAGAAAAACTGGAGAAAAACGATCGGATTGCAATTATGTCAAAGGCTGAATTTAGAGATACTGTTACTCATTTTGTTAATGCACAGAGGAAGATTGATGCTGAGTTGGAAAAACAAGCTGGTGAAAGACAGAGGAAGTGGGTTCAGAACCAGTTGAAAGAGGAGGAAGGGATAAAAAAGGGTCAAGTACAGTCACTGCGAATAGGCATATTTGCCCAGGCACAGCGGACAACACCATTTTCACAAATAGTACATGATCCATCACCGCAAATACATAGGCAGCCATATTGGGAACGGCCACCTCAGCCTCATCTTAAGAATCAGGCCAAAGAGTGGGGAGATAGTCAGGTAAGACACAGAGGGGGTGGAGCAGGCAGCAGCAGCAGGCCAGGCATTGGAATGGGACAGAGAAAAAGAGATGAGCCCCGGAAGTGTTGGGTTTGTGGCCAAATGGGACATATTTCTAGACATTGTGTTAACAGACAGGAGGTGGGGGAGCAGAGAGACATTAAGCCACAGGTGGGTAAACCCGGTGGTTTTGGCTCCATGTATTAAGGGTCATTGTTAAATTCAGGTTTAAATCAGTTTGATGGGAGAGAGAAACAACACCGGGTTATTGATTTAAAAGAACCCATTTCATCTCAAGTTAAACAGATGTATTGGATAGGTTTATTTGGCTTAGAATGGGAAGAAAGGATTTGGAATGAGTGGGGACCTGTTATTTATAAGTGGCATGGGAGTCTCAGAAATCCTTGTGTTCAAATACATTGTGCTGTTATGGTAAAAGATGTTATTGGTACAGGAGGGAATGATGAGTGCGATGAGAAATGGAGAGAGGCATTATATGGAAGGACGGTGGTTTGGCTAAAGGTTAAGTGTATAGTTGTGGGACCTGAAGGCGTGGCAGCATTGGTAAGATTGGACCCATCGTTGTACACTTTAGCCCGTGATGTTGGAAACATAACACCACACGTTACACTTAAAGTGGGTCTTGGGTTTAAGGAGAGCGATGTTGGTAAAATGATGATGAGAGCCATTGCCAGCATGTGGCTGCCTTTGAATGGATTAGGAAAAGGTGACGTGAAAGTGTCACAGGATAACACCTTAATGCAAATCAGACATTCAGGTCGCTTAACGGGGGAGCCTCAAGGAGTCAGAGTGATTGAGTGAGAGAGTCTGGGGAGTAATATACAATGAGTGAACTTTGCAGGAATCTATACTGTTTATAGGATGGTTATGAAGGAATAGTTTTAGTTATTAAAATGTTTATTACATGGGTGTTGATTGAGGATTGTAGATTGGTAGAATGAAAGTAGGGGTATATCTTAAGGTAGAGTGATTAGAATTGGATTATGAATAGGACTTAGTGGGAATAAACAAATAAATAATTGAATATTTGGATAAAGTATGGCTATATGAATATTGGATAATGAACTATAAGGGTTGGTGATTGCTCCTTGCTAGTGGTATGTTTTGAGTTTCACACATGGGATTATTAACAGTTTAAGAATATGAAATTAGGTTTACTGGGGAAATACATGTTAATGGGGAAATGCATACTGGGTTGAAAAATGGATTTTATATTGGATAAATGCTGGAAGTTGGATAGTTGCAGCTAGAATACAAGAATGTGATTCTAATTACAATATAAATATTGTGGTATATAGTTAGTTAGGTTAGGGGTTCTGGTTTAAAACTGTTTGATAATGATCTGTGTTGAAATCTCTTTGTTGCAGGCCAAACAGCAGGAGAGAGAGTGAAGGAGATTAGAATATGCAAGGGCATCGGGGGTTGTAGAAGAATGCTGTGGAAATGATTGATGAGACAGAAGGGTTTATTTATCAGCAAGGATAGGAATTATATGAATTATGCTATGGTGTAAGAAGTTGATGTTAGAATATGAACTAGGAATAAAAGATGTAATAAATGAGGGGGTAACACATAAGATAAATCCTGAAATAACATTAAGAACAGGGAAATTAGATGTGCATTTAAAGATAGAAGAAAGTGGACAATGGGTAGACAAAGAAAGTAAGAATGAGAGGGTAATGTAAAGTAAGAATGGGAAGGTAAATGGAAAGTTAAAAGAGATATAGAGAAAGAGGAATAGGAGATGTAATGTTTCGCTTAGTTTTCACATACAGATGAGAGGAGTGACAGAGAGAGAAGCTGTGCGCAAGCACAGTGGAACCTGGAACCAGGTTGCGGGATGGATTGAAAATATTTAAGGTTGTTGTGAGGAAATATGTATGTGAAAATAACAGTGATTTTAAGTGTCTTACAGGATTGGTGAAAAGAATCTCAAGAAAGTGGAGAGACATGGTTTGTGTTTTCGTTGGTTGATGGGAAGTAGGGAAGAAATGGTTTGATTATTGATCCAGGTGTGAGTGGGGTACTTTAGTATTCGAGCCTACCAAAGTCAGCCTTTGTAATTATAATGTAACTAAGGGGGGTGCGCCTTCATGCTTTGAAAGGCCATGTGTGCATGATGTCTTGCTAAAACAGTGTCCTCAACAATTCAGTTATAGCCAAGCTTAGTAGTAAATGATATTCTGTACATATGTGATGACATTAGGTCAGGGGAATAGACCAAACATATTTCAAAAGGGTTAAAATGCAGGCGTGTTAAAATATGGAGTTGCTATTGTGGCCACATGGCAACTTCATACATGTTATCTGCCTTGTCTATTTACACACACTTTTAGTTTTAAGTGTGTAAGGGGGGAGGATACAGAAAATTAGATTTATGGGTTTTTGGTCATTCATATATGGGAAGTAAAATTTTGCATAATGCTACGGTTGTAGCATCTATATTGATGAATAAAGGAGTAAAGATCGACCTTGGGGCATGTTATGGGGTGTGAGTACAGGCATTACTCACTGATATGCTTCTTTATTCTTTTTATGGTTCAGGAAAACTTGATTACCTGAGCTCAGCGGTAAAATAAAGGTGAAAGCCCTGGATTGGGCCGCTGAATTTCATTGTTTCCTGGATGTATTATACTGAAAGGTATAAGTGTACAGGTAGTGTACTATATATGATAAGGTATAACTAACATAGACATTACAGAAGAGTGATGGATATATTTATATGATGGGTAAAGGTATGTCTGATGACAGAACTGAAGCCAAGAGATGGTAAGTGTCATGAGCTGTGGGAGAGATGCTGTAGCTGAACTGATGGTAGTTTATTTGAGGAACTGAAGTTATGGTAAGTAGAGAATAATTATGGATAAGATGAAATGGTTTATATTTATATGTAAGGTAACTAGGTAAACTACTGGGAAGTTTTTAAGTCTACACGGAGCAGTCATGGTGGGACACGAGAGTTAATTGAAGGAGCATGTGAGTGGAAGAACTGAATGTTTGTCAGCTGCATATAACAGAGGTGTGAATGGAGAGGAAATGCAGCTGGAAGTGTGAATGTCAAGGAAGGAATGGGGGTGTGAGTGTGCGAAGGGAGTTACTGAAGAATGGTTCAGCACACTTGCAGGTAAGTATATGTTTTATGTGAAACTTTGTTTGTGGAATCTTTGTTTTATTCAAGCAGTTTGGGAATATTATAGTATAGCAATAATACATTTATGGGAAATATGCAGTAAAGTAATGCAAGCTCTGGATATTGTACAACACACTTTTGAAGTATGTCTAGGAAATATGTGAAAATAATGTGTATAGATTGTTTTTAATCTTTGAAATTATGTATACACAGGTGGACGCATATGGACTGGTCCAGTCGGGAGACTGTTTATGGGTTAGGGTTCTTAAAACCGTGGAGCCTCCAGCCAATAGGGCTGGGAGGTAGAAGGATTAATTGTGTTGTACTGTGTCAACTGTTTTGCAGGGCGTAGGATCACTAGGCGGTGGGACGACCACGATTCAAAGGAGCTGATGCTCTATTGGAGACCATTTGGATGCAACTCGACCTGGCTGAGAGGTTGCCAAGGTCATGGATATGCTGCAGAGGATGGATGTGTCCCATCCTTGAGGGAAGGAGCCTGATGGGACATCTTCAGAGAATGCTCTCTGGCGGAATCAGATGGAAGGCCTCATCAGTGGAACTTGAAGGAGATGCTTGTTGTGGGACATCTACAACAATTCTACAACGGCGCAGAACATTCATACATATTAGGACGGATCATCTGCATAATATTGCATTCACAACTGGAGCTGAATTGTTTATTCCTATATGTTTTTAAGTTTTGTTTGTATTGGTTTAATGAAGGATATTCTATAGACTTCGTGATACTGGTGTAGTTTTTTTCTGTTTGGTTTTCAGAAAAGTAGCAGAGAGAGGACAAGGAACGCAAGGGAGCCAGTGACCTGATGCAAGGACCAGGCCATCATCATCATCGCCGTTGAGATTCATCTTACCGGTTGGACGGCAGTGACAGCAAGACATGAATGGGACTTTCATGTTATACACAACTGTATCAGAAATGAGAATAAGAGATGCATGATGTCACTCACAGCTCGCGAAAAGGGGTGTCGTCGTACGAAGACGAGGCAGCAAGAGAATTTCCCCAAGATATAAATTTGAAGATTGAAGAAAAAGGGGTTTTCGCTCTTGCCTGTGAGGTCAAGGAAATGCCATCTAGGATGTCAAGAATACCAGAAAGGACATTCATACACATAAGGACTGTTTCAAAGGCACAACACTGCATACATGACTGGATGTTTATTGTTTTGTATTGTATGTTTTTATGTGAACGTATATTGCCCACCTGAGACTGTAAACATTACTGTGTGCTCATTTAGGACTGCCCTAATGAGACTGTGGTATAGTATAGGGGGTTTTAGTTAAATTTTGTTTAGAGGGAGTGAATGGACTGTTTAAAATAATGCTAAAAATGGGTTTTGATTTATAGGAGTTCAAAGGTAATTGTTTCATCATATAGGGGATTGATAGTGTGTATTTGATAGAGTAATGAAGATTATGTTTAGTGTGTCTGGTCAGACACAAAGGGGGGAATTATGATGGATTGTAACAATTAAGTAAGAAGAAATATAGCAAATCATTTAATTAGTTCAAGGGGTTTTTAGTCACACACACACACAGCAAACGTGTTAAGATGAGTGAGAAGGGGAGGGTCGTTAGACTTAGGTTATAAGCCTTCTGATTGGTTGGAGTTAGAGTAGAGGGGGTCATTTTATTGGGTGAGGAGTTCGACCACTCCTGAGGAAGATGGGAGTGTCGTTCATGTTTTTAAATATGAGCCCGCGAACGCAGCTCTGCAGAATTGCTGCCGGTGGTATTTCTCTAATTGTGGCTTAAAGATCTGCAATTAAATCGCACTGAAACCAGCATTTGTAATCCATCTTCTTATTGTGAATTAGTTTATAATACTAAGAATTGGCCACAAAAGTTATGATATCTGGGGATCTGTGTTTGAAATCGGGCCTGTGCAATATCCACATGTAATACCTACTTTCTAGTGATTCGTAATTTAAAATAACTGTGTAACATCCAGCCGGGTTGTGCAATATTAATGTGCAATAGTCAGTGGCCATATGGGCTAAGTGCAATCCTCAATCAGCTAGTATACTGGTTCCTTAGGTGGGCCAACCTCAGTATTCTCAATCTAGTGTAGACCAGTGTGTGTGTGTGACTTGATACGTTGATTTGCAGGCAACTTCTCCTAAGTTTGCGCTACATTTGGTTGCATTGGTTTTCTGGTATTTGGTTTTCTTACTTGGGTATTTTATTTCTTTGAACCACCTTTGCTGTGTAGTGTGTCCTGTGGTTGTTATTAGTCTTCTCTGGTCTCAGTAGCCTACTGATTGTTTGAATACCATCCATATTGGATTGGATCATTATCTTCTTGATCATTGCAAATTTGCACAGTGTATTTATTGTCTGACAACGGCGAATGTTATTTATTGGAAGTTTTGGTTGAAAACGACAAGGAATTGAATTAAAACGTCTTGTGATGAGACGGAATGAGATTCTGTCTATAGGTCAGCTTTCAACTGACAAAACGTATCCCCTCCCATTTACAGCTATTGCCCCATAAAAACGAAATTAAAATGTACACGATAATAATTTAATTAATATTCTGTCTTCAGGGTTTTGCTCCGGGGTTATCACATTTCTCGATTCGCCTTCCGTTTTCAGAGTTCTTTTTTTAGGGTTTTGATTTCGGGGGTATCACAATTCTTGCTTTGTCTTTCAGTTTCAGAGTTCGAGTGCTCCCATGTACTTTTGAGGCTGTTCCACTCATATTCCAGAGCTTCCTCTCTGTAATGTTCTTGAGATTCACTTTTGGCATGTAATTATACAGAGTCAGGCTTACTCTGATATTGAGATAGTCATTTCGCAACTTGGTACATGTTTGCCACTCGTACATATCTAACCTGTGTCTTTTCAGGTAGATTTTACGTGAACTTCGCGAGATTTGAACCTGCGCTCTTCAGGTTAGTGGTACGGTGTACCTAATGGTGCTGTTACTAACCGTTTAGCCACCTTTGCTGGTAAGGATTTGCTAGTCGGTGCGACCAAGTACCTGGTTTATCATTCCTCCCCCCTCTGGGGTATTTCTCTTCTGTTACTAGAGCCAGCGAATTGGGAATTGTTTAGTGGACTTATGTGACGTTTTAATTATGTTTACGTAAAGGCGCCCGAGTCAACATTAGAAACTTTAGACTCGAATAATAAACGTTCAATTTCTAGTCTTTTTTACACGTAGTAAGTTTCAATAACACCATACCATATCGAATTCACAGTGGTGTAGTGGTCCCTGGAGAAGTGGGTATACTCTTTATTTATTCATACAGCACAGGATAAACACCCTGTTTTGAGAAGTGGATATACCCAATGCTGACTGAAAAATAAGTGGGTATACTCCGTATACCTGCGTATACACTGGACTACACCACTGGACATTCAAGGAGCAAAGATGAGACGTCGTTGTGTGGTGAGAACTGATAAAAAAATCGCCTGCCTTCTGTTTTCCACGGTAGATTGCATGTTATGCTAGAAATGGCTTAGCATGGGTGGGATGGGGAAAGATAACACCTTTCCATCCAGACGCAAATTTAGCTAATCGGAATCTGTAAGTGGTTTCCAGATATATATATATATATATATATATATAGTTGATCTCTCTTATTTGACGAAGCAGTGAGTTAGCTGTCTTTCAATGTCTCTTGTCGAATTATCTCACATGTTTATGGTGGTATGTGTTTAAAAGTTTTAACTTAGGCTATGTGTAATGCTCCTAACTTACAGTACTGTGCAAAAGTTTTAGGCAGGTGTGAAAAAATGCTGTAAACTAAGAATGCTTTCAAAAATGGAAGTGTTAACAGTTTATTTTCATCAATACTTCATAAATTAACAAAATGCAGTGAAGAAAACAGAACAGAAACAGAAGAAAATTCTAAATTCAATCAATATTTGGTGTGAACACTCTTTGACTTCAAAATAGCATCAATTCTTCCAGATACACTTGCGCACAGTTTTTGAAGGAACTCGGCTGGTAAATTGTTCCAAACATCTTGGAGAACTAACCACAGATCTTCTGTGGATGTAGGCTTCCTAAAATTCTCCTGTCTCTTCATGTAAACCCAGACAGACTCGATGATGTAGAGATCAGAGGCCGTATTCACAAAGAATCTTAGGGCTAAAAGTAGGTCATAAGTGGCGAATTTAGGAGAAACTCCTAAAAATAATGGGCGTGTCAGTCTTAAATGTAGGACTCCTATTTTTTTTTACTAAGAGCAATTCACAAAATATTTTATCCCTAAAAGTAGCACCTAAGTCTAGGACAGCTTAAAACTCCTCATGAGGACTCCTAAATCACTAAGACCTATTCACAAAAAATCGTAAGATGGCTGCAGCCGACTTGGAATTGATAAAAGACATTGCTTAAACCGTGAAGGTATTAATATTGTCGTAGAATTAGCGCGGGATGCAATGACGCCTTTAAACAACGATGTGTCCCGAAGTGAAATGTTTGGAAACATAAAGATGGCCTATTTGGCTTTGCGGAAAACGCAACTGACAAAACTGGGAATCATCAGTCAGCCGTTTAATTCATCAAACTATCAACGCACTGTAGACCCCACATCATCCAACAGTCTATCCAGTTGCTTTTGGACAATCGCCTATTACACAATATCAAAGTAAATTCCATGGCGATCGCAGGAATGTCCAGTGACGGGACACACATTACAATAATTCGTCCACCGTGGCCTGGATGTACCGATGACTCGTGCATTTCAACGGAAAGCGGTCGCAGGTTTTTGAGAACTTACCAGTTGGATGCCGCTGGGGTGACAGTGGCTATTGGTCCTGGGACCAGTAGGCTTTCGCTTAGGCTATACGTTTCACGTTCGTTTCGCTTTGATCAATTAAGATTGGAGGGCTTAAAGGGCCGCATGTGCTGATATTTGAAGTGGTCAAGGGCTGGAAATATAATAGCCTTACAGTTTGCTGGGTGCTTTAATTATTACTGCCTTGATTACATGCAATTGCCATATTTTATATTGATCGCTTTATATTTCTCTTAATGTGCAAAGTGTCATTCCCGTTGGATGCACAAACTTGTCATCATGCGTGTGCATTCTGCTAACTGCACTGTCCATAACTATTTAATATGACTTAATTTGAAGCCTAGGTTATTCTCTTATTTTCAGTCGATATAGTGGGATTGTTAGAGAGACGTCACGAATGAGTTTTTAATGAGAGAGCCTGTCAACAACCAATCACCGTCCTCACCCCTTCTAAACTCGTGCATGAGAAGCGACGTCATCCATAGCAACGGAGTTTTTATCTTAAGCTTAGGAGTTGGTATTATCCTTAGTATGAGTAGGTCTCAGAGCCGTTGTGAATCACTTTTAAGAAATTACTCCTACGTAAAAGGTTTTAGCGCGAGTTAGGAGCACTCCTAGTGGTAAGATAAAAGGCTTTGTGAATACGGCCCCAGGGCTCTGTGGGGGTCATACCATCACTTGCAGGACTCTCTGTTCTTCTTTAAGCTGAAGATAGTTGTTAATGACATTGGCTGTATGTTTGGGGTTATGTTCCTGCTGCAGAATACAATTGGTGCCAATCATACGCCTCCCTGATGGTATTGCATGATGGATTAGTATCTGCCTGTATTTCTCAGCATTGAGGACACTATTCATCCTGACCAAATCTCCAACTCCACATGCAGAAATGCAGCCCCAAACTGGAAAGGAACCTCTACCATGCTTCACTGTTGCCTGCAGACTCTCATTATTGTACCTCTCTCCAGCCCTTCGGCGAACAAACTGCCTTCTTCTACAGCCAAATATTTCTAATTTTGACTCATCAGTCCAGAGCACCTTCTGCCATGTTTCTGCACCCCAGTTTCTATGTTTTCGTGCTTAGTTCAGTCACTTGGCCTTGTTTCCTTGTCGGGGTAGAGCTTTTTGGCTGCAACTCTTCCATGAAGACCACTTCTAGGCCAGACTTCCCCGGATAGTAAATGTCTGTACCTGGGTACCACTGGTTTCTGCCAGTTCTGAGCTGATGCCACTGCTTGAAATCTTCTGATTTCAAAGGTAAATAGGCTTGATGTGTTTTTCATCAGCTGCATTAAGTTTCCTTGGCTGACCACTGCGTCTACGATCCTCAACGTCTTCTTCAAAAGAGCTTGAACTGCACATTTTGAAACCCCTGTCTGCTTTGAAATCTTTGTCTGGGAGAGACCCTGCTGATGCAGTATAACTACGTTGTGTCTTGTTGCTGTTCTCAGTCTTACCATGTAAATGGATAAAAAATAAACATTTATTGTTTACATTTTTCAAAGCATTCTTAGTTCATAGCATTTTTTCACACCTGCCTAAAACTTTTGCACAGTACTGTATATATTATTATTTCACCTTAATGTTCTTGAGATTCGTTTCTGGCATGTAATTATACAGAGTCAGGCTTACTCTGATAACAGTCATTAAGAGTCGTTAACAGTCGTTAAGCAACTTGGGCCATGGTTGCCACTAGTGGGGATCGAACCTGTGACTTTGAGGTTTTTTAAATCAGTGAAGCAGTGACGGGTGGGGGGTTGTTTTCAATCCAGGTCAATTCAATTAACATAACAAAACCAAGGCCTGGCCAAGGGGAAGGGGTGGGGGGGCTTTCACACCAATGTGGGCTTCTACGGCAATACACAGGGTCGAAGACTGTCGTAAATCCCACATTTAATGCAGTGTGACTATGTATTGCACCTATTTGTTCATTGTGTATGGCCAGTGACTTATTTATATATTCCTGTTGATAATCCCTGCTATCAGATCACTATTTAATAAGTTAGTGCTATTTGCACAATACTTTTTACTATTTGCCATTTGCACACTGCCTAACTCATCCTGTCTCCTTGTTGTTTGTTTTATAAAGACATCTTAAAATAAATACGTTTTGATGATCTGACAGCTGTATCCTTATTAATCCACTCCTCTTAGTGAACCTGCTGGGGAATTGACTGAGGTATATGGTAGCTGGGTTCTCTCACCCCTATAATTGAGAGTGGCGTAGTCAAGACTAACCTATTATACTAGAGGCCACATAAACTGAGTCATTTTCGTTTTCCTTTGGCTAATAAGTCTATGAAGCTTCTCTTCCATAGCCTTTGGGGTGAGCTTGCGCTCTCTCTTGTGGTCATTACAAATTGGTGCATCAGGCAATCTTTCACCAGCCATCTTGGAAACGTTCAGCAATGACTAAGCACCTTTTCAAACAAACTTTTAAACACTCTTCAGTCACTCCATAAACTCAAAAAATTAACTTAAGAGGTCTTCTCTTATGTCTTCAGAAATTAACCAATGCTTAAATGACCTTCCACACGTCAATATTAGGCAGAATGAAGCATCATTTCCTTTGGCTAAGCTCCTTCTTACCGCTCCACTAGCATCATAGCATATGTGTAAGCATGAAAACTGTACTCCATATTGAGAATTGCTTGTATTTCTCACCAAAGTCCACATCTATCTTCTTTTCTTTCGTTGAATGTCCTTTCTTTCGGTTTGGAGTAGTTTTTTGACTAATGTTATGGCAGCAGATCAAATGTCTTTATCTTACTAAAGTTTCAGATATCCAGGTACATACATAAATAAATGATCCTTATTAGGGATGCACCAATACCACTTTTTTACAAACCGATACGAGTATGAGTATATTTTTTTTGTGTACTTGCCAATACCGAGTACCGATACTTCCTAGATTTGGTTTCAATGAAAGATTGTATTTTATCCTCTGCAGATTATGTCAAGCATATAGTACAACATTAACAGAAGGCTATCCCAAGCCAAAAATGAACGGAGCTTTCTGGTTTTAACAACAACAAAAAAGAGTCAATATCATCACATTAGACAAAATGTAAATATAACCAGATTAAGGCAATTCAATTTGCTGCATAGTTAACAACACAGTCTGCTTAACAAAAAGTGAACAGAACTATTCCTAAGCACATGAGCACAGTTCAGTTACAAAAGGATCAAAAGAGTCTCCGGCTCAAGTACACAAACAATCCCCTATGTGGCACTATAGTCTGTGTCTCTTCCTCCCCTTCTCTCTCTCTGTCTGTGTGTGTGCGCGTTTTTTTCTTTTGCAAGTCATCAGTAAAGATTGGTTGCTTTGGTCTCTTGCGCCACTGGCATGAGTGAACTTTGTGTGCTTAGCACTATGGTGCATCTTCAGATGTTTAATCAAATTGCTTGTGTCAAACAAAGTACTTTCCTTTCCGCCCCTCGACACCGTAGCAGTGCAGATCTTACTCCTGTCATCATCATTTATCTTAAAATGAGCCCAAATCGCCGTTAAGGCAGCACAACGGAATTGCTAATAGCTAACGAGATGCTAACGGCTTAATTTAGCGAAATCTGTTGACATATACCTACTTTGACACTGACTGTGTTCCGAATCGACCCCTTGAGCCCTTCGAGCCCCGACTTTCAGGGGTTAGGGGGCCACACTGACAAAATCAGCAGAATGCAGAGCACTGAAAATGCCCGTATCATCCCCTGAAAACGGTCAAAATATGTAGTGTGATCTGATGGTCACTACTCGCCCCAAGGGGCCATCATCTTGGCTACGTACGGAAGAGGAGGAGCCAAAGCTAGCTTTTCATTTTATAACGAAAACAATGGCGGACATGATGGTTAACAGTGGCTAAGGTGGCAGAGGCTGTAGATCACCAGGCTACAGACCGTAAATGTATATATCAGCAGTAATTAAACAAATGTACTTATATTAAATGTATTACTAACATGCCATTATCAAATTAAAGCCAGTGACATCTGTATTTTGGGTGATTTCACGATGTATAGGCTACCGACAGTTAGCATACCAAGCTAGGTAGCATTACCATTAGAATTGCATGGCAGATATGCTAAGCTATCGGGCTATTCCCCCACCCAGTGCCTGTGGCTAGTCCGAAAAAGGTCCATCTAAGTAAACGACAGATGGCTATGTCAGTCATTGGACAGTGTTTAACAATGGTACTGATATTAAATGTACTACTAACATTAAAGCCAGTGACATCAGTGTTTTGGTTGATTTCACGATGTATAGGCTACCGACAGTTAGCATACCAAGCTAGGTAGCATTACCATTAGAATTGCATGGCAGTTATGCTAGATAGCTGGCTATTTAGTTTTCCCGGGAATCGCGAGCAGATTTGCGTCCGTCACTTCCACCAGGTGTTCTATTTGATAAAGCACCCCCTGAGCGATGGGGAGTGCACTGTAGATGTCAGGACCCTGTACTACAGGACCCTGTATTACAGGGGTTAGGGCATAGGGGTCGGAACGGAACACAGTCACTATGTCAAACTTTCCTAACACAGTCAAACATCAAGCAAGTGCAACACACGACAAAACAAGACGGCAAATAAGCTACTTACTCGTAGGGCAGAGAGTGGTAGGTCAGGTAGGACAACAAATCACATTTTGTGTCCGCATAGCGCGACCAGTTTGATGTAGTGAAATACTGTTAAGTGTTATCAGCAGTGTTGGGAAAGTTCACTTTCTACATGAACTAGTTCAGTTCATAGTTCACAATTTTTAAAATGAACTAGTTCAGTTCCAAGTTCATAATTCAAAATGTTTAACTTAGTTCACAGCTACAAAAAAATTAACTAGTTCAGTTCTTTTTTACAATACGTTGACAATCTCTATCTGTCTGCAATACCGCTCTCGGCCTCTATGCAACTTCGGCGCTCTCACACCTGCCAGGAATAGACAGTAGAGGAGAAGAAAGCACACGCGTTCAGACGCAACACTTGGGTATCGGTTTATGGTATCGGTAATTCAAAACGAGTACGAGTACTTTAACGATGTATCGGTATCGGTGCATCCCTAATTCTTATATATCTTTCTTACTTCTCAATTAAGCTAGCACGTTCAAAAAGCTGTGAACCTCCGTGCTTCTCTGTTCCTTCTAAACTAAGCGTGCGCTCTTCAAATGGTCAAAACAACGTGTCAAAATAAAAGTCTATACTTTACAGCGATATTCATTATAATAACAAGATAATACAAAATAATATTATTCCAGAAATAATATACATCTTATTTATGGCTCTAACACCCGGGTTAGTGTAGACAGGGCTTAAGTTTGCTGTAACCTCGTGAACCAAAAGCTCTAATTCTAATTCTAATTTTTACTAATCATCCATGGTGATGGTGGCAGGAACACGCAGGCCCATTCTCCTCTCCTTATAGCGGTGCCCTAATTACACTAGAGGGCGTAGTAGATGCTGATTATGCCACAAGGTTCTTGTTTGATAAATACTACGGAAATGCGGAAACACATTTGCACTGTATGCGGTTTGGCAAAGACGCTGATTACGCTGTGGTCGCAAATGTAGGTAAATGACGCCTTTAGACCCTCTGTCTTTAGCCTCTGACTTTAGCCTCTGTGTTTTTTACAGCCCTTATATTTTATTTAGGGGCTTATTTTTCCATGCCCTTTGGGATAACAAGTTTATGACTGTAACACTAATTAACACAACTTCCCTCATTTGAAGAACTTAGCTAGCGTATCTGTCAGTTCAGGATGCGTACATGTCTCTTATGGAGTGTCAGTAAATGATACCGATTTTCCCCTATTCAAATAGCTGAAACCTGAGCGGTGCCTGCGGTAGTCGTTGTAGAAATGAATTGTGAAAGCGCAGCTAAAGATGCCGTTGTTGGGAAGTCATAAACCGGCAGCCTTCCTAGAGGGCATGCCATTCAAGAACTTCCCTGTCAAGCCTGGCGAGAGGGTGGACCTGCTTGTATCATTCGACGAGCATTTTTGCTCCCCGCCAGCGAGCGTGTTGTCTGGGCAAGCTGTAAGTGCTACAGTTGTGTTCAAGCACTCCAAAAATGGCGACTTATAACAAGCGGCGAGCGAGCTGTTGTGTGGGCTGCTCACCCATCTGACAGAGAGTTAGATAAGGTAAGTGGTTTATCGATGTGACTTCACATAACAGGTAACTACCCTGTGTCTAAGTGTCTAACCCGTCAATCAATGTGATCAACCCCTGCAGAAATGCTGACTCATAACCTGCAGCGAGCAAGTTAGATTGGTTAGGAGCAGAACTACCATTGTAACCTTTCATTCAATTCAATTCAATTCAATTTTATTTGTATAGCGCCATAACAATACAATTGCCTCTAGGCGCTTAACAGAGCCCAGAGCCTAAACCCCCTTTGTGCATGCACAATGACAACAGGGACAAGAAAAAAATCCCTGTTAGGCAGGAAGAAACCTTAAGCAGAACCACGGCACATAAGGGGGGACCCATCTGCTTGAGGTCGGCTGGGTGGAGTTGGAAGAGGGAGGGTTGTGTGGCAGAAGGGGAAAGGAAGCAACAGGGGTTGTACACAGCCAGCATTTGGTCGCTGGACATAGTATGTATACAGACATCCGGTGGTACTAAATACTTATCTGGGAATTCCCCGCCCCTTCACTGCATTTCATTTGCTCAGTTAGTCTGGCAAAGTACTAAATGGACGTCCACTTCAGTCACGTAATTGGACACGCCTTTAACCAATCAGACCAACGATACTATACACGATACAACGATAATAAAGCAAACACATCTTTTTTCTGTATGAATTGTTCCAGAGCAGGTTTCTGTTCTATTTTCAAAGAAAACTTGCCTTTGAAATCATCCAAGACAGCCGCGAGAGCAGTATATAGTTTTGCTGTGCTTTTCTCTTTGCTTTCGCTTTTGTTACGAAGACGTGGTTATTTTAAATCCGCCAATGGCGCGCAAGGTAGCCAAAAGCCAGTTTGTGATTGGTTCCAGAGATTCTGGAAATGTTGAAATGAACTGCTATCCAAAGTTTGCCAGACCCACTTCAGAGGCAAAATCAAATTGGCCTGAAGAAGAGGGGCGGGACTTCCCAGACTAACTAAATACATGATACAGGCAAGACCAGTTTACTGTACTAATAGGGTTACTGTTACAGGGGTAGGGGATGTAGGGACAGAGAAACATTTCAGTGGTGGCAATAATGTATATTGTATATAAATGCTAGCATAGGGTATGGGGTAGAGTAAGTGTACGGTAATGCAGTGGCGGTGGGTGCAATTGGCCGAGGGTTTCTCCAGGTAGACCAGGTGGAGAGACTACAGCAGCGTCCCATGGCGGAGATAGTCTTGATTATTAGGGAAAGAAAAGGGAAAGAAAAGGAAGAAAGTTAGTGGGTAGAGTTCAGCTGTCCATGTGCGTAGATGAGGAGTGGTGGGGGTGAGGAGCAATATTTCCACTTCCATCAGCGATTTGAACATGCTCATGGCTGCTTACGTTGTGAATCCTTTATAGTCCCATAGTCAATGGCCAAGAATCCTGGGGCAAAACGCCACACAGCCCACAGCTAAAGAACGCTGACAGTTCAGTGTTGGGGAGAATTTAGTGTTGTGGAGGGACAGTGTCATGTTGGAATGGTGTTTACATGAGGAGGATGCACGTAAAGGAAGCTGTTGCCTCGCCTCGCCCTCCACTCGTCACTTGCTTCTCTGCAGTGCCTCCTTGAGTGCTGCACCTAAAACCACCAATGACAGGGGCGCGGGTGCGGGCCCGGCACGGGCGCAAACACCTCAGGCCAGTCTTCTAGCGCTGCAAAGGGGAGTCGGCTGGGGCTGTGCGTTGCAGCCCATTACTCGGGTGAAGCCATGGAGTAGTTAATCATCTGCCTCTCCACATAGAGGTTGCCTGTTAGGACATCGTCAAGGGATGCGGAGGCTGGGGGCTGTGGGCAGGCCAACACCCACTGACGACTGTGAGGGCTCCCCAGGCACACAACAGGTTATGTGTGGGTGCACCCGTGTGGAGGTCAGAGTGCCGGGGATGCTAGGACGGCTGCCTCTGCTCTTGCTTCTTCTCCGTTGGTCTTCATTTCACACGCAAAATAGAAACCAATTGCGCAAATGTCAACATTCCAAATTATTTTGTGTGGGCACCCCGTGCCACCCCCAGCAAGATGGCATCCTGAGCAGCCATTCCTGGCCACTGGTAGTACAGCTGCCATTCCATGTGCTATCATAATCAATGCCTCAGCCAATGTTCAAAATTAAGAGTGCACTGTCAATTTGTATAGATGAACTTGTTTTGTAATACACTTATCAAACATTTACATAATTACATCAGGATCTCAAATCTAAGTGCACAAAATAAATCATCCCTTGCTTTCATCATTTGGTTAGTAGAATGCATTAAGGTATTATAACAAAATTAGTTTGGTTATAAATTGCTGTTTGTGTAATGACACAACACAAATGTATACTAATGTGTGAATGCAGTCTTCTGCTGTCCTCTAAGAATGGATCATGCTCTTCCAACTCCACAATCTTTCAATGGAAATATAGATTTATGCTAATGTAATGCACTATGGGTAGGTAACTTTGTAGGTTTTTCAAAGGTTTCTGTTTATGTTTGTTCTTTGAGGAAATTGTAGTTTGAGCTCCAAGTCATTGTGATGTGCCAGATGATTCTTGGTGTTTCAGCTCTGGTGCGAGGTTTGGCAGGAGGCATGTCTCTGACGTGTAGATAACTTGATGATTTAACTCTGTGACGGTTTAAGCTGCTGCACAGGGTGAAATACCACCTGAAACCAAACCATTAAATCACACAAATGGGCTTTTACAAGCAGTCTACGTTAATATTGTAAGCTCTAAATAGCATCAATAAAGCTATGGAATCATAAACTAGTGGAGCAGATTGGAGAGTTGAATAAATACACACGCCACATGCATAAATACACTACAGTAGGAGATGTCAGCTCCTTCTGACGTCTACTACACATCAATTTGAACACCAATTGTCAGGTCAAGCATTCACAGCAGCCATTTCATTAACTGAAAACCCTTTCACACACTGGTTGTCAACCACAACAAATGTCAAATTTGCAGAGTGATATTTTCCTTACTGGCTCTAAAAACCAGTTACTTATGGTGTTACTTATACCAACAAATACTGGTTTCAGCCACCTAAAGACCACAATGACAGGAGAACACTGTTGAGCAGTGGTTATTAACCTTATTGGAGGTACTGAACCCTGCAAGCTTCATTAGTGCATTCACTGAACCCTTCGTAATTGAATTTTTTTTATATGATTTCTTTAAAACATAGGTATATATTTTACTAGTGCACAAAATTAACCATGTTGCACACAAAATCACTGTGTTAAAAAAATAAAACCAACAAAACATGAATTTCACCAAAAACATAACTCTATGAATATCAATTGCAAATCAATGTGACTTTTGCCGTTGCCTTTCAGATACAAGTTCAGAAATGCACATTTTTACCAAGCAACAAAATATTTGTAATCTTACATGGCGTAGAAAAATTGTGTGTTGCCAATTTTTCAACTGCCGACAAAAACGGCCCGACATTGCTAGTGTGAACCGAGCTATAGCCTACTGTGTGTGTTTTGACCCCTGCCGAACCCCTGAGAGTGACTCAACGAACCCCTGGGGTTCGATCGAACCCAGGTTAAGAACCACTGCTGTGGAGGCTGGTTCCATGGCAATGTTCCGAAAGCCCATTCACTGGGCAAAATCAGAACCATAGAAAACAGAGTTGCAACAATTCCATTGACTCCCATTGTAAAAAATGGCGGACGACACTTCCGGGTTATGGAGACGCCAAAAGTTCCCAAGTCCCAACGGAGCCCCGTTTATTTCAACGGCGCGTCAAGAACAATTACTGGTAAGTTGATGAAATAACAGCATTTTAAAACGGATTTCACACTTTTAAGCATTAGCTATCAGTAGTATACTCTTAGACATCGATATTTTTTTACATTTGGTTTGCATGAAATGTCGATGTTGATGTTAAACATGTAATGGATGTATGGACCTAACTGAAAGCTTGGTAACGGAGGCTAATGTGAGGTAATTAACGTGATCATTTCGTGAGGTAATTAACGTGATAAGTCCGTGATAAGACTTTTTGTTGTCAGGTGACATTATTATGTAAAGTTATTTTGATTGTTAGGTTTTAAAACGTTACCAAAATAATACCACTGCTGCTAATACTATTAGTGCAGTAATAAAGTGTTGCCAGGCTGGTCTGCACAGACACACACACACACATACAATAATATAAGTGCTGTAATAGTGTTGCCAAGCTGGTGTGCTTTCAATGTGTGTCTGAAGAGGGTATCCCAGTGTTAGACAGACACATGTTCAGTGTTACATGTGTGTGTGTGTGTGTGTGTAATGAGAGTGTATAGAGAGTGTGGCTCTTCTGAAGCAAGCCTGTGTTTTGATCAGTGGGTTTACTAGAGAGAGCCAAAGCTAAAAACGTGTTCTTCCTCCTCTTGTCTCCCTCTCTTCCTTCTCTTCATCTTCATTCTCTTCTTTCTCCCTCTCTGTCTCCTCCTCTCCGCTCTTCTATCCCTGCTCTCTCTCCATCACCTCTTCATCCTCTGTCTCTTCTTGTTCTTCGATCCTCCTCTCCCCCTCCTCATCTCCTTACTCCTCTTCCTCTCCTCCTCCTCCTCAGTGCACACAGGCAGTCCACCAATAGCAGGTCTCCTCCTGGCGCTGGTCGACCCAAGCCCATGCCATTATCTAGCAGTCTATCTCACCTATATCACCCATTGATATGATGCTGGCAATGTGTTATATCAAGTAAAGATTAAGCTCTAACTGCTGTGTTATTTAACCATTTTCCCTTACCCTGTTTACTTTTTTACGGCTTTGCCTGGCTCCTCCTCCTGTCTGTGTGCTGCATCTGATTCTTATAGGTGAGCAGGGCGCAGGTGCTTGGAGTCGCGCTAATCTGGGGTCTGGGCCTTTAAAAGCGCTTCAGACCAGACTGGAGGGGGTCCAGCGGCGGACTCAGCTCTGTCTCTCCCTCACCAATTTTGGATTTTGTTTTCTTATTCACTGCACCGCATTATACTGATTGCTTACACTTTTATTTTCCAACTCCAATACTGACTTCTGTTCAGTTTGATTCATTTAATAAATCTTATACATACATAGCTACTCTGCGTGTGACCTTCCTTTCTCTGTTCCCAGCTCTGAGCAAGGCTTATATCAATACAGATGAAAAGCATGAGAAGGGTGTGAATGGAACTTTAATAAAATATCTTGTTTGCTTGTGTATTGGTCTATTCCAGTCCATATTATTATTCCAGCTCATCAGCTCTGACATAAATTGCAACTGTGAATAGTTGCTTGTAGAGTTAGATTTGGTTCTATTGACTGTATTGATATATTCAGTCATAATGAGTGGCTGTTTGATAGATCTGATACATGGCTCCATATTAAAATCGCCATGGTTCTGATGCATGTCCTACAAAAATAACTAAAATGTAATGTAATTTAATGTCCTTTAGTCTTCTACATGTCCTTTCAAAATAACTTAACTTGGTAATAAAGATACAAAGTACTTTGGAAAAGCTGATATTTAACAAAAGTGCTGAGAGTCCAATAACAGTACAAGTTAGATGGTAACTTGTTTATCGAAGTGCAAATGCAGAACGTAAGGATAGCACCACTCACGTAACTAACCTAGCCAAGCTAACACGAACTTTTCCCTCCAAACGTGTATTATTATTATTATTCAAAAGTAATACATGCAGTACTTCCCATGTTTAACCACAGCTCAAAAGCATAACACACTAAAATACGTTACATAGAGCATACGTGTGCTTACGATATGATATTTACCATGCAATAGCTCACTGTTCCATACAAGTCAATGACAGTTTGCGGTTTCTTAGGAACTATTGAGGCTTGCCTGAACCACGTGACAGCCGTAGCGGCGACATCAAAGCGTGTCGCAACTCTGTTTTCTATGGCTCTGGGCAAAATAGGCTGGAATCCGGAGATCTTGTGTTAGGAAATTTCCAATGACAAAGCACATCTCCGGAGTAGATTTGGTCATATCCGGACTAATTAAAAATCCGGGAAAATATTGATGATTTCTGGCTCCGGATACTCCAAGTTTCCGGAGATCTGGTGACTAGATATTTTAAATTATGAAAATGCAATAGAACGTTGAGATGGCCCGGTATATCAACGGCTCGCGGATGAGGAGCGGTTAAGGATGCCCACACCAAGGCGGTCGTCAGAGGACTGGAGTTGCCTAGTGCCCGCCTTTTCACAGGAAACGCCGATGACATGGGTGCAAATATTAGAGACGTTTTGAGGTAAGTTTGATGAGTATAATTTATGAACAAAATGCAAACAAACGTCATGTATACAAAATGTTTTTCGAAGTTGTTAGATTGTAAGAAGGTAGCAAGCTAACCAAACTAGCTAATAGCTAATTAAACTAGCTGCTAAATATCCCAAGAATCCGCTAGCTTCCTGTCATTAGGTGGGTTTCCATCTCATGTTTTAATGCACATTTCTCTATATTTCTCTATATTCGCACCTATTGACTGACCAATACGCAAGCTAGTGAGAAGTTAGCATTAGCACTAGCGCTGTACTCGACTGATATACCATCGTCGTTCGGGAATAGCTATTTTATCAGTTATGTGGTTGACATAAATGCCCGTTATCAGTCCAGCGATAACACAAGCACAATCACACTGTCATTTGGTTTAATTAGACATCCGGGATGTCTGGATAACTATAGCTACTAGCAAGCTAATGTATTAGGTCTTAGCAGAAATCAAGTGAAAGTGAACCCATGATGCTAGATAGCTAGCTACACCCGGTAGCCAGGTCAGATGGCCAATTCACCGCCGAAATAGATGGAGGCATTGGGTTTCTGTCTAACGGTAGCCATGTTACTATGCATAAATGCTGCCTTCCTGGCCAATTGCCACTGCCATTTAAATGTATGTTGCTAGAAGACAATGAGCCGTATTTATAAATATTCTACAGCATATTTGGTTTTCCACTTATAATTGTGAATTATTCAGATATGCCTTTGATAGCTTGGAATCCAAAGTTTATTTATGAGACATCATTTCTATCACCCCTACCTACTCCTCCCTTCCAAAGATCCTCTTCACCCATGTCTGATTTTCTGTGTGTTGTGATGCAGGGCAATAAGTGAGGTGAAGGAGAAGGTGGAGGAAGTGCAGAAGTCGGTGGACCGCAATTCTGCCGCTATCGAGGAATTGCTGGGGTCAGGCCAGCAGCCTTGCCAGGGGAAAGTGCCACATGAGTTGTCGGTATGGTATTTTCAATGCATGAGTTGGATTTAAACTGTTCCGAAGTTGTGAGCACAGCAACTTGAACCACTATAGCCCACATGCACATCCCAATGAATTGAACACACAGTCATAAACATATAAATGCATTCATTTCACAAGCATGAACTTTAATTCAGAATATTATTATACACACATGGCATATGCATTGCCATGATAAAAATACTTGTATGATAACCAACGCATGCATGCCTTGTCAGTGCTTGTTATGTCCTGCGACAATCTGCCGATGATTTCCTTCGCACGAATGGTTCCCCATATTTAAAACCAGAGTAGGCTAAATTAACAAATATTGCCTAGGAAAAGTGATATGCGTGATAGCCTGGTGAGCGTCTCCGCTGCGCAAATTAAATGCTGAGTGCGTTTTGTGCAACTAGTTCTAAAGTATGCCAGGGGGACTTTTTCCGAATATTGATATTTCGGAATATTGGGCTTTCGGAACACTGAGCCGTCCCCGTGGAGGCTTCTGCATTTGCATTAGCATTAGCACACCTGCTGCCCTCTCTGGTTATGAGATGAAGGGACACAATTTGGCTGTAAACGACAACAAACAGGAACTGTGCTGTGGTGAAGTTGCCAGCCCAGATGTGAATGAGTGAAATTCAAGCAGTCCATTTATATTCTATGCCTGGGACAATTTTACTTGCTACTGAAACACACAGAGAAAGAGAGAGAGAGAGAAAGAGAGAGAGAGAGAAAGCATGAACAGAAATATTTGTATACAGTAACCCTTCTTTCTGAGAGCTTCGAGTGAGTGAGCATGTGGTGAATATCTTGTGGAGATTTGAAGTCCTTTTGCTGTCTTCCCCATCTCATTGTGTACGTTGGGGGTGAGTGACCTTACAGATCTCTGTCTCTCAGTGTGAGCAGGCTACAGCTGTTTTCTCTGTGGCAAGGCAATTCCAATCGGGATAACCTCTGAGGCCCCAGCCCAGCTGGGATTCTGGCCCATTTCAATAGTCTCCAATAACCTCTGCCACATTGGATCATTGTCCACTTGAGCACGAATGCTCACAGACGGGCCAAAGGTGATATCGATGTAGCCCAGATCCCTGGCTGAACACTTTCACCAATCGAGGAAAAAAAAAGAAATACACAAAGCGTTGGCGATCACAGCTGCATATCTCACCTGTGTAACCTCCTCTCTCTCTACAGTCCGCTCCATTCCTCCTCTAGGTTACATGCTGCTAACAACAACTCAATAGAAAGATGGATTTTAAGCTCTCTCTTCATCTCTCCCATCCTCTCTTTATCTCTCCCATCCTCTCTTCATTCATCTCTCCCATCCTCTCTTTATCTCTCCCATCCTCTCTTCATTCATCTCTCCCATCCTCTCTTCATTCACCTCTTCCATCCTCTCTTCATTCATAATATCTAATCTAATATCTCCCATCCTCTCTTTATTCATCTCTCCCATCCTCTCTTCATTCATCCCTCCCATTCTCTCTTTATTCATCTCTCCCATCCTCTCTTTCTCTCTCCCATCCTCTCTTCCTCCAGCTCTCCCATCCTCTCTTTATCTCTTACATCCTCTCTTCATTCATCTCTCCCATCCTCTCTTTATCTCTCCCATCCTCTCTTCATTCACCTCTTCCATCCTCTCTTCATTCATAATATCTAATCTAATCTCTCCCATCCTCTCTTCATTCTACGTGGACTTTCCTCATTCTCCGTTTTGTATTGAAAGGATGTCATCATTGCTGCATTTTATAACATTCTGACAATGTAATCACCATCACAAATGGGTCAGATTCTGTTTTTACAGCACATGTAAAGTGTAAATAAAATAAATCATTCAAAGCCCCATTCACAGGAGACAAGGCCCCTATTACTAAGGGCTGCCTCCTAGCTTCTGGGAAAGATATTTTACGGCACACAATAAAAGAGGTGTGATACGCAACTGGAACCGATTCATTGTCAAGCTTTTGTATGGCATGTGTTTACCAGGAATAAAGTAGGCTCATGTAAGAAGAGAATTGCCAACTGAAAATGAATGGAAGATGCAAAAAAGACAAGGTAAAGGCTTTGATTACCAAAATCAGAAAATGAGCAGAGAAATCCTGTCTGGGAAGTCCTTTGTGTTCCCCCCCACAGTTCATGTTCTTGTGGCAGAAGCCCCTCGGCTCTGTAAGAGATGGTTTCACTACTCTCCCTCATCTCATCCATTCTGCAATTTCCTTTACAGTTTAAAAGCATCTTGGCATTAAATGGCCAAGACAGCGCCTCACAGCCGTGACACAATGGCTCTGCTGATCCGCGCAGGGACTGGTGTCAAGTTTTTTTCCCCCCAGTAAGATCTGACAAGCATTGTGGCTCTGCAGGACCGCAACGTAAGCACTTCTTCCACTATGATCATTTGGAAAACAAAAGCCTGAATGCCTCTCACAAAATATTGTATTATTAAGGGATTGCATAGATTTAACATTCCTGTAAGCTATCTGTTCCACAGATGTTGCTTCAGATCTCTGAATTCCTGTCAATAAAAAGACACGTCCTTTTCGCCATTAAAATATAGCAATGTGTGAAACATTTGAATGCAAATCAGCGTTTATATTTTTGGTTTTGCATCATTATTTACCTGCATTTGCATATACAAATTGTCTGTGTAAGTTTAACAGAGGTTAGCCACCTCTCTCTCTCACTCTCTCTCTCTCTCTCGCTCTCTCTCTCACACTCTCTCTCTCTCTCTTCTTACTGTATCCAGGGGCGGACTGGGACAAAAAATCGGCCCGGGCATTTTGAACCAGACCGGCCCACTAAATTCGATAACACACCTTTTCAGTCTTTTTGGTCTCTCGAATGTCTACACCAACCAGGCTTTTAGCTAGCAGGGCGTCTGCCCTATAGTCTACTAAAAAATAAGAAGAAATGGGACGCCCTACTTTTAGGCAGGACGGCCTAAAGACGCCCTATTTTTCTCCCGTTTTACCTGTTAACTTCGCTAAATGTGATCAAAATTCACCGTTTCAGTCGCTTCAGTGCTTAGCGAAGTCTAGAATCATACATATGCCCTGCCAATTAGAAAAATAGCATTGCTGTATTCCCGCTACAACAACGTTACATTATGATTCCAACGAAACATTGATTCACGGGCTCGCAGAAGCTACAGAAGACAGCTGTCTCACCGCACGTCACTGAACCTACTACTTAATGAGTTTAACAAGAGTTTGTGTGTTAAGGTGGTGGTCTTAATTAATCTAAATTCAATACAATACAGTACAATATACATCATACACTTTAAAGCTTTGTTTAGAATACGGAGGTCTAAGATCGGTCGATATTTTCCGTCCTTTTTTGGAAACCAGAAAATAGCGACTGAAGAACCCCCTGTTCTCGTCTCCGAGAGGTAGCCTACAGACCGTATTGCTCCCTTTCCTAGAAGGGAGTCTATTTCCTCCTGTAGGAAACGCGCTTGATGAGGTGGCAGTGGCACTAGCATATAACGGGCGGAGCGTATAACGGGCTATCATAATTCGGTATCTGGACAAATTGGCATATTTTCGGAATACCAGGGTTTGGGAATACTGGGCTTTCGGAACATTGACATGGCACCGCGCACCAATAGGCTAACGGGCTAGCCCACCACTCAAACACACAACATAGAGTGTAGGCCAGCGGCTGGCTGTTTCAGAGTAGAGTAGGCTGAGGGCTATCAACAGCTACAGACTTGTCTTGTATTTACAATGCAAACGAACTTGGCCATAGAACATAGGTCCTAAGTCAAACATATTTTAGAGACGTTTTAAGTCATGATCAGTAAGCCTACCGTAGGTCGTTGTATCGTATCTCCCTGGCTGTCGCCACCAGCATCAATGTCATCCACGGGAGCTGATGATGGCCCTGCCTCGGCAAACATTTCCGATATTTTGGCACATTTGGCAGCGTTGGCTTGAAGAGCAAGCCTCTTCTTATCTCGCAGTTTCTCCGCACCCCCTCTTCGCTTTTTCTTTTTTTTTTTTTTGGACTGGAGTATTCTAACGAAACGTGCGTTTCTGTGCATCGACCAAGCTAAAGGTAGAAGGTGTTTGGGGATATGATTGGACGAGCCCCAAGTCACTAAAGAAGACAGCCAATGGGCCGCAGACTAGCGTGCGCGTGTCAAGCATGTCAAGGCCATGGGCCACGCTGAGTTTGTTTACCGTCCTAATGCATTATGTAGGCAGGTCCAAATCGAAAGGGGTTGGTGTTGGGTCAGCCCAGGGGATGTGATTGGGCCAGCCCAGTGTCAATAGGGCCGCTCATGAACTACTTTCGTGGGCCAGCCGGTCAGACCATTATATGGGGAAAAAAAATCAAAAATAAAAATTCGGGACTATCGGCCCATATTGCACATCGGCCCAGCGGGCAAACACCCGGTATGCCCGATGGCCAGTCCGTCCCTGACTGTATCATTACTGCTGTGGTTGTTCCAGTGAAATTGAAAGTAGTATTCTTTTTAATGTTAACTCCACCTACATCTAAGTCATTAACAATATTTGCATTAATCTATCATTAGAAGAGAGCCTCCCACTGACTCCATCTCTGGTACCACAGGCTCATTAAACGAGGAGTTGTGGGAGCGTGGTGCAGGCCAGAGGGAAAGAAATTACCACTTATTTTGCTTACTTACTGCATGCACAGCAATAACAGGTTTTCCTGCAACAAAATGTTGAACCTTCCAATTAGAATAGTTTTTATTGATGAAACGATCTTTACTCAAGTTTTCAGAGTAAATATATCCGTGCCTGCAATTAGATTCCTTTCTCAAATCTCCAGAGCCCACAAGTCATTGCAAAAAGTAATTGAAGAGCTTCCTTGCGGGTATTTCAGTTTCTACAAACTCATTGAGCTCTGTAAAGAGCATTGAGACAATTGTCTATATAAATAAAATTGAATTGAATTGAAATGAGGGTATTGAACACTTCTTTTTATTATAGGAGTACACCACTCAGAAAATGTGATGGTTCAAACCATTTTCCATCATTCTTCCATCTGTGAGGTATATTCCCAGGTCTAGGACACACACATTATAAGGTCTTTCCTATACACAGAATGATTAAAAAAAAAAAAAACAGAGTGGTTTAATTTCTTTGCTTATGTCAGCACAATTGGGCTTGAATTTATCATGAAAACATTAAGAACCAATTGCCATCGTTGTGTATAGAATTAAAACTGATTTTACTCTTCAAAGCTAAGAAATTGGAATGTGAAGACTAAATATGTGCTGGTACGTGGAATCAGTGACTGCACTTAAGAAAACAAATGTTTCCTCACCAACTGCATTCACACAGCTCATACTCATTGGTGCCATTTTTCAGTCTCCAGCAATTAAAAGAAAAAATGCAATCAGGGAAAAAGATTTTCAGGTCCATTGAAAACCAGGTTGGAGAAATTAATGTATAGGCATTAATCTATTTTTATTTATTTTTTAGGTGCTAGCCTTATTCTTAAAAGGATTTTCTCATTTTACTATTTCTATGAGGAACGTTGCTATAAATAGGTAAGGAGATAATTTCACATTTCCCGAAAGCCATTTTTTTTCAGTGGCCTCATGGCTGAATGGCTCTTCAAAACTGTTTCCTCTGAAAAACCTCATTTGAAATCTTATCACTAAAGGACAGCAGACCATTAAGGGCGATCGTTTTTTCACTTAGTGTAAATAGTCTCTCTGTCAAGGGATGCAAGGCTGACAATGATCAAGGTAATTGCAAAAATGACCATCAGCAAGTGACCTAATTTTTTGACCTGAACCTGAATGATGATCATCTGTACAAACATGTGGAGAAGCTCAAACAAACCATTCAGCAGATAATAGTTATTAATGTCTGGAATCGACCAGGATCAATCATTCACAGAGGACCATTTGAACAGTGATCCTATTATCAATCAGTGCGTGCACATGATGGCAGTACTCCGATCCGATCCGATGCTCTCCATGGGGTCTCCATGGGGGGTTAACTGCGTTATCTCACGGCACATGGCAGTGACAAATCCAAATCTTGGCTGCGTCAGTTCCAATCACATGCGGAATGTTTACATCTGCTACCGTTGATTATACAGTAAATACGTTGTGAAATGAAACATAAACACACCACAGTTAAAGTTGTATTAGTATTGATTGATTCACATCGATATGAATGGATTACATGACTAACAACTGGTGGAAAAGTAATATGAAAATATTTGTTCACTGAATTAGCGCGTTCTGTCCAAAACAGTTGCGTTCCAGTTTCAAAGTTTCAGTTTCGGTTTCATCATTTCAACGTGAATGAGAGGGAGCACAAGAACTGACCGTCTAGCAGGGATTATCATATCAATGGGCCTCATTTATAAAACGTACTTACGCACAGAACTGATCTTAGACTGTGCGTGCGATCAAATCCACGTCTAGGTACAGATTTATAAAAAAACGTCTTAGACGTAGAAAAGGACGTATCTCTACGTCTGGTTTCAGTTCGTGTAAGTACATTTCCTTGCGGCAATACTGGAGTACTGCAGGAATTCAGGACTCTCCGAGCGCCGACAGCCGACACGCAGTTTCATCAACGTCAGCACCACCGCCACCATTTGGGCTAATGGTGAAAGGCCAAATTAATGTTTCACTTAATAAAATCAAATAAACTATTAGAATAATTTACACATGAATGATATTCACATCTTATAGGTATTCCGTTTTAATTTCACAAGTGTAAAACATTTCGCTCAAACTTATAGCCTATAAAAAGACTAAAAGTGGCTTAGTTTTCAGTAGGAGATATGGCTGCATTGGCGTTGTTAGAGGATATTGTCAACTGCGTAATAAGGAGAGAGAGGGTTTTTTGTGTGATCGCTCAGACTTTTTGACACAGGATGATGTATGTCTGATAAGAAGGTAGCTACCGCTTGCCGAGAGCGTTGTGCCATTGGTGTAGTCCAGGGTATACGCAGGTATACGGAGTATACCCACTTATTTTTCAGTCAGCATTGGATGAACCACTTCTCAAAGCAGGGCGTTTATATCATGTGCTGTATGGGCTGCTTAAAAAAGAATAAAGAGTTTACCCACTTCTCCAGGGACCACTACACCACTGGTTGTGCCCAAATGGCCTCTCGTCTAGAGAGGCGCACCAGAGGCAACCAGGCCATACACGTTCAGGTATTGTCCGTTCTTGGATTCCTGGCTACAGTAACGTTCCGATGAGACCAGTCGAGCAATCCCCGTCATCATTAAGCAGAATTTTGCCCAATGTTCTTCGTAGTATACTATCCCATATGCCCGCAATTTATTAGATTTCCATACAGTGCCCAGCAAAATGTGAAAGAGGATTTCCTGCGTAAAACAGGTTTCCCAATGTATTCTCATCCATATTTCGCACACTCAGAAAGCCTAGGAAGCCCACTTCAATACAGCACAGGTCGGTAGTGGAGCGCACCAAAGCCTTGGTGCTGCTGCCGCAGATGCGGCTTCTGGTGCCTCTCGTACCGTAGGTGCTGGTGCTTCGGAGACATGTCTACTACATGTCAAATACTTTGCTTTTGCCATTACGCCACCAGACAGGCTTTCTAATTATGTTTTGGCCCGCATCTGCTGTTCCATCAGCAGAACGTCGATGTCAGCCTCACTTTAATTCTGTTTACATGTTTCTTTCTTGCTTGCCACTGTCACAGAGAGTTTGTGCATTGAGGATGCGCTCTGTTTGTGCATTGATAATATGCTGATTAGATTAAATAGGGGCGTTTTGAGGGCGGAGATTTAGATTCAGTTTATAAATAAGGCCCATAGACATATATGATGCATGCATATGTCTGTGGGCAGGATCTCAAGCACGTGCAAAAGTTGTTGTTGTCCAGTTGAAATCTAGATTCGAGAGACACATGCGCGCGTTGTCCGATTCCCAGCGCAATCCAATCGTTTATCCAGGGGTCCACATCGGAGTCCATTTGGACTCAAGTCGGACACAGGAAATCTAGATTTGGGGAGACACATGAATCGGATCTTCGATTTAAATCGGACTGAAATCGGAAACTGGACACATGTGTCCGCACTGAATGACATCACAATCCCTCTCTCTAACAATCATACAGTCAAAAAGGTTGACAGGTATGCTGTCATTCACCCTGAGATTCTCGAGTGCTTGATTTTGATGCTTCTACCTGCTGCTCTAGATATTATGAAAGTTGCCTGAAAGGAGACTTCAACAGCACAGCCCAGGCTTACAGCAGTCATCTTACTCCGTTACTGGGACTGATCTGGTCTGCAACTGTTGCTCTTCATGCTGTTGGATAGCATTACGGTGTGTAAAAGGGCAGAACCTGAACATGAATGCATGATAATACAATGTCCTTCTCTGTGACCATGAAACACAATATTATTAATTTATATATTCATGTATTGACATTTATATTAGTTGCAGAATGGTTGCACTATTCAAAATACTTTGACGGTACTGGGACAAGCTCCAAGTGCTTGGGGGACATCAGAGCCAACTGTTCCAGAAACAGCAAGGCTATCTGGAGGTCGCTCAGGGTCACAGCAACAGCCATTTAGAGTGCAGTGGAGACTAAACTGCCCCTTTGACATGCACAGAGTGAGGCTCATGCATCGGGTCAAAGGGAGCGTCTCCTAAGCGCCTCCTGAGGGGACGTGTGCAAAAGGGTGAAAAGGAAACCCAAATAGAGATGAAGAAAAGGAGACACAGGTTGCCATCTATTAGGGGCACAATGTTGCCAGGTTGGCATCTATTAGGTGCACCGCGTTGCCAGGTTGGCATCTATTAGGTGTGCCGTTTTGCCAGGATGGCATCTATTAGGTGTACCGTGTTGCCAGGGTGCCTGTTTCATATTAAGTTGCCAGTCAATGTGAGCCAGAGGTGGCAGAGCAGAGCAGATAGGAAATATTTCATATCAAATATCTGTCCCAGATCCACATGAATGTTTTAGCATGAGAAAGAGACAGCGTTGGCACTGGGAACATAAATACTTTAGCATGAGAGAGAGTCAGTGATGGCACTGGGAACTTTAATGCTTTAGCATGAGAGAGAGTCTGCATTGCACTGGGAACGTTCAGGCTTGAAGGAAATTCTTTGGACCTCTACATTCCAACCTCTGAACTTCTCATCACATCAGAAACCATAATCCATAAATACACACATCTGTGCAGTCACTGTTGATTTCCTTTTCTGTTGACACAGGAAGATCTTCCAAATAAAAATGCTACCACATCTCTAAGATAGTTACTTGATCACAGAAAAAGACTCAAATCCACTTTATTCACTTTAGTAATTGACCATGCTGTGCTACAGTAAGTACGCTATTCGTACATGTTCCAATGAGTACCAACCATGTTTCCATTCTCATGGGACAGGTTCTCCATTGATGTGTGTCAATCTCTGGGACTGCTATGAGCACTTAGTCAAGAATAAAAGATGTGACACTTTTTATAAACAGATTGCCCGGGGATACTTGGCTGTGTTTGGCACTACAGGATACAACACATGACATAACTGACATTAAGAACACTACGTACAGGTCAGGATACAACACATGACATAACTGACATTAAGGGCGCTTGTCCCTGCTTTTTACTGATTTGTTTTGGCTTCAAACTTACATTATTGTATTTAAATATAGGAGAAAAAAATCTAGGATGCATTTAATATCATGACAAATGTTAAAAATGAATCAATCCTTATTTCCCACTTGTCTATC
The DNA here is from genome assembly GCF_963457725.1 of Sprattus sprattus. NCBI lineage: Eukaryota > Metazoa > Chordata > Actinopteri > Clupeiformes > Clupeidae > Sprattus > Sprattus sprattus. The sequence continues at coordinate 31,312,163 of NC_137928.1, read as the reverse complement.
ACAACCTTGGTTTGTGCCACCTTTGAAATCAAGGTGCAGCTGAGTTCAATATCTGGATTAGCATTTCCAGCTTTCCCCCACCTGAGGGACATTCAAACATTTGTCACATAATCAGTTTGTATTTACAAGGCCTTAATATTTCACATAAGCTTAATATAAGGGCTATTTACTGATAATCAATATGAGAGGGGAATGCCTCACTAAAGGAATGATAACACAGACCCTGAATTTCTATGATCTAAGGATCATTTGACAAGGTGCATCATAACCCTGGAAATCTTGCTGGGGTAATCTACAGTACACCTCCCTGGATACATAAACTAGGGCATGTATCCACACGAGAAAATACCAGAGGATGCTGGAGTTGAATTCACAAGCCATTCCCACACCCCATACCTGAGATTGCCCTTTTCAAGCTCCTGAATTATTCACTCCAGCTTGTGAATTGATAAATACAAATGGTGAAAAATGAAAATAAAAGAAAATAATAAAAACAAGGAGAATGGATGGGATTTTACAGACGGCTGGTAGCAGCATGGCCTGTTTGCAGCCTCCTGCTTCGGGGGTCATAATTATTTAGCATTCTGACATGGCGTCTCGTTCATGAATATTACAACACATTGCATAGCCTTGGGGGAGTGCTGCGTTGCGCTCCGGTCCTGCCAGCCTTTTTAAATTCCAAAACCTTCATCTTCAGTTAGAGTGACATGGCAATTTTGAAAGGGTCAGATACATTTGATCATAACCTATCTGCAGGAAAACAGCATAGGACAGATTGAAAAACAAGGCTTTTAAAAATATGAATCACCACAAATTAAGCATTTTTTGTGTTATCCTTTTTACCTGGGGGGGGGGGGGGGGGGGGGGGTAGTTCCATTGTCAGTGCTGTTTGCTTCTAATGAGGTTTTGCTTTCATTCAGTCATCTCAGAGAGAAAGAGCGGCGCTACTGAAAAGCTAGCATTTCCAGCCTCCTTTTATCCCCCTGCATATTTGCATGACAAATATCAAAGGGCTACATGCAAAAGCAAATAACACACTGCAAAATAAACAAAAGAGGTGAGGTCCCAGCAGGAATCCAAAAATGAGACAAATATTAAATAAAAACATAAAACTGTAAAAACATGACAAATGAATTGTACTCATACTGCAGGTGACAACACAGTACACAGAATACATTTATGAGCTTGTTTCACCTGATAGGTTCTTAATCAACTGAACTGCTATTTTGGGGCCTTTTCCAGCTGCTCACAATTCCTTCATTTGACTTTAGTTACCCAAAGTCTCCTGTCATGAGCACACATTACAGTTTGAAACAATTCATGCTGTACACCCAAAAGTGCAGCATCTTGGCGAACTAAGGGCCTGATTTACTAACATTGCGACCGCTGCTTAATCTGCGGTCGCACATTAACGCACTGTGTTTTTGCGCATTTCCCGTGGTATTTATCAAACCAGATCCGCGCTGGGCAATCTGTGTTTACTCCGCCCTATATAGGGCCTGATTTACTAACATTGCGACCGCTGCTTAAACTGCGGTCGCACATTAACTTACGGTGTTTTTGCGCATTTTCCGTGGTATTTATTTAGGAAGAGAAAATGAAGGTTCAGCGAAGATGAAGATAGATGTATTGGTTAACGTTCGCTCAATCACTGAATCTGATTTAATGTGTGAATATTGTTGTTCTGCCCGCCATCACCTACAGCGAGATGTTTAAAAGAACACGCTTATAAAGAATATGCTATTGGTGGCATTAATGCATAAACTGTCTATTATAACAATATAGATGTGTACATGGCAAAATTAATAATTTCAACAAGGGACATGGGTTCACTACAATATATATGGACGTGGGTGCAATCAATGGTTCCAATTACGTTGATGTCTAATTTCAGCTATGGCAGTGGGGAAATGTATTGACCAGTGCGCCGTAGCAATGCATCGAGTACCTGGGTGAATATTTGGCTGAGTGAAGGCTGAGAACTACACTATCTACCCATCTACCCATCTACCCACACTCAATGGCTTCCCAACACCCAACACTATCATCAAAAACCTTGGCGTAACCATCAACCAAGACCTCCTACTTGACTCACACATAAAACAGATCTCAAAGACATAATTTTTTCATTTACGCAATATTGCCAAAATTAGAAAGGTCCTATCCCTCCCAGATGCAGAAAAACTAATCCATGCATTTATTACTTCCCGCCTCGATTACTGTAATGCTCTCCTGTCCTGATGCAGCATTAACACAATAAAGAGCCTTCAACCTATACAGAATGCTGCTGCTTGTACACTCACCAGAACTAAAAAATGTGAACACATCTCACCGGTACTCGCCTCGTTGCATTGGCTCCCTGTCAAAAGTAGAATCGATTTCAAAGTACTCCTGCTAACATATAAAGCCCTAAATGACCTGGCTCCAAACTACCTCAAGGAATTAGTCGTCCCCTATTGCCCTTCAAGGCTGCTCCGTTCCAAGAGTGCAGGCCTCCTGGTAATTCCAAGAATATCAAAAACCACAATAGGAGGCAGAGCCTTTAGCTACCGAGCCCCCCTCCTCTGGAATAACCTCCCTGCCTCCATCCGAGATGCAGACACCGTACCTATATTCAAATCAAAGCTTAAGACATTCCTCTTTAGTGCATCCTATAGCCAAAAGTAATTGCGTCAACAAACCCATCACCTGCTGCGCTAGCCAAAAGTGTATCCTGTTTGCCGAGTGGATGCATGTACGGCCCCGGCATAACAGCTTATACTTCAATGTAACGAACAAAACAGCCTCTCGCAAGCACACTAATAACAAATGCCAGCATTACTAAATATATCTTCTCCCTTTCTCTCTCTCTCTCCTTCCATATCATATTGCTTTTGCCTATAATAACACTGATAAAATAGCCATATTGCCTACTGTTAAATCTACTACCCAAATGCATCTCCCTATCTGTTTCTGAAATTGATGTCTACTAACATAAATGTCCTCTCTCCCCTATAGCATGTTCCAATCGCTGATGGAAGTGGAACTATTGCTCCTCACCCCCACCACTCCGCATCTACGCACATGGACAGCTGAACTCTACCCACTCACTTTCTTCCTTCTCTCCCTTTTCTTTCCCTACTAATCAAGACTATGTTAACTTTTCCTGCTCTGTCTGTCTCTGACCGTGGTATTAGGAGATAGCAGGGGAGACTTTGTCAAATGCTCCAGGGCCGAAGTATTACCTGCTTATAACTTCGGGTTAATTCCCTTTTACTTTCACTCTGTTGCTGCTGGTAAGCAAATAGACGCCACTGTATTCTTTCTAGGGGATTTATTCAATACACACCGAAATAAGGTTACAGTTACAGTTTTGGCTCCGGTCGCTCACACAAAACCATCCCCAAGAATCACCTCTCTTTCTCGCTCTCTCTCCTCGCTCTGCCACACCCACCCTGTACGTACGGCTCTTAAAGGAGCCGCACCATTTTACAACACTACCCCCACTCTGGATGGCAATTACCTAACTTAATGCCACTCCAGCACAACATACAACAGCATGTTATTCAACCTTACTTTTTTTTCACGGGTACATAGTCCTCATTTGCAGATTTCATTCACGGTGGTCTGGGCAACCCGTCTTCCACAGTCCATTAGAAGGTGTAACAGTCGTTGGCATAATTTTACAGTGAAAAGTGGCAGTCTTTCCAAGTATCCAAGTTTCCAGGAAACATTTCCCCCTCTCAATACAAAAATCATCATATACAATCCTCAATTTTGTTTTTGTTTAAAGAACATATAAAATAACACTAGCTTGGACAGCTATAACAGTATAGGCTACTATAAAACATTAACTGACAGCCTTTGTGTCTTATAAAACATGGTTCAATAAAATACCTTAACTCTGTCCCTGAACCTATTGGACTCAGTGAGCCACCCATTCCCCAAACCTGTCTGGAGGTCTAGGTCTGCGGCCCGGCCTGTGACGACCCTGGTGAGGTTGTTCTGTCGTGCCACCCCCACTGTCCTGAGCGTCCTCGGTGGAAGAAGAATCCATTTCAGGAGAGATGGAGGGAGGCAAGGTTTCAGCAGCAGTAGCGCCCCCTGCTGGCTCTGGAACGTTGCTGGCTAGTCCTTCCCCGCCTGTGCTGGAGAACAGGTCAGACAGCTCCAAGTCTGCAGAGTCCATGTACCTGACTGGGTTTGGCAACTCCACCAGTGCTCAGGCCCTGGCCCGATCCATGGCCCAGGTTTTATCAAGTGGATCACGGCTGCGATAGGGCTTCAGCTGATCATGATGGACCACTTTCGTTTTGCTCTTTGGGCCTTTTTGGATTCGGTACGCCAGGTCATCCAGTTTTCCCAGGATGAAGAATGGCCCCTCATATGATGGATGAAATTTCCTAACTTTGTTCTTGGCTTTCCGCGTGCCCTTTATGAGGTACCACACGGCATCTCCAACTTCGAACTGTGTACGGCAGCAATTCTTGTCGTACTGTCTCTTTGCACGATTCACCGACTCCCCGAGCACGTTGATCTGGTGACGTGTAAGGGCAAGATGGCGCCAGTGTGTTTGTCGGCCTGCCGTCAGCTCCTACCTGTCCGGTCGGTGTCCTATCTGTGTTGTCTGTTTGTGTTCTCTCTACTGTTTCTTTGGCGTTACTCCGATGCAGCATTATGGACTTATGATCGCCAAACATTGATGCGCGTCAAAAGCGCACAGGAGTCTCAAACTCTTGAGTGTCCTCCTTCTCCACACAACAGACGTCATCCCAGATTCATCCACCCTTCTGAGGATTGTATCCACCAGCTTCCCTGTTGCACTGGCTACCGTAAGAAACGGCGTAGGAAGAGGGGAAATCGCGGCGGCATCCGGGTGAGAATCAGGAGAGAAATGAGTTTCTCGGCCACGGACGCGCCAGCTCTCCACTGTCTTTGCAGACCTCTACCTGGCCCGGCGTTCGTGGGATCCCAGGTACTCCTGCCATCTGTCCGTCGCTCCATACCGGACGCAGATCCCTGCCAGTCCGGCCCGACCAAGACTGCGCGTCCGAAGCGGCGGAGTGAACCTCCAAAACATCCGACCTCTGGAACTCACTCGATGTCAACAGGTTTCTGTGCTTTCTGCAAAAGTGGCCCTGATTAACTGCAGGTCTGTGTCAAATAAGACGTTCATCCTCAACGACTTTTTCACGGGTCATGATCTGGATTTACTGTTTTTGACTGAGACTTGGATTGCCTCTGGACCCGGTGAGTTATCTGCTTTTGGTGAACTCTGTCCAACTAACTGTTCCGTCATTAGCACCCCGAGATGCGTTGGAAGAGGTGGCGGAGTAGCTTTGGTTTTTAAAAATCATTTAAAGATTCAGTCACTGTCTACTGGGAATTACTCTAGCTTTGAGCTACAGTGCGTAAAAATAGAATCCACTACAACTCCGTTGGTCTGCGCATTGGTCTACAGGCCTCCCAAGCCAGATAAAGATTTTATTAGCGATTTTTCTGACTTTCTGTCGCAATTTGTTCCATTACATGACCGTCTGCTGATATTGGGTGATTTCAATATCCATGTCTGTTGTCCAGGCAGACCCATGGTCAGCGAATTCTGCCACGTCCTGGATTCCTTCAGTCTTCTCCAGCACATAGACAAGGCTACTCATGTACTCGGACATACTCTTGATCTTATTCTCTCCTATGGGATTTTTATTGACAAATTAAACATCGAGGACGCATCGTTCTCTGATCACATGCCTATTGTGTTTGATGTCACTCTATCTAACCCCATGTGTATAGTTAGAACCCCAGGCCGTTTTTCCCGCTATATCAACTCCCACACTGCAATCCAGTTCTTTGAAATGTTCAAAAAAACTGCATTCTCAACTGCTGATAGGCTTCCCTCCAACCCAGAGGAATTGATTTCCCTCTTTCATTCCTCTTGCTCAGACATCTTAAACTCTGTAGCCCCCCTTAAATACAAGCGGCCCAAACTGACATCCCAACAGTGGTTGGATGAACCCACACGCTCTTTTAGACAGGCCTGTCGACAAGCTGAACGAAGGTGGAAGAAAGACCATCTTACTGTTTCTTTTGACATTTTTAAAAATGCATTGGTGACTTATCAGGCAGCAGCCAAAAAAGCCAGAGCCAAACATTTCTCTGATATTATAAATAAACATTCCCATAGACCCCAAATTCTGTTTGGTACCATAAACTCCATTATCAACCCCCATGTATCCCCAGATGCTGACGCATCCACTGACATCTGTGAAAAATTCTTAACATTTTTCACTGAGAAAATTGAAAACATTAGATCCCAGTTCAACCCCTCCCCATCTGACTTTCCGCCTGGCAGTTCAGGTGCTACAGTCATTTTTAACACATTCAAACACGTTTCTTTAGAGGAGCTTAGGGAGATAGTCTCACATATGAAACCCACATCTTCCCCTCATGATGTTGTCCCCTCCCATATCATTAAGGACACTTTTGATACAGTCGGCCCAAGTATTCAAAACATCATAAACTCCTGCCTAGCTTCTGGCACAGTCCCTTCATGTTTTAAGCATGCGGTCGTCCAGCCTCTGCTTAAAAAACACAACCTGGATGCTAAGTGTCTAAAAAATTATCGCCCCATTTCTAAGCTTCCTCTTATTTCTAAAGTGATGGAAAAAGTTGTCCTGTCACAACTGCAACCTTTTTTAGATTTAAATGAAATATTAGAACCTCTTCAGCAGGCACGTGCACAGACATTTTGGGGGGCAGGTGCTAAAAAAAAAAAAAGGGCGCCCATCACCAAAATGATTAATGAAATTAAATCTCTCTCGCTCTCTGGCTTCCACTCCCTTAACGTCTGATACATCAAATGATGTCTGCGGTCCCTTTTTTCTGTAATTGGTCCACCTCACCATGCTTGTGCATCAAATCTGAACTTGGGGAATACTCCAGCCACCCATTTTTAGAAAACCAATGCTTTTGGAATGACCGCCCTTCATAATTTTTTTGGAGGAAAAATTCTGGTTGTCGTTGTAAAACAGGCAAAACGAAGAGATACATAAATATCACGTTAAACAATGTGGGACAAGAATAGCATGACCCCGAGAGCTAGCATAGTTTACCTGCTATTTTCTAGCTGTGAATTCTCGTGACATTTATAAACAAACATTCAACATACTTTCGAAATTGTTTAAACGGCATTTATACAACACAAAATATGCACTTTCAGACAAATAATGTCATTAAACCTGACAAACGTCAGTAAACAGCTGGACAATGCTTTGAAATCAAGATAGTTGTCTGTTATTTTTTTTTTAGGAAACGTCGGACCAGTCCGGTTTTCAGACGTATTGTTTTCAGCGGCACTAATGTTGTTAATTTATACAACGTCGGGGGATTGCACAAACACCGTCATTACCTGTTTGTCTGATGCAGGTCAGTGAAGAAGTAGGCTGCACCTGTTGGCCTGCCGCTCAACACTGATGTGGGGGATGAGGAGGGAGGGGCGCGGAGGGGGCTTGTGAGCACCGCAGATCATAGGCAAAGAATACTTATTCTATGTCTATGCCGCGGAGCATGTCGGGGCGAAATTCTCACAAGAAATCCAAATAAATGCCCCCTCAGATATCAAAACACATTTGGGGAAATTGATGACGAGAGACTAATTTGTATTCTAGAAATATTGATGATTGAAAAAAAAAATTGGTCTCCAGAAAAAAAGGGCACTTTTTCTCAACCAGGGCACAAGGGCTGGTGCTTGAGCACCAGTTGGGGTCTATCTGTGCACGTGCCTGCTCTTCAGTCAGGCTTTAGACTCTCCATAGCACTGAAACAGCTTTGTTAAAGGTGACAAATGATCTGTTACTCACATTAGATTCTGGTGAAAATGCTATCCTGGTTTTATTAGACCTTAGTGCTGCCTTTGATACTGTGGATCATAACACTCTTCTAACCCACCTTGAACAGTGGGTTGGCATTAAAGGCACAGCCCTCAAATGGTTCAGCTCCTATCTGAAACATAGGACTTTCTCAGTATCCATCAGTCAGTTCTTTTCATCCTCTGCTCCTGTCTCCTATGGGGTCCCACAAGGGTCCATCCTTGGACCAGTCCTCTTCGGCCTGTACATGCTCCCGCTAGAAACTGAATGTCATCCAGACAATAGAACCGTCTGACCAGGACGCCATCTCGGATGTAGAGCCGTCACCACTGGCTCCAGTATGTCTTTGTGGCTGGACTGTATGGGGCAACAGTAGTCCATGTGGGCCGTTCTTCATTTGCCTCCATCCATGCCCTGATCGGCGCGATGTCCAGATCAGCTTTCTGAGCCTCCTGTAATTCCTCTGGAGACCAGCCACAGAAAAGAGCTGGCTCATTGGTCTTAGTCAAAAGAATTTGTTCCTGAGCTACCCCCACTGGACATTCCATTGTTGGGTCCAGTTGCACCTCTACCCCCACTGGACTCTGTGTCTCCTTATTGATGTCAGAGTCCAACTCACACTGCACAGCTTGGTGACAGACACTCTTGGGCGGCGGAGCGGGGCTAGGAAGCTTACAAGGGCAGGACTGACGACAAGGCTGTCTCGAGAGGCTGTCGGCATTGTTGTGAAGCCGGCCTGGGCGATGGATGATCTCAAAGTCGAACTCACCAAGCTTCTCAAGCCACCTGGCAAGCTGACCCTCTGGTTCCCTCATTTTTGTTAGCCAACGGAGACTGCTGTGATCAGTGCGCACAGTAAAATGACGTCCCAGGAGGTACTGTCGGATATGTGACGTGAACTCCACTACAGCTAGCAGTTCTCGCCGTGTGGTGCAATAATTCTGTTCAGTTTTGGACAATTTACGGCTCCCATATGCCAATACGCGCTCTCTACCCTGCTGAACTTGGGACAGCACTGCACCAATGCCAGTGTCGCTTGCATCAGTGTCCAGTATCATATTTCCTTCATCCAATGGGTATCCCAGGACTGGTGTGGTGGTTAGTCTTTCTTTTAGCTCATCAAACGCCTCTTGGCATTCTGAGGTCCACTGGAACCGGGCATACTTCTTGGTGAGGTTGTGGAGGGGTTCAGCTATTGTGGCAAAATCTTTCACAAATCGTCGATAGTATGAGGCCAGACCAAAGAACTGACGGACCTCCTGGATGGACGTAGGTGTAGGCCAATCCTGCACTTTCTGTATTTTAGCAGGGTCTGTGGTCACCCCTGGCTCTGAGACAATATGGCCTAGATAGGCCACCTGACGGCAGAAAAGGTAGCATTTCGCTGGCTTCAGTTTTAGGTTGGCATTGTGCAGCCTATTGAAAACATCACTTAAACGCTGCAGCATCTCTGGCACATCACGGCCTAGCACAATTATGTCATCCAAATACACAAGGCACGTCTCGCCAAATGCGAGTAAAAATATGGTTTGGCGATTAAAATAATTAGGTAACTCGCCATTGGCTGCTGCCGGTTTCTCTATTGAATCTACACTACTTCACATCATAATGTAAAACAGACTTGGGCTAATGTTATTGCATCAGCGAATTTACTGATTGGTTCATTATAGCTGGCCGTCATCATTTTACATTCGAAAATATACCGTTATCTGCAATAACGTTAGCGTTCACATTCAGTCCGTAAGTTGGTCAAGAAGACGCGGAATTGGGCTACTTTTGAAGTGTTGCCGCGGGTTAAATTCTTTGTCCGCTGGTTCGGGTAAACCAATTTTGAATTAATATCTTTAAATATAAATCCATTTTTAAAATTAAAACATTTATTTATACCCAAATCCTACCAAACTGACTCCAGATCAACACGTACACATAGGATTTGATACAACCTGAAATTACTTTAATTCAGTATACTGGCCTATTGTAACGTGACGGCATAGTCGCCCCATAATGCCGTGCGGCGGGCACATACTTTTCTGTGTAATGCACTACCGCTCCTTACTGTACTAAATGCATGTCGTTGTTTTTGTGAGGGGAATGCATTTACTGTACAGGTGTGACGGTAACACAGTCTGTTCGAGATAACTGGGCATAAAGTCCGTGCCATTTTGAAATCGTGTTGTGTTTAGTGTTTAGTCATAAAAAAAAACATATTACGCATCCGTGATTTGTTACACTATTTATGAACTAAAAGTATGATTTATAGTATAGTGAAGCAACATGATAAGGTGTTTCAGTTGAAATTAGCTATTGCATTAACTACAGTAAATGCATATGAAGTAAAAACAGTACATTCATGTTGTCCAGGCAGGGAGGAAGAGGGAAAAGGGAAGAGAAATCAAAAAGACCAAGCAACATAGTAGTACTAAGACCAATGGTCAATCAGCAATTATTTCTGTAATCTTTTTTAATGATTTTGTGTTGTGAGCAGTTCAGTGGCCGGTAAAAAAATATTTTGGCCGGTAAATTTTACACCTTACATGCCAATGGCAGGTAGGCTTAAAAGTTAATTTTATACCCTGCTCCCACTGCAGGCCAGCTAACACCCGGTCCATCAGCCTTTGAAACGTTGCTGGCACGTTGCACAATCCAAATGGCATGACGTTCCATTCAAAGAGGCCATTCCTAGTGCAAAAGGCTGCTGCCCGACGGGCTCGCGGGGTCAGTTCAACCTGCCAATATCCTGAGGCAAGATCCAGCGTGCTGAACCATTTAGCATTGGAGAGGGTGTCAAGTGGGTCTTGGATTCGGCGCAATGGGTAGGCGTCCTTGATGGTGCAGTCATTCAGGGCACGGTAATCTACACAGAGACGGCAAGCGCCATCCTTTTTACGTACCATCACTATGGGCGAGGCCTAGCTGCTATGGCCGCGAGGGGCCAAACCGGCTTCCAGGCTCTGCTGAACTTGTTGATCAGCATCCTGCTGCTTCTCTCATGCTATCTGACGTGGAGGTTGCTTGACTGGAGCCCCTGGCTGGGTCATGATGTCGTGCTGCACCAGGCTAGTGCGGCCCAGATCACCTGGTCCAGTCGAGAATGCATTGCCATAGGTGCACAGCAGTTGGGCTAGCTGAAGCTGTTCGTCTTCGTTAAGCTCAGCTGCACTCTGGTCGTACAGCTCTCGCAGGTGCTGGGGAACAATAGGATGCTCTGATGGTTTGTCAATGGCTGTGATATTGGCAGGTGCCAGGACTTCAGCAGGTTGGAGAAAACCCGCGATAGCTCCCCTTCTAATGGTTACTGCTGAGTTTCCCGGATTGAAGATGCGGAGGGGCACACCTTTGGAGGGCTGGCCTTCCACCAGAACACGGGCCACTAGCACCTTATATTTCTCTACGAAACCCTTGGTGGGGCTCAACATTACTTTGCCTGTGAGATGGTCTTTAAGACGAGTGTTGCCTCTGACTACATACTCCAATCCAGCCTCAACCACCACTGTCCTGGCCACTCTCACCACCCGCGTCCTTGACGGGCCCATGCTGTGAAAGTATGCCACTTCCTCGCCAAAGAGTATGATGCGACTATTTCCAAAGTCAAGGCGTGCTTGGGCCAGGGTGAGAAATGGATGACCCAGGAGGGCCTCTTTGCTTGTGACGTCAGCCACCAAGAAGTGCACGCTCACCTGCCGGTTGTTGATCAGGACCGGAACGTCAACCTCGCCAATCACTGGAACATCACCAGGCCCAACACCCAGCAACGTCTTCACAGCTGATGGTCGCAGTGGGGTTCGGACGTCAGGGTGGATGGCATTGTAGTGGTGCAAGGGCAGTACACTCTTCTGTGCCCCACTGTCTAGCACAGCACAGACATCTAACTCATTGATTTTCAGATGAATGCTCATTTCTTGACTGTGGGTGCTAAAGTGAAGCACAGTGGGCTCGGGGCTGTGACGGAGAACATTTGGCGGTTGACCCCTGGTAGTCTTCCTTTGAGAAGGGCAATTTCTTTTCATGTGGCCAATTCCAGAGCAGTTATGACAGCAAATTTCTTCCCACTTAAAATCCTTGTATCCTTTCTGCCAGGCTGACGAGCGCTGGCGCTCAGGGGTTGTTGATTTGAAACTCGCTTCCGGGGCAGCCTCTACAACATCCGCTTCTCCTCTTTCCCTCACCACAGCTGTACGGGGCTTTTGCTCAGACAAACAACGTACCCCTGTATGTGTGAAGCTGGTGACATGTGACGCTGCCCGCTTGGTGGTTTCATAACGGCGGGCAATGTCGTAGGCTTGGGCTAGTGTGTGTGGCCGCTTTTCCAATAACTTCTGCACAATCTGTGTATCCCCTATAGCATGAGTGAAAACTTCTACACCTATGGCATCTTGCTCTTTTTCAGTCCTGTCACTGTAGGCCACAGACACTCTCTCATATATATCATCCCTTAACACATGGAGAGATTCACCTGGTTTGCGGAATCACTGTCTCAACTCGATGGCCACTGCGGCGGCATGCTCTGAAGATGGGCCATAGGCAACTTCAACCTCCTCCACCAGGCGGCTATAATCCCACTGAGCTGACCGTGGGTTCCTGTGCACAATGGCCCCTGCTGCACCCACCAGGCAGAACTTTAACTGAATGCCCTTGGTCTCTTCAGTCCAGCGGTTCGCCTTCGCACAGCTCTCAAACCGGTGCAGGAATTCCCTCCACGGGGTAGTACCCTCATACTGGCCAGGACGCAGGGTGGGGATTCTTTCCCTGAAGTCATACTCATCCTCACTCTCAGACGAAGCGTGGTGGCGTATGGAACAAGGCCGGCGTGCACGTGACTTGTCTGTATACATATTATGTCCAGTGACCAAATGCCGGCTGTGTATAACCCCTGTTGCTTAAGGTTTCTTCCTGCCCAACAGGGAGTTTTTCCTTGCCCCTGTTGCCGTTGTGCATGCACTAAGGGGGTTTAGGCTCTGGGCTCTGTTAAGCACCTAGAGGCAATTGTATTGTTATGGCGCTATAGAAATAAAATTGAATTGAAATGAATTGAATTGAATTGAATTGAATTGAATTGAGATATACCAACTGCTGATGCTATAACTGTTTGAAATGATCCGATGCCAATATTTGCAATGTTGTCCGGAGTTTAACAAATGATGGAATGGAATGTGATCTCCGGTTGGAGGGTTCGATGTCGTCTCTGATCTGGTTCAGTAATTGAAGTATTGCGTGGCTGGTTAACCTGTACCGTCTAATGATTTGTGGTTGTTGTTATACGAGTTGAAACAAATATTTCTGTGCGCTGTCTCTGTCTATGTCTTCGCCTTGCTCTTATAACTGCTGCCATATCAACATTTTCAGACTCAGTGGAAATGCGCTTCCTGGTTAAGACGTGCTTTTATGAGGCGGAGAATTATCCCGCAAATTAGGGACGTGCGCTCGTCAGGCAGTTTTAGTAAATACCACGCAATACATCATTAGGCGCACTTATCTTCTCTCCTCCCATATATTTGCGCTAGATGCCCATGTTTCCATCCATGCTTCCACCCACGTTTCCGTGTCCTCCCCGTCCACACCCACAAAGCGTTGATATGCGCTGCGCCCCTTAGTAAATACCGTTTTATGTTTACGACCGCTATTTTACGCCTGAAATGGGCACAATCCTGTTAGTAAATCAGGCCCTAAGACGTGTAAAGCACATTATCTCAGCTTCTATTGATGTCTTCTCTGCTCAACTGCAGATGTATGACACAGTTTTCACAGGCATTGAATTCCAACATGATGTGATGTGTAGTATTTCTACACTACTGGGCTTGAGCTCTGGTTGGTATCCCATGTTTTAGAGCATCTGGTCAGGAGTGATTTCATGTAGTACATCAGGACACCAGCAGCCATCATCTATCAGTTCATGGGTGTCGCATCATAAAGTCATAGTAATGCTTCTGGTGGGTTTGGGCAGGTTTTCAGCTGGGCTTGATGTGCCCTTGGGTCTGTGTTAGGCCTATTGCTAACGAATCTGATGTTGTTGAATAGCCCTTTGGCAAAGTACTGTTAGATGCTAATGTAGTTATGCGCTTGCATGCATACAGTCATGTATCCTCACTGTTTACAGAAATATTGCAGATTTTATGAGCCAATCTTACGGTACAGATCCATTCAAGCGATCTGGGCGACGCGATCTGGGCGACCCCATGCATTTTAACGGGAGCCAGCTCCATTGTGACGTAGACCAGCGATCTGAGCGACGCGACTGATGAAAATTCGAACATGTTCAAACTTATGCAAATGAGGAGCGATTTTTCTCATCTAAAATCACTAGTCTAGTCTATTTCCACACGCTACACCACGCCCACTCAAAGCGATGGAATTTGATCGCGTCGCTCAGATCGCTTGAATGGATCTGCACCGTTACACTACCACTATTACACCTCCCAGTGAAATACATGGTTTTGTGTGTGTGTGTGTGTGTGTGTGTGTGTGTGTGTGTTTTAGGCTGGTGGTAAGCTTGTATTTATTTAATATTAAAAAGGAATGAATGTTACACCGGCTTTCGAAATGTATTTTGCCAGCAGCACGAAAACAGCGTTAGCAACTGCACAAGAACGCACACAGTGTACTCTTGTTTGAAATTAACCCAGTGTGGCAATGGGTTATCATTTTGGGGTGCTCACTTATTTGTTTTTCCTAGATAAAGTCAGTGAAATCAAGAGTTAACGTTAACATTAACATTTTCTCTTTGGTCTGCAAGAGCCAAGCTCTGCTGAGGGATATGAAGCAAAGGTTGGACACTTACTCGCACGACATGACATATAGCATGCTTGGAACCTTTATTTATTGACAGCACAGCAGGCCGTACTGAGGCGGCCATAAATATAGTTGTGAGTGTTATTGAGTGTCACTCTTTTCCCCGTATGTGGCTTGTTATTGAGACCTGTTTCTAAGGGCAATTCAAGGTGTTTCCGTTACAAAGCAGAGCTTGAGGAAAGGGTATAATGCCACAGCAGTCGGTCCTACAGTGTGTGTGGAGAGCATCCAGTCTGGATGTGGACACCTTGGTTCTTTCTCCGCAGTGGCTCGCAGTACTCTGAAGAAAATGTGCCAACACGAAGAGCCAAACATTCTGGGTGAGTTTAGTGTGCTGGCTGGATCACAGTTCAGTGCTTCACAAAAAGCTCCAGTTTTAATGTGGCAAGTGTAATTTTAGACTCAAAATTCCATGGATGTCTGCAAATCCTTTCTTTGATCTTCCTGAAGATCCGGTTCTTAAACAAATCCAAGATTCCCCCAAAGTAACAAAGTAAAAAGGCCACTCCACATTCATCTGCAATGCAAGTTTTCCCAGATAAAAGGCAGAAGCAGCACTGTCATGAATATATTTAGATATAGTTTTAAAGAAACCTTCTTTCACTGTGGGGATAAACAGCTTGACAACATGAAAGAGTCTAAGTGAGTATTTCCATTTTTATGAGCAGTTCTGTAGTCAGACTCTCTTGGTATGCCAGTATCTGACACAATCTGCCACAATTCTTTTCCCCGACGTCCTTTTTTCCTAACAAAGATAACACTTCCTGGTAAACGGCATATTCCCAAGGGGTTGGGAGGCAGGGGAAAGACGGTGAATCAAGTATCTTAACTTCAAAAAGCCTCACTGTAGAGCTTGACGAGATCTACTCTAAGCCACACGCCAGCCTGAGCTGAGGGCACTGATCTGAGGCCTGTGTCTGGTCTCTGGGCCAGCCTGAGCTGAGGGCACTGATCTGAGGCCTGTGTCTGGTCTCTGGGCCAGCCTGAGCTGAGGGCACTGATCTGAGGCCTGTGTCTGGTCTCTGGGCCAGCCTGAGCTGAGGGCACTGATCTGAGGCCTGTGTCTGGTCTCTGGGCCAGCCTGAGCTGAGGGTACTGATCTGAGGCCTGTGTCTGGTGTCTGGGCCAACCTGAGCTGAGCTGAGGGCACTGATGAGAGGCCTGTGTCTGGTCTGTGGGCCAGCCTGAGCTGAGCTGAGGGCACTGATGAGAGCTGAATGATCTTTCTGAGCTGAGCGAGGGCCAGTGCACAAATATCTGAGCTTTTATTTGGTCATTACACATCAATTGAAATCGTATTAAATCGGACCAAACACAAATGTCTCCTGTCATCTGGCTCTCCCTATCTCCAGGCAAATTAGATTAGATTCAAGTCCTAATTACACTGTGGTGTCTGTCTCTGTCTCTGTGTCTTGTTTCTTATATTCAGTGCATCCATGCCGACACACACACATCCATATACACACACACACACACATCCATATACACATACACACACACACATCCACATACACACACACATTCACATACACACACACACATCCATATACGCATACACACATCTACATACGCATACACACATCCACATACACACACACACACACACACACACACACACATCCATGTACACACACACACACACATCCATGTACACACACACACATCCATATACACACACATACAGTGCCTTGCATAAGTATTCACCCCCTTGGATGTTTTACCCTTTTATTGCTTTTATAAATCAGTCATAGTCAATATAAGTTGGCTTTTTGGACAAAAAAAATCACAAAAAAGCCCTCTTTAACTTCAAAGTGAAAACATATTTCTACACAGTTATGTAAATTAAATAAAAATATGTAATGAAAATAAATGATTGCATAAGTATTCACCCCCTTTATCATCCCCTTTATATAGACTGACCTAATTCAACAGAGGTCCAGCCAATTGGTGCTAGAAGTCTCACAATTTGTGAAATGGGGATCAGTGTGCAGTGAATGTGTCTCAAGTGATTGTAGTATAACGACACCTGTGTCTGGAAGGCCCATTCACTGGTCAGTATTCAGTAATCAGTATTACTGGCTATTGTTAAACCATTAAGACCCAAGATCACTCTAAGCAACTCAGATAAAATGTTGTTGAAAAGTATAGGTCAGGGGAAGGATACAAAAAAATGTCCAAGGCACTTAACATCCCCTGGAATTCTGTTAAATCCATCATCAAGAAATGGATGGATTGTGGCACATGTGTAAATCTGCCTAGATCAGGCCGTCCTCACAAACTGAGGGGCCTTGCAAGAAGGAGACTAGTAAGAGAGGCCACCAATAGACCTATGACTACTCTGAAGGAGTTTCAAGCTTCAGCAGTTGAGATTGGAGAAACTCTGCATACCACCACTGTTGCCTTGGTTCTTCACCAATCAAAGCTTTATGGAAGAGAGCCACTGTTGAAAAAAAGGATCAACTACAGTTCGCCAAAAGGCATGCGGGAGTCTCCATGGTCAAGTGGAAGAAGGTTCTGTGGTTTGATGGGACCAAAGTGGAGCATTTTTTCAACAGTGACTCTCTTCCATGAAGCTTTGATTGGTGAAGAACCAAGGCAACAGTGGTGGTATGCAGAGTCTCTCCCATACCAGCTGCTGAAGCTTGAAACTTCTTCAGAGTAGTCATAGGTGTCTTGGTGGCCTCTCTTACTAGTCTCCATCTTGCATGGTCACTCAGTTTGTAAGGGCGGCCTGATCTAGGCAGATTTACACATGTGCCATATTCCTTCCATTTCTTGATGATGGATTAAACAGAATTTCAGGGGATCTGTGGTCTTCATGGTGTAACAGTAGCCAGGAATACTGATTACTGAATACTGACCAGTGAATAGACCTTCCAGACACAGGTGTAGTTATACTACAATCACTTGAGACACATTCACTGCACACTGATCCCCATTTCACTAATTGTGAGACTTTTAGCACCAATTGGCCGGACCTCTGTTGAATTAGGTCAGTCTATATATAGGGGGTGATAAAGGGGGTGAATACTTATGCAAACACTTATTTTCATTTCATATTTTTATTTTATTTACACAACTGTGTAGAAATATGTTTTCACTTTGACATTAAATAGAGCTATTTTGTGAATTTTTTTGTCCAAAAAGCCAACTTATATTGACCATGACTGATTTATAAAAGCCATAAAAGGGTAAAACATCCAAGGGGGTGAATACTTATCCAACGTACTGTACATCCATATACCGTAATTTCAGGACTATTGAGCGCACCTGAATATAAGCCTCACCCACTGAATAAAAAAAAAATACTTATTTTGAACATAAATAAGCAGCACTTGTCTATAAGCCGCAGGTGCCTACCTGTACATTGAAAACAAATTAACTTTACACAGGCTTTAACGAAACACGGCTTGAAACAAGAACAGTTAGTAGGCAGGCTACGTACTAGTATTAAATATATAGCTTATTATAAGTGCAAAAGTGAACAATCGAGGATGAGCGAACACGTAGAAAGTGATGTTGCTCAAGAGCAGGATGATGACGATTGGGTTAAAAAGAAAGGGGGCACCTCTGTCGTTTGGAACTGGTTTGGCTTCAAAATATCCGATCTCGACCATAAAAGACAGTTGTGTCGCCGTGTTGTTTTAGCCAAAGGTGTAAGCACCAGCAACATGTAAAATCACCATTCAATCGGCAGCTCGCACATTGTCTACTGTTTATCATATTTCATATTATCATTCTTCACACACATAGGTAAGGTACATACAGTTGGCAGCTGCTAGCTTGTGATGAACTCATGTTAATATGTGTGAATATGAACTCGTTCATACAAAGTTGCACAGGCACCCTGAGGGCTTCTACCCCTTCCCATTATAATTGTATGAGTTAAATCGAGGATATTAGATAACTAGCTATAATTTCATGCAAATGTAACTCTTCCATTTAAATCGTTTATGTTAAGGTTATTTAAAGTTTCCTTAGCTAGCACAGCAATTCGATAACCAGTAACAACCAGGACACCCAACTTAAGCTGCAAAGTTACATTTTTCAAAATCATCTCACCATTAAAAAAGCAGTCTTGGGTTCTACGTGATTATGTCAGCCTATTGGGACTGTATAGGGGAATGTTTTACTGTTCTAGCTTGCTGTGAATATTGTGTGTTGTGCCTTTTTGATTGCTGTGCTCGTAAATGTATTATACTTTATGTTCACTGTTCACTGCGTGTGTGATCCTCTAATAATGTGCACCGTGTGAGATTGCAAAGCACAATTCCCCACGCAGACTTCCCCTTTGAGCTCACTGATTGCTCAATTGCTTGAACCTGGACACATACCTGTACAATTATAACCTACCTATCAACGGGAGCGAGGGGCAAAAAGGAGGGAGATAAAAAGGAGAAGCTGCTAACACACGGGGTGCCCGGCTGGGACCCACAGACCCGTGGCGGACGACGGAGGGAGAAGGAGAGGGTGAGGGTGAGGGTGAGGGTGAGGGTGACGAGCCGACCCGACCGTCCGAACGAATGAACGAAACGAGTGAATGGAACGATGAACCGGGGAGAAACAGTTTGGCCTACGGCAGGCAAGGCAGGGACAAGGACAGGGACACGGTGGCAGACGAACGGACCGGGGTGCCACGAGTGGAAGCACGCCATCGTCAAGGAGAGCTTCACTTGATGAATGATCAGGATTCCAAATTCTGAGTAAAGGGACGTATGTTTTCTTTATTATCTAAGACGTTCGAATTCCGCTGTATACGTGCCCTGCAGAGGTTGATCCCTTGCCTAACTTCTCCGAGGTGTAGCTGACTTCCATTTCCGAGTCGAGAGAGAGAAGGAACTACCCTCTATCGGCGCCACGAGAGGCCGACGTGGAATAACAGAACCAACGCTCACAACATACAACTTAAAGGAAAGTAATCTTGCCATCCTGACTTTTACATGTTGTATATTGAGCAAACTGTGTTTTAATTATTTATTTGGCTCTGGTGGTGGTGAGAGACGGTGCCGGGAGGCCGTGACTGACGTCACTTGGGAGTCCCCGGGGAATCCCATTTTCTTGAGGGGGGCGCCGCCCACAACGTCAAGCATCCACACTGCACATCTCTCGGCTGCATCGACTACAGTGGAACCCAGCTGTGATAGCTCGAGAAAGGACGTTCATTGTGGACAACTAATTATTGAAAGACTGCTTTTAAAAATATAAATTATCTCCAACCTTTTATACCATATAAAGTGTATTTATATTTATCTATATGTTGTGGTACTTCTATGTCCTGGGCATTCGCGAATTTAAGGAGGGGGTCATATGGCTGACAATTACAACCACTTGTGTAATGTTAAATGGCTTCACATAGATATAAACAATCCTAAGAGAAATAATGGGAAATCGACAGAGCAAGGGCTCACTCTGATCTCAATGTAATGTTAGCGAATATTGCTCATGCTTTAGTCCAGAGACCAGACACAGGCCTCAGATCAGTACCCTCAGCTCTTCGTCTAAAGCCAAATCTATTCTTGAGGTTCCAACATTTTTCAAAAGTAAGTTGGCTTTAAATGTGAGTTGTCGATCGAGTTATTTTCTGTCCCGTCGTTTGAAGCATACCTTTTAGCTCCGGCATTGATCTCCCATTATTTAACATTTCACGTTTCGATTGAAAGTCCAGGTCCAGGCTCTCGCACGGCCCCTTCATTAAGGCAGAGTTATTGTTTGCCTCCCCTCAGGCATTAAGCTTGTGAAAGTGGGAAAAATCCATAAATAAGCTGCGTCATTGTATAAGCCGCGAGGTTCAAAGCATGGGAAAAAAGTAGCGGCTTATAGTCCGGAAATTACGGTACACACAAACACATCCATATACACACACACACACACACACACATCCATATACACAAATACTCTGCTCAAGAAAGTGCTTGCTGATCTGTGCCATGTAGATATCTGCAGGATTCAATATAGATTAAATTGATTCTCTCCCATCCAATGAGGATGAAGTATGGATCTGGTTTTGTGTTGACCTCAGACACTATTATTTACGTAGTAGAACCCATAAAAGGATGACTTAGTAAAAATAAAATAAATGTCCTCAAATGAACAGATTAGTTCAAACGAAAGGTTTCATGTCTTATGACAGGAAATAGAAATACTACTACAACTCAGTCTTTGAGGAGGTCCATTGTGTTTCTATTATGGACTGTCAAGGTCACATTCAGCTTTAAACAAAATACAAATTTAAAATAAACAACACAGTTAGTACAAATAAACTGTCAGCCATTAGACTTTAACATTGATATGTACTGTTACCCAAAACCACCGCTCGTGCAGCCAGAGATGAATGAGATGTTTTCTTTACATTGTGTCTCTTGGCCAATAGGAGCATTCCTATTTTTCTTTTGCATTTAGGGATTAATGAAGAGGAAAAAGCAAAAGGGAAAAAAGCAAGCGACTGTCTGTGCCATTGAATAACACAGCCTGCCCCTGAGACATGCATTCTGCTCTGGGGCTGATGGGCCTACCCAGACTTCTCATCTCTTTCCCTCTCTGACAGGAGTGTGTGTGTGGGGGGGGGCATGCAGACTCTCTCCCTCAGCCAGTGATGGACAGGCAATTTAAGCCTTCCTTTAGACACACATGTGCACACATCTCAACTCAAAGCCTCTTTCCCCAAGTATTCCTGTCTTTAATGTATTTTCCTTAATACCACACAAGGTTACGGTCAGTGAAGAGGAAATCTTTTTTCCTGGGATCTGTGTAAGCGGTTGATGGCTTTATCCATGGTTCTTATCAATTATTAAGACGCTGAAGAAATGTTGAGGGAAGGAACCACTGAATCCTTTAACAGACGTGCTTTGCCAAAGTGAAATGAAGATGAGTTCAATACATCTGCAATGAGGGCCGTGAACTCAGCATGGTCCCACCAACAGTTCGAGATAATACAACATTTTCATGGGATCTTTTGAAATGAAAAGGCCTTTCTCCAGATAAAAAACAGCTCTCCCTTTACTGAAGCGTAGCGCATACCCTTTCCAAGTAAGTGAAAATCAGCAAAAGCCAGAGTGAAAAGCAATAAATTGAAAAAGCAGCAAAGCCAAGAGTCCAGAGGTTGGAGGTGAATTGCATTGAGTGCTTTAGCTTAAATCCTGGAGGGGGCTTAAATGGAAATCTCTCGGAGGGCAGACAGTGATGTTGACTGACAGGGGTGCGCTCCGGAGCCTCATGGGGGACAGGTAATAGCAGGGAGAAGATGAGGCACATTTGGGAAAGGACACTGTATCAGTCTGTATCAGTTGGTCACAATTCTAGATTTCTTTTGAAGTTAAGGAAAACGCTTTTAGACATGTGTCAGCAGTGCTGTTTGTTCTTCTGAATTAGCAGATAAGTAGGTTTGTCTCATTCATTTTGAAATCTAGAAAAGTGTTAATTGTTATTTCTACTTAACATTGTTCTGACAGATAGTTTCTCTTAAATGTACATGAAGACATAGTCAGGTATGAGATGGTTACCCTGCAACAGACAAACATACTGTGGTGAACAAACATATCATAGAACGTGGCTCTCACATGGGTGCCTCCAGTGCCCCATCTTGATAGTTGTTCGACCTATTAAGTTGGTTATTGTCTGTTTAAACTGAATATTTCTCACAGTCATCAAATTAAAGAATAGGTACATGAATAGGTGGTCCCTTCAGGTAAGAGTTAGTAAGGATAGGCTAGTAAGTAAAATGTGCAAACTAATTGCGACTGAAAAAAATCCCCACATACTCCACCGAAATCGTCGAGTCTAAATCATGCGATAGGCGCGCACGATGACATCCTCACAGCATGCACACCTGCCTGGCTGCGTGTGGAGCAAATGAGGGGGAGGGGATTGTGATCATCAGTATCTCATCCAGTGGCGTGGCACCTGTGGGCATTCATTCCAGCAGGCCTACATTTGGCAGTTGGCAGGCTGTCAGTTCTGGACGGCAGCCTAATAGTTGTTTTAAAGACACTTTCCACCCACTTCGCAGCAGCATTGAAGACGACAAGCGTCGAAAAAGTCGACTCCTCAAAAATGTACAAGGTAACTATTCCTAACAGTTTGTAACAATGTTTCCTCAGCGCAAAGGCAAGGTAGGCAAGACCACGTTGTAGCCAAATTGTTTGCGGTTACAGTAGCCCCGGACACATGTGTCAATTTAACCCACCCAATTTAACCCAAATCACGGAATCGTCTTTGTCATTGACATTTTTTAAGGTTAAACGGCTCTTGTTGGTAAGTGTATACATGGACCAAAATTTAAGCCTCTTACCTTGCCTTGGGCATGCGCAAAGACGACGGAGATGTGCTCTCACCTGGTTTGTTTACTTACAACATCAACGTGGATCCGCATCGTGCACAGGCAGTGTAGTGGCTAAAAGTTCCCTTCTTTCTATTAGTAGATAGTTCTTAACATTGTCTTTGAATAACCACTCTCAGACGGAAAGAAAACAAGTCTACGTGTGTGTGTGTTTCAACAACGGTAGAAAACTGTGCTTGCTCCGTCTTTTACTGAATTCTGACCAGTGCAACAAATGGGACAGTTGATTCATTAATGCCCGAGCTTCCAAGCAATGCAATGCATGAGCACTGAAACGTATTTTAAACTTAAACTATAAATACAAATATGCTATCACTATAATTAACAATCACTAAATATGAAACTAAATGATATAATGTCTATATCTGAACAACAATATGAAAATAGCACTTACAGGCAGCTTCCGAGCTCAGACCGAGGCTCAGACATCGCCGGAAAAATTAGCGGGTTAAATTTAGGCGTGAGCTACATGAGGCAATTATAAGCAGGTAACGAGCTTTTACCGGCTTAAATGCTATTTGGGTGGGTTAAATGGACACATGTATACGGGCCTATTGTCAACTAGCTGCTAATTGGGAGTGAGCGACAGTGAATCATATTAGCTGCTATCAGTTTTCAACTTTTATTGTTCGAATGGGATTTTGAACACATGACAATACACTGTAGAGAATATTGTAATGCAACGTTGAATGGATGAATAGCTTACATAAGGGTACCCAGCACTTTTCAAACCACACTCAAGCTTATGGTTATTGTCCCCACCACGCCCTTGGGTATGCATATCAAAGCTTGAAAGCTTGCTTTTGAGACTCTGGTTCTCCGTGAAGCATCTGCAGACAATATACATGGGCAGCCATCTTATATACAAATGCTAAAAAAGTCCATGATAAGCCTAAACTATCAGTTTGTTAATGTTAATCGGGATATGAAACCCATGTCAGCTCACATAAACATCATTCTTGTCCTCGTAGCTTAGCTTAACCTTAAGGAGGCAGATATGTGATCAGCAGTGCCACTGAAGTCCAATGAAACTGGTAAAGTCTGCACAAGCTGACAGGCTCACGGCTACACTGAAGTCCGATGAAACTGGTATAGTACTGCAAAAGCTAACAGGCTCATGGCTACACTGAAGTCCAATGAAACTGGTATAGTCTGCACAAGCTAACAGGCACATGGCTATATGAAGTCCAATGGAACTGGTATAGTACTGCACAAGCTAACAGGCTCATGGCTACACTGAAGTCCAATGAAACTGGTATAGTCTGCACAAGCTAACAGGCTCATGGCTACATTGAAGTCCAATGAAACTGGTATAGAACTGCATAAGCTAACAGGCTCATGGCTACAACTGATTGTTTGGCTCCTAGCGCGTCTTCTTGCTATTGCCTCTGTGAAAATGTATGTGGGCCCACGTATGTCAGAAGTGTGCTAATTAGATCCACTCCTCTCTTCCAGCCCAGTGCCTTGTGCTGCCCTTCTCCCCCTCTCAGCACCTCGTTTGTCAGCTTCACAGTAAGGTGATCCAGCGGCCTCCCGCCCTCCTAGCAGGACGAAGAAGCCATAAAACACCCTTACCCACAAACACTGTGACACGCCAGTCTAAATAATCTGAGAAGATTTATATCCTTTCCTCCCACCACTATTACTACCATGTGATCACAATCAGGACCAGCTCCAAGAATACCTGTTCTACCACCGATAATAGCCATGTAGACATATTGATCACAACATCTTATGAGTAGTGTCCCACTATTCGTTTTAAGCATTGATATTCAGGATGTGTGTATTTAGAATGTGGATCTTGACTGCCTTGCTAAAGATGGGGCTCAGACTGATGGCCATGGGAGGGAGAGCAGGGGAAGGAAGATAGGGTTGTATAAACACCTAGAGACGTGAGCTCCATCATAGCAGGGTCAGGCTGGAATCTTGGCCATGTATAGCATTAAGACAGTAACCAGGAGAGGTGTTTATGGGCCCTGAGCGGGGAGAAGAGTTGAGTAGGGCAGCTTAAAAAATAAAAGATGGCCGCGCAATGGCTCTCATTTATAATTCAGGAATTGGGCCGGACCAGGCTTCTAAAGCTAAATAAATGAAAGGGAGAGGAGGAGTGAACACGGCTTAGAAGCCATTAGTCCCCCCTTAGTGTCCTTGGCTTTGAAATGGAGTGCAGTTATCTTAGTGGTGAACAGCACCAGCAGCAAACTGCCATTCTTCAAATGAGACGCAGAAGGAATTGGAGAAAGACTCGATGACCAACAGAATTACATTTTTTTAGACAGACGAATAGTCTGAGGGAGGGTGAATGCGAAAAAGAGAGCGAGCTTGGAGAGCTACTAATGGTACTCCATCAAATATGATATTGATGGCAGGTGGAGACAGCCTGGGGTGAGATTGCATCTTCAAATGATCTGGGAGTCTCTAAATTGAGCTCTGAAATAAGCTGAACTTGTAAATAGCGATGTGTCCTTGAAGAGTCCCTGAGGAAGGCGAGTGAAAGGCGAGGACTCTCTCATCCCTCTCTTTCTCCCCTCCCCCCATCTGTGTTATCGCTCTCTTAGACCCCTGCAGATGACACCAAAGAACATCCCTCCAGTGTGGTCCCCTAACCTCCTCATCCCCCCTCCTCTCATCTCCTCTCCTCTCCTCTCCCCCCTCCGCCCCATGTTTTCCATTTCATCAGTAAAGTGTTGGCTGGGCCCTTCCCTTCCCTTTCCTCCATCTCCTCCCTTTCTCTCTCTCTCTCTGCTCTGCGTTTCCTCCTGTGCCTGCTGAATAATGTACTCTGATGTTCTTTAAATAGAGTGGAGGTCTGTGTGTGCTTCCTGCATCAGAACTCGGCATGGCTCACGGCACCACAAGTGTCTGACAGAGATATCAGTGAGAGGATGACTATCACCATGACTACAGTGAGAGGATGACTATCACAATGACTACAGTGAGAGCATGACTAGCATGACTACAGTGAGAGGATGACTATCACCATGACTACAGTGAGAGGATGACTATCACAATGACTACAGTGAGAGCATGACTAGCATGACTACAGTGAGAGGATGACTATCACCATGACTACAGTGAGAGGATGACTATCACCATGACTACAGTGAGAGGATGACTATCACCATGACTACAGTGAGAGGATGACTATCACCATGACTACAGTTAGAGGATGACTATCACAATGACTACAGTGAGAGGATGACTATCACCATGACTACAGTGAGAGGATGACTAGCATTACTACAGTGAGAGGATGACTAGCATGACTACAGTGAGAGGATGACTAGCATGACTACAGTGAGAGGATGACTAGCATGACTACAGTGAGAGGATGACTATCACCATGACTACATTGAGAGGATGACTAGCATGACTACTGTGAGAGGATGACTAGCATGACTACAGTGAGAGGATGACTTATCACCATGACTACAGTGAGAGGATGACTATCGCCATGACTACAGTGAGAGGATGACTATCACATGACTAAATTGAGAGGATGACTATCACCATGACTGCAGTGAGAGGATGACTATCACCATGGCTACAGTTAGAGGATGACTATCACCATGACTACAGTGAGAGGATGACTAGCATTACTACAGTGAGAGGATGACTAGCATGACTACAGTGAGAGGATGACTAGCATGACTACAGTGAGAGGATGACTATCACCATGACTACAGTGAGAGGATGACTAGCATGACTACAGTGAGAGGATGACTAGTGGCACGTGAGTTGATTAGGAATTTGAATGATACCGTTGGAGGCATAGAACCAGTGATTAGCTACATGTCATGTCATATCCAGTACACTAGTTGGGTACATTCAGCACCAAAATGAATTGCTGTAGATTGGCTTAGGGTCAGGCAGTATTGCTGGCCATCTGACCCCTCACGGACCTGACTACTGTGTGGTGGTGAAAGTGGACTCAGGGGTGGTGGGAGTGGGACAGTGTGCCTCATCTCATTCACATCCTGCCTTATGCAATTCATTTGTTTGTTCTCCAGCTGTGATCATGGGATGGCAGTGATGCATGGCCAGCTGACAGCCTCAGAAATATTTGCGGAAAACAAAATATGCAACTGAGAAGTGGAAAATTAATTGTTTTGATTACCTTGTCTGTTTGTTTTCACCCCTGCGTCAGAGCCACAGAGATGCCAGCCAGCTGTGGATGTATGTGCTGCATCTGTGTGTGTATGTGTGTGTGTATGTGTGTGTGTGTGTGTGTGTGTGTGTGTGTGTGTGTGTGTGTGTTCGGTATGTGTGCGTCCTCTGTCATATTTCTACATTTCCCTCGCCCTTTATGTTTGTCTATCTGTCTCTTTTGGCACAGGGATTATGCTATGCCTTATAAGGTCTCATTAGGGTCTTTAGATGAGGCTGAGAGACAGTTCCATTATCTGTTCTGCTTTTGGTAGTATTGCCCTTGACATCAATCACAAAATTCACCTGTCAGACATGCGCAAGTAGATTTATGTTGTAGCTTTTTAAAATGAAGTTCGTAACTGTGACTTTATCCAATTCACAAGTTGTTTACGTTCCCAAATAGAAAATATATTTGTGAAAAGATCAATTTCGTCACATTATACCATTTCATCCTTTTTTGTCAGGGGTAATTTTTTGTGTCTACTGCCCTCCTGTGGATGGATGTCACAGACAAGCACAAACAAAGAAGTCTAGAAATGTTTTGCAATATCCAATATCCATTACCTATGTAACTACAATAATGACAAAATGTCTTACACATGCCCATGATTTGAAAACAAACAGAATGTGTTTTACAATCGCCCCACATGTTGCAAACATGTACACCATGCATGGGAAACCCAAATACACAACTATACCTCAAATACACAACTCTACCACAAATACACAACTCTACCTCAAATACACAACTGTACCACAAATACACATCTCTACCACAAATACACAACTCTAACTCAAATACACAACTCTAACTCAAATACACAACTGTACCTCAAATACACAACTCTTACACAAATACAGAAATACACAACTATACCTCAAATACACAATACACAACTCTACCTCAAATACACAACTCTTACACAAATACACAACTCTACCACAAATACACAACTCTACCACAAACACACAACTATACCACAAATACACAACTATACCTCAAATACACAACTATTACACTAACACTCAACTCTTACACACATACACAACTCAAATACAGTCTGTTTTGTATATGCAAACAACAGCTATCAAATACGAGTATGTTCTGCAACTACAAAATATCACAAATGACTTCTGGCAGTACTGTTTTACTACTTACTTTCTATTAGATGGGCAGGTCTTCTTCTAGATGGTCTGAGCTCAGAGACACCTGATGGTGCTAGAGGTTAATTTATCCTCGCCCTACACGAGGCAACCAGAGTCCATCTTTTACTGAAGGTTACTGCATAATGCCATTTCCTTACATGATCTGTAGAGAATAGTTTCATGTTGCATTCATATTTGTGTTCACCACTCACCAACAATTTTCTCATCTGTTCCACATCTTACAGCAAATAGAAACCCTCAGGATGCAAACAACTCTGTTTCAACCTTTTTCTGAAGGTCATCTTTCTTTCTGCATTTCCTCCCTCTTTCCAAAATGTATTTGGGCCTTTCACTTAAAGCAACACTGTTCAACATTTTGGCCTTTGACTTAAAGCAACACTATGCAACATTTTGGCCTTTGACTTAAAGCAACACTGTGCAACATTTTGACACTTTTTGAAGTATGGTTTCATCCCGACTAGTTTTGGTACCATCCTCAAATTAATTTTGAAAGCATATGGTCATGTGAAGGACATATTACCACCTGTGTCCTTCCCATTAGCTAGTGATGTTACAAATGAACCTGAGGATTCGGAGCGTTTGTCGCGAAAATTAAGCACTTCCTCACCGGAGCGCGTATCGAGGCTTGTATCGTTTTGCCGAGATGACGTCACCGGTGACGTCTGAAGCCTCATTTGAATCAAGTGCTTCACCAAGTGGTTCGTTCGTTCACTTTTGGCGGGACGCTTCGACTATACGACGTCCCAAAAACTCATCTTGTATTCGTGGAAGTTATTGTCAGTGGTTGGAGAATTAGCGATAGTTGGAAATTTAGCAGTAGTTTGAGATTTAGATTGTTTGGTGTTGTGGTAGTATGGAGCCAGTCAGGAAGAGAAAGACCTTCATCCAGTTGCACAAAGCACTTTCTCCCCCTTTTCAGTGCCCTGCACTGACCAGTTGTCCAAAAGCACTCATTGGTTTTACAAAAGTACTGACTCTGCTCCAACAGCATAGAGAGTAAAGATAATTAACAGGCTTTTTTTTTTTTTTTTTTTTTTTTTAAATCTAAAGCATCGTTTTAAATTCGCTTTGGTCAGGATTCGAAACTAAACAGACTGTTGTTCAATTTGACGTCGCTTACCTTTGTGCAATACAATCCTAAAGTTGTTGGTCAAACTATTATTAGAAGAAAGAATAGAAAAATAAAGCCTTTATTGTCATTGTATTCGCCTACAATGAAATTTGAAATAATTGAGATCTCAATTATTTCAAATTTCACTGTAGTTACTTTAGCAGGCCTTGCGCACCACAACAAATTTAACAAATTCACTGTCCCGAGAAAATCTTTCTTACACCATATTTTTATTGACCTGCAGGTGTCATTAGAGAGCGAACGACGCTTCGAGTAGTGAACCTTTTTTCTACACGTCTGGCTGGACAGCTTCGATGGTTCATGAAGCTTCATTTCGCCATCTCTCTCATTTAGTCAGGTAGAACCCCAGGATAGGTGTGACATAAGGTACTAATGCATTTTTTTTGCATAAATTGATAGTTTAGGGGTTGTAGACTCAGAATCTGACGGGTGCCGCTCCGGCACCCTTGAGCATTTTCTTAAAAATGACATAATAGGCCACGCCCCCTTTTTTACCATACAAAATGAACTACATGCACATTATTGTATAAACCCATCATGTGTGGTATCAAATGAAAGCTCTTCTCAAACAGAAATCAAATATGTCAATATTAAATGTTAAAAATGATTTGAAGTCCCTCCAGAGAAAAGAATATCTGTAAGGTCCAGTTAGGTCACACCACTGAAATGGAAGGCTGAGCATCTTTGTTTTTAGACAATTCATGTTAACAAATTGTCTCAACCCTCAACAATTAATGAAATACACAAAGTTATAAGGAACAAAGTAGTACTTTCTCACAGATTCTGAAAGCAACTATGTACAGAACATTTTGCCGGGCTGGCCTTGTACACATCACAATCATC
This sequence comes from Sprattus sprattus, assembly GCF_963457725.1. NCBI lineage: Eukaryota > Metazoa > Chordata > Actinopteri > Clupeiformes > Clupeidae > Sprattus > Sprattus sprattus. The sequence continues at coordinate 31,281,907 of NC_137928.1, read as the reverse complement.
AGTTAGTCAGCACGTTAACTTTCGCTCATCCAAACAAGAGATGCATAATATCAAATTCAGTGAAATGACCTCAGTGAGTAAAGTTCACTTTGATGGGCCTAAGAAGCCTATACCTCTCAACTTACTTGCGATGTTTGGCAATTTCAATTAGTGTCCAAAATAGCAGCTGCAGTGAGCGCTGCCTTAGAGCAGGACATTGAGTGGATGGTAGCAGTTGAGGAAATTACTGATGATGTCAACCCTGAACCTGAATGGTCTGGTGCAATGGCTAGTGCTACCAGACAAAAGGGTGATGAACCAAGTGCTGCTACACTGTTTTCGGATAACTTATTGATTCACCTCCAGCACACCCTGACACAGTTCAAACAACACTCCTCTACACTGAAGAGTTCATGGTTGGATCCCAATTCTTAGATAGCTGTCTTGAGTCCTTGATGTCTTGTCAGACAGGTATCCCAAAAAAACGTTGATTTGTCTATTAAGACAGGATGTTGTGTCATCACGCTGTGTGTACTTATCTGCTCGCACTAGCGCGCTCTGTCAGACGGCAGTTGGACGAATGGCAGCATGTGGCGTCATCACGCTGTGCGTTAGCAAGCACGTTGTTAGCAAGCGAGCAATCATCAGCTACTGACAGCGACATGGCTAACAGATACCTCCCTAACGAATTCAGACCATTTATTTTGTATTTTTTTGTTAATCAATCACGGCATAATTGCCCCCGTTCGTCAAGCAAAAAGTGTCTGATAAAAGTGCACCTTCGTCGGGCTGGAAAGAGGCCCGGGTGGTGGAATAGCCAGCTACCTTAGCATAACTGCCAATCAGATCCAATGGTAATGCTACCTAGCTTGGTATGCTAACTTTTGGTATAAATGGTTAACACCACCAAAATACTCATGTCACTGGCTTTAATTTGAGAATGGCATGTTAATAGTACATTTAATATCAGTACACATGTTTAATTACTACTGATATTTACATTTACGGTCTGAAGCCTGGGGGTCTACTGCCTCTTCCACCGTAGCCACCGTAACCATCATGTCCGCCATTGTTTTAGAAATAAAAGGAAAAGCTCTGGTTAGGGAATGGCGAACATAGTTACGGGTAATAAATGCCGCCATTAAGACATCAAGGAAGCTCAGACGCTCTCTTGAAAAATGACCGTTATGTGACATATTTCAAGGTCTCTTACTGAAGCGGAAGAGAAGGTTTAAGACATTTGGGACGGTCCTTGAATAGGAAGGTAGGAGGGAAGGAGGCATTTTAAGCCATTTGGACCACAGCCCATGAAACAACACAACATGCCATTCATCCATCTGTCAGCTGATCTTCATGTGTACAAAATTATTATGCAGATAAAGTGGTCATATCCATATAGCTGGAATCAGAAAGAAGAAGACGACTAGATACTGAATATAGGAAAAAGATCAGAGAAGAATTGAAGCTGTATATGAATCCTGTGACAGACTACTCAGGAGGGCGGCTACGTAACATCATCAATGGAAGAACTGCTTCTGAAGAAGTAAATGTGGACAATGCCCTTGCCATTAGACATTCAATGGAATCCAAGTTCAGTGATTCCTTACCCGATGGCTTTTCATGCTCCAATTAAGAAGAAGGTGGTTACAATGGAAACACTGAAGAAAAAGGTCAAAATTGGGAATGCCACTGCCATCCAGAGATTTCATTATGAAAAGTGAGAAAAACGAAACGGCACTGATTCAGTATTTGTGTGATGCACACAAAACCAATCCATATGTGTGGTTAATTGGAGACAACAGTGCATACCATCATGAAAAGGCTGATGTCAAAATAATCAGTTATCTTTTGGAGTTGTTGCCTAAGAAGATGCACATTCAAATTGTTTTTTTTATATTGAATTATATTTTGTCCTCCTTGTGTTTTTCATTTGGCTTTACAAGAATAACAAAGTCATTGACATCAATGCTACGGTTGCAAAATTAGGAGACATATCTTATGATTTGTTGGCTGTCCATGCATGGTTGTGATAGTGTGTCATATCCATATGGCAAAGGGAAAACCTCAGCAATCAATTTGATCTTGATTTGAAGATTTTTACAGATGTAGAAGCTGATGAGCATAAGTGAATGAAGGCAGGAATGGATTTCCTTTCTTGCCTCTACTATGTAAAGACTGTTAAGCCTCAGTTACTTGAAATACAGTACATGCTATTCACCAAGAAAAGAGATCCTCCTAAAATAAAGAGTTTTCCTCCAACAAGAGAATGTGCAGCGGAACACATCAGGCGTGCACGACTGCAAGTCCTTCTGTGGAGAGTTGCTGACAAAAAAACACCTCCCGTGTGTACTGACGATGTATCCCTAATTGGTTGGAAAATAGAGGATGGAATTCCTGTGCCTGTTCATGGCAACACTGATATTGTACCCAAAACAGTTCTATTTCATCCTTACTGACCGCTAGACGGTGCTTTCAAGCACTGAATGATCCATCTCGTGCACGCGCAGGTCGAGGAATAATACCAACATTGTCACAACGTGACCCCGATGACCCCCGGATAGTCTATATCTTCCGGTGGGGTCAGGGAAACTGTTCCTTTCATCTTCTCGCTATGCAGGTTTGGAGTTCGTTAAGAAGCTAAGGAAGCTAAAAAGTTGGGTGCTTAATCCTGTCCCGTGCCGTTGGCCTCGCGACACTGTCGGAGCCGTGAACTTTCTCACCCTCCAGAGGCCGCACCGACTGTGGGATAAGTACCCTGGTTTTCTCTTATTTCGCTGGTTACAACTATTGGCATCGCCTGCGCGTGCCGATATGTATGCGAGGCCGTAATTACTCTGTTCATTGTGGTCAAGTAGCGTCTTCGCCCTTCCCACGACTAGACAGCCAATTACGTTGCTTAGCCAGCTGTTGCCGCAAGAAGTTGGTAATCGTGGTAATTCCCTAGGGGAATTATTTGTGTTAATCGTGGTGACGGCTGCTTCGCCCCTCTCCCACCATTCATTGTATTTGCGGTTACTACGCTACTAGCGTAACAATTCCCTAGGGGAATTGTTTGTGTTAATCGTGGTGACGGCTGCTTTCGCCCCTCTCCCACCATTCATTGTATTTGCGGTTACTACGCTACTAGCATAACAAGTCCCTAGGGGAATTATTTGTATTAATCGTGGTGACGTCTGCGTTTCCGCCCCCTCTCCCACCATTCATTTCTGGGTTTTACGGTTACTACGTTACTAGCGCAGAAACAATTCCCTAGGGGAATTATTTGTGTTAATCGTGGTGACGGCTGCTTTCGCCCCTCTCCCACCATTCATTGTATTTGCGGTTACTATGCTTCTAGCGGAACAATTCCCTAGGGGAATTATTTGTATTAATCGTGGTGACAGCGGCATGGTCGCCCCCTCTCCCACCATACATTGTGTTGCGATTACTACTTACTGGTGCTGTAGTTCGCTCCTTTTACCAGCGCTCATAGAAACGCAGTTACAATTCCCTAGGGGGATTACTTGCGTAAATTGTATGCCTACGATATGTTTGGTAATTCAAATTTGTTACCCATTGAGCTGGCTTAGCCCACTGGGTAAGTCGCCGGTTACTACGCGAGGGACCAGGGTTCGCATCCCGCCGCTCTAATGTGAAAATGGATCATCATTGAATGTCATTTTCAAATCGCTGGTCTGTTTGGTAATTGGTGAAGGCTTGCGTGTCAGCCCCCTCTCCCACCGTCCATACTACACTGTTGTGTTATTGCGATTGTTACGCTACCCCCACTGGCCCAGTCTAGCGGTGGAGTTGGCAGTAGATAGCTTTTTGTGGCAAAAAAAAAAAAAAAAAGATTAATTGTCATAGTGGTTGTCCCACACCCATAGCCGCTGGAAGGACGCGCTTTCGCTTCTTCTTCCAGTGCTCAGAGGAAACGCAATTGCAATTCCGCTAGCTGAATTACTGTGCATGGTGAACGCCTATGTGACTACAGTTAACTATATTTCTTCATTGATGCGTTAGCCCACTTGAAGGCCGCTGGTTTACCACGCCAGCGATCAGGGTTCGCAACCCACATCCGACGCCCTCACTGAAACCTGAATTCACGACTGAATTAATTTTCAGGTCGCTGGTTTACCACGCCAGCGACCCGGGTTCGAATCCCGCCTCCGGCGCCCTGGCACTAAATTTAATTGAGTCAGATTCATTAAAAGAAGTTCTCCCTGCAATATTGTGGGAAAGCCCAGTATTATACTGTTGTTTCAATCCATTGAGAGTGGCCATCCCCCTCTCCTGGTGAGGTTAGTGCTCTCGCTCCCCGCTCCCAGCACAGGTGTGGTTTGTAATTGTTGGTTGAGAATATTGGTCGGTGAGGGCAGCGGTTCCTGCCTCCCTCTTCCGGCATCTAGTCTACACGGTGTAGCTCGTTGTGGGTGGCTATCCACCCTCTCCTGGTGAAGGTAGTGCTCTCGCTCCCCGCTCCCAGCACAGGTGTGGTGTGCAGTTTGGCCTGCAAATATTTTATCGGTGACGGCAGCGGTTCCTGCCTCCCTCTCCTGGCATCTATTTTGCGCTATAGCCCCATTAAGTGTGGCCATTCCCCTCTTCTGGTGAAGGTAGTGCTTTCGCTCCCCACTCCCAGCACAGGTGTGGTTTGCAGTTCGGCCTGCAAATATTTTGTCGGTGAAGGCAGCGGTTCCTGCCTCCCTCTCCTGGCATCTATTCTGCATCTATATCTATTCTATATTTATGCTGATTAACCCATTGAGTTGGCTATTCCCCTCTCCTGGTGAGGGTAGTGCTCTCGCTCCCCGCTCCAAGCACAGGTGTGGTTTGTAACTGCTGGCCTGTGAATATTGTCGGTGGAGGCAGTGGTTCCTGCCCCCCTCTCCCAGCACCTAGTCTAGTCTGATTGTCCCCCATTATGTTGGGACCATTATCCACTACTGAGGCTAACTACTACCGTTCTCTCTCAGTGGTGCGTGGGTTGCAGACATGGTGGGCAACCACTCTTGCGCGGCCTGCATGGCCCCCTGCAGGTGTAGGGTGGCCGTCATCGGTGCCCCTCTTGTCTCGGTGTCGAGCACCTGAGGGCAGGGCTTTCAGAGAATTACCCCGGCCCAGCGATGAGCTGCCTGGTCCAATCGCAGATCACACTCTTCTCAGGGTGACTCTCGATTGAGTCACCATTAGGGCTTGTCCATCACCACGGCGATTGTACGACAGCCTACACCTTCTTCCCCATTTCAGGAAGGCAGGCAGTTGCGTTACGCGGAATTCTGCGCCTTCTAGGGAATATGCTACTGTGGTTCCTTTAGGCCTGCTGTCGCTACGCCCCCTCCAGTGGTGGCTTCACAGTTTAATCTGGGCGCCGAGCAGCACCGGCACAGGAGACTCAGGGTGTCACTTTGTTGATGTCCTGGGGCTGTGGGCTGTGCACAGGGCATTGCAGGCTTCTGCCCTTCTTGGAAGGCCGACACTGCTCGCGCGGGTTGCCGCTGCGCCTCCCCGACAGGAAGGATCTCCTGTCTCAGTTACAGGGTCGGATATGGCATCCCGACCCTCATTGGTTGCAGCTGTTGGTCTGGCCGCCGCAGGGCCCAACCCACTGCTGACGACAGATGTTCGGACGTTGTCAGTAATACCATACTGAATGCCCGGGCACCCTCTACCCGGGCGCAGTATGAGAACAGGTGGCAGCTGTTGCCGCATGGCGAGGGCCCCGTGCATTGCGTGGTCCCGAGTGCCTTAGAGTTCCTCCAGTCACTCCTGGATGGGGGCCGGTCTCTGGCTACCCTGGGGGTGTATGTGGCAGCTATATCCTCCCGACATGCTCTGGTGGATAATGACACGGTGGGGAGCCACAGGTTGGTGTCCCTTTTTTTCTGAGGGGCGCATTACGGCTGCGCCCCCCACAAGCACGGCGCGCCCCAGCATGGGATCTGCACCTTGTGCTTGATGCCTTGTGTTGTCTCCTTTGAACCCCTGGCTCAGGCAGAGCTAAAGTGGGTCTCTACCAGACGGCTTTCTCGTCGCTGTCGCGTTGGCGAAGCGCGTTGGGAAGCTCCATGCACTGTCCATGAGCGGCTCCTGTTGAGGTGGAGACCCTGTGGCCGAATTCAGTTTCTTCTGAAGGTTTACACAGTCAACCTCTATCAACCTATCCACCTGCCGCAACTTATTCCCCCTGAGGGGGAAGACAGGTTGAAATTACTGTGCCCTGTGCGGGCCCTGAGGGCATATGTGGCTGCGACCGCAGGTATTCGGCGGTCGAATCAGCTTTCCTCTGCTATGGTGACCCTAGGAAGGGCTCTGCTTTTTCCAAGCAGCGACCGTCCCAATGGGGGGTGGAGACCATCACCCAGGCGTATAAAGGAAGTGGGCACCCCCTGCCATCCGGGGTGAGGTGCCACTCCACCAGAGCTGTCTCGACATCCTGGGCAGCCTCGCGGGGCATTCCCCTGGAAGATGTCTACGAGGCAGCGTCATGGATATCACCTAGTACCTTCTCCAGGTTCTACCGGGTGAATGTTGCCACTCCCCAGCCGTTGGCTATGATCCTGTCACCTAGACATATAGGGAAGTGGGCACCCCCTGCTATCCGGGGTAAGGTGCCTCTCCACCAGAGCTGTCTCGACATCCTGGGCGGCCTCGCGGGGCATTCCCCTGGAAGATGTCTGCGAGGCGGCATCATGGACATCACCTAGTACCTTCTCCAGGTTCTACCGGGTGTATGTTGCCACTCCCCAGCCGTTGGCTGTGGGCCTGTTGCGTGACTCTGCTGCTTCCTCTCAGTAAGGCAAGTGCTGGAGTTCTTCGTGACTTTGTTGGTGTATGTCATCCAGTGCTTGAAAGCACCGTCTAGCGGTCAGTAAGGATGAAATAGAACGAAATTTACGTATGTAACTACGGTTCTATGAATCACTGGATGACCGCTAGACCGTTCTGTCACTCAGAATCATGTGCTCTCGCGAGAAGATTGTGTAGGAACAGTTTCCCTGACCCCACCGGAAGATATAGACTATCCGGGGGTCATCGGGGTCACGTTGTGACAATGTTGGTATTATTCCTCGACCTGCGCGTGCGCGAGATGGATCATTCAGTGCTTGAAAGCACCGTCTAGCAGTCATCCAGTGATTCATAGAACTGTAGTTACATTTCGTTTTACAGCTTGTTGCTTGTGGATGCAAGTCAGTGCCAGCATGCTCCAGGGCCTCTTGCAGCTGTGAGTCAGATGGACTACCATGCACCCCCTACTGCCATTGCAAAGGTGGTGAACAGTGTGCAAATACAAATTTGAAGATGGCTACACTTTCAGTGGAGGATACTGATGACAGTGAGGGAGAAATGTCTGATTGAATGAATGTTTTTTGGAGGAGACATTTGATGACTGTGCTGTGTACAAGTAGCCTGGTGACACCAGCCTACGTATTTCCGCCTGAATTGATTTCAAGCTCATACTCAGTCTGGCCCAACCCCGTTGACAATCGTCTCCAGGACTCAAAATCCAACCGCACCAATCAGCGAACAGTAGAGCTGTGACGCAAAACTCGCCTTGGAGGAAGAGACACGAAAAGCTATCGGGAAAGTTGTCTCAACTCTCGAGAACATCAGAAAATTACAATTTTCTCATCTAAACATGACTAATCAACTGAGAAAGTTTCATGGTGATACCTATTATTTAAGATTTTTACCCTATTCACCTGTAGTGTCTCGCCTTAAGGGAACTCCAATGATTTTAAACCTCAAGCTAAGCACCCGCCCATCTCGGAAACGAAAAGGAACGGGGTTAGGCCAGACTGACAGACGGAAAAAAATCACAGTCACAGGCTGGTAATGGCCAGGCTAGTGTACAAGGCCAGCCCGGCAAAATGTTCTGTACATAGTTGTTTTCAGAATCTGGGAGAAAGTACTACTTTGTGTATTTCATTAATTGTTGAGGGTTGAGACAATTTGTTAACATGAATTGTCTAAAAACAAAGATGCTCAGCCTACCATTTCAGCGGTCTGACCTAACTGGACTTTACATATATTCTGTTCTCTGGAAGGACTTCAAATCATTTTTAGCATATTGTATTGACATATATGAGGTCTGTTTGAGAAAAGCTTTCATTTGATACCACACATGATGGGTTTATACAATAATGTGCATGTAGTTCATTTTGTATGGTCAAAAAAGGGGGCTTGGCCTATTATGTCATTTTAAAGAAAATGCTCAAGGGTGCCGGAGCGGCAGATTCAGAGTCTACAACCCCTAAACTATCAATTTATGCAAAAAATTGCATTAGTACCTTATGTCACACTTATGCTCACATTCCACAAAGTTCTACCTGACTAATTAGCCATCCAAGATATGCACTATGTAGTTCTGTGTTCCGGGCTGGAACACCCGGAAAAAAAGCTTACACAGCATTACTATACTACAATACTATACTGCCAAAAGTGTGTTGGTAAGGTACTATTAGTGCCAACTGGACAGTTGGTGGTGTTTGCAAGGTTTTTGTATGCCTTTTAGGTAGTTATCCTGCTAGTTTTGGAACAGAACTACTTATTGCTGCTTTAAATATCCCAATAAAATTATGTAAATAAAGATCCCTTGAATTATCGTGTTAGAACCACATGTTACACTAATAGGTTTACAGTCATAGTTAAGGTTAGAAAATGTTAACATACTTTACATGTACAGTGTTGCTGCCAGGCCATGTGCTGCAGCTAGTAGCTACCATAGAAGAAATAAGTGAGCCCTGTTGTTCCTATCATTTGAGAAACATTTCAAATTAAATATTCATATACTGCATTTTGAGTTCAGTGACCTAAAGGCAAGTTCATTCATATATGACATTTCAAACACAGAGGCAATTTAATGTGTTTAACATAAATACAAGCAAAAGGAACAACCAAAGGAAAAATAACAATAAAATGTAATTATTGTAATGAAAAAAACAAAACAATAAGCGATTAAAAAATGCATAAAACATTAGTAAAAGAAAGTACAAAGTACCCACAATAGAAAAGCTATAAGAGAAAGTAGTTCTGCCTGTGTGTTGATCCCTGTCAGAAGACCTAATAGAGAAGCATAGAGCAAAAGTCTGACTCCTTTTCACAGAAAAGCTGAAATAGAGCTTGGCCCAAGGATAGAGCATGAAAATAGACCTTTCAAAGCCGTAAGCCCAAGACATCACTTCCCCTTCAGGGGTTAGTATTAAAATGCATTGAGAACGGTGTGCACGTTTTAGAGCTCAATCATAGCCACATGAAAACCATTCAGTTATTTAGAGACTAGTAGCAGCACTTTAAAATGTATTCTGTAAGTAAGTGAAAGCCAGTGTAAAGAACTGGGGTTATGACGCTCTGTTATCTTGGTCCTGGATACAACTGTAGCAGCAGCATTCTGAATGAGCTGCAGGGGTTTGATGGTCTTTTTAGGAAGTCCAGTTAAGAGATAATTGCAGTCCTACCCAAGCATGGCTGAGCTTCTCTTGGTTGTTTTGGGAGACCCAACCCTTGATTCTGGCTATATTCTGAAGATGACGGAAGGTTGTTTTGGAGACCAAACCCTTGATTCTGGCTATGTTCTGAAGATGACAGAAGGCTGTTTTGGCGACTGCTTCAACATGGTTGGTGAAGATGAGATCTGAGTCTGTTAGGCAAGCAATATTTTGGACTTGGACTTTGCTTTTTAGAGCCGGGGAATCGATGTGTTTACTAATACTGATTCTCTTCTCTTTCTCGCCAACACAAAAATCTCTGTTTTGTCCTCAAGAAAATTTTGCTCCAAACATTGGCACAGTATTGGGCTGTAGCCATCTGGTGATGGAGCCAGATATATCTGTGTATCATCTGCATAACTGTGGTGATCAATGTTGTTCTGTTGAATTTGGCCCAGCAGCACCATATCAGGACTAAACAGAAGAGGTCCGAGAACTAGTACCTGGGGATGCCCCACGTCATAGCCATGCACATCAATTCATAACTGCCAATGGTGACAAAATAACTCTGGCCCAAACCAATCAAGGGGCCTCATTCATAAACCGTTGCGTAAAAACCATACTACATTTTGTCTAAGACATTTCCTGAAATGAGCGTAAGTGAGATCCACAGTAAACAGACGTACACACAAAAAACACGTGTACGCCAATCCTTCGGTTATAAATCACAAATGGTCTTGAAATTGTGCGCAACTGAATCTCCGCCCTCAAAACGCCCCTATTTAATCTAATCAGCATATTATCAATGCACAAACAGAGCGCATCCTCAATGCACAAACTCTCTGTGACAGTGGCAAGCAAGAAAGAAACATGTAAACAGAAGAATTAAAGTGAGGCTGACATCAACGTTCTGCTGATGGAACAGCAGATGCGGGCCAAAACATCGTTAGAAAGCCTGTCTGGTGGCGTAATGGCAAAAGCAAAGTATGTGAAATGTAGTAGACACGTCTCCGAAGCACCAGTAGCCGCATCTACGGCAGCAGCACCATGGCTTTGGTGCGCTCCACTACCGACTGCGCACGGGCATGTGCTGTATTGAAGTGGGCTTCCTAGGCTGTTTGAGTGTGCACAATCTGGATGAGAATACATTGGCAACCCTGTTTTACACAGGAAATCCTCTTTCACAATTTGCTGTTCCTGGGCACTGTATCGAATTCTAATTGATGCGGGCATATAGAGGGATAATACTGCAAAGAACATCGGGCAAAATTCTGCTTAATGATGACGGGGATGCGGGCATATAGAGGGATAATACTGCAAAGAACATCGGGCTAAATTCTGCTTAATGATGACGGGGATTGCTCGACTGGTCTCCAATTTCTCCTCGGAACGTTCCTGAAGCCAGGAATCCAACAGCCAAAACCTGAACATGTATGGCCTGGTTGCATCTGGTGCGCCTCTGTAGACGAGAGGCCATTTGGGCACAACGCTCTCGGCAAGCGGTACCTGCTTATCAGCCATACATCATCTTGTGTCAAAAAGTCTGCGCGATCATGAAGAAACCCTTTCTCTCCTTATTGCGCAGTTGGCAATATCCTCCAACAACGCCAATGCAGCCATATCTCCTAATGAACGGGCTAACTAAGCCACTATTAGACTTTCTATAGGCTATAGATTGAGCGAAATGTTTTACACTTGTGAAATTAAAACGGAATACCTATAAGACGTGAATCTCATTCATGTGTGAATTGTTCTAATAGTTTAATGATTTTATTGAGCGAAACATTAGCCCTAATGGTGACGTGGTGCTGACGTTGATGAAACTGCGTGTCGGCGCTTTGAGTTCTAAATTCCTGCAGTACTCCAGTATTGCCACAAGGAAATGTACTTACACGAACTAAAACCAGACGTAGAGATACGTCCTTTTCTACGTCTAAGATGGTTTTTATAAATCTGTACTTAGACGTGGATTTGATCGCACGCACAGTCTAAGATCAATTCTGTGCGTAAGTACGTTTTATAAATGAGGCCCAAGGACTGCTCCAAAGAGTCCTACCCAGACTGTTCAGCCATATTCTGCCATCTAAGGTGTCAAATGCAGCATTTCTATTCAGCAATTAGTATTCAGGCGTACATCATTTAACACTTTTTGAGAGCAGTTTCCGTACTGGTGAGATTGGAAGCCTGATTCAAATTTGAAAATTGAAAGAGAGAAAAAACTAAAAAAGATTGGTTCTGATTTGAAGATGCAAAGTTTGTATCATGTAATAGTTGTTCCAGAATTACTGTTTTTTTTACAGATGAATCAGTGTAAATGTAATTTGTTTTTGAATTATTCAAATGATTTCAAGCATTAATTACTTCATCAACTAACAATTTTAAGTTATCTCCAATTATCTATTTAACCATTTCCATGAAAGACTTATCCATTGATGAGCTCAAACATTTTCAGACACCTTGAGGTAGTTCCTTCCGAAAGAGCTAGAGGGCAGCATGACCACACATATGGAGACACTACTGGAGTGAACATGATATTCTTTTCGATTAAGAACTCAAACACCCAATTACAAATACAGTGAATGACATGAAATTCATTGTCAGATATAGAATAGACAAGCCAGGAAACGATGCCCTTAATATACAGTAATAACCATAAGTTAATAAACACTCTTTTGTCTGACATTCCCTAGATGACGCATGAGCGCCATCTATAAATGGCTCCCTGTTACTACAACCAGGCTATTACTCTGTATTCCAGTCAAGCAAACCGAACTGGCCATGCTGCCATGGCAACTCACAAAGGCGTTGGAGGGTGTTAGCACAGAGGAGACCTTTGCACACTGCCTATGTGGCAGCGGTTGGAACAAGAGCCTATTTTCCCCCAAATCTTTGTCTTCTGACAAGTTACAGTCTCTCTTTTTTCGTCCCTCACATCTGAGGATGTACCTGACACACTGGATTTTTCAGAATATTTTGTCAGCAGCTAAGTCTGTATTCATATGCTGAGAACTTAGACATCAGCAGTGTAACACAATGCAGGATAGAAGTGTAATGTTTAAAATGTTTAAAATGTGCTGGCCACACATTCAAAGTAAAGTTCACAATGTTATCATAAACCTTTTTTGGTGGATGAGAGAGAACGATGTGCAAAACAGCCAGCAGGCCCAGAAATGTCAGGTTAGACGTCAGCAGGTCGGGGAGGGCAGGAAGAACAGGGAGGTATTTTACAGCCTGCAAATCAAAGTGCTCTTTGTGCTGACCAGGTTGGGAGTTAGGGGGCCCATGTGCAGGTTTTGGAGCAGGTTGACTGAGTTCAGAGATGGTCCTCTGTGTGTGTGTGTGTGTGTGTGTGTGTGTGTGTGTGTGTGTGTGTGTGTGTATGTGTGTGTGTGTGTGTGTGTCTATGTGTGTGTCAGTAATACATTCCATCTTTCCAGGAGTCAACAACAACTCCTAGGAAATTATTTCCTAGATATGGAGAAGAATTAAATACATTCTTGAGCTCTTTTGGAAGTTTAGCTAAGAGAGAGTTCCTCCATGCTCTTATTAGTGTGAGGATCAAGCATAAGAGGGTAGGTAGAGGATCTTCTCCCCTCTATGACATGGCAGATGATGTGTGCTGCATGGCCTGGGAGTCTGTTCAGATGGGAGTCTCCCCCTGGCCTGGAAGTGAAACACTGTCACCGTCGTCTTCCCCACCGGTCCAGAGAGTGGAATGCGTGGAGGTTTGTGTAGGTGAGTGACGCTCCTGAAACACCTGGAGTTCATGAGGCACCCACCAACCCACTCCATCCAGCTGGGAGCTCTTCTCTTTCAGCACCTCCACAGAGCTTACCATATCTGTGTCTTACTCAGTTATTTCATTACAACCTCATGGCACCAAATGTCTGCTGTTTGAAGTGCAGGCTTTCTTATTTGAAGAATATATGTCCCTTTGCTTTAATCAATGTTAGAATAATGTTATTTCATCTCAAGATGAATTGACCTGAAAACCCACCAAGTCAGGAGTGAGGGATCACCCTACACACATTTAATCATAGAGTACCTTGTCAGATCAGATTGTTTCCAGTGAGTTATGAAATAGCATGTCACTCATTCATTGAAATATAGAAGTTTGCTCTGCTATGCTGCATGAGAAGCTTTCATTGAGATATCTCATTCACGTCAATCAACTCCTGCGTTCTACATGTGAGGTACCCTTAGGACCCTCAGGGTGGACTCGACAGCTGTCTCGGTCCCATTTAGACAGGTCTGGGAGAAAACAAAGCAGCCAAAATGGAAACTGTTGATTGCCCAACACTGGACAAGAGGGGATTCACGTCAACATTCCTATTGGATATTGGCGTCTGGGGCCAGTGGGTGGTGCCATGCTCTTTGGTCGTCGCTTCTGAATCCAGGGAATTTTGGAGGGTTATCCAAACACAAAACCTGACCTGGCGCTAACAGAGGACACGGTGAAACTGGAGCACCAAAACAAATGAAACCCCCACACACACACACACACACAAACACACACAGAACGCCTCGTCTGCTTCCAAACCATTTTGTTTTTGGATCTGGTGGTGTGTGATTATGTACTTGATTTAATGTTGGTCGGTGTATTGTAAACAAATGCATTATACCCTAATGAAGACCTACTCTCATGGCAAGGTCAGAATTCCATGTGGTAGTCATTTTCTGTCCGTCACTGTCTCCCCAGCCAGCCTGGTGCTGAGGGAGTGGGTAGGGGGCTGCCTGCTGAGAAAGGTATACATCTTGCTAATAGGTATCTTCGCTGCAGGTAAGAATGGCACTTTTGTTATGGTGTCTGGGCTCTGTCTGACTCCCTCCCCTCTCCTCTCCTCCCCTCTCTCCTCCTTCCTCTCAGTCCCCTGTGGTTCAGGGAAGGGTGGGGGTTGGCTGCTGGGGATTTGTGAGTATGTGTGTTGGGGGGAGTGGATGGTGGCAGGGTGGAGTGACCCATTGCAGCACATTAGAATTCAGCTCTCGTTGTCTTCTTGCGCTGCCTGGCTCTGGAGCAGGGCTCATCAGGAGAGGAAGGGACGGACAGAGGCACGGGGGGAGGGGAGGGGTGGGGGTTCGGGTGGGGGTGGGGGCTGTGACAGTGAGATGGATGATCATCTCCCCGGAGGTACGAAGCGATGAGGCAAAGCGCTGTCCGCATGCTGTTGGCCCCCTGCTCTAACTGCTGCAAGTGTCGCAGCATGCACACACACACACACACACACACATACATACGCCTATGTACACACACACACACTCAACAACATACACCTACAGATATATACACAAACACTCACTCACTCACACACACACATAACAAGATACACCTAGAGATATATACACAAACACACACTCACACAGACCCACACACACACACACACACAACAACAACATACACCTAGAGATATACAGGTTACACAAACACACACTCACACAGACACACACAACAACATACACCTAGAGATATATATACAAACACACACTCACACAGACACACACACACACATGCCTAGGTCCACACAAACACAAGCACCTATTATGCACACACACACCAACACACCATACAACACATACTAACAAGCTCACATCAATAAAAAAAACAGAAGCCTTCCACATCTGGACCGATGTATTTTCATAATCTTTTAAAAAAAAAAACACTTAGAAGTAAGACAGGTTCAGTATCCAGGGTCTTTATTATAAGAAGAAAAAAATACACAATTATACAATCATTTTTAGTTGCCTGTGAGTGTGTGTTTATGTGAGCGTGACAATAAATGAAAACATATTTAAATTGGGCTCAAAATAGCGCTGTACCTTTGCAACTTTCGGTGGATTCTATGAAATGGGTATGTCAACAGCCATTACGAGTCATTCCTATTGGATGATACCTGGCACGCTTCAGTTTTAACAACCAATGGGCAGCCTGTCCTTTCCTGTTGACGGTGAAGACCAGTTTAACAGTGATGAAACACCACCAATCTGGAAAGGAAACAAACAACTTTATGACAAGTCTAATCTGCTGCAAAAGCATTACTGAGCTTGAGCATTCTCCCTTAAGTGTGAGTGTAATGGCATTACTGTTAAGAACAAAACATTAAATGAGATACTATGAGGATGAGCTACGTTAACCTTACTGTGCTTGGATGAGACTTAGATGTGTTAGCAACAAACAGTAGGGTGTACTTAAATGGCAGGACCTCATGATCTTGTCCTAGGTCCTACTGCTGGGGGCAAAGATGGGATATTTAAGAGGCCTATCCTCTTCAGTTACCATCTAAATAAATCTGAAACACTCCTTCAAATGATCTGTTAAGGGTGGGTACTGGGGAGGGGGAAAATCTTAGATGTAGCTCAATGTCATGTAGAAGAAAACAGTTGCCATGGAGATTGGTTGGCAGCCATGCAGCAGAGGGCGCAGGGGAGGCGGACATCTACCTGGCCGAGAGGAGAGGGGGGGATTGGCAGAAAGAGCAGTGAACACATTAGCAGGATCAGACGCTAGCACCCCTCAGCTGTGTTAGCATAGACCTCTCCTCCATCTCCATCACATGAAAGTCCATACATACGTACAAACATACAGACAGTATTCATAAGTCCATACAGTACATACACACATACATACAGTACATACACACATACATACAGTACATACACACACACACACACACACACACACACACACACACACACACACACTTACAGGTTATATAGATACATTTATCCACTTGGTTCAACTTATTAGCCATATCATTGGTCACAGTTTTAAGATGGTGCATAAATCATATTCCTCATTTGCAATTGCTTGTAACCCAAAAATTGAAAATATTCTTTAAAAAGGGTTTCACCTCCTGCAATCACCAGAGAAAACAATTGGACTTGAGTTTAAGGAAAGAGCGGGTAGAGGGGAGACAGAGACTGATGCAAATAGAAAAGGGGAGAAAGTGCTCAGGTGACTGTCTGGTCCCCTGCCGCAGTGTCTGAAAACCCAGACATCAGCCACTTCTCTATTCCCCTGAGTGTGTGTGTGTGTGTGTTCACGCGCATGTGCATACGTTTTCTATTAACAAGCCTCAATCTGTTCTCTTATCTTTCTCAATGAGAGAGCTGCCAAATCCCTTATTGACAGCACATTCAATTACACATTTGAGATAATGAGCTCTTTTCTTCTGCACTGCTTCAGACTGCATCAGACTGGCAGAGTCATCTGTCTAGATATTAATCAGATAGGCAGCTTTTGTTCCATTTGCCTTGATGGTTAAACACATGAAAGCATGCTGCCACAGATTAAACCCAAAATGTTGAAATGGAAACAGCTCTGTAAATTGGCCATGTTAGCATCTCTGTGCCGTTGTTTGAGAATGGTGCATTCTATTACATGAATGGTAAATTATATTACATGAGTGGTGCATTATATTACATGAGTGGTGCATTATATTACATCAGTGGTGCATTACATTACATAAATGGTGCATTATACTACATGAATCGCTATGGCAGGCTTTGCTTCATTATACAGCTTATTATCAGATGATGTGTGAACAAGGTGTGACAACATTGCCCACAAGTTCAATTTCTACATTGATGTATTGCAGGAAAAGAATATGGAATTTTCCCCATTTTACTACATAAACAAGTGCAATTCTCTTATTGTGGTAACAAGAAAAGATGAGGGATACCCATTGTAATTGGGACCATTTTAGAACTTGATTTAAAACACTAGTCCTGTTTGTAATAATACAATATTCTTTGCAGACACAGGTCACCCAAAGTTGGTGAATGAGATTGGTGTCTAGCTCCGGATTAGCTGCTTTCCTGAAGACGGCTCCAAGGCAGCCCTGATAAGTTGCTCACGCCTGGATCATCTTCTCATCACTCGCTCTGGTCTGCCTGGATCATCGTCTCATCACTCGCTCTGTTCTGCCTGGATCATCGTCTCATCACTAGCTCTGATATGCCTGACACTTTTGCATTCATGGAGGATGGCTATTGCTTTACTGTTGCTGGGGGCTGTGAGGATCAACCCACTATTACCTGAAAATGGCCACAACTGAGAGTGAAGAATCAAAATAAATAAATAAATAAACAATGTGCAATGCATAAGTACACAGTGTGAGCTTATGGGGCAAAAAAAAATCTATTTTGTTAAGACTGCATTTTCTGTCACAGTTCCCTCTAGTAACTAATCAGTTTGGGGCTGGAAAAATAATCAGGAATAATCATATTTCATATGGCTCATCTATTCTGACTTTGAGATGAATTCTGTTTACTAAATGAATCCAAAACCAAAAATGCTTCAGAAAAATACAGTCAGAAATATACCGGCAGAAATGAAAGTCAGAACAGGAAATCAGGAAAAATTCCAGCTTTATATTAGATGGAACATGGATTTCAAAGTTGTTTAATTTCAAAAAGCACTATGACGTTTAGAAAGCTCTGTCTGAAATGTTTGGACTCTTTTGATTAGCAAACCTTTAGGCATACATCTGGCTGGCAGACCTGTTTCATATTAGAGGATCTGGAATCATCTAGAACTTTTGTTCATTTTAGAGCATTTCACAGCCTGTTCCATTCCAATGCAAGAACTTTCTATTGTTTAAATTAGGGTTGTCTAAATATGAGAATTTTGATTCATTCATTGTAGAAAAATATGGCACCTCTCAACAGCAACCATATTGGGTGGATATAGTGGCCAGTCTGTGTCGCAGTAATAGTTTGCATTTCTCCCACTGCAGGCTTTTGATGTGGAGCTAGCATCAATGTTTGGGCTGTATTGGTAGTTAGATGTTAGGTCTACAGCCTCATCTTGGAATTATTTGTATACAACGTATCATATTTTAGTTCAAAATGGATGATTCCAGAACTTCAGAAATGCTCTGGAAATTTGTCAAATATGAGTAGGCATAATTGTAAGAACAAACTTTGCAAGCTAGCTAGATTTGATCAGTGCTTTAATTGTGGGTGTCGTCTGAGGTTAATTAGCTCGCTAGTTTTAGACCAACTATGAGATTGGTTAATCAGGAATAAAGATAATGTGTTCTTCACTAAATAAAGTACATAATAGAAGTCATGTCGTTTGCCATTAATTTTGTTTACTAAATAAAGTTCATAGAAGTAATGTTGTTTGCTATCAATGTGTTCTTCACTTAATAAAGTTCATAATAGAAGTAATGTTGTTTGCTATCAATGTGTGATTTACAAAAAAGAAAGGGAATACTTAAGGGATAGTAACATCTAATTGGCTGCATCCAAACAAGCAGCAGGCAGCTTTGAAATAAAACACAGATCTAACACAACTGTTTAATCAGTTTACCATGGTTATGGCTAAGGGTTATGGCAACAGAGAAGCAGCTAAGGCATTGCTGATTTCATGCAAGCAGTGTCAGTGTGTCAGAGGGGATATGAATGCTCTTACCACAGAATACAGTACTAATGCGCCTGGACATGGCTTTACATTCACATGAAAATGATACATCAGACGTGATAAGATGTTGGGAGAAGAAATGCTAATTGCATATAGGTTAACATTTAAATATTGATTAGGCGCTTCCCACAATTGACTAATTGAGTGCTAAAGACAAAGGTCTCCAACACTACTTTACTGGACTGCTGACACATTCAACCAAAGTATCTGTGCTGTATTCTCTGTCCAACCCTGGCAATGCAACACTAATGGCAACCAGATGCCTGGCAGCTAGCGAAGGGAATGTATTACATTCATATTACATTTGGTATAAATTCTTCTGTTGATACACTTTACAATGCATTCACCACGCATGTGGAACGCCTCATGGACACTTCTTCAATAGAAAAAAGGTGTAGTTTTGTTATAAACATGTTCATTAGGTTTGTGTGAGTGTGTGTGTGTTTGTATGTGTGTGTGCGTGTGCGTGTGTGTCAGAGACAGAAAGAGGGTGTGTGTGACTTTTAGAATGAGATATCTTAAACCAAACTCCTGACACATCTTACTCTTTACTATGGGATACCCTCAAAGCTTACCTTAGAGCAGTGGTTCTCAAACTTTTCACCATGAGTACCACCTTAGAAATGATTTGGCTCTCCAAGTACCACCAGAATTAAAATAAAGTAGCGTAGGCCTGTAACTACATAGAGAATACAGAGAAGGCATTAATATTAATAATGATTTATTGTTCACATGACTGAAGCAACTAAGTGTATGTAAACTCATGTATTGTTTTTAAAAACCTACAACGTGACAATACTAATAACTGATCTGCATCAAAACATAGGCCTACCCAGGAAATGGGGATATAAAATACCAGTCAATCTAGTGAGGTTTAACAAATATTCAGGGGTGAAAAGGCATCAGGGATGAAAAAGGTGACAACGATGCACACCCTCTAGGAGGGCCCAGGGCATGCTCCCCAGGAATATATTTTATATATAAGACCATTTTGCACATTTTTAAGTTCAATGCATCAATCTGGTGCACTTTGACAGCAAAATTAAGAGGCTAGATCTATAAAGAACTTTGTGCTGTTGTGAACAATTTTGTGCTCTGGTAACAGTTTAATCATAAACATTCCTGTGTAGCATATTGCACAGGCACAGGCCAACCCAATCAGCAAAAGTCATCATGAAAAGAAAAAAACAAGTAATGATCAAATTAAATAAATATTAATGTAATTTTTGTATGATTCCAATAATTTTTATAATCAAAATCGAACCTGTTCGAGGCAGGCAGTGACGAGATGCGCCTCACCTCAGATTGTGCAATTAACTGGGTTGAGCGCATGCCTTTTGCCTTCTCATTGTTTGACTTCACTGAAATATTTGTAGACACTTTTATCATATGTCGTTTGTATCCATAGAATAGGTAATGTATTTCACGTATGTGTATAAGCTATTTAATCTTGCTGATCTGTCATAAAACCACAGTGAAAAAGCACAGAGGCAAACCTAACCTCTGCCTAAATGAAGGGGGCGAGCAAGAGCCTGGAAAATGGACTTCCAATCCAGTGGCGTGATAAACAGCTAAACTCCGGATCAAACTCTGTTTTCCGCCTAGTCTTTTGTGTAAATGTGCAATATTCGGCGGTTTCGTGCTTAGATTTTTCAAAAGTTACCGAGCAATAGACACTGTAATATCCGATAACACCGTTATTGTAACCAGCAAATATGGTTGATGTGATTTGCGAGGCGTCTGTCAGCCAACTGTCTGACATTAGCACGTTAGCCTACATAGCATTACAATAGCATAACGTTCTTGCAGTGTACCACACCTGTCTCAAGGCAGCTACTTTCCATTTTGAACAGACCTGAAGACTCGAAATAAAAAGCATGCCTGTCATGATGACCTGGATTGGCCCAACGAACAAGTTTGAAAAAAATATTCAGTACAGCTTGCATTCGCAGATTACTTTTTTTCTCGTGCATAATCCGCGTACCACTAGAGGGCGCTCCACAGATTGAGAACCATTGCCTTAGAGGATACATTATATCATATGTGTCACACCAAAATAAAACTAGGAAAGCTAAGCAGACAGACCTTTCCAATGCCATTCTTGACTTGATCATCAGTATGCACTGAACCCATCTCCTGAGCTCTATAAACAACGCCTTGACCTTCAGGCAGAGTTCGACCTCCTGTGAACGGGGGCAGCAGAGAGGTTATTGCTAAAGTATCATGGCTCTTACTACGAATATGGTGATAAAGCCAGTCGCCTTCTAGCACATCAGCTAAAGCGTCATGCAGCAGGGCGCACTATTCCACAGATAAAAAATATCTCAGGTGCATTAACTATTGACCCTGTTGAGATAAATTCTGCTTTTTAGTCTTACTATTCTTCTCTGTACTCGTCTAAGTTCCCACCCAACTCTGATCAAATGTTTAATTTTCTTAATAACTTGGATATCCCCAATATAAATTCCACTCAAGCTGATCAACTTGATGGCACTATAAATGTGGATGAGGTTGTGTCTTCTATCATATCATTGCAATCAGGCAAAGCTCCTGGTCCAGATGGTTTCCCTCCTGAATTCTATAAGAAATTTCCCATTCAATTGGCCCCGTTGCTTCTTTCTGTGTTTGAGGAATCTCTAAAGCAGGGTTCACTCCCCCACACTCTAAGTCAAGCTTCAATGTATCTTCTGTTAAAGGAAGGGACAGATCCTGATCTGTGTGGCTCCTACAGGCCCCTGAGTCTCCTCAATGCTGACGTTAAGGTCTTAGCTAAGCTGTTAACTACCCGCATTGAAAATTATTTTCCCTGTATAATCTCTGAGGAGCAGACTGGTTTCATAAAGGGCAGACATTCATTTTTCAATATTAGAACCCTGTTTAATATTATCTACTCCAAAGACTCCCTGAAGAAGTCATCTCTCTGGATGCTGAAAAGGCCTTTGATAGAGTTGAGTGGGAATTCCTTTTCACTGTACTGAAAAAGTTTGGCTTTGGGGATACACTAATATCCTGGATACGCCTCTTGTACACCTCGCCCCTCGCCTCTGTCAACACCAATAATACAAGGTCTGAATATTTCAATTTATCTCGTGGTACTCGCCAGGGCTGCCCACTTACTCTCTTGCTTTTTGCCATTGCTATAGAGCCCCTCTCCATAGCTGTTTGGAAATCAACCTCATTCCTGGGGATAACCCGTAGGGGCGTTGAACACAGGCTTGCGTTGTATGCAGATGATTTGCTTTTGTACATTATTGATCCTCTTTCTCAACTACCTAACATTCTGTCGTTATTACAAAACTTTGGCTCCTTTTCTGGGTACAAGCTCAATCTACAAAAGAGTGAATGTCTCCCTATAAACTCAATGGCTCTTCTGCTTTCCCAGTCTGACCTACCATTTCAACTGAAAAACTGTAGCATCAAGTACCTGGGAGTAACTGTTACACGTACACTGTCTTCTTTGTTAGATGCAAATTTGACCCCCCTACTCAGCAATATAAGGTCTGCTTTCCAGAGATGGCGTAATCTGCCCCTGTCTATGCTTGGTAAAATTAATGCAGTTAAGATGAACATTCTTCCGAAATTTCTATATTCCCCGCCATTTTAAATCATACTCCCCCTCTACTCTTATGCCAATAACCCGCAATCATCTTTGCCCACCTTCTTTTCTAGACTCTGCATTCCGGTTGTGGGAGAGAAATGGCCTACAGACGTTCAATGACTTATACAAAGGCAGAGTTTTTGCTAGCTTCACAGACCTATCGGTTTCACATGACTTGCCCACAACACACTTATTACTTTCAAATTAGGCATTGTGTCTTGGGAAGACCTCTTTAAACTCCAACCCAATCAGAGGTCACTTGTTTCCCACATTTATCAGGGTCTTCAGTCATTTAACACAGAGCAGTGCTCTAAGGCTGAATCCCATTTCTCCCGCTACCCCTTCGTCTTTCCCCTTCCCCTCCGTTTTGCGCGTTCATGTGGAGCGGTAGGGCCGTCCCAATTCACGTTAAGACAGAGGGGTAGGGGAAGGGGAAGCGCTTTCTACCGCTCCAAACGAAGATTTTCCGAGGGCACACTTCAAACGGAGGGGTAGACTGATTTCCCTCAATGCATTGCGAACCCGTGAGCATTAAAGAAGAAACATCGCGGGAGTCAATTTAAAAATGTCGGAAACAGCAGGGAAAGCATCACACAAATGAAAGTATTTTCTTTGTAATTCATGATTTTAAAACTTGTTTGATGAAATGTTGCATTGTGTAAATAAGAGCTGCAGGCACCATGTTTGTTTATGTCTGGTGAGTGACAGCTGTCGCTCTCCGGTAACGTAACAGCTGACGCAGCGTACTGATGACGTACGTAAGTGTTGAAGTGCTATCCCAATTCGAAGGGCTAGCGTTTCAACCCCTTCCACTACCGCTCCGTTTGAAAAAGCGAAGGCGAAGGGGTAGGGGTAAGGGTAGCGGTAGAGATGAGAAATGGGATTGGGCCTAAAAGCGCTGATGCCTGGGAGCAGGAATTAGGCATACAATTTGAGGAAGATTTCTGGGAGAGAGCCATCAACAGAATACGTAATTCGTCATCATGTCCCCGTCTGGGCCTGATTCAATTTAAAATTGTTCAAAGAATGCATCTGTCAAGTTCAAGGCTATCCAAAATATACCCAGACACTGAGGACATTTGTGTTAAGTGTGGAGGCACACCCTGCCACTTGACTCATATGTATACGTCATGCCCCAAACTTGAACATTACTGGATCTCCATCTTTAAAAATCTCTCAGAAATTTTAGGAATCACTTTGGAACCATGCCCTCTTGTAGCCATATTTGGTGTTTCACCCACCCCACACATTCTAAACAAGACCCATGCAAATGTTGTGGCATTCGCCACCCTACTGGCTAGGTGTACAATTATATTTAACTGGAAATCACCACAGGCCCCTCTTGTATCTGTCTGGTTGAAAGACCTCATGTTTTTCTTAAAATAAGAGAAAATCAAATTCACTGTACGTCGGGACACAAGTAGATTTTTCAAGCACTGGCATCCATTTATACAATACTTCACTGACTTACAAACACTCCCATGATTTGGTTTCCTATTCTCCTTCTATACTGGCCTAGTATTTATAGGACATATCTATTCCTTTCAATTGCAACTGTTAAAGATGCCCTATGCAAGAATCACTGCTCCCTCTTCTGGTGTGGTTGGTGTATTACCTGTGGAACGTATTGGCTCATGCAGGGTTCGCGTTGGGACATGCTGGCCGCTTCCACGGCTTGTAAACAAGAGTTCAGCAGAACGACGTCAACTGTAGTTGCATAGGGCTTCTTTAACTCTTCCAAACCTTCACTTTGGAGCCTCTATGACTCTTGTTAGGGCATTATCACAAACACACAAACTGTGGCTGTAGCTAACCACAAATGCTCTGTCCACCATGTTTTTTATTATTGTTATTTATTATTATTATTTTTTTTGTGTGTT
This sequence comes from Sprattus sprattus, assembly GCF_963457725.1. Lineage (NCBI taxonomy): Eukaryota > Metazoa > Chordata > Actinopteri > Clupeiformes > Clupeidae > Sprattus > Sprattus sprattus. The sequence goes on along the minus strand of NC_137928.1, from coordinate 31,257,619 downwards.
TGTTTTAGGTTCATCTTTACTGTGCTTATGATTTGTGTGTCTTAAGTGTATCTGTATGCCTGTTTTGTCAAGGGAGGGGGGATTGGGTGGGTGTGTGGGAGGTGGTGGGGTGCAGGGAGTTTGTGCTCTTTGACTCTTTAATGAATATTTGTACTGTACAATTTTACATCTGTGCGTTAAAAAGCAATAAAAAAACCTTGACCAAAAAAAAGAATGGGATATCTTACTGTATAATCAGATTGAAAGTCTAATGGACTGACTGGCTGATCTTTCAAAGTCAGAATGTTGTTTCTTTGTTCTTCTGAATACTCTAATATAATTCTGATTCTCCTCTGGAGGGTAAAGACCATTCTTCATCCAAACTTTTAGTCCAGTTAAGAGTAAAATGCATCATAAATTTCTCCTCTGAATAACGTGATGGACTCCATATTTGCAAAATAAACAGAGAACCTCTGTGGGACATAAAGCCAATCTGCCAGGCCAAAACACAAGGAACGCAAAACAACATGAGCCAAGCCACACACGCCGTGTTGTTGATCTGTTGAGCTGCCGACTCTTCCCTGGTCAGGGGGGCTGGATGTGTCCAGTGCTGCTCATGCCCTCCACCCAGGTCCCAAGAGCCTGACCCGTGATCTTTTGTAGCCAACAACCTCACGAGTTAGGGTCTCAGGGAACGGGAGGAGTGCGGCTGCCGGCAGACGTCGAGACCCACACACACAAACACACACGCATACTCAAACACACACAGACACACACGCATACACCCACACACACACACAGACATACATACATACTCACTGCTCAGCTCCCGCAGAACTGAACGTGCCAGACAATGAGACAAGACTAACGTGGTCTGCCCTGTAGAAACGCCACAATGGAGATCAGCGGCTCTCGCTCTTGCCCTCGGGACCCGCAGCAGTGCGGCTTGCTCTGGGAGCCTGTGGCTGTGACTGCCCGGCAGACGAGGATGCTGAAGCAGGCTGCCTGGACGGTCCACATGGGCCACTCGCTGGCTCCGTCTCTGTCCCTATCCTACCTCTCGCCCTGTGCACAGAGCGAGGGAAGTTGGAGAGCGAGGGAGGGAGGAGAGCGTGAGAGAGAGAGAGAGAGAGAGAGAGAAGCAGAAGAACAGCAAGTCTCTTGTCTCATTTCCCTCCTTTAATTATGGAACGGCAAGGTAACTTCCGGACTGATCGGTGCCAAACCTGGGCCAGATGTGGGCCAGAGTCAGCAGCTCTGTGGTGAGGTTGATCCCAGCATTCGGAGAAGGTGAGGCTAAGTCACAGTCACACCCTGCACTGCTCGTGCTCAGACAGCACACATCGCAGCACAGCACAGCACAGCACAGCGCCCCTTCAAATCACTGCAGACAATGATGCAAAAAAAGAGAAAGGAATCCGGAAAAAAATGTCAGAAGGGAGGAAAAGGACAAAGGGAAAGGGAATGGTGATGATGAGGCTAAATAGCGGAGTCTTTCCAGACTTGTGATTTCTCCTTCTTTAAAGTGGCGCTGGAGAGGATGGAGCCTGGACGAGAGACTGCATCTACTTGGCTGTATTAAGGCTTTGTGTGCCTGGAGGAACAGTCCAGCCCTCCCCACCACCCCCTCTTACACACGCCACACAGTCATTCCTTCCTCTTTGTCTGCACCGCAAAATGCAGGTCATCAGTCCACATCTCTCACACAGTATCTGACCCTTACCTCCCCCAATACTCCTCTGACCGACCACCACACTGATGTTGGGACCCCCTCCTAATACAGATATGTACATGAACAGACATGTGAAAACTCCTGAGGAATTTCCTGAAACTGGTCTCCAGAGTTTATTATTATTATTTAGGAAATGATAATCCCCCTATGATGGAAGGCAAGTCCCTCTCCCCTCACTCCCATCCCCCCAGGATTAGCATGTCCAGACCTCCCAAGGCCCTCTGTGCTCCCCTGAGGGTTCAAGTGGACTGAGGGGTTGGAGGGAGACAAGAGGGACAAAAATTAGTGGATAGAATCCCAGACACCACAGTAGACCACAGTCAGTGCGCAATCATATACCTCAGAGTATTCCAAAAGCCCATACAAGTGCCATCAACACTGCCACTGCCATCCTAGTATCCATCTTAGAGAGAAAGAAAGTGGTGGGAGCTAAATCAGAATGAGAGGTGGAGGAGGATGAACAGGGTGGAGGGGTATTAAAGGGATGAGGGGGCAGGTGGGATGAATGCAGGTAGTCCCCATTGGCTCTCCTTCCATGATTGGACCTTCAGCGTATCTCCATGGTAGCCACCAGTGGTGGACGAAGTACACAAACTACGTACTAAAGTGAAAGTATAGATACCTGGTGTAAAATATTACTCCAGTAAAAGTGGAAGTATGCACTTTGAATTTCTACTTAAGTAGAAGTATAAAAGTATTTGCCTTCATATATACTTAAGTATTAAAAGTGAAAGTACCTTGATGAATTATGGTTCTTATGGCTTTTTATCATTTTCACATCAAAGCTCCGGCTCAATCAACTGATATAAGGTGAAACTACTAATGCCAATCTTTAAATAGTGTCTTACATTTGTCTATTAAAAAGTGTATAAGCACAAAACATTGAAAGTTATCTATTGCCATTAGGGAAGACAAAGTGGTTATGAAATAACCACAAGAGAACAATTATTTGAATTTACATTTATTTGTAACTTAGTTGCACATTAAATTATAAAAAATGTGGGGTTAAACATAAGCTCCTTTACTATAACGCATCTGTCTGTCTGTGTCACCCTTAAACTCATAGATCCTGATTTATGATTCAAAGTATGATAAATACCATTAGGAACTAGTTCCACAAAATCAGAGAATGTGGTGTTATACTAGTTTGTGCTGAAGACTAGTGATAGCAGTGATATTCCCTACACAACCCTAGGTACAAAAACAACAACACTTGACCTAGTTATACTAGTTTGTGCTGAAGACTAGTGTTAGCAGTGATATTCCCTACACAACCCTAGGTACAGAAACAAAACACTTGACCTCAGATCAAACGTGAAGAAATCAAATGTCATTACAGGAACAATTTTTTGCATAAATTGCACAAAATTACAGAGCATACCAGTCTGCACCGAAGACTGTAAAGAAATATGTAGTGGTACCTTTACCGAGGGAGTCTGTCAAGAACTGCATGATAAAAGTTTTCGACATTGTGTGCCCTGATAAAAGGCAAGCATTTCTAAATGTGAGCCAGAGCAGAAACACTGTTTATTGTGTATGTTTCTTCAATCATTTCCATCATTTATGTAGCATTACGTAGGCTAAGCTTGAGCATTAAACAGCCTCAAAATGCTGCATAATTCAACGTAGCTCGCGCTCAACGAACGAACTAAACTGACAAAACCGAAAGGACTTCAGAGCAAATTGCGCGCTAATTCCTGATTGGTGTGGTTGTGAACTCGCTTTGACCTTTCATTATTTGATTTGCTTTGGTAAAAAGGAACGAGAGGTTGTACTAAATGTAATGGAGTAAAAAGTACGAATTTTCACTTGGAAATGTAGTGGAGTCAAAGTATAAAGTATCACCAAATAGAAATACTTGAGTCAAGTACACATACATAGATATGTTACTTAAGTACAGGAACGAATTACATTTACTTGTACCACCACTGGTAGCCACACATGGGCATCTGGGGCGGGGAGGGGAGGGGTTGACGTACACTGCGTCACAGCAGAAACGGAAGTGCCGCCCTTCTGACACAAACAATGACGGTCAACAGAAATGAGTGTAATAGATAAACAAATGATTATTGAGAGAAAGAGAAGAAATAATTCTCCTACCGCGAAGGGAGGGAGGAGGGAGTTCTTGTTAGTCACTGTGAGCAGCCCCAGTGAATGCTGCTGTAGTGAATGGAGGTTCAGACGGAGGAAGACAGCACTGCGCCACCAGCCCTCCACTCTTCACTCCTCCCTAACCTCACCTCACTTCGCTGCCCTTTCTCTCACTCTCTCCCCACCTCTCTTTTCCTTTCGCTCTCTCCCTGTCCACACAGCTCCCACTGACCCTTCAACAATCAATGCTTTTGTCTCACGAGGAGAACAAAGCTCCTTTGCCTGACTTGACGGAAGGCAGGGATAGTCACATGTCACAGGAGCACCGCTTGACTGTATATCCTTTGTTTACTTCCATCCCCGGCATTCTGCGCAAACAATGCAAAAGATTTAGCAAAGCTGGGTCTAAGAGTTTTCAGCCTGATATCCCTGCTCATGAACACAAATAGAAGGAGAAGGAAAGAAAAGAGAGGGAAAGATTTGGTACTTAATGTTGATATGACAGAGTGCTGATCTGTATGTAGTTAGCTGTGTAATTACAATGGAACAAAACTCATTGTTACTAACAACTTGTCATTGTAAGCCATACTAACTGTTTAATGATTGCTTCTGCAATGCTGTGTGATTAACCAATCATACTATTGCTCTTCTTAAATTGTATATTCCTTCCACCCATTTTTTAAAGCTGATTCTGCCCCTAGCACTTTTGAGATGCTCCAACCTGATCCAGTTTGGTGCTCTTGTCAAATTAGTTACAGCTGTTATTCTTTTGTTATTGTTGTTTTTCACCCCTATTTTTCCCATTGAAAAGAATGGCCGACAAAGATTATTAAGTTTACTTATCTAGCTGCTATCAGAGATGTTCTAGGATGTGACACATCATGGCAATATGGTACTGATGCATAGTGTCTCTGCAAAATACCTGACCCTTACCTTTTCGAAGGGACCTGTTATTTATGGCAAGCATTATATGCGATTTATATGCTCATTTGCTGTCATTTTTAAATAAATGAAGATACCACCACCAATGTGAATTAATAACAGTCTGTATCTCAGCTGATGTTTTGCTCTTCACTGCATGAAATGTGGGATTTACGACAGTCTTCGACCCTGTGTATTGCCGTAGAAGCCCACATTGGTGTGAAAGCGTTATCTTTACCCATCCCACCCATGCTAAGCCATTTCTAGCATAACCTGCGATCCACCGTGGAAAACAGAAGGCAGGCGAATTTTTGTATCAGTTCTCACCACAAAACGACGTCTCATCTTTGCTCCTTGAATGTCGATATGTAATGGTATGGTGTTATTGAAACTTACTATGTGTAAAAAAGACTAGAAAAAGTTTATTATTCTAGTCTAAATTTTCTAATGTTGCCTCGGGCGCCTTTAAGTGAACATAATTAAAACTTCACATAAGTCTACTAAACAATTCCCAATTCCCACGATCCAGTAACAGAAGATAAATACCCCAGAGGAGGGAGGAATGATAAACCAGTGAGTTGGTCGCACCAACGATCTAAATCCCTACCAGCAAAGTGGCTAAGTGGTTAGACACAGCACCATTAGGTACACAGTACCACTAACCTGAAGAGCGCAGGTTCTAGACTCGCGAAGCTCGCCTAAGATTTCAAAATCTCCCAAGTTGCGAAATGACTATCTCAATATCAGAGTAAGCCCGACTCTGTATAATTACATGCCAAAAGTGAATCTCAAGAACATTACAGAGAGGAAGCTGAGGAATGTGAGTGGAACAGTCTCGGAAGTACATTGCAACCCTCGAACTCTGAAAATGAAAGGCAAAGCAAGAATCGTGATAAAATCAAAACCCTAAAGACAGAACTCTGAAAACGGAAGGCAAATCAAGAAATGTGATAACCCCGGAGCAAAACCTTATAGTTATCGAGTACATTTTAATTTCGTTTTTATGGGGCAATAGCTGTAAATGGGAGGGGATACGTTTTGTCAGTTGAAAGCTGACCAATAGACAGAGTCTCATCACAAGACGTTTTAATTCAATTCCTTGTCGTTTTCAACCAATGGCTGCAGCAGGGTGTGTGTGGCTAGACTGCTGACAGTCAATATGCTAATAAGAGCAATTCGCACCTCTGTCAGCGGGAGGTGAGAATACTAAACACATCGCCCCCCCCCTCCCCTCGCCGGCCTGTTTCCGGGAAATTCCGTTCGTATGCGGCAGACGGATATTTCGGGGGAATGTCCGCGATCAACCAGGAATGGTGAGCATTCGCGGCTGTATCACAGCGTGTACGGGCCCGATAATCTTGGTTTTCGTGCAGTGCTTGTTGACTCATAGTCACAAGATATCTTAATATCTACGATAACTGAGTCAACCACTCAACTAGCTCCAGCCAACGGGTAATGGGATAGCATAACTTGGCCGGTAGCAACATAGGGCAGTTAATTTAATGTTTAAGGCCTACATTGTGCATTTTAACATTTAAACCCACTCCATAGACACTCATGTGTTTTTTTTTTAATAAATGAAGAATCCACCAATACTGGAATATTTACAGCCTACATTCCAGCTGATGGTTGGCTTGTGTAACATTCAATTCAAAGTGATGAGGTAATGTCTGCGATAACAAACCTCTCCTCAACTAGAAATGCATCTCTAGTTTCCAAATGCAATATGGTTTTAAGCATTACCAAATAAGACAAACTAACTCAGCTGACAGTAAGTCGATACATACAATACTCTTGGATGCATTTTCATATCTACCTGAAATATACCTGAATCCTATCAGAGAGATTTATTTTTTCGATGCCAAATAAGGAGGAGTGATTTCTGCATGAGCTTGTGTTTCAAGTCCAAGTCCATTTGTGCTTGGGTGGCGAGAGGCTCAGGGAGCAGAGGAATATTAAAGCAGATGAAATCAATAGAGGCCTTAAACTGGCGGCTGTAATCAATCAACTCTATTACCACCATGGCAGAGTCTGGGCTCTAGCTGTGAGCCCCTTTCACCTCCAGACATTTATATGCTGCTGCTTTCTTTTATTATTTTTGTGGGTCCTCTTTCACCTTATATGTCATCAGTGCACTCGTGTTCTATTGGGGAGAGTGTTCCAAAACTGGTGTTCAACAGAAGAAACTGGATAGGGATGCCACAGGACAATATGAACGTTTCCAAGAATCCATTTGTCAAACATATTGTGGCAGACACAGCTGAGTAGGTAAAGATACTTTTGACTAGCTGCTTTGATGAAAGATCATCATAAAAGACTACAGATACCACCATAGCTTCATATTCATGTTGAAATGAAGAAAAAAGAACTGAACAGATCTGAAATGTAATTTCCTCTGAATGACACCTAACCCCAAAGTGAGGTCTACATATGAGCACAGAAACAGTCTTGTAGGTCGTCAGCGGCCTATACAGACAGTGTCTGTGTGTAAGAGTATTAATAACCATCATCTTTTGTCACCCCAGACAACGGTCAAGGGCCATTTTGTTGATGCCGACCCCCATTCAATGCCATTGATTCCTCCAGCAGGGTCAGAGGTCGCGGCGGCATTGATTGGAGAAAGCGCTTGCCACAGTGCAGGGAGCACCAGATCCAGACCAATCAATGGCACCTCAGACCAGCGCGTATATATTATCCTTATTTATTGGACATAAAACAGCCTGCTGTTAGGCATTTAGTTACCATCTCCCCCCACAGCAAAGGTAACGCCTGAGGAGGTTGAAGATATGCACCGCAAGCAGGTCATGTGTGCATCCACATTCCTCTAAGTCCACTGGCCTGAGCTCACAGCCCAGTATTTACCTCACTCCACGGAGCTGTCAGGTGGGTGAAGGTCAATGACTCCCACGCGGCTTTGAAAAGAGAAATGAGCTGATAAGGAACTGAATGCATTCTGTGGACCTTGCAGACAAATCCAGCAACATTTCCAAAACCAACAGCACTAGAGACTTGAATTGACCTCCCAGGTAAGAGGTACGATTAGGTAGAGGGCCTCTGATGCACCCAGGCATGGTGGTGAATAAAGGGAAATAAAGTGAAAATATAGGGAAAGACTTGTATTCTATCAGGGAGCTCAAATAACAACCACATCTATAAATACAATTGAAAGAGCAATTTTATATTTAAACATTTACAAATGTAGAAAAAGAAACCTTTAGCATTTGAACCAGCCATAAAAGAATAAAAACCTTTCATCATCAATTTCCCAAAAAACATTAAGAAATGTGCACAGCACACCCCCAGGCCGAGGTTATACTACTGAGGTTTCATGGCATTTTGAGCTAACAATGTCAACTGAATTTAGAGTTAAGAAGTCTGCATAAAAGACAGAATCTACTGTATGTCTCTTCTGCTTGTGCAGGATCATGACAGTGGGGCCAGGTGGCAAGACTGCTCCCATGGAGACTGGACTGGACACTGCATGTCTAACTTCACAACACCAGAACAGAAGAAGAGAGGAAGAGATGGACATCCATGTCATGCTTCATCATACTATCTCAGGTAAACTCAAAGGTGGGCTTTAAAAGTTCAGGATAGAGGCAGCCAGTGAGAATGCAGTACTGTGCTCCTAACACCTCCTCCTGAAGAGACAGCCAATGAGAATGCAGTACTCTGCTCCTCTTCTGACACCTCCTCCTGAAGAGGCAGCCAGTGAGAATGCAGTACTGTGCTCCTAATCCCTCCTCCTGAAGAGGCAGCCAGTGAGAATGCAGTACTCTGCTCCTCTTCACACACCTCCTCCTGAAGAGGCAGCCAGTGAGAATGCAGTACTCTGCTCCTCTTCACACACCTCCTCCTGAAAAGGCAGCCAGTGAGAATGCAGTACTCTGCTCCTCTTCACACACCTCCTCCTGAAGAGGCAGCCAGTGAGAATGCAGTACTCTGCTCCTCTTCACACACCTCCTCCTGAAGAGGCAGCCAATGAGAATGCAGTACTCTGCTCCTAATGCCTCCTCCTGAAGAGGCAGCCAATGAGAATGCAGTACTCTGCTCCTCTTCTAACACCTCCTCCTGAATCCCACTATAAGTAGCCGTACGTCAAAGTAGAAAACCATGCAAGCACACACATAACATTCTCTTGAAAGTCACCTCACGTAAAAATCAGTCGACCATCATTGTATTTTAAATCTGTACCTCAAGTATACAACAGCTCCCCATGATGGCAGCTGGTCCTGGACCAGATTTGACCCTCGTCTGTTCACAGGAGCTGATCTGGACACAGACCTGAGCCTGGGTCAGCTGTCATCATGGATACTGGTAACATAATCTTCTACAACAGTCTAAAACCGAGACAGAGTCTTATATGTGGATTCAGTTGCTGAAATCCCTCTCATACGGACTCCCCTGAAGGAGGTGCATTCAAGTGAAATCCCTCTCATACCGACTTCCCTGAAGGAGGTGCATTCAAGTGAAATTTACTTTTCAAGCGGCCTTTTCTGTGAAAGTGATTTCCTGTTGTGCCTGTGGAGGCCACGCCTCTGCATCGTGGTAAAGGCCAATGACAGGCCAGTGCCTGTAGGGTGTGCACTGGGTTTAATTGATCTTTGGGCTTGATTCATTTAAGCCATTACTTGGGTTGAGGGTTGTGTGTTTTGTGGTGTGAATGAGGTGGTAATTGGACAGCACCTCAATCAGAAGCTGGCTCGTAACACGAGAATGCCCCTCGTCCTAATTAACAGCTTTAATGAATTGATCAGATGCAAAGGAAGTGGTAAATCAGTGGACAGTGTGTGCCTTGAGGAACTGGGCCCTCAAAGGCAGCTCTGAAGAGGCCCTCTGTGGCCCTCCCATATTGTTGGGCTCATGTCTGGAACCCACAAATGAAACAAGCCTTGAATATATTGCTGTTATCATGCATTTCATTTGCTTCCGTATTTAAATAACAGTCATTCTTGGGACCAAATTGCAACGCTGAGGGTTTTGTGTTCATTTCAGTAAAAGAACACAAAAGAAAATTATGAACTTGACCAAAATTAACCCCCACGGTCCAAATCCTTTTGAATTTCCAGTTGTATTGTTTAGCTGAGATCTTATCCTTGATTGGACGATGCTGGATGAGTTAGGTGAGTTCCAAGGAAAGCTAGAAGGTTGTACAGTTAACTCCCAGGGTGTAATTCTAAACCATACAACCTACTACCTCAACCCGGATACACACAATTTCTCATTATGATTGGGGTTTGTCTTGCTGTTGAAATATAGTTCATACAAATAAAATAATTCCATGAAAACCCTCTGTCCTGGGAAAATTTCCATTCAATGTTATTTTTTTTATGTGAGGTTTTGCATCAGAACTACAGCCAATACCTCAGGTATTTGTGAATCTAAAACCTGTTTCACTGGAATCTTATCACTGGCAAATAACAGAACCAAACATATCCACAAAACATCTGGCTCCACAGTTTGAGATTCTACCTGCTCTATGAACAGAAGAATCCCTTGAGCCGTGAACTTCACTTCCATGCCTCTGAAGACAGTGTTCCAGGAAGACTGTGGAAAATGCTCCCTAACACTCCTAAGATGCCAAAAACAAACCTCTCGTGACTCCATCTACCGTGATGATATCACATTACCTGAAACCGAAAGGTTCAAATGGGTTAGCAGTGGCCTGACAGAATCCCAGGTAGAGGCCACTGTAAAAAGGACCTACTTTTAGAAGAAGGATTTATTGCCATCAAGGATGTATGACACACCACAGAGACAGAGACCCAGAGACACGAGCTTGTGCTGTTCAAAATACCACAAGTTCGGATCTACGGGTTTATGACAAGTGGCTCATCCATGACGCTGGCAAGGCTAGCAAAACACATACTACACCACAGTGCCGCTGTTTCTACTGGTCCAAGCCTTTTTCTTTTGAATTAGAGAAAACATCTTACCTAGAAACATGCCTTATCCCTTTGGGTTTCATGTTTCAGCTTGATGCAACTGGAACGATAAAAAATAAAAACAAATAGTACCATCAATCAGGTGAACAATGTAAAACAAGGTGCAGAGTCAAAAACATGAAGATGTCATAAGCAATACCAAATATCATTTCAGTTATTGTTTCTTCATTTATATACAATAAAAGTCTTACATTTTCAATAATTTCCACAGATACACATCTAAGACACCTTCTTCATGTACATGTTTTTTTTTCTACATAAATAAATGCAGCATGTTTCTGAGTTCATTTTATATTCAACAAATCATGCTTCATATTTTCGGAGGAATTTGGAAAAGGCACACTTGTGGAAATAGCACAGCGGATTGCCATTGCTACATGTTTTCAATATAACAATGGTTTCAATAAGACACCACCCACTTAGACGAGGAAAGTACGTTTAAAAGAGGCATTTTATTGAGTAGTATGGTGATACAAAGCCAGACAAATGAGAAAGAAAAAATCCAGAGTTTAACTGGAACTGTGGGTCTCCCCTAGTCCTCCCTTACTGCCAGTATTAAAAACATGATAGCCACACGGTCGCATGCGTTGCATGCTCAACCAACAAGTGTTCTCAAGAAGACCCCAGGCCTGCCTGCCTTCAGCGCGCTTGGAGGTGAGAAAATATGGAAGAAGCAAAATAATGAATTAAATCAAGCAAGCATGCCACCTCAGGCGACTGAGGGTTGTCCACTCTGAGAGCCATGGAAACATCCATCTGGCCATCAGGACAGATGAAATTGCACTGGCTAATGTGGTGATGATCAGGAATGCCCACTGTATCCAAAGTCAATACGCCGCTCATGTTGCATGCCTCCACTGGCCTTGGAGACAGAGGTCCCTTTCATCAGGGGCAGGCCAAGCACACACTCCCAGAGCAGCTGACCCTCACCCAGTGTGGGTCTCATCCAGACCACAGGCCACTGGGCTGCTATCAGTGGAACTGCCTCTGCCTCTGCCTCTCTCTCTCTCTCTCTCTCTCGCTCTCTCTCTCTCTCTCTTGCTCACACAATGCAATCCCAATAATGTACTGCGGAACTTTGGGTGAGGACAGATTTGAATGCCTGCAAGGAGGGCCGCATGGGGAAGCATTGCTGACATATTTGTTAGGCTTTCTCTCTCTCTATTTCTTTTTCTCTTTCTCACACTCTCTCTCTTGCTCTCTCTCTCTCTCTCTCTCTCTCTCTCTCTCTCCAAGTGTTCCCACTTGCATTAACTCTAATGACCAGCAAATTGTGATTGAAGTCGTGCCAGATTTCTGAAAGCATAGCCAGGCTAAGGTTAAATGTGCGCCCGAGGGAGCCTCAGGCATTCCAGAAGGGAGTGGGGCAGCGCACTGAAGTAAATCAGGAGACGGATCAGTGGGTTCGCTTGCAAAACCCACACAGGATATCTCAGCGCCACATCTCAGTGTATGTTTGTGAATGCTGCACATTTGAATGTGAAGGTGAACTAGGATTTGGTGAGTAATGTTAACAAACATCGGCAGAAAGGATACACTCAAGAAACAAAATCAACATGTTTATCAGGACTTAAAGCAGCTGCTGTCATGGTTTTAAGGAGGTGCTAAATCAGTGAAAAACCATGGGTCTGCCTGGGCTGAGTGAGTCAAACTTCATGAGTCCAGGAATACATGATTTGCACTTCAGTTTCATACCGCTAATATGGGGCAAGATCACAAGGGGTCCTATAGTGAACAGGACAACAAAGGCATGTACACATACCTGAGAGAAGTCTATTCTCTGTTCCCCTCTATTCTATTCTTTATTGCATGCACATTAGTGTCTGCCACCACATTTCATCAGAAAACATAATGGATGGAGTCCAGACATGTCCACAGCAATGTCCAGCTACAGAAATTCAAAACAAGAGTCCCCTGGAACTTTGCAACCAAGAAAAAGTCTTTGACTTAGTCTGCCTGTGTTTGTCTCCAGTCAAGACAACAACCTTCTTATGCATGCTTTGGATAGCCACTCCTTGACTCTCACCTCTGAAGAAAACAACCTTCTTATGCCTGCTTTGGATAGCCACTCTATGACTCTCACCTCTGAAGAAAACAACCTTCTTATGCCTGCTTTGGATAGCCACTCTATGACTCTCACCTCTGAAGAAAACAAGCTTCTTATGCCTGCTTTGGATAGCCACTCTATGACTCTCATCTCTGAAGAAAACAACCTTCTTATGCCTGCTTTGGGTCGGGCCACTCTTTGACTCTCACCATCAGGCCCTGATGCAGAATGAATGATGGGATATTTAAACACAGGCAGCCAGTAGCCCACATCAGCAGCAGTGAGCCACACTCTTCATGCTGCGTCACCATTTGACAACAGGGGATTTAAAGCCGAGGTGAACCATGTAGACAGTCTCCTCACATTTCACACACATGTGATAGTCAATAGAAACTCAATCATACAGTAAATGTACACTGAGCTCTGGAAACCACAACACGCAGAGATACTGAAGGAGGGAGGAAAATCTGATTACAGTATGTGTATGGATATGTACATAAATCAGATTACAGTATGCGTATGGATATGTATATAAATCAGATTACAGTATGCGTATGGATATGTATATAAATCAGATTACAGTATGCGTATGGATATGTAAATCAGATTACAGTATGTGTATGGATATGTATATAAATCAGATTACAGTATGCATATGTATGTGTGTGTGTTTAAGAGGAGTGTGTCTGTCTGCGTATGTATATATGTGTGTGTTTAAGAGGAGTTTGTCTGTCTGCCTATGTTTATATGTGTGTGTTTAAGAGGAGTGTGTCTGTCTGCTTATGTATATATGTGTGTGTTTAAGAGGAGTTTGTCTGTCTGCTTATGTATACAGTATGTGAGAGTGTGTTTAAGAGGAGTGTGTCTGTCTGCTTATGTATATGTGTGTGTTTAAGAGGAGTTTGTCTGTCTGCGTATGTATATATGTGTGTGTTTACTGTAAGATGAGTTTGTCTGTCTGCTTATGTATATACAGTATGTGTGTGTGATTAAGAGGAGTGTGTCTGTCTGCTTATGTATATGTGTGTGTTTACTGTAAGATGAGTTTGTCTGTCTGCTTATGTATATACAGTATGTGTGTGTGATTAAGAGGGAAAAAGGCACATGGGGATGAAGTGAAAGTAAGGGAGGGATTGAGAGAGGGGGACAATATTGGGGGAGAGAGAGAGAGGGAAATCAGAAAAAAGGGAGCAGGTAACAAATAGAGAGAGAGAGAGCACCTCCCTTCCTAACTGGCACCTTGGCTTAACTTGCACTTAAGCAGTGACAGGCCCGCACTTCTTTTTCTTTCTATGTCGTTTTCTATTTTTTGTTACACAAGGTTTTATTGCTCTTAGCTTGATTGTTCTCTTCTTTGTACGGCGCTTTGGACAAAAGCGTCTGCTAAATGACTAAATGTAAATGTAAATGTAAAGGGAAAGAGACAGAGAAAGACAGGGAAACAGAGGGAGAAAGAGACAAAAAGAGAGAAAGTGTGTGTGTGTGTGTGTGAGAGAGAGAGAAAGAGACAGAGAGAGAGAGAGAGAGAGAGAGAGAGAGATGGAGACAGAGAGACAGAGAGAGAGAGAGCAGCAGTGCTCACGTGCCACAAGGCAGCATTACATGCATGGAGGGAGTCAGTCGGTTCATAGCAATTACTCAAACATATGACAGAACTCATGACTCACGCACAGGGCTGCATTTTGCCCTGCCAAAATAAGACTCCCAGTCTGAATTCTATTAAAGGCACACACACACACACACCCACACCCCACACTCACACACACACACACACACACACACACACACACACACACACACACACACACACACACACACACACACACACACACACACACACACACACACACACACACACACACACACACACACACACACACACACACACACACACACACACACACACACACACACACACAAAACCCTACTCCTTCTGACAGATGTGCTTCCCCTCCTCCCAGTGTTCAGAGCCATGTTTATGGAACCAAACCTGCAAAAATCTTTGCCTCAGATGCTTCCCCTCCAAGAATAATAAAACATTAAACATGATCAGAATAACAATAACAAAAACAACAATGATAGTGATTGCAGCCAAATGCATTTATTGCATCTTCCCTCTACGTCTCCAACACATTTGGCTGTCATTGTCTCTGAGTCAGAGAACACATGTGAAGAAGCAGCTACCCTGTTGATTGCTTTCACTCCAACATGCCATAGATGTAATAATGCTCATCACCTTATTCCATTATAGAGTATGTGTTATCATAACACGCTCAAAGAAAAAGCAACGCTTGTAATACCAGAACTAATAGAGATGAGTGAGCACATGGTTTCTCCTAGTTTCACCTAAATGCTATTCTCAAGCTAGATCACGGTTTTAGTCCCAATATTGTGACCAGAGCACCAGGGGGAGATCATTCACACTTGCCCTTCCATCCACTGAATCCCAGCCCCCTTTTCCCACTGGATTTCCTATCTAAGAGGCCAGCAGACTGGGGTCAGAGTTCACTGGAGCTTGACTGAACAAATGGAAAGGGTCCATTGGTTACTGATGGGGCTGAGGTAGCAGCCATCTGTGTGGTCATGACAAGAACTTCAACCCCATTGCAGAATCTCTTTAACAACACATATGCTAAGAAGTCTCCAAAGACATTAGGGTGTGCATCCCAAAACCTGCCTCAGAATAATAACTTACCACTACCGTACACACCACTTTAGCCTGTGAAAGGCTTGAGACATTTTGACACAGCTGCGGTATAATTTAGAGCTGTTTTAGCAGTGTGACCCGACTGTGCAGACCCGGCCAGGCTGTGCAGATGGGGGTTCCTACGCCATGCAGAGCACATCCAGAACCACTTGGCTTCCCCTCACTTTTCCAGATGTAAAACTGTCAGAGCCCAAAGCCCCTCTGGCGCGTGATAAATAGCCAATCTCTGCTTTCAACGTCACGCTCACAGCAACAGGAGGCTTCCACTTCCCCGCTCTTGGGGACACTCATATTCCATAATTCATAATTCAGTGCACTAGCTGTACATGTCTGTCTCTCTGCCGTCTCTCTCTCGGTTTATGTCATGTGCTGAGTGTTACTAGTTATTGACCTGATGGATGTGCCACTGGATTCCAGGGGGAAGAAACCCTTACGCTGAGGCTGTGGAAGGGGCGGATTGTTTTTAGTTTTGGTCCAATTCAGGGTCTTGGTGGAGGAAGGGGGCTTTGCTTGATACCACCAGTAAAATGCACATGGAGATTTGCTGGGAAATGGGCCAATGAAATGACTTTGTTTGACCCATCTGCCAATCACTTGACTGCTGGCTGCCAGACTAAACACGGACTCCATTTTAGTGGGACTCATTGGCGGCAGCTGCAGAGACCAGGGGAGATGCTGGAGACCACCGCCAAACCGCACAAAGCCATCGCAAACAAACCCTGAAAAATATCTCAGTTTAATCACACTCTCTCCCTCACACACACACACACACACACACACACACACACACACACACACTGTTTCTGTGTTTCCCGGTTCCCTCTAAAGGACTCCTCATTCTGTTGGTAGACAAAAGCAGAGAAAATTATGTTTGGCGCCGAGGTCACTAAGAGTCAATCAGCACAAGCCGCTGCTATCCAGAAACCTTACTATGATGGATATTTAGACGGGCTCCAAACCACCCCATGCTTCAGGCTGAGTGTCTACAGGACAAATAGTCAGTGCTGGCCCTTCTTTTATCAAAGCCTTCAAGTTCACATACAGATACATTTGCAATCTGAGAAGTGAAAAAGACTCTGATACTACTCTGATGATGAAAAAGAAAACTGCACAAAAAATATCTCCCTTTGCCAAGATAAACCTCCTCTGACAGATAGAGCTTAAACAAATGCACAGCTGAACAAGAGCCGAACAAATACTAATTGCTCTTGACTGGCATGCCGACTGAGGCCAAGCCTCTCTTCAGAGGGGAGGAAACCTCCTCTCGATCTTCATACTAGGTCTGTGGCTTCAAGTCCCGGGGTTACTTTGGATGGAGGAGATGACCAGAGATGGACTACTTCAAGTTCACAAAGTGCATCTGAGAGGCAGAACATCTCACCCTGTGTGTGGGTCTATGGATTGTGCAAATGAAGATATCCAGAAAGTTGACACAAATGACGAACATACACATACCTTACAGGGCAGATTGTACAAGAGAACTAGTATGTGTATGACCTGGATACTCCACACATGGATGTAGAATGTAAGTAGTGTGTTTAAATTTAAACTTAAATTCTGGAAACGGCACCTCTAGTTTATGCATTATCAATCAATCACAGAACCTGGTAAGCCTCAGTGAGAGATGGAACAGGTTTCAGTGTCCTGCTGTTGATTCACAGGGCTGAATGCTGGTTAGGTCATATAACTGTCAAAATGGGGTTCATTTGATATTTCTTGTGAACTGAAAATTCCCTGTTGTAAACACATCAGCCAAATTTAGATGACTCCTTTCAGCTGTGTGGCGGCTACGTATATACTGACCAAAGTACCCAGAACCACGGTTTACCACCACACAAACCAAATAATTTACACACAACTTGGACTGTTTGATACCAGACAAAACACAGCTATCCTGTCAACACAATAGGTTCAAGATAAGTAAACAGAGGACAACTGAGGAATCCAATCACATTCACACTACCCATTTTGGTGTCCAACAACGTTCAGCTCCTTTTTGTTCCCTTGTTTTTTATTTTTTGTCTATATTTAAAAAAAAATCTGTTTTGAAGTGAAAATAAATAGATAGAAGAAGAACCACCCAGAAACAAGCCCAGGAAATAGAATAGATGTGAAATGCTGAGTCATGGGCTGGTACTTTTCCATTTTTTGCACCACGCACACACACACAGGCACACGCACACACACACACACACACAGGGCCGGATTAAGACAATGGGCTTTAGGGGCTGCAGCCCTGGGCCTCGCCAGCAGGGGGCCTCAGGTTGCCCGATGTCGAGTGAGTCAACGTGTCAGATCACCAGGACTGAATAGGTTCTACGCTCAGTCCAGTTTGTGAGGTATTGCACAATCTGAGATGAGGCACAGCTTGTCGTTGCCTCACCGTCTTGCTGTCTTCTGTCTGTTTGAACAGGACATGAGCAAATTCAGCGATTTTGATAATAAAACTGCTCGAAATGATTGTAATCATGCAGAAAATACATTAATATCACAGACCAGTAGAAAATATTTATTTCCTTTGATCGTTATTTGTTTTTTTACTTTTATGATGACAGGTGAGGCTCTGCCTCCCCTGACCGCACGTCCGTGCTCTTGCATAGAAATGTGGGCGGGGAGCTAAGCTGTTGCTTTACTGAATAGGCATATGCTTAATCAATTTGTTATGTGAAGTAACCTATAATGGCCATTCCCAGGCTATTTAGCCTTGTTTATGCTTTTGAATGAATTGGTTTATTATTGTCTACAGTGTAGTCTACTACACACATCCATTGTATCCTTGGCTTTAAACTGATCATATATATAGAGTGGTTCTGTGGACTTTAAAGCACTGATGTTTCAGTGCACCTGGCGTGGGTTTGTGTGCGTGTCATGATGTTCGTCGGGGCGATATAGGGGCCTCATCCTGGTAATTAGCCCCAGGCCTCAAAATGTCTTAATCCGGCCCTGCACACACACACACACACACACACACACACACACACACACACGCACACACGCACACACACACGTTTAGCTAATATGCCAAGTGTTCCTCTGAGACTCAAAATTCTTGTTTTATTATGTCTCAAAAACTGTGAAAAGGCAGTGCAACATACTATTCTAAAGATTTAGTAAATAGAAAGCTTCATCAAAACATTGAAAATAGATCCATCTGGCTTTGGAAGATGACGGTTATTACTATCAGTACTTGTTGTATTGATGTGTTAATAATTCATATAATCATAATGTATTTGGTGGGGAACAGACTATGGAATTTCATTTGAAGTCAGACGAAGAACCAGTCTTTCTAGAGCACGCTTTAAGAAATGAAGTGAGATAATATGGAATAGGTTAAAGTAGATGTGCTAAGCACCTAGCTCTATCGCTAGTTTGAAAGTGATTCCCTTTATTCAGGCTTTGGTTGTAAAACCGCTTCAGTGAGCTACACAAAAGCAAACTACCATCCTGTGTCTACAGTAGCATCGTATCACATTGTTTTCGGTAAAACATGAGGTACAGTACAATCATAATGGCAGATGTCGATGGAAACAGAAGTGCAGCAGCAATGCACCCATCTTTGAAGGGCAGGTATTGATGAAGTGCCATAACATCCAAAGGAAAGAGCACTACCCAGCGCGGTAGTTTGGATTTAGAGAGAAAGAAAAAAATCAATTTTATGAATTTCAAATGATCAAGTCTAGAAAATAAACATAACGCTCCATGTGACTAAATAAGGCATTATGCCAGGATCGATGCTTATGGCATTTCACAAGGCCACTGAACATATTCTCTTGATTGGCTTTCTGAAAGCATTTCACATGAATTCAAATGACATTTTAGCTTAATTACTTTTCTTGTTTCTGACCATGCAGCCAATATTGTAGAGAATGAAAAATCATTCACAAAAGTCCGTCTGTGTTTGGGTCTGTAATGAATGAGAGCTGGGTGTGTGTCATAGCATGGAGATGGTCAACATGCTCAGGTGTTCATCTCCATACATCCACCCAATGTGTGTCCATGTGACGAGCCATATGGGCAACATTTTGCAGGACCTCTGTGAACTGAACTCAAAAATGAGAAAAACTTGACCAACATTCATCTAAAAAAGAGAGAAAAAAGGAAAAGACAGCATGCCAAGTGCTTTAGTACCACAATGCACATGGTTGCATAATCTAAGCAACAATTACATTTACACTACACCAATTCATTCTTAATATCGTAGATAAACTGTCAACCTGTACATAAACGCTGCTATCAAACGTCTGTCTGCCTTACAATCACACAGGTTACAAACACAGCTCAGAGTCTGCTCAAACAATTACACAATCACACAGGTAACAAACACAGCTCAGAGTCAAACGATACCCCAGAACTGCAGGCATGACTTTTACTGTTACCTCTATACAGAAGACAATGGTTGGGTATTGGGTTTAGTTCACTGGGAGCTTCCACAGGTATTCTATTACAGTGTCTGAGGTTTTTCGCACAGACTAGATTTTCCCTCCAAATATTCAAAAGAAAGATACAGAGATATGACTTTGCTAACAGATAGTGTTCATATATTTACTAAGTTATTTTTATTTTAAATATTGCATTGTTGTCTTTTCCACATAAAGCTCTATGGTGTTTGCTGATTAGCAGTTGTTTCCTGTCCTGATTGTCAGTTCAAACTGTGCCAGGCTGAGAACCACTGCTATACCGCAACAGACCCAAGCACAGAGGTCATGGGACAATTTTACCAAGAATTGTCCGATAATAAACAGAATGGCAATGGGGCGGTCCTCCAACGACACAACAAAACCAGTGAAAGAAAAGGGAAAGCTGCTCCCAGGAGCAGCAGATGCCAGACGAGTGGACTGACTCCCCGAGGGCACACACACACAAAAGACAGCACGAAACTGATAACCCAATCTTGATGGCTGAGGCCACCATTCACTGCCATTACCACAAGTCATATTAATGGTCAAGGCGATGTTGTGTTTTTAAATGGGAAAACCAAGAGAGAGTGAATACCATTATCACATGGGACACAAGCTCACTTGGTGAGCACACCAGAATATGCACACATTCGCTGTAATATGGACTAATATCCAATTCACATGATTTGCTATTTATTTCATGTATTTGCTGAAAATGTATTTCATGTATTTGCTGAAAATTACCTTTGCACAATCAAATATAATGTTCTTTTTTCAATGATTTAAATGAATTTTACATGTAAATTAAATTTAAGTGTGACCGCATTTAATAATTATAAAAAATATTGAATGCTTTCCAATACATCAGATGGTAGGACATCACCCCCAAACTCCAGACTGAATGACTCTCCCAATAAATCTGTGTCCAAGACTAGACATTCTAGCAAATAAAGCCCACAGAGGGGTCCCCACAACGCCAGTTAAATAATACAAAGACACTGTGTATGAGACAGAGTGGGGACAGACTCATTAACTGACACAATAATGTGGTAGATGGAGCTGTGACGAGGTATTTTCACAGGAGACTGAATAAAACTGATCAGAAGAGCAGACTGTACATCAAACTCATCTTAACAAAAATGCAGCTTAGAAAAGGATGACATGGCCCAACAAGAATACAAACGAAAAGGAAAAACTGCTAGGAAAGAGCTGGCTTCAGTCTATGGTTGAAGTTCAGATGATGTTTTATGTTCTGGTTAAAATACAAATCCCTAATCTCTGTTCTGCTACAGTATAAAGTTCTAATTTAGCATACTTAAATAATTGTTCTAAAAATATATATTTTCTGAAGGCCTATTCTGGCCCATACAATTACTTCCCACCTTGAATCATTTTAACCCATTTCAGGAAATATAAAAAATTCCTGAAATGTTTGGGTTCAAAAACCCATTTCATTTAACCCTGGTATGAAGTTGATGTGTAAATAAACAAAGACAGACAGACAGATATAGATAGATAAAAGGAAACTAAAAAGATAACTGTGACCAAAACAAAATGTAGTCTCTACGTAGAGCCTTTAATGTATCTGTGTAACTCCTTATGTGAAACAACAGAGAAACAACTAGATTTATATTCTGATCTGCCTGTACTTGTATGATGAGGTCCATGAACCATCCCCTCCTGTCCTTGGAGAGGCCACTGCTATTCTTTGGTGAACTGTTGTGACATGCTTGGCTATGAAATCACTGGAGCAAAAGCAGTGCGTACAATATCACTGCACATATTTCCATCATCTCCAGATCATTCGCAAAATACAGCTATTCTACAGAATTGGGAGATAATTGGTAATAGGCTAATGATTTCATGTCTGTTGTCTGCTAAACTGACTTAATAAGATCTCTTATAAATGAACACATCACAAATATATATAATATATAAATATCTGAATTATAAAGCAACAGCATTAATAGAGTGGTAGTTTGACAGGAGGGCAAACTACAAAGTGTGTTTGAATTTGATCACAAAATAATTCTAAGCATTATTTCTGTGAAAGTCTAATTATACTGAATACATGCTTTCATTTGTTCTAACATAAACGCTTTAGTCCCCTCTTAGGGCTTCATTTGTCTTTTATAGGACTAACAATCTGAACTTTCTTAACATCTGAAAATCTGTTGGTAAGACAAGTATATTTGACAGAGGACTAGCCCCAAACCAGACTGTCTCAGAGCAGGCAGCACACATATTAAAATGAAAGTTATATGTCATGACTAAAAACAATGACCAACAGGCTGCCATTCACTAGTGGAATTGTTGGAAATGTTTAGAAAATATTGATGCAATATTAATGAATCCCCTTCCTTCTGTCAAACAATACTGGTTGTATTGCATCATGCTGAATTTTGCCCATGAGCCTACTGGCATTATTTTTTTTCTGGGTGGTAGCTAGAAGTAAAATGGCTACATTTCAAGCGTGGCAATGTGTTAGCACAGCACAGTTCAAGGCCAGAGCCCTGTCAAGGCCCCCTCAGACAGAGACCATTCAACCCTCCAATCTCCATCCCATTTAAGATCTGGGCTCTTCATTACACAGCCATGGCAATAACAGGATGGCATCAGCAGTCCAACTGCATATTTTATACAGCTACACAATTATTTAAGAATAAACACTTAGAAAATGATTGGTCTTGAAAAACTCCCAATTCCCACACTCACACTCACACACACATACTACTACGTATTTAAATATATATATATATATATTTCCAAGTGCGTTGGTAGGGCCAAGGGGAAGGCAGGAGTGGTGGCGGGTGAGTGCAGACGACAGCGAGGGCTTCCATTGGGCTGCCCCTGCTGGGCTGCATCCCCACCGCTCCTTTTGTGTGCTGTTAACCCATTAAATCCCACCTAAGTGGCCATTCAGTGGAGTGTCATCTACCCCGGGGGGTATTGTGACTGCGCTTTGTTTGGAATAATAGTCCTAACGGGGTTAGACATCAATAGCACTTCCATGCCCCTCCAGGCTTCCTCTTGGGCTGCCCACTCTTGGCTGTGTGGATTGGAACAAAGCAGAGGAATTCTGTGCTCTGCACCACCTTGTAAAAGGTTCTTAAAACATCTTGTTGAGTCTATCATGCTTAGGGACAATGAATGCATTTCTGAAAGAGAGGCACATGCAACAGTGTCACACATATTTCCCTTCAGTGCTGGCCTCATGCTGGACATGAATGGAGCTTGTTTGGGCACACAGCCACCCACCCATCTGTATTTGAGTTGCCCGTTGGCAAATAGAGCTGGCTATGTCATTTCACCTAGTCAACACATCATGACAAGGCAGCACCCCTTTGTTTTCTTAAAGGTGTCTTTTTGCAGTCCATCCAGTCCTCTCTACATAGGATGATCCACAAACACCATATGCATCAATACCTCTCTACATACAGTAGGATGATCTACAAACACTGTATGCATCCAGTCCTCTCTACATAGGATGATCTACAAACACCGTATGCATCCAGTCCTCTCTACATAGGATGAGCAACAAACACCGTATGCATCCAGTCCTCTCTACATAGGATGATCTACAAACACCGTATGACACTTCAACTGATCATTTGTAAACAACCTCTCTTCAAGCCTTTCCTCCAATACTACTAAAAAGGCAGTAATTCTTAAAAGAAAACAGTAAAATATGGAGAGATCTTGAATTAAATATTAACAAATAAAGCTGTTTAATTAAGACAAATTAATTAAGACAATTATAGAACTAATTATAACATGCTCCTGTTCCAGTGTTCTTGTGTTGTTTTATTATTTCTCTTTTAAGTGCTGGAGAAAGGCACTGAATCTACAGGTGATTTCAAATCTCATGGAAACAAAAGATAACACAACATGCTGCATTCGATTGAAAAGGGAAAAGCTACTCTTTTGAAATCCCATGCACAACATCAACAAAATAAGTAAGAAAGTTCTATTTTGTATGGAGGTCCACAAACCCAGATAAAATTGAAGGTGCGTATATGGTGGTGGTGTTCTAGAACAAATTAAGTCTGCTGTCACATTCACTGAAATCTCTGCACTGGCATCTTAAGACATAAAACTGTGGATAAATGAGAGGTCCTGTATAAATACAAATGTAACTAAAACATAATTGTTGTCTGACCAAACCAAGTTACTGAGTGTGGAAACACAAATTGACAGGCACAGCAAAAACACATTTAGAGCTACATTTACAATTTTTGTGGTCTCATGCAAATAAATGTTGCCAAATGTTAGCTGTGCTCTGGGATGGTAATTTCTCCTCAGAAGCGACCGCTCCTACTGAGGGTACGATTTTTTCCCATTTTCTTTCATTTCTTTTTTCAGCTCTTTGCTCAGCTCTGGTCATTCTAAACTTCTCATTCAGCACGGGTCACTGCTTGTCAAACGCTGCCTCAATTCTGGCCTTTCTGGTAGCAGGTGAACTGAGCTGAAGACTTTCCCACGCTCCTAAGCTAAACCTACAACATTGACCCTTCCTGCGTGACAGCCATCTGTCTGGGAGGGAGAGACAGAGGGGAGTGTGTGTGTGTGTTGGGAGACAGCGTCAGCTGCGCGACAAACACACACACACACACACACACACACACACACACACACACACACACACACACACACACACACACACACCAGCTTAGCATTCCTAAACAGCACTTCTCAAAAATTCTCTATTTTCTTGACACTCTCTCTGTTATACATACAATTAGAATAGTACTGTAAATCTCTTTGATGTTTTATTTTCTACCTGAAGATAGCCCTACTGAAGTACTTGGTAATATGTTCTGTTTAATATGGAGTGTGTTTTAAACTTGAAATAGTTTGGCTACATCAAATGCAAGTCCTAGTTCTCCATACATTTAATATACTTAACAAAAAATCTAAAAAATTCTAAAAAAAAAAATTGTGGATAATAAAATGTGATGAATGAAAGGATAGACAGGAGTATCTGTGCAGAGGCAAAGTTTGCAATAAAGACAAATATTTGAAGTAAATCAAACAAAGCCACCACAGAGGCAACATTAGCTTTTCTGAACCTCAATACAAAATGAAAAACAATAGCTGAACCGAACCTCTGAATGTGGACAGGATGGTACAGACTGAATGATCTAAAACTGCCAAAAGCCACTATGTGTGCCCGAGGAGGGGCAAAAATAATATTGCAGTTTGGAAACAACTGCGTTGAGATTTGTGATCATGTGACACATGGACACACACACACATACACATACACACACACACACACACACACACACACACACACACACACACACACACACACACACACACACACACACACACACACACACACACACTCTCCTCCCTCATTTTCCTTTCCCTTCTTGAGAACAGTCATGAGCTGTAAGGTTTCATTTCGCTCTCAAAGAATGCCGAAGTCTAAACTGCTGAGCGTTCTAACACCTGAGCCCGCTGCCTTCTTATTTCAAAAACAAAAACAAAAACATTTTTGACAAAGCACCCCACGAGATTATTGCTCGCCTGACGGAGTTGTTCCGGAGCCTGAGAACCAACCCTCTTAAACGGTGAGCTCCCCATACTCGGCTGGTAACCATGGAAGCAGATGCCGGGTCGCGCCGGAGCTCCTTACCTCCCGGTGGTGGTGGGCTGCTCCCTCGCGCCTCACCTTTCTCCTCCTCCTGACCCAGCTGGCGTCGCCCTGAAAGGAAGCGCTTCTGCAGGGTCACTGGTCTAGACATGTGTGCGTGGTCTACGGAGCAGCCTTGAGGTAACCCTTGCTCTCTGCATGCTCTCCGTACTAGCGCAGACTGCAGGGGGGTAGGGACTAGGGGGGACAGGGGGACGTGGTTGGTGTGGACGGGAGGGGTGGGGGCGCTGGAAGTGGGGAGGAGGGGGGCACCAGAGATGTGGATTTGAAAAGGAGCTCCCATCCGATTTTGCCATTGTGCCTTTTCAACTCATCGATTGAATGAGTATCGAACCTTCTGTCAGTGCATATGTGTGAAACTGATAGCTTAGCAAGCATTTTACTGTTCAAACCTGTGCTGTGGGCCAAAGCTCTCTCGCTCTTGCTCTCTCTCTCGCTCTCTCTCCGTCTCAGACTCTGTCTCACGCTCTGTCTCTGCACTCACGCTGACTTTTCTTCTTAATCTTCTTTTCTGTTTGAAGTTGAAAAGCATGGATCCTTCATAGTGCTTTTTTGTTCTTTGAAATAATGACAATTAGATTTAGTCCTTTTCTTCTCACCGTCGCAATTATCGTGAGATTTTAGAGGGAACTTTCTTATTCAGGATAAATGTTCAATGAAAGACTATTGAATTACAGAATTTAAAGATAGAATGAGATGACTGGTTCTTGTAGATAAAAAAGATTCTGATTTACCTTCAAATTATATAATGTTTTTCTAACTGTATAATTTTATTTCCTTTTTTGAGGCACCTTACAAATGCCATCACTAAGACGGTCAGTTTCTTCAGACACCGTGTGTCACTTTATACTGTAGAGCTGCATTTACTGTTAGTGGTATTGAAAGCTATGGACAAAATATATACATTTAATCAGGTCATCTAAGTGTCTAAGATAATCAGCCGATATTTCACCTGTTTATTCCTTATATCAATAAAAGTCAGAACATGCATTTTAAATGCACCTGGCAAATGTGATGCAATTTGAACATGCATGAACAAAAAGAAGCATTTTTAACCTGTTGTTAAAACTATGATATTATGCGAACAGTATAAAATAGAAATGAATTAAACTGATATACAATCTATTAAACTGTATACTAGGGACAAATAGATTGTATAACTCTTGTTTAATTCATTTCTAATTTTCAACTGTATATTAGGGACAGTCACAGGATTGTATAAAAGTGGATTAAGCCCACGCATTGAGTGCTTTTTAGGAGAGGGAAACGGACTGAACGGACTGTGTGAAGTGAATCATTTTAGAACATTTTTTTTCTATTAGCTGCAGTACTTTTGATGATCCTTGATCTGATTTCTAAACTATAAAAGGAGAAATATACAAGGGAAAACTGATTTTTTGTTGTTGTTGCAATTACCTATTTTTTCTTTGGAAAATCAAGGGACTAAGAAACATATAACTAAGACTAAATAACCTAACATAATAATAACAGAACTGAATTAATTCACCCAAAATATTGTGGCAGATATAATTAATAGATATTCTGTTAAATCTATTTTCAATTCAGTATTATGCCAAATAAAATTGTATTACATTTAGTTTGAATACACAATTACAAGACAGCTTGTTAGACTTGAAATAGCTCTAATGGCTTTTCAATTAGAATGAATGAGATACTTCAAACGGTATAATACAATACAAGTGATGTTCCTCCAAGAGCTAATTGTGCAGTAATAAACACCAACCACAGATGTTCACAACCCTTTAACATTTGAAGCCTCAAAATGGCTCTTTGGAGCTAATCGCCTGGGCAGAGAGAGAAAAACAAACAATTGAATTGGACACGCAAAAGAGCAACGAGCCCACAGCACAACTGTCAGGACTCGAAGGTCAACAGAATAATAAAACTTAATGTCCCACTTTTGTCAATTTATTCAGGGGTTGGTACATTGATCACACAAATGAAATTGAGCACCAAGCACCATGACTGATGTCCTGTGTGTGTGTGTGTGTGTGTGTGTCCTAATCTAAAACCAGGAGGGGTATTTTAGCTCACGCCCTTGTGGAGTCAAATGTGAGACTTAGACTTGGTAAGTATTGTTGAGTGAGTATTATTTTCCTGATGATGTCCAAACCTAATGCATGAGGCGTCATCATGAGAATCTAAATATACAGAATCATTTAAATGTGCAACAGGTGCCAGTGCAGACAGAACAGGCATACAAATCTAAATCTTTTTTCAATTTTTTTTATATTATGAAACCAGAACTCTTTCTCTCAAAAATCGTTTCTTTTGTTTTTTGTTTTTTTGTTCTTCTGTGTGCGGGATGAGAGGAGCTGGTCAGTTAGTGTGTGACGGGAGGAGAGGTTAGGTGAGGTGCGAGGAGGAGACGGGAGGGGGAACGTATGGGGGTTCACAGAGCCACCACCCGCAGTGTACCACCCAGGAGTAGGAGCAAGAGCAAGAGGAGGGGAGGAAACACAGACAGCCCGGCCGGAGGGAGCCGATGACCCTGCAGCCTCTCTCCACCATCACTCCAGTACACACAGGCAATAACATGTCTATTCTCAACAAGGACAAGGGAGAGACGCACAGGATTTATTTCTAGATTTAAAAAAATTATCACAAATGGGAGAAAATGAAGCAATGTCAATTATTCAAATCATCTAAAAATATGTAGGCTGTATGGTTAATTCTTCCACAATATAATAATAATCCAAAGACCTTATCAAAATGAAAACAAATGTATTTGACTATTTAACTAGTACAATTATAATACATAATAATTAGATGTAAAATGCACTGAAAATAGTTAAGATACAAAAGGTAGCAATTTGCTTAAGGGAAAATGTAAGAGCAGGATTTTCAGAACTATGGCATTGATTTGGAGACAGTAAAAAAGTACAGACCCAGGAATTGTCCTGAAAATCATCTAAAATGTATTTTGAAACATACAATGGCAGGAGAGTTTGTTAGGTCACACTTTTGCAAGAGCTCAGTTAATATAAATAGTTGTTTTAAGTGGTTTATTATTTATTTAAGTAGTTCATTTAGTTTTAAAATGACTAAAATGGCTAAAAGAGGCTAAAGTCTTGAAATGAATTACGACCTGCCTGTGTACCGTACCTTGGTTGCTTTTTTTAATATCCGGGATTGTGTGAATGTATTGTCTTAGTTGAATATTACTTCGAGAGAAGGACAAGAACAACTCTCTAAAGTGCTTCTGTTCGTTTTTCCAGTGCAAAACAGATAAATAAAATCCCACCTAAAAAAAAAAAAATTTGAAAGTGCCTTTTTGACCAAAGTGAGTTATTCTATACTACTTGTATTCCCCAGCAGACATCAATTTGAACCCAACCATTCCAATGTATATGTTGCTGAACTTCTCCACCAATGACAGCCATGTTGCAGGCTCCACACACACCCAGAGGAGTGACTCATCATGACCGATACAGCCAGAGCCAGCTGGGATTCTCTTTCTCTTTTTTGTGTATTGTTGGAGCGCAGGGTTGAGATTGCTCAATGCATTATTAACAGCCCCCATCAGTAGCTTAGCCCGACCCTGGGCTGCCCACTTTCAGGCCCACCACTGTCTGCCAAGCAAGCCCACAGCCGCCACTGTCTCCACATGTCCTGTGCCAACTCTGTGCCTCTGCCTCTGCCTGTGCCTCTCTCTCTCACACACACATGCAGACACATGCATGCAGGAAGGCACACACACGCAAACAGACATAGAAATGGAAACTGACACACACACTCATAGTATGCATGTATCCTCTCACCATACAGTATGTATGTGTGTGTGTGTGTGTGTGTGTGTGCGTGTGTGCGTGCGTGTGTGTGTGTGTGTGTGCGTGTGTGCGCGTGTGTTTGTGTGTGTGTGTGTGTGTGAGTATCTATTGTATGAAAGAATGTATGTTTACTCTGGATACTAAGAGCATATTGGGTGAGCAGACAGTGCTGTGGTGGTTCATAAAATGGCACACTGTAAGTCTTTCAATTCAGACAAATGACAGACTTTTAGTGCATGCCCATAGACACACTCACACACACACACACACACACACACACACACACACACACACACACACACACACACACACACAATGGAGTTCCGAGACAGTGAATTCCAAGATATTTTCATTAAGATTGAGTGCAAAAAAAGAAAAACAGTTTTTAATATTTCAGCAACATTGTAATGACTTTATTTCAATTTTTTAAAACATTAGAAATTTCATTACCCTTTCTATTTACTTGGAGTTATATGTAAAATTACATTTCCCTCTTATTCTTTAAATGGCCATGCCATTTTATAATCAACCACCTGTATTCCAGTTTAAAAACCAATCACTGAATTGAAAAATTGGAAAAGCGTATAAAGAAGGTATTCTGTTTCTTTTGATATAATGACAAGTAAATACTGTGGGTAGAAGAGAGCTTTTGGATCTTCATATGTTATATTAAGACTGTGTCATGGCTGGTGTTTCTTTAGGATCTTCATATCTCACATTAAGATTGTGTCATGACTGGTGTCCCTTCTCAGAGAGAGGAGGGAAGAAACCATTCTTCCACCATCATACCTTAGTCTCGGAAGGAGACAAACAAACAAACAAACACACACAAACCCCATCCTGAGGGCTTAACCAACACACAGGGAGTCTGCCAAGTCACTGTATCACATTAAAGCTACATTAAGCTACGTGATTAACAGTGTGAAAAGCAGTTGGAGGCTCAACATTTACATGACAAGATGCTGCTCCTCGTGAAGTGTGGCGTGGACAAGAGATCACACAATGGCTGACAGGCTTGCAGTCTGTGTGTCGTCATGAGCACTGAATACACACCCCCTCCTCCACACACACACACACACACACACACACACACACACACACACACACACACACACACACACACACACACACACACACACACACACACACACACACACACACACACACACACACACACACACACACACACACACACACACACACACACACACACACACACACACACACACACACACACACACACACACACACACACACACACACAGAACTTGGTCCATAAATGGCAGATCTGTCTATTGTTCAAACGTGAGAGAAAATAACTATTCCATTTCCAAAAACACACATATGCAGTAAGAGTGCAGACACCAGCGAAACTGAACAATATGGGGAAGGTATAGTCCTTTAAATGCAGGCATACACACACAAGATGATAATGTGTGCATTAATATACTGCAATTAATATACAATTATTTTCACATGTGAACTCTGATGGCCAAATGATTTGGACGAGAGAGAGCAGCACTAACAGCACATTCAGTTTAGACAGCTCCAATTCCCCCGCTGACCCCCAATCAATTTCAAATGATAAACAAATACATATTGATTTGAACTGCTAACAAAAGTAGCCAAATTCAGAAATAGAATTAGATAAATAGAAAATGCAATGAAAACTCCAGACAAAGTTATCCTGGGGAAACGGAATATTTAAGGGAAAAAACGGGATGTGGAGGGTGGAGGGAGCATGTCTATGATGTCATTAGGGATCGAACAAAAGTGTTCTACTGGCTGGACTGGCAAGGGTGCCTCTTTTTTTTGTGGTAAGATTCAATCCTTTGAATAATCAATTGAATAACTCCCCCATCCACCACGGTTCTAAATAGTCTTCATAAATGAGAGACGAAGAGGACAGAGGAGGTGTATTGAACGCAACAGACGAGGGGGCAGCGAAGCTCAAAGAGAGGAGGTGAGGGTACACCTTCAGAGATGGCAGTGGGAGAACAGACACAGAAAGAAAGAACCACAAGAAAAATCAAGAGAAAAATTAAGGAATATAGCATGGAAGTGAGAGGGAGCTGTCGCTTCCTCCCAGAATGAGAAAAGCAAATCTCTCTCTCTCTCTCCCTCTCTCTTTGTGTGCAGCGCAGGAATGTGCTTGCTTTTCATTTCTGCCTTTATGTCTGGCACTCAGGCCTGGCTGGCACAGTCTTAAGCCAGCGCGGGGTCAGGCGCAACACAGGAGCACATTCATGAGCAGAGCAAGTTTATGGGAGAATCCACTCCTCCTGTGCCCCCCTTCATTTCCATATGAATTGTTCACAAAATCACAAACCCTCACAAGTGTGCTCTCCCATCAGTGGGTGAAGTCAAGCAGAGGAAACCTTGCTTCAGAAAAAAGAAAAGAAAGGGGAGGGGGAAAAAGGTTTCATCCCCTCATCCCTGGTTGAATAGGATCAGCAGCTCATGGCTCAGGCAGACACTGTCATATGCACATCTCTGAAATGGCCCAGACACATAACCTCTCCCTCACCTAAACCCCTGCCGGCAGCTCCTTTCTGAAAGGAAAACAACGCAGAGCTTCCCAAACCAAAATCCCAGCGGTGGGTCTGCTGAAGACGGGAACCAACCCTTCCAAACCCCATGTGTAGGGCACGCTGAATAATGGCTGACACTAATTGTTCTACTGACACTCATGCCCAATCGAAATGGTCAAATTCATTCTCCTTTTGGCTGCATAGAAGGCAGGCATATCCAGGGAATACAATTCAGATAAACAGCCCACGCAATACTCACTCGCTCTCCCAGACAGCCACACACCCATCCCCTCAGATACGCGCACAAACACACAGGCACACAGAGACATAGATAATATAATTCCAATAGAGGCAATAGTGTCTCTGAAGCAATGAGCAATGAGTGTTGAGAGGATGATTTGATACAAACACATCCAACACCCCATCGGGGGAAGAGGAGGGGCTTGGAGGCTGGCACTCTCAGAGCGATGCTTTGCTTTATTTTCCAGTCCTCACCTCTGGCAAACATGATCATGACAAGAAACAAGCAGGAGAATTAGGGGACAAATGAGCAAAGGAAACTCAAAATAAAACACTGTAGAGGAGGAGCATGATCCAGACAAAGAGAGAGACAGAGAGATACAAACCCCAGAGAGGTCAAGAGAGCCTATTACCCTGAGCCTAATTACCTGCCCCCAACCCCCACTCCCCCAGCTCCCTCACCTCCCCCAGTCTGAGGGGCCCAGGCCAGAGCTGACCCTGTATGGCCCCCACGCACGTGTCTTTTGACCCCGCCACACTTTACCATGGCTCTGTTCACCACCATACATTGATTCTGCCCCCCCCCCCCCCCCCCCCCCCCAACTCAACCCCC
Organism: Sprattus sprattus; assembly: GCF_963457725.1. Classification (NCBI taxonomy): domain Eukaryota; kingdom Metazoa; phylum Chordata; class Actinopteri; order Clupeiformes; family Clupeidae; genus Sprattus; species Sprattus sprattus. Next base: position 31,224,966 of record NC_137928.1, on the reverse strand, counting down.
ACCCTCTGGCTCTCTCCATGTCACCCTCCCCAAGCTCCAGCCTTAACATGACGCCTGACACTGTCTGTCTCTCACTGACACTCAACACACAAAAGCAGCAGCAGCGTCCCAAGCGGCCCACAAACATCCGCTGATGAGCACAGAGGGGAGGGGGAGGGGCTGTGGAGGAGCCGGGGGAATGGGATTGGACAGAGTGAATCCTCTCACTGCCTCAATCCTCCAATCAGGTAAGTTTGCAAGGTTTGTCGTCATCCGTAGTAGAGGACTACCTGGTTACTGGTTACTGGCATAGACATTTGAGAAAAAAATGGCATTCCCTCTACTCTACTCACATCCATTCATTAAAGAGCACTCTTTGGTTATGACTTCTCTATCCAAGTACATAGCAGATCCTTCTAGAAGCTTCAAGGGAAATAAGAAAGCTGCCATCTTTAAACAACACATTTCTGTTTTATAGACAGTGTTCAACATACAGTATAGCAACTAGGTCTGAATGTAATGCTACCTCAACTTGACAAGCTCCCTGCGTGAGAAAGCTGCTACACTGCAGAGCAAACACTGTCAGCCGATTCACACAGACCTCATTTCTACAGTACGTTCAGATGGTACCTGTTTTACAGCACCCAGGCTTCCACATCCTGCACCCCAGGTCATTTGTTTTGAGTTGCTGCCACAAGACTATAAACCTAATATAAACAAAAGTAAAGGAGAGACAGTCTCCCTGGCGATCTCTGACAAGAGTGAAGGACATAAATATTCTGCTTCAGCGAGTGGGAGGCGGCAGACAAGGCTCCAGTTGAATCACCATACGTGTAAATCAGCCCATGCTGTAAATGAAGCCAGCTATGCTCACCCGCCCATAAGATATGCTCACCCGCCAATAAGGTTTCCAGGAAGTCATCTTGCTGCAGCCTGCATTTTCTGCTCCATGATTTGCAGGTGTACCAAACTGGACCTAATGCTTTGTGAAGTGGTATGGGTGTTAGCTGCAGCACTATTTAAGTGCTTCATGCATGTTTGTGGAGACAGAGAGGAAATATTCATTACAAAAGACAACATTTCACTCCACATACTCTGCACTAAAAAATACGGTCAAACTCGACTCTAAATAGTGTTGAAGAGACACACAGATGGAATGGAATCAGGTTACTCTGTGAGAATGGAATCTACTTTTCAAACACAAATAAAAAAAATACTTAGTAGTTCCAAAGTAGTTTCAATATTTGAAAAATGTCTTTTCAGCCGCTAGAATGCTGCTCTTCTTCTGTCATCATAACCCACTAATGCCACATAGCGTTGGGCTGCTTTCACTTCCTTTGGGAGTCCTCCTGTAACCCCAGCAGGATCACTCCTCATCTGCTCACCCCCCAGCAGAATCACTCCTCATCTGCTCACCCCCCAGCAGGATCACTCATCATCTGCTCACCCCTCAGCAGGATCACTCCTCATCTGCTCACCCCCCAGCAGAATCACTCCTCATCTGCTCACCCCCCAGCAGGATCACTCCTCATCTGCTCACCCCCCAGCAGGATCACTCCTCATCTGCTCACCCCTCAGCAGGATCACTCCTCATCTGCTCACCCCTCAGCAGGATCACTCCTCATCTGCTCACCCCCCAGCAGAATCACTCATCATCTGCTCACCCCCCAGCAGGATCACTCCTCATCTGCTCACCCCCCAGCAGAAACACTCCTCATCTGCTCAGCCCCTACCAGAATCACTCCTCATCTGCTCACCCCCCAGCAGAAACACTCCTCATCTGCTCACCCCCCAGCAGAAACACTCCTCATCTGCTCACCCCTCAGCAGGATCACTCCTCATCTGCTCACCCCCCAGCAGAAACACTCCTCATCTGCTCACCCTTCAGCAGGATCACTCCTCATCTGCTCACCCCCCAGCAGAATCACTCATCATCTGCTCAGCCCCTACCAGAATCACTCCTCATCTGCTCACCCCTCAGCAGAATCACTCCTCATCTGCTCACCCCTCAGCAGGTTGGAGCCTTGCCCTCAGTCAAACATCACTGCTGAAGCCAGTGCTTGGATTTGGACCACTGTGAGCCCACAGTTAATCCCATCCAGGCGTCTCCAGACGGAACTGTTTATTCCACGAGAGTAATAGATTAATTCCTTAGAGCTCACCACACAATATCAGCATGGCAGAGCCTTGCTCAGGGGAGAAGGCATCCCGTAATAAACTCACAAAGCCTATTGTCTTCTTACACAATCCTCAAGTTTTCACTCATAAAACCCACAAACTGGGATCTTCCTCATTGAATAACATTTCATTGGCATGTTCTGGAAAAAGAAATGTATGGGACAAAAACAAGAGTAGCAACTCTGTGTTTCCATTGATAATGAACAATCCAAATGGAGGAAGGACAACTCGCAAGTGGAGCTGACTTGACAAACATGTGAACTTATTCAAGTGGAGTTGACTTGACAAACATGTGAACTTATTCAAGTGGAGTTGACTTGACAAACATGTGAACTCATTCAAGTTGAGTTGATTTGACAAACATGTGAACTTCTTCCAAGCAGCTGGATGGCTGGCCTTGAGGAGGGGGACTGGCCTATGCACTTGTGTGCCAGCTAGACAAACACAGAATGAGAACATGACATCAGCACTCTGTCATTTGGAAGATCTATTCAAGGATTACAGACTGAGGCTGAGCTTCAGCCCCAAGCAGGCTTATTCCAGTGAAACTCTAGCTGTGTTCACATTCACGCACGCACGCACGCACGCACGCACGCACGCACGCACGCACGCACGCACGCACGCACGCACGCACGCACGCACACACACACACACACACACACACACACACACACACACACACACACACACACACACAGACACACACACACACACACACACACACACACACACACACACACACTTTCTTCCACAAAAACAGCCATATACACTACCATCCTCTTATACAGAGATAGACACACATCTCTACTAAATAACACTCTACACAGCCAATTCTTCACTGTCCCACTCCCTCTAACCATTGAAGGGTGTGTCACCTCACTTTGGCTCCTGTTACAAAACGGACAGAGATGTTCCATCCCCTGAGCACTGTCTCACACACATATCTGATTAGAAAAAGGGCCTTACCAAATGAAAACGCTGCAGTTACCATGGCTTGTATTCGATCATTAAGAAACTGTGATGCTGAATTTATTTATTTGACATCACATTAATGTATTCCATATACATTTCAGGGAAATCAGACTGTGTGATTTGGTCTTGGTGAACTGTGAACACTCAAACAACACATGACTAAAGTCCCAACAATGGTCATGCATGCAAACAGCTTGAGAGGGTTGCTTCACAAGGACCGTTTCCAGTGCTTGTCTGATTTTCTCTTCTTCCCTTTTTTGCGAAGGCTGAATCGTTGTCTTTGTCACAAAGCGAGGGCTAATTAAACTCCACCAACTGACAGTAGTCGTCTATTCGTTATGCCGTTGTTTCATTTGCTTATTTTGAATTCAGTCTGTGATGCAAGCCCCATGTCTATTCACTGGCAGGTTTAATAGGGTCTCACATTCTAAGCAGCACCAGATTGGTCAATATGAAACCAGACAACTAATTACTTCACACCGAGCTAAGTCCCGCAGCTGTAGGCAAGGCTTGATGAGCACAATTACAGAAGACAATATTAAGTTTCCTCTTCTCTGCTCTTTCTTTATTGCTTTTCAACCCGTTTCCAAAGACCTCGCTGACCCCCTCCCAACACTTTACAGAGTTTCCTCTTTGTCTGGTCTGAAAAGGCCAAGTTCCTGTATTTTACGCCCCACTCTGTGTGCATCTCTCAACGCCCACCAACTACTTTGCCACTTCTTTTGCTTCATTTTGTGTCCCAAAGAGACTCAATTATCATAGCAAGCCAGGGTCCCGAGCAGCATTCTGAAGCCTCTATTCAGAATATTTTTTAAAGATTTTGTGGCCATGTGCATGTCTGAGTGAGTATTCATCAGGACAGTCCAAAGAAGTGTCTTTGTGTTACTTGAATGCATTACATATTCATAAGAGCCTCCCAGACTTCATCCACCTTTAAAATCTTATTTGCCTGAGGCAATCCCAGGTCTATGCAGTTTCAATGGCTAGCCACAGAGAAAAATGACCATTCCACATGTCACATGTTGCACCTCCATTGCCAAGATATCCCAACAATTAGACAGATGCGTCACCCAAGTAGAATACATTCAAATTCCAGAAGTTGTCATCTAACTGTGCAAAAAAAAAAATTCAGTTTGTCTTTATTTTGCCAAGTTTTCTGCCTCACCAGGATTTCTAATTGTCTAAGTTAGGTCAGGATGGTTTAGGCGTAATGCTTTTAGCCACTGTTTCAATTTGAATGCTTTGATATATCCATGATATATTTCCATACAAGTTGAAGTAAGACAAACAACCTCAATGGCTCACTTAACCTCTGCCTCCAGTTCTCTAATGGCGGTGTAGGTGGTGGTGTGGGGATCAGTGGAAAATAGCCCTTATGCAGCAGGAATTGTTGAAATTGCAACGTTGAGATGTGAAAGTATTTAGGCATTCAAGTTCCTTGCCAAAATGAGTGGGCAACATATTTAGTCAGTACATACAGTAACTGTTCTCCACTTAAACTGCAGCATGGGCAATTTAAGAAAGCCAAAAGCTAGCAGGCCAAACCCTCAACCAATCCTAGGGTTCACAGAGGGACACTTCTGCAGTCTGTGGTGAGGGAGAACATCATTAGATTCTTACCCATCAAAGATCATTTGGTGTCGGGTGCCCTGTAATTTCCAGGACCCAGGCAGAGTTGGCCATGTTTTCTGATAGAAATGTCTCTTTCCCTGAGAACTTAGTGACGAATGCTGCATTAAGCCATAGTTGTTGATAGGAGAGAGTGATTTCTATCATTTTCCACTTCTACTGCATGCAGTGGCGCCTTAATGCACAGGCTTACCTGGACGTCAGCCCGGGGCCTCGGCCAATCAGGGGCCTCTTAATAATCGCACTGCTCTAAAGTGGCATTTTGGTGGTGGATGTGGAGATGGAGGGAGGCCCCCCCCATCTAAACAAAATCTAACAAAAATAAATTTGATCCGCAACGTTTTAGAGTTTGCGGAGAAAAAAGTAATTGAGCGGATCAAGTCGGTGCCGTGGTGAAAAAAAAAAATAATTAAGCCACGTCCAAGCTGAGCGCAGAAAAGGAAGAAAATCAGACAGGCTATATTATTAAGAAAACTTTGCCAAAAGATAAAGACTGTTTTTTTGCAAGCGATCAGAGGATAGCATTACCAACACACTGCCAAATTAAGTGGAGGATACACTTGATGAGGACAAGGTATGCCTATAGGATCAAGCTTCTCTGTTTAGAATTAAAATGTAGTACATCGTCATTCATTCTTATGACTGTCGTGTCGCCCCTCCAGTTAAAAATAGTTTATTATAGATATATCTACATTAGTATCTTGTGAAAAGCTACTACGATTGCGATGTTAAAGTTAGCTGCACAGATAGAACTAAAACTAGCTATAGCGCTAGCTGCTAATAGATGTTTGTAGTGACAGGTGCTAGCCATAGCTATTCACACGTTTTTATGTGCAGTTAGCAACAAAATATTTCTCGGTGTCGTGCGTGCATGTTGAATGTTGCCTAACTGCAATGTGAGTAGGCCTAGGCAATGTTCCCTCTAAGCTGCACGCGCGCGGCCGCACAGGCCAGTCGAAGTGTCCGCGCAATAGATTTTTCAGACCACGCACATTTTTCAGACCGTACAGGCTTTTTTTTTTAGGGGTTAAAAATCTGAGCATCAAAGGGGATGTAGGCTAGGTAATAAACATTTAAAATACTGACATGTCTGACAACCAAGCCGGATGTGCGTTAGAATGTTTACATACAAAGTATCCTTTAGCTCTCTTGGCGGGCTCTGATCCAGCAGTTATAGGCTACCATGGCGAAAAGAAAGGCAGAGCAGGTGCCACAGAAAAAGGTCTGCCTAACGTTTAAACATGAGTGGATAGATGAAATAGTCCAAACTGAGGTAGGATAAAACTTTCAGACATATTTACATATGAAGAAAGGAGTGGCGTGATCTGCAAATTCTGCTCGGAGGCAAACGCGAAAAGAGAGTTCGCTGGTGGGAAAACATGCAGTAAACACAAGTGACATTATTCTGTTTGTCTGTAAAATTTTAGAGCACTTGGATGCCTGCTTCCTTGAAAATGAGCTGAGTTGGCTGCATTTGAGAAGGATACGTTGGGTGGTGCAGTTAGTGAATTTGATCATGGTCTGAATAACGTGACCAATCTGGCGAAAAGGTTCGAAGCGCTTTTGGAGTAAGCATAATATGCAGTCCTGGGACGCATTTGTCAACAATACAACAAATTCAAGTTCATGGTTAATGAAAAAAGGAAAAGCGGGCTGCTTAAGTCATTTTCTGATATTGTAACCTGGTCGCTGAAAAGTGAGCTTTTTCCAGATCTGGTACAACTTCTTGACATTTGTGGCACATTCCAAGCATCGAGAGCCGACTGTGAACGCGGTTTCAGTCTAATAAATATCACTAAGACAAAATCGTGAGGCGAGAGAAGATTTGAGGAAGACATTTCCAATATTTTCAATTAGACCTATTAGGTCTTATAGATCAAAGTGATCTTGATTACTGCAAGAACATTTTGACATATGTTTAGTCAGAAAGATGTGTCTTCCATAGGCCTGCAGACAAGATGAGCCACACAGCCAGATAGGCCTATCTCCCTCAATGAAATTCTTGAAAAACAATGACTTGTTTTGTAGCCTAGTTTGTTACAAACCACTCCAGTTATTAAATTATTTATAAAGGCTACCTTATAATAACTATATTTCTTGTAAAGCACTGCATTAGCATTTTTCTTTAAATGAAGTTCCACTTAAATGTTGTACCTGCTGAGAAATGACTAAACACCTTGGATACTTGTATTTTGTATATACTGTATAACTATATATATATATATATCATTATCATTCATAACCTCCCTAAACCTTATTTATTTTCAACCAAAGATCTTTTAAGTTCAACTAAACTGACTGGTAAAACACCATCAATAAAATGTTCCAAAGTCCAGCCATTATAAAGGATATTGAATAAATATCAACCTTGTAGACATATTGATGCATTTGCTGTCATCTCTTTGAAAACCTATTGTTAATGCAGGCTCGTGGTCATTTTCGGCAGGTCGCGTGGTTTACAAACTGCTCACAGTGTGAAATGTGCGCTCAGAATAAAAAATATTTGCTCAGTGCTGAAAAAAATTAGAGGGAACATTGGCCTACGGTATGGGTTTTTCGTCCAACCTGTTATATTGTGAAAAGTTGTCTGGTTGATTTCATTCTGTCCATTTCCATGTGTACCGTTTTATTCAATAAATGGCAGAGAGCCAAAGATCACAGTTCTCGAGTCAACTCGTTTTTTAAGATTAGTTTATTTTAAGCTTGACTGTTCTCCCTCTTGTAAGTCGCTTTGGACAAAAGCGTCTGCTAAATGACTAAATGTAAATGTTTAAACAAGGTATATGCAAGCTTTGTATACGGTTCAATCATGCAGGCAATGATCTTGTGTGGGCTATTTGACTATATCGCTGTTCAGAAATTGATTGTGCGATTAGCCGGCGGGGGGCCTCAAAAAATTAAAATAAAGTCCATAGCCCAGGGGCCTCAAGTGCTATTGAGACTTCCCTGACTGCATGGTGGGGGCTGTGATTATAGGTTTGAACATCACACTTGCCATCGTTCCTCAGAGGGGAAGAAGATCACAATGTATATGCTTAAGATCATTGTAAACTAGAATGCATTTCGTGAACGAACTGCGAGAGTGTGCTTGCTCTGTTGCGGCCATCAAGCACAAGCAACTGCAGTGGCCGAGTGCGCATGTTGTTGAGTGGCCTCACAGACTGATATCTGAGAACAAAATCTGTATAGTACTGTGTTTTCTGTGTTCAGTACAACATTGAATGCAGGTTGTAGGATGAATCTGCCAGCCTTCCAGTGTAACCATCTGCAGTGACACTGAATACACCTTTTTGTTTTCAACCAATATATTTTAGCAAGCAACCAAGCTCAACCATTATATTTTGGCTCCACTGACGTTTAGACATATGAGGGTATCTTTGTTGTTCTGTTTTTGTTTGTTTGTTTGCTTGTTTATTGTGAAAGGGTCTAGCTAGTCCTACGTTCCCGTACCAGCAGGTTCAAGAACAGCTTCATCCCTGCGGCTGTCATATTGTCTTTTTAATACTGTATCCACTTTACTCCATTACCTGTATTGATTGTACTTTTCTACCTCATCCACTTGATTTCACTTGTTACCACCAGTTTACTTTCACCTGCACTTTATATACTTATCATACCTCACTCTTACCTCAATTGCTGCTATTCAATTCTGTTTATACTACAAATCTGTGTCATTAGGTTTCCTCCGGTAGGAGGTAACCTATTGTTATCGTAGGTATTATTATTCTTGTACCATGGGAGTCAATGGCAGCCCCTAGAACCATATGGTAACTTTTTGTGAAATTTGGCACACTCATTAAGGACAGTCCCTTCTTCATTCACACCAATTTTCATGGCTCTCATTAGACCACTCTAGCGCCACCAACAGGTCAAAGTTGGACTTTTGTAACACACGCAACTTTTGAACCGTATGACCGATTTAAAAAAATGAGGTACCATTGGATTCCCTGGATCAAAACGAATTAAACACACCCTATGGCGTCAATTTCCGGTTATATAGATTTTCCACTATTTCCGGTTTTATCAAAAACCTTTGAAAGCCTACTCCTCCTACAATTTTAGGCAAATCTTCTTCAAAATCACCACAGATGATCTTCAGACCTAGCCTCACAAAAGTTAGTTTTGATCCTCACAAGCGTTTGTCCGGTACAGCCACTTAAATTCAGCATTAGAGCCGCCAAACAGGAAGTGGAGTCATATGTCAGCAAATATTTCAGTGAAATTGACGCCATAGGGTGTTTTTAATTGGTCTTGATCCAGGGAATCCAATGGTACCTATTTTTTGAAAATCAGTCATACGGTTCAAAAGTTGCGTGTGTTAACATAAGTCCAACTTTGACCCGTTGGTGGCGCTAGAGTCGTCTAATGAGAGACATGAAACTTGGTGTGAATAAAGAAGAGACTGACCTTAATGAGTGTGCCAAATTTCACAGCCTTCTAGCACAGTATTGCATTTGAAATGTAATATCCCATTGGTAGGTCTGCAGCATAAATCTATTGAGAGACATGACACTTGGGGCCTGATTTACTAATATGCGAGCGCTTCTTAATCTGCGTTCGCAAATTAACGCACGGTGTTTTTGCGCATTTTACTTGGTATTTATCAAGCCAGATCTGCGCTGGGCAAACTGTGCTTACTCCGCCCTTTAAAGAGCCTGATTTACTAAGATTGATTTGCGAACGCATCTTTGCCAGGCGCACATTAACGCACGGTGATTCCCCGCATTTTCCGTGATATTTATCAAGCCAGATACGCGCTGGGCAATCATTATTTAGCGCACCGTTAAAAGACTGGAGAACTTGCCAGCAAGTTACTGCCACCATGGAGATTCGAGGAAGAAAAAACTAAGGTTCAGCGAATAGATAGCGAATAGATAGCGAGATAGATATATTGGTTCACGTTCGCTCAATCACTGAACCTGATTCAATGGGTTATATTGTTGTTTTGCCCGCCATCATCTACAGCGAGATGTTTAAAAGAACACGATTATAAATAATATGCTATTGGTGGCATTAATGCATAAACTGTCTATTATAACAATATATATGTGTACATGGCGAGATTAATACGTTCTACAAGGGACATGGGTTCACTACAATATATCCCCACTGAAACAAATACATTTACCAAGTAGACAGGCCTCTCCAAAATCACCGTTGCTCAATCATGGATAAATGGCACTATTCCGAAAGATAAAACTGTCATGGACAGACCACTTCCACGTAAGTAATGGTCATGTTGGCATCACATATGACCTGGACATTCATTGAATATGTGTGCTTTCTGTTTCGGTAAACGTGTTCGCGGATTGAAGGTGGGACTGTTTGCATGTGGGTGCGATCAATTTCTCCAATTACGTTCGGAAAGTTTAATTTCATATATATGAATATATGAATTATACGAGTTGAAACAAATATTTCTGTTCGCTGTCTCTGTCTATGTCTTTGCCTTGCTGCTGCCATATCAACGTTTTCAGACTCAGTGGAAATGCGCTTGGTTAAGACGTGCTTTTATGAGGCGGAGAATTAGCCTGCAAATCAGAGATGTGCGCTCGCCGGGCAGTTTAGTAAATACCACGCAGTTCATCATTAGGCGCACTCCTCCCATTAAATAGCGCTACACGCCTACGTTACCACCCACGTTTCCGAACCATCCCACCTGTTTGCAGGTACACACCCTCAAAGCGTTAATATGCGCTGCGCCAGCTTAGTAAATACCGTTTTTCGTTACGACCGCTATTTTACGCCAGAAAATGGGCGCAATCCTGTTAGTAAATCAGGCCCTTGGTGTGAATAAAGAAGGGACTGTCCTTAATGAGTGTGCCAAATTTCACAGCCTTCTAGCACAGTATTGCATTTGAAATTTAATATCCCATTGGTAAGTCTGCAACATGAATTTTTCTATACAGTGACAAATTGTCACAAAAGTTAATTTGTCCCTGGTTCAGCATGTTTGGAGGAGGAAACTGCCATCACTGCTTGCAGCTATATTATTTAACTCTTATTGTATATATCATATTTATTCACTTATGTCCACCCTACATTTGCACATACTCTGCACTTTTATTGCTATTTTGCACTGACTGGTTAGATGCTAAACTGCATTTCGTTGTCTCAGTACTTGTACTCTGTACAATGACAATAAAGTTGAATCTAATCTAATCTAATCTATCGATAGTTTGTATAACTTAGCTAACGTTAGCTACCTCATAGTTAGCTAACGTTAGCTAACTAAACGTTTACCGAGGCTAACGAATTGCCCAAATAGACAAGGCTATTCCAACCAGTCACATATTCATTTCTTTTTTTGCTTGATTAATGTTGTGCGTAGCCTGTCCTATAGTCCATACTGCAATGAGTTTACTAGCTAGCTAGTATAACTTAGCTAGGATATGCTACCTCATAGTTAGCTAACTTTAGCTAGCTAAACGTTTACCGAGGCTAACGTGAAGCTTCAATCGAAAATGATTAGCTAGCTATCTCGACTCGACTGCCCCTTTGAAGTCAACTTAACGTTGGCTCATATATTCTAATAACTAGTTATCATTGACAGTTACTAGCTAATTTACCAAACTCCTTTCTTGTCTTAAATTGAGCAGTTGCTGGTGGGAGCTACAGTATGTGAGCTAGCAAAGCCATTTATAGCTCTACTTCACAATATTGCTGCCTAATGTAATAAGTTAACGTAAAACATAAATGTTTATAAAGTATCAGACATAAACAGGATACAACACACCAGTTACGAGATGATGCTGCTGTTGGTCCCGTCGAAAACCATTCAAACAGGTTAGGAGCAGTGGGGTTTTTGAGAGCTACTTATACCAAGAGATCGCATGTTGGCGAAATCAATGGAATGCTACAACACACCAGTTACCAATTGATATTATGTGTTTATATACCGAAAATGTCAGCAAATCGAGATGATGCTGCTGTTGGTCCCGTCGAAAACCATTCAAACAGGTTAGGAGCAGTGGGGTTTTTGAGAGCTACTTATACCAAGAGATCGCATGTTGGCGAAATCAATGGAATGCTTCACTTTTTGGCGCTGTATTGACAACTGTCTGTCACTCGCACACTGTGCTCGTAAATTATTTTTCAAGTTCGCACGTACCTATTTTTAGGCGCATATGCGAGTGAAATACTCGCACTGTAGAGCCCACTGTTGAGCCCTTAATATTCCTAGTTATACAGTTGAATGGAGAGGGACAGAGACAAGAGGAGCCTTCAAACCTTGGCGCATGTGTCAGTGAAGCACAGGTGCAAGCTAGTTTTAATGACCCCATTATGATGTCATAACCCACAGAGTTCTGCCATGCAAGTCTATGGGGAAAAAAGGTGATGAAAAAGAGGAATAAAAAAGGAGTGGCAAGGAGTACCGCCATGAAAAGATATAGCAGGTTGCACCGGATCGGGCCGGACGTTTCGGTGTTTGAACGGCGTCTGTATCTCGAACGGGCGAGGCCTGATTCGATGCAAGAAAAACGGGGAGAATAAATAAAGACAACTTATGAAGCACAATACTGTGCTTCCCTTCGGGCAAGCACACTAATAACTAATATATAAGCTTAAGATCATTGTAAATAACTAATATATATATATGCTTTAGATAATTGTAAAGAACTATTTCTCCGCTAGCAATGCTACACGGTCAGCTGAAGACAACAAGCAGCACAAAGTGTAATGATCTTTTCACTCAGAAAGGGTTAGAGCTCGCACGAAACAAAGGTTTTTCAAATTAAGAAAAGAAATACTAGCTTTTAAGGTGCAGTCCTTAGTTCAAATCCAACACACGTTCTGTTCTGATGTTGTCCATTCTGTGTGTGAATACACAGTCTTTGCTCTGTAAATTGGCAGCAAAGTGTCTTGGACCAAGCAGTAGCCCCTTATACATGCGTCAATGTTAAGCTGTTACATCGCGTCTGCACCGATAGAAACTCGCGAACGTGTTACAATTGCCTCATGTATAAGGGGTCTAGATGTGAACTGTTAGTTTTTCCGCCGATCGTCTGAGCCTTTCGAGAGAGGTGGTTTACCACGATCATTCGGCTCAGAAAAGGGCGTGTCAAATCAGGCCGATGTGTCATGGGGGAGTCGGTGCGTGACTGGGGGGAGACGGTGACAGGAGGCTAGAAAGTTCTTGCCTGTTCTTGAAAGGAGACTGATCCAATAGGCTAGTAGGCCTAAAAAATTTTATCAGTAATAAAACGCAATTTGGTACACCATTTTAATATGGTAATATAGCCTACTGTTTTTTGCAAAATGAAAGAAATATTTAGGAAACGCCACTCGAGCCTATTAATTCCGAAATTTCACCACATTGTAGGCTATATACTGTAACAACCCCAACACTTGCCTGCTTCCCTTGCAAATCAAAGTTTTCCGACTATTTTTCTTACCTTCTTTCTTAGCTGTTGATGTTACTGAGCTAGAAGTTTAAGTTGTTCTGAACATATCGCGCTGCCAATGCCCAATGTCACTTCTGAGTCAAATCACTCCATCATCTCTTTGAAATTCCTTATTCCACGAGTGGTAGGCTACAATGACTGGCTGTTTTCAAATATAACTAATAGCCTAACGAAACAAAGATTTTCCTCTGCTGATCCCGCGTCTATATGGAAGTTTGTAGAGAGAATGCGGGGAGTAAAATGCTCCGCAAAATGCTCTGCTGCCGGGGTTAATTCCCTTTCCTTTACGTCTACTGCTGTCTAGTAAATACATACAGACAGCCGGAAAGGTTAATAAACGGAATGAAATAGCTACACATTACACACGCTATGTTTTAATAAAACCCACGTTACTCACATAGGCCTACTGGTTAACACTAGTGTTTGTTACAGCACATAAACGTTTGTCGCTACATCCAAACTGCGTCACCGTTGTCTCTCCCTGTATCTGCTCCAGCCGCACCATTTTACTTGCAATGTGAATCCTTTAATTTAAATATGCTCTTTTCCATTTGTTGCACCTTAATCATTTTCTACAAACATGATATGCTATGTATGGTGTAGTAGACTGACACTCTATTCACTACTGCACAAAAACTAGACACGTTTGCAAAACTAGACGTTTGCAATGAAGTAGGTAAAACAACTTTCGCCAATATCTCCGTAAGGGAGATGGGTTGTGTGCTCAAATTTCCTGGGATCAAAGAAGACGTTAGTATTCATGTGCAAACTAAAGATCACGTCTCAGGATTGCTGCGCATGCAAGTTATTTTGGGTGTCTCAACTGTAACTAATAGCCTACCACTCTCATATAATTATGAGTTCAGTAAAAGACGGAGCAAACACAGTTTTCTACCGTTGTTGAAACACATCCACGAGTAGACTCGTTTTCTTTCCATCTGAGAGTGGTTATTCAAAGAAAATATTAAGAACTATATGCTGATAGAAAGAAGGGAACTTTAAGCCACTACACTGCCTGTGCACGATGCGGATCCACGTTGATGTTGTTAGTAAACAAACCAGGTGGGAGCACATCTCCGTGGTCTTTGCGCATGCCAGAGGCAATGTAAACGCTTTACATTTTGCACATGTAAACACGTAACGACAAGAGCCGTTTCCCTTGAAAATGTTCACACCTACACGCGAATACGATACGATAAACTGTTCTGATCACATTGGCACATGTATTAGGGCCTAGTGACTGCTTCAGAAGTATTGGAAGGATGGGAGTATTTGGTTGGCTGTTGTTTAAAATATCAACACTCTTTTCACCAGGATCAAGGGCTTCATCTTTAAGTACTGTTCAATTTTAAAATCATGATTTCCAAAAAGACTTGAGAATGAATAAAAATAGATCAAGTTATTTATATCACAATCACATTAAAACGTTCAACACAGCAGAAATACAAGTGCTGCAATTGGGCCTTGTCACAAGTGTATAATCATTTAGGATTTCTGTGGCCACAACACAAGTCAATGGGTGAATGGGACTTAAGACGCACTCACATTCTTCATCATCTGTGTGCACTTACAGTAGGACACATCAGGGAGAAGTGGCTGATGGGACTTATGTGTGAGAAGAGAAACAGGTGCCCTGTTCATCTGAAGTGAGCTAATAATGAATAATATTGCTCCAATGGACATGAAGCAGGAGGTTTCTGCATGGCATCCATCTTAATAGTGCAGGCCCTGTTCTCCTGAAAATTCTTTTACCAAAGATGGAGGTGGGATGTGGAGTTGGGTGGTGGTGTGTGTGTGTGTGTGTGTGTGTGTGTGTGTGTGTGTGTGTGTGTGTGTGTGTGTGTGTGTGTGTGTGTGTGTGTGTGTGTGTGTGTGTGTGTGTGTGTGTGTGTGTGTGTGTATGTGTTTGTCAGTGTGTGTGTGTACGTGTACGTGAGTGTGTGTGTGTGTGTGTGTGTGTGTGTGTGTGTGTGTGTGTGTGTAGGTGTATGTAGGTGTGTGTGTGTGTGTGTGTGTGTGTGTGTGTGTGTGTGTGTGTGTGTGTGTGTGTGTGTGTGTGTGTGTGTGTTGGGGGGTTGACTCTAAACTTCTACAGCGGAACAATAAAGTAGTATTCTTTGTTCTTTATTAGGAGCTAAAAACAGGGAGAAACAGAAAGATATGGAAGTTTGTCCATACTCAGTTTCATATGAATCTGTTCATTTAATGATTTGCATTATTATGGAGTTTATTTTCTGCCATTAAGTTTAAAGAAGACCTTTATAAGAGGAAGCAAAATACATCAATTCAAAATACCAAATTAAAAAAGTCAAGCAAAATACATCAATTCAAAATACCAAATTAAAAAAGTCAAACAAAAAAAATATAAATAATAATAAAAAAAAACAGATTGCAATGGAAAAGAAAGTGAAATGGTGTGAAACATCTGCCTTTGCCTCTGCATGCCTCTCAATTTTGGTTGTTGTTGTCGTTTCATTTGATTACCTCTCCAGCTTTCGTTTGCGCTCCCTGATTCTTTGTTTACGGTTTTGACACAAACGTGCCTTGTGGGTGGGCTTTCGATGGGGGCATTCATATTGGCTTATTTGTGTTTGACGGACAGCTAAGCGAGCGTACCAAATGGCTCTGGCCACACCAGCTAATCGGCTTCTGATTGGTTCTGAAAACGTCAACCCCCCCCACTGACCAAATAGCTGCCAAACCCAGAAGATTTTTCATTTCTAGTCACATTTCGACGATGACACGCTAGTTACATAACACGCATATGGTAAATAGCTGTGTCTTAATATTATGTTGCTAAATATAATATTGGGAATATATTAATAATGTTATTGAAACCCAGGTGAATAGGTTGAATGATTACGTGATACATCCCTTCTTTCCTCAGGGAAGCCAGGTAGCACTAGACTAGAGCTAGTCTGAGGAAGCTGGTGTGGCCAGAGCCGCTTGGTACGCTCGTTTAGCTGCCCGTCAAACACAAATAAGCCAATAGGAATGCCCCCGTCGAAAGCCCACCCACCAGGCACGTTAGTGCCAAAATCGCAATCAAAAAACCAGGGAGCGCAAACGAAAGCTGGAGAGGTAATCAAATGAAACGACAACAACAACCAAAAATGAGAGGCAGGCAAAGGCAAAAGGAGAGAGGCAAAGGCAGATGTTTCACACCATTTCACTTTCTTTTCCATTGCAATCTGTTTTTTTTTTATTATTTTTATTTTTGTGTTTGACTTGTTTAATTTGGTATTTTGAATTGATGTATTTTGCTTGACTTTTTTAATTTGGTATTTTGAATTGATGTATTTTGCTTGCTCTTATAAAGGTCTTCTTTAAACTTATTGGCACAAAATAAACTCCATACTTTATGAGAACACCTCTGCCTACAGGCCACGTTAAATGTATGTGCTGTTGAGGCTACATAGTGGATCATCATTTAATGTATGTGCTGTTTAGGCTACATAGTGGATCATCATTCAATGTGTGTGCTGTTGAGGCTACATAGTGGATCATCATTTAATGTATGTGCTGTTGAGGCTACATAGTGGATCATCATTCAATGTGTGTGCTGTTGAGGCTACATAGTGGATCATCATTTAATGTATGTGCTGTTGAGGCTACATAGTGGATCATCATTCAATGTGTGTGCTGTTGAGGCTACATAGTGGATCATCATTTAATGTATGTGCTGTTGAGGCTACATAGTGGATCATCATTCAATGTGTGTGCTGTTTAGGCTACATAGTGGATCATCATTCAATTGAGGCTACATAGTGGATCATCATTTAATGTATGTGCTGTTGAGGCTACATAGTGGATCATCATTGAATGTATGTGCTGTTGAGGCTATATAGTAGATCATCATTTAATGTATGTGCTGTTGAGGCTACATAGTGGATCATCATTTCATCTTCCAATGAAAAACAGGGTTGGACCTTAGAATTGCCATAGTGATTTGAGCTAGAAGCCAGGCGTGTAAGTAACACGTCTCCTGGTGGATTTATCTGATTCTTCTTAGGCCTGGAGCTCAGGATGCCCCTCTGACTATCAACAAGTAACAAAGTTCAGAATATATCAGATGAGAGAATATGCCTAATTCATCTTCCACAGGTACAGGACCTCGTGTCTGCTATCGGTCAAACATTGACTTTATAAAAGACTTTAAAGGCAAAACATAGCTAACTACTCATGGTCACGTCCACTACTGAATACAATTAGGTACTCATTACGCGGAATTACCAACGGAACAAAAAAAATAGTGAGAGAGAGAGAGAGAGAGAGAAAGAGAAGAGAGAGAGAAATAGAAGAGAGAGAGAGAGAGAGGGAGAGAGAGAGAGCGCAAAAAAAAAAAACGCTTGAGAAGCAAAAGAATAAAGAGTAAATAATCTGACATTCCTGCCAATCCCAGAAATCTGAATGGGGTGCAAATGTTGTCAAATGTTTGTGATTAATTTATAACACTTCCATCCACAATTTGTGACTAAAAAATTGTGAATTAATAAATGAATGACTGAATTTGGGAGTAACTTGATGCTACAAAAAAAAACATTTAAAAAATACATTGATGGTATACATTTATGGTCCTGTGATGTTATGTTCATACATGCCATAAAACTGTATAGCCTTTATATTTCATCGAGCTTAGTTAGCCTCTTTAAAAAATACACTTAGAACACAACTGCTGTTCTTATAGTACTTCATTTAGATTTGTACAATTGTTTCATGCATATGATGCATCATCTGATTTTATAAGTCAGACTTTTTCACTTACTTTTTGCGTGCCGTGCCTTTTCCATCTTATTTTATAAACCTAAGATGCTTCAGAAAATCAATGCAGGATTTTGGGTCAAGTTCAAAAGATATATAAATCCCTTATAACACTGCCAAAAGTTCTCCCAATGCCACTACATAAGGACAAGTGATATAAAAGGCCATATTTGAGCTTCGTTAGTTTAGTTCTAGTGGCCCATAAGAACAGGTTTGTTTTTTCCCGTTATCATTTCTACTTAACATAGTGGCATTCTATTGATAGGCCATGAACCTCAGCTTGGTCTGGAGTTTCCAACACAAAGCTTTCTTTTCACCATGAACGCAGCTCAGTCACAAAGATAAGGCAACCGCACTTTGTTTACAGAGGGAGAAAGACAATCCAGGCGCCACAGTCAAAAGTTCCGATGTTAAGAACCCAGCACAAAGGCGATTCACACAGCATCTGGTCTGCCACACACATCCACATGCAGACAGAACAGCACTACCAAACCTAGGGAGACAGTTTGTTTCTTTGTAATTTCTGGGGGTACGGATTGTGATCACGCAGACACAGAGAGAGAGAGACAGAGAGAAAAAGGGAGCTCAAGAATAGAGTTAAACTCACCGTAGTTGAGCAACAGTTGAACCATGTGTAGGAAGCAAAGAATCCATTTCTCCTGTGCCATTCCAGTTTTGCGCATTTCAGACAACTCCCTCTCTCTACTCTCTCTCCAGCCAAAGCTAAGAGCAAACCCCCTCCCCTCCCCTCCCTCCTTCTCTCCCTCCCTCCCTCCCTTGCTGTCCCCCGCCCCCCATCCACGAGGGAATCATTTTTCAAGCGCCCATCAGACTGTGAGCCGGCTTTAGCATGGTGCAGCTGTACCCTTGTTCAGTTTTCTTTCTCTTCAGTTAGGTCCCCTAATCCTTTGCAGCACGAATGCAAAGAAGACAAAAAGGGAAAAAAGTTGGAAAAGGAGGGGGGGGCATAAGATTTGGCCCGAAGCAAACAGACAGAAAGAAAAGTGAAGACGAGGGGAGAGAAAAGTATGCACAGCTGCAACCTGAGTTGGATGATCAGAGGGAGACGAGCTCCCACCTGGGCGAGAGACAGACTGGCTTCTCTTCCTCCGAGGGGCTGAGGATCGGCTCAGCGAGACGGACGATTGAGAGGGCTGCTATTGAGGGGGAGGAGAGCTGCCGGGTAAGGAAACAGTGCATAATCCCTGCCTGCCTGCCTGCCTGCCTGCAGAAACTTCCTCCCTCTCTCTCTCTCTCTCTCTCTCTCTCTCATTTTATAATAAGTGCAGCTACCCCCCTGGCCTGGAATGTTGAGGCAGGGCTTCAAGGGGCCCAGTTAGACAAACCCTCCAAGTCATTTCAGCACAGACCTGGGGTCAGATGCGGCAAGTGTGTGTGTGTGTGTGTGTGTGTGTGTGTGTGTGTGTGTGTGTGTGTGTGTGTGTGTGTGTGTGTGTGTGTGTGTGTGTGAGTGCATGCTTGTTAATGCACATGTTCCACCACAGAACTTAACTTAACTCACAGGTAAATGGAATGACTTCAGAAAATCATATTTTCTCCCTTCTTTTCCTTATCCTCGACACTAAAATAATATATTCTCCCTTATTTTCCTCATCTTTGACACTAAAAGAACATCTTGCTGCTCACTCAGTATACATAAAACCAGCGTCTCTCACTGTGCTACAACTAAAGACTGGCTTGTGTTTTAAACAGACAGAAACAGTTCCATTATTAACTTGAGTGGAGCCAGCAGTCTCAGATAACAGCTGTCATCCCGCTGAATGACATAAACCTGCACTGGCTCACTCTCTCTCTCTCCCACATGGACTCATAATGCAACTATATATCAGACCAAAAACAGCTCTGCCCCTTCAGAACTCTATAGGGAGCGAGAGAACAGCTCTGTACAGTTCTATACTTTGATTTCAACACGCAGGTTGGCCATACGTCTCTGTTTACATGACAAACTGAAGTTGGAGGTGAAGAATGTTTTAGCACGAACCTCAGGAGAAGTTGTAATACATCCATAGACATTCAACCACGTACTGAGATGGGTTCTGAAGTAACTGAAACTAAGCAAATAAGACTAATGAAAAGAATCAAAGCATTAATGGTGAGGCCATGCTAGCATGGTTCACACGAGACCGAGTGCACTTCCTCAAACGATAATGAAGCTGACAGTCTGTCTTAAGACCATCACAAGACATGAAGCTGCTGCTGTTGCTGCTGCTGTGCTTGAGCAGTTCCACAGACAGAGCCTCCACCCCCCCTGACCAGCTCCCAAGTGCTTGCCCCTTAGCGTAAACATCACCCCATCCCAAATAAATCAGAAGCACGCTCAAGCATTATCCAACATTATATGTATACAAAAGACTCAAGTCATCAAGATCTGAGTATGTTGTTTACTGAGAATAAACATACCATTGTTTACAGTCAAGTCAAGCAAGACCATTAACACATTATATTTTAAGCGGAGCTACGCTGTTTTATGGGGTCCAAGACATCGCTGAATGAAAAATGTCCAAACCAAACTATTAAACTCCAGAGATGGAAAAGGATATCTTTCAAATCCAGAGAGAACCATGACCTCTTGCTGACTTCTTGTCATGGTTCCTCATGTTCAGCCTCTCTACCCCTGACAATGCAATACACTGGAGTCTCCTTGTGAACAGCAGCCAGTACCGTGCACCAAACCTTTGATCAGGGCTGTGGATTGGCAAGAACCTGGCGATATGATAAATATCATGATACAGGTTTTACAATTCAATATACTGCAATATATTGTGGAGCTATAAGCAAGTTTGAGGGTTTGAGTATAAAGAAGACCACCACCACCACATGCATAAAATCTTTGATGCAATCAGAGCAGTGGGATTTGCAATTGCAGATCTGCCTGGAACCAAAATCATAGCACTTCTTATTGTGCAATCTAAGCCTTTATCAGTATACAAATAAAATAAAGGTGTTTGCAGGATTCTTTAGGTAAACAAATTAAGTTAAAAAAAAATGTTTTATATATATATAATGATTATTTTGATGAATTTGACCTTGATGCTTTCATAGCCTCAAACATTGACTGTTTCTCTCTCCTCTCCCAGAAAGTCTGAGGAACCTCAGCTTTTATTGGTCTTTTTCTCTTTTTAAGCTCCCCTTCTTTGTTTATGGCCTAACAAGTGGCCATCTTGTATGTTCAGACACAGTAAGATAGATGTGCATAATGGTATAGAAGCAAAGACATACTGCTGCCTTACTGTTAGCTAGCCTTCTGAAGAGTTCAAATGCGTAAAATGCAGTCCTCAAACCAGGATTTAAAAGATATTTGAACTAATCATACACTCACCCCTTCAGTGCTCCTGAGGCAACGTTGTTAATTGTCTGGAAATGTCCATTGCTTGGTCCGAGTCTCTCTTTCCTATTTACAGAGCCAGGACTGACTATGAGTATTTTTTTAACACAACACACAACTAAAGGACCGTGAGGGAAAATTAGCTGAGTTTGCCAAAAGTATATTGGATAATCGAGAACGACAGCTTTAGGATTTCTCTCTCGCTCTCAAATACTCTGATGTCATCAGCAACCACTAAAAGCTTCCATGCCTCTCTCAAATCCCATCTTCAATGGTTCTACTTCCTCTCTCTCTTCAACTAGACCTCAGAACTCCAATAAAAACAATAAAAAAACAATACCAAAGAGTGTTCAGCAATGCAGAATGGCCCAGCATTCATATCCTATCCAATAGTTCATGTGAGGTACCAGTCCCCAGACCACACAACTCTTAAAATACTGAATGCAAGGGCAGTTAAGCAGTCATCAACCTTGTCTTCACCGTGGCCTTTTCCAGAATTCTTTTGGAGACTAATCACGCCCTGGGGAGGAGCACCTCAGCAGCTGTGGGCTCGGAATAGGGGCTCTATTAGATGTCCATTTGGGCCGGTGCCAGCCAACAGCACTAGGGATTATTGCCAATGGGACAAGTGGCTGTTCCTTCTCATTATGATCCACCTCTTGGAAAAGCAGCATAGTTTTTGTCCATGGGTTGAAGCACCTGTGCTTTAGTCTGCATACCTATATTAAACCTCACTCCAAATAGTGTCTCAGACATTCTGGTGCCTGCAATTACTGAGCTCCAATGGAACTGAAATACCATGGTTGCTAGCACGCACCTTTAGAGATGTTCCCTAAATACTGAGGAATACCTCTGGAATACGGTGGTTGTGATGAATGGTCATTCAATAGCTATAGAGATGCTTGTATTCACTGTGGAGCTAAGGAGTGGGTTCTTCTATCTGTCTCCTTAACCTAGGTGGGATTACATTCAACACATCAAGGGCAAAGCAGCAACTAAGCAGCTGAAACAAAGTAATTGTAATTGAATTTACTGTGCAATTTGCTGCAGTTAATCTTGACCGAGTGATTTTGTTGTGATACCATCCATATTATTATTGGATTAATAAACATCAAGGCACTGTATGAATTGAGTGTTTTTGAGCTATGGCTTTTCATCACACTCACACTGAATGTGCCATATGTAAGTATTTTAGTTGAACACATTCTAAATGAACAAAAGGTGAAGAAATAACCATTTTGACGATCTGACAAACGGTCATACACAGTGTTGCCCAGATATACACTAAAGTTAGCACACTAACCAGCTAGAGCTGCACCGCCCTCTCTTATAATACCACTTTGTACCTCAAGAGGTGCTAGTGAGTAGTTGTAGCGAAAGCAGAAAGGTAAAGCAAAGGGCTGTCACAGGCTTAAACCCACTCTGTCAGGAATGGTGTTCGCTAATCTAATTTCAGAGACTAATAATTAACAAAATAAAAGTATTTGTTAATCTGTGTGGAAATGGAACACTCAGATTTTTCCAACTACAAGGATTGATCCATTTTCAGAGTAAATTGAATTTAGGGAAATGCCCCTGTAAGCATGGCTGGCTATGATGTAGCTCAGTAGCATGCCCATTACTCTAACATTTATGGTTAGATTATCAGCTAGCTCAAAAGCTTGACTGCTTAAATGAAGACCTACTGGGGTATGTTTACCTCGACTAAGTTAATGTAACATATAAATAAATAGTCAGTGCTAATAGAGACACTAATGGTAGCCTATATATTACTGCTGTCAAACGATTAAAATATTGAATCGTGATTAATCGCATTTTTGTCATAGTTAACTCAAAAGATGATTTTAATTTTATTTTAATGCTCTTATCAACATGGAAAAGTGGATTGGCTTGCTTTATGCAATGTTTTATTTTATTGAAAAACAACATTGCCAAACAGGGCGGGACAAAATAAAATTATAAAGTGCACCTTTCAGATAAACAAGGACTCAGCCTATAGTGCAGTTAAACCATGGCTTAATATTTAATTTTTTTCAAGTTTGCTGTGAACATAGAAGTCAGGCCTCTTATTTCAAAAACAATGAACCGTAACAGTTAGGTTACCAATAAAAGGTAAGCCTACTACTTCTGTGCTTTCAGCCAGCTGCCTGTTGACATTTTCAGACAACAGTGAAGCTCGCTTCTTTTGCACAACACAACTTTTAAAGGTAAACTTTCTATTCAGAAGCTTTTTATCATCCATTTCGCCGTATCGCGCTCACCATTCACTCAAACGTAACGTTAGCCTACTACACAGTTTGGGAGGGCAAAAAGAAGAGGTTTTTTTTACAACACGTTAATCGCGCGTTGAAAAAATTGACGGCGTTAAAATGGGTTCATAATGCGTTAAACTGGCAGCACTACTAAATATCTTTCAATCATATAAATGCCTACATGCTACATGTAGCCTTTAGCCTCCGCTTTCTTGGAGAAACTTGTTGGATACTTCTACGAATGGAGAAGAGGGAGGGGTGCACAAATGTAGTAATATACTGCCCCCAATAGGCTTTGGATTGGCAGTATGAAATCATTCAGTTCACTAGCTCAGAGCTAGCTGCATAAATGTCCACAGCATAAATCATTGCAAATCAAATTATCCCTCTTTTCGTGGGGAGACAGATTGCAGGACTGAACCGTGGTAGCAATTCACCTCAGCAGTCAGACTCATTTTGCAATGCCGTCAGAGCACATGCCCTCAGTTGCCCACAACAACCTTTTCCTTGACCAAAAAAAGAAAAATATTTTTTCCCAGATGAATCATTTTCATCAGCTAGGTTCATGTTCTCTTCTATCTTTATTTATGGGAGTTGGGGAGCAGCTACTGACACTGAGAGGCACGATCTGGCCTCCCAGATGTTATTGTTGAAAGGCAGCTGGCCAGTTTGCCTGTGTGAATGATAGCCCGAGTAGGCGGCGTGCCCGTGGAGGCCAGGAACCCTCCATGTTGGAGGCAGCCTGACTCGGGTGAGGCTGCCCTTGAGGGTTCATATATCATTACACATTATTCAAATTACAACTTGAACGGCAGAAAGGAGACAACCCTGTGTTAAATCAGCCCTGAGTCTCCCAAATTTGAGATGACACGATGAAACTAAGAATTGCCTTTCTTGCCTTTTGGGCCCTTTTCTTCGGAAGGGTTGAGGAGTGATGTGGAGTGCCAAGGGCAGAGGTTGAGTTGTTTTCTCCAATCTCATTTCAATGAACAACTTCTTGGTTGGACTAAACCGGTTAAGCACTGAGGAGACTGAAAGAGACCAAGCAGGCTTCTAGAACCGACTGAGGTGGTCATGTTTTCTACTTTAACGGCAAACTTCATGTTACTTTCTTATATGTGATGGGAAATAAATATATAAACTATCTTCTTTCAACAAGAGAGGTTAGTTGGTTGATTTCCCCATCTTACCCAAAGTATTCAGAAGAATTCAATAGGTAATGACAAAGAAAATGTGCAGTCACCTGCAATCATTTTTCAGCAGATAACAACAGCATGCAAACACTCTTTCTTACTCTCTCTCTCTCTCTCTCACACACACACACACACACACACACACACACACACACACACAACACACACACACACACACACACACACACACACACACACACACACACACACACACACACACACACACACACACACACACAATTCATTAAGCACATGGGACTGAAATTCGTTTCTTACCATTGTTGTCTGTGATTGGCTGGGAAGTGGAGTTGTGGCCAATGGATGCTCAGTGTGGGGACACTGGATTGGCTGTCTGGGCTCCTAGTAACCATGCAGCCTGGCCAGAGGCAGAGTGTGGTCTGTGCTCCGCGTCTGGTGAGAGAAAGTGAATCTGTCTCCCCACCGATGAGCTGCAGCCTCTCCATGGAATGGCCACCTTACCAGAGTTTCCCCCTTATCTCCCAGCAGCCTTTGCAAGAGGAAGTAGCTGCTGTGAAACACCAGATGTTGGCATAATGCCCAGAAAGCTCTTCAACCCCTACACCCCCACCCACCAACTTCCATCTCACTATAAAATACCATCAAGCTACGGAGGGCACCACTGACCCATCACAGACAATCCCCACGCATGCCTACATCACACAAAATAACAATAATACAAATAAACAATCAGCCTCTTGAAGCCTTTCTACATCTGTTAAGCATGCACTGACATATTTCCCTATGATAATTCACTCTCCAATTCTGTTGCAATGTGGTTTGTATTTCAACCATAAATTGTAAAGTGGCAGTAAATGCCATTCTGGTGAGCCCAATGTCTTGGCTGTTCTACAGCATCATCTCTATTCCCTACAGTGTCTCTACAAATGACAATGAAACTACAGACAGTAAGAGAGTCGGATCCCTGATTAAAACATGTTCAGGTCTGTGAAAATGAAGAGAACACTCCTGGGACTTCAGTTGTTTAAAAATCTAACTAAACTGTAAAAATGCAACCATCTCAGACATAAACTCAGTTTAGAAGTTATTTTGGGTTTCAGAATAAATCATGCAGTTACCTCTATAAAATCTCTTCCTCATCCTATATTATTTTTTATGAGACAAACTCTTATACTGCTAATCCCTGACTGCTAATACTTCATTTAGAAGTTAATTTCATATTCTTATCGTCTATACAGAGGACTATTTGGACCTCTGCTGGCACTTCAGTTTTTCATTCTTTTGTCCTGGGCTCATCTGTAAAACTGAAAGGACCTCGAAATGTTCTCAATTTAAAGTGGAATTGTCTTCAAACAGATGAACAAACCAACTAACTCTTCTTTCTAGTTTAGCAATTGCATCAAGGGTCGGTAAACTGGTTGGTTCATTTGTCCATATCTACCTTTGCAGTTCACATGACACCGGACACATTTTTATGGAACAGGTGAAATTCAAATATATTTCTGTATTTTATTCAGTCAAGGATGCAAAGATTTGTCTGTGCATTAGCTGCTGGTGCATTTACTATCCCAAATGCTCAATGATTCAGAGGAAGAAACCAATCTCATCCAGTGGGACATCCAGTGGGACAGTGTCATGACTGCTAGCACAGGATGTTTAGACAGACAATGAAAGATTACAAATGTTGGCCTGTTATCAGTGAAGTGTGGCAGTTGACAATTAGGAGCATCCATGGTTAACAAATATATTCTGTCTGCCGGGGTTGACACCGATGCCACAGAGAACCTCAAAGACCAGAAATAACAAAAAAAGGCAAGTCATCACATTTCAAATGTCAAGCTAGCTTTTCACCAATCATTACTTGAAATGTCTTTCATATGTTGGGCTTAATAAAAGTTTCATAACCCAGGCCTGGTGATGGACCAAATGTCATCCCTTCCTTCACCATATTTGATTTGGTGCATGCTTTTGAACAGAACTACCAATATTTGTTCCTGAAAACACTGCACTAAATCTGTCAGGGGGAACAGAGGGAGTAAATAGGTTTCATTCTGAGGCACTGACTAAAAAAAAAAAAAAAACGACCAATATCGTCTATCTGTTGTTGAGAGATCAAAGACAGGATTTTTTTTTTTTTCTTTGCTTTACCACGGATTAGCCATTGGACAAACAGCCATTCTGGACATCCAGATCACTCCCCTGCACCAACAAAAGGTCTCAGGGATCCGTTGGCTGACATTCTAATGCCTATTGTTCCCTGTGAACCTGATCAACATGGTGAGACTCAGGAGAATGGTGATTCCACAAAGCTACCCCCTCCCCCTTTTCAGCAGCCATGGAGCTAATCGTCTTGCCTGATACCATATTAAAGAGCTTTTAATTTAAACCAGGAGCAACACTGAACAACGGCTGATTTGGTCCACACCGGGCTATGCCAGCACAATCTATAGAGACCATTACCAAAAAATAACCTGGAGTTAAGATAAAAAGGAGGTAGGGTGGGATGAAAGCTCAAGTCTTCCCCCCAGACGGCCACAGCGTACATTAAGGTAATAACTGCACCAATGTTCACAATGCTATGTACCCAGCACTTATCCACTGAGGCTGAGGCCACTGTAGGACCCTAATGGACTCAAGTTTGCTTGACTGATTGCTTTTTGCTCTTGTCTGCAAACATGAACTACTGCAGGGTCAATCTGGGCACTGGGCTATGCTTATGCAGTTCAAATCTTTTGTTTTTGGACTCATTTATAAAGACTATGGGTATTGGATATATAGACTTTATCTTTGAAGACATGGGTAATTGTGTTAAATATGGGAGGTGTGTGTGTGTGTGTGTGTGTGTGTGTGTGTGTGTGTGTGTGTGTGTGTGTGTGAAATGGAATGTACCTCTTTTACAAAAATGATGATCATTATTATTATGAAAGCACCAAACAACCACTCCTCAAATACCACAAACATCACAAACATTAAAAAGACATAAACATAGTACACAGACTGGCACAATTGTAAAAGATAAATCATAAATGTTTAAATGACTTCCAAAAGAAGAGTTTCAACGAACAAGACAAGAGTAGACCTGTGATCTGAATTTGTGCCATCTCCTAGACAGGAGAAGAGATGTGCCCCACAGAACAGATGAGGGTGAAGCCAGACAAGCACCTGCGTCTGCTCGCTCGCTCACCAGCTCCATATATTAATTTGTTTTGTGCTCGGGGCCCCTGGCTGGGGGGAGGGGGGAGGGGGGACCAGACCGTGGCGAGCTGCTCATCTCTCATCAGCCATGACCTGGCAACACAGGGGTCATGAATCGCTCCGGTCCAAGCTCAGCTGGTGGTGGTGGTGGGGACTCGGAGAGCCTTTTGATCTCGCACGGGCAACCAAGCACGCTGGCTGTGGAGCGGATCTGTCAGGGTCTGCCCTGCCCTCCCCTCCCCTCCCCTCCCCTCCCCTCCCCTCGCTCAGCTGGCTATGTTGGGCCAACGGGTGGGAGAGAGAGAAGGATGTGGGGGAGGGGCTGCTGAAGGTCAAAGGGCAGGTCAAGAGCACTGCTTGCTTAACTCCTCTGGCCAGTTCCCCTCGCCCTTCCCTCCCCTCTGTCTCCGTCCCTGATTGCCTCTGGGACACGTGGGGTGAAGCTGCATTGTTAAGGGGGGAGGGGGGCCACTGGGCCTCAGTTAGGGTTCTTCACACACCTGCCAAGCCCCTCACCCCTCACCCCTCCAGCTGGCCTCATTATCTTCCATTACAGCCATCCTGGATGTTTTTTATAATAATGATAAGAGCCAAAATATTTTTCTCCCTTCTGCTTTAAACTGTAAACCACAATTGGAATGAAAGCAATAGAATGAATAGAATGTTCTAGATGCCTTCAGCTCCACCCCAGTAGGTCTACAAGTTCAGACCCCACTGCTATCGCTCCTCCTGTCTCCATCAAACACGGAATCAGACTCCATCTTGGAGCAGCTGGATACTTTGGATGGTAATAACACAGAACTCCGATTCTGTCTACAATCCAAACAGTCACCATCAGAGGGTGTGTGAGCTCAGAGCTAAGAAAGCACACACACACACCCCGCCGCCTTCAAAGAGACCCCCTGCTTGAAGGGAACCAATCCGCCACTCAGCCGTAAGCTAACACCCTGAAGCTTACTGAGAGGGGTGGAGGGGTAGACACGTTCCTTGATGTTATGCGCTGCTTGCCCAAAAGATACACAAAGTAAATGGGGCAGCTCAGAGGGAAATGGGATCCATTCTGGGCAGGCTTACTGAGGGTGAAGCGAGGACAACGCTGAGCCATTCATGCACCCCTATGCTCTGTTTATTTCCCTAGCACACCTGCTTCCTGTACAAGCTCTGCCAATCATTTGGCAACGCACCGGCCACCAGACAAGGAGGGGAAAACACAGGAAGTTCCTGCACATCTTGAAAAGATCTGGAGTTGTGCAATTGGATAGTGTATGTGATAGCTTATTTTGTCTTAGCTTGTCATGCCTGCCCTGAACCTCAAACTCAATTACAGTGCAACACATACTCTATAAGTGTAAATGCACATGAGACATGAGACCTGAGACAATGCTCGAATGGACAAGGTCTTCACACACCACAGTATTGATCCTCTGCAAAACTCAAACAACATTATCTAGCTTATTGCATATGACAGACCGTATTGATTTAAGCTAATTTATAACGCAACAATTTGCAATGCTTTTTTCTTAACTTTTTTAATTTATAAATCTACTAAGGCATTATTTTGTTGTTCTACAATCTTGGTTCTGTCAGCATTGTTGCTGTCTGTATTGATTCTCGTACAACACATTACCAACATATAGAGGAACTCCAGAATAAAGCCATTATTTTCAAACCCCTACAAAACACGAAAGTATCTTTTGGACTTTGCTGCCATCTTGTGGCAAACGTGGTATATAATGTGGGTATCAGTTTTGGTATAATTTACACTTAGTTATGAGCATGACACCCACATGAGAGAATATCTTTTTTGGAGCAGGGCAAACACTAAAACTCCTCTGATATTTTACCAACCTCACCTCTACACCTCCTACACCAGAACACTACTTACACACTTCCAGAAGCAAATGTTGGGTTGCATACTGTATCTTCTACGGTTAGAAAAGCTAACCAGCTAAAAAGCCTTCAGACGTGCCTTTTCAGAAGCTCAAATCAACACAGCCTGCTGTTCTCAAAGCTAGATACTCTGTTGGAAGATGTCTCCCAGTCGTATTTGGCCGTGGTGTGCTGTAAATGCTGTTCTCAAAGCTAGATAGCCTATTGGGTGATGGCAGGTTGGCACCTAAGCTGCCGCAGGAAGTACATCCTCTGCTGGGCCTTCTTAATGATGGTGTTGATGTTGGGTTCCCACTTCAGGTTCCTGGAGATAGTGGATCCCAGAAACTTGAAGGATTCAACAGCCAACACAGTACTGTTGAGTATGGTGAGGGGGGGGCAGTGCTGGGGGGCTCCTCTTGAAGTCCACTGTCATCTCCACGATTTTAAGCGTGTTCAGCTCTAGGTTGTTGCGACCGCACCACAGGGCCAGCTGTTCAACCTCCTGTCTATATGCAGACTCATCATCATCACGGATGAGGCCGATGACTGATGTGTCGTCTGCAAATTTTAGGAGTTTAACAGATGGGTCTCCTGAGGTGCAGCAGTTGGGGAGAGTGAGAAGAGCAGTGGGGAGAGCACGCATCCCTGAGGTGCACCAGTGCTGACTGAACTTCCAAGCCAGAGTACAAAAATAAATAGTGAACAGTAGGGAGGACAGGTGTGTTTATCTTACCATCACATGACTATGTACCAAGGATGTTACAAAAACAAGTTACTACTTTTAAAAAAAACCTACCAAATGGTAAAAGACCTGCACACTCTTAATTTAAGGGAACGTTTGTCTATACTCTCACTAATTACTTATATCTCTCACACATGACCGTAAGTGTACTATTTTGTCAATACCAAGTTCACAATCAAATCAAACGTCTCATTCCCCCAACAAAACAATTTCATAAATAGTGACTGACTTTTCTACCGTGGCTCTACTGTGAAGTTTTCAAAGGACAGTCTGCCTCGTGCCAGCACAGGAGGGCATCTGAAAAGTGCCGTGTCATTTCCCCATCTTAAACCTAGACAGAGAGACAGAATGCCATCAAAGTTAATAGGCACTAATGCAGTGTTGTCACGATTCTTCCAGAGCCTTCTGGAACTCCTGCAGAGTGATGTGTATTTACCCCAGTGTCTGGGGAGGGGGTCAGCGTTGGCAGAGCTGCTTGTGTTGCCCATGCCAGCACTCTTAAAGTAGCCGGGACGGCCAGAGGGCCCTTTAATAAGCTCTGTCAGGTCCAGGATCTGTGGAAGGTCTCAGCTGCTCACCACCGGCCAAAAGCAAAACACACACTCGTCAAAGTAGCTCCTCCTCAGATTCCATCGGATTATTTGCTAACTGCTGAGAGCAGAACCTGCTGGGTTTTGAATGAATGATACTCTTTGTTCTCTTGTCTTTTCTGGCCATCCTGTTCCAAACAACCTTGAGTTTAAAATGTATTAATTGGAAGCCAAACTTCTACTACAGCCATATGACAACAGAGATATGTTTAAAAAGTTGAGCTTAACGGTGTATCTGACCAGGGGAGATGTTAAAGGGCCTGAATACCGATTACAGCTAACATTGCAGCTAGTATCAGCAGAAGCTTCATCCATTTGTACAATATTTCGGTTACCTGCCTTTATGACCAATAATGGTTTCCTCACTCAGTTAAAGTCCCGGTAAGTGAAGAATATTTCCCTGTTAGATTCTGCTAAAGTGGGAGCTAGTGACCTGTGGTTGGATTTTATTTACATTCAAGTTCTTTGGGGGGAAAATATTATCCATATCAGGAAAACACCCTCAGTGGAGATTCAGATTCAGCGAGGTTGATGCGGCGGGGCCGAAGTCTGATATACCTGCATGACCGAACGGTCCAGGTTAGTAAGTTGTTTATTATATGGCATTTAAGCTGTTTTCATTTTGAAAATAAATGGTAATTGTAAATAAAAAACATGTCGTTTTGTTCAGCTCTCAAGTCTTCTCACGACACAGTGTTTCAGGTGTTGCCTAGCAAACAATGACTTGCTAACTTCAAGTTACAATGATCAATAGAAAACGGACAACAGGGCTCAGCTTAAATAGCTTTAATTTACAGTTAAACACAAGGTTTTCAAACTATAGTAGTCAAGTCTTCATCATCACTTTCAATAACACATTTTTGCTGCTTCTGAATTGTACTGACCTGCACTAAGTCCTATAAAGTATTACCCGATATCAAAATGTTCTCGAATTCTTGAGTCTTTATTCTTCAACTGTCATCAACTGTCATGTTACCACGACATTCAACTGGTTTCCTGTTCTCAGATAATTTCATAATAGGAGTCCTGATTCTATCAATACATGCTCATGGCTGTTGATATATCGCTCATTTTTAAGGATGTAATGTTTAGTACTTGGTACATGGTATCACTCATTTTTAAGATTGATGGGGTGTGCAATAAGAATACTTATCAGACCGCAGACTGGCTAGAACGTCAATACGCGGCTGGCATGACTACCCATTAGCCAATCAGAATGCTCGTACTGTCTTTGCCATATAATAATTAAGCAATATAGCACGAGTGGGAGTGGGGTAGGTAAGGGATAATCCCACGGGTGGTGTTCGGCCGTAGCCACCGAGGCCGCCAGGCCGAGTGGCGTAGGCAACAACACCCGTGGGATTATCCCTTACCCCACTCCCACGAGTGCTATATTGCTTTTATAAAACAATTCTACAGTCAACAAATTAACATTTCAACACGAAGTTATTGATTCAAAATGGTTTATTTCGCCATTGTTTCTCCGCAACAAAAAATAGTTCCATTGTCAACGTCTTGGTTTGGAATTTTAAAAACTTTGAATGATTTATTTTTAGCTGTGAAAAGTCCCGTAACTGTAGGTATGTTGACGAATAACCTATAGCATGGAACGTCTCTCGTCCAATCAGAAACAGCTAAATTACACGCTAGAACCCAATTGTTTTATAAATGGACATATTATTTTTGATATAGGCCTACCCGCCTCTGTAACGGAGTAGGAATGCTTTAAATGATAAGGTACATATTTTCCTCCACTAAAGTGCCTGGGGCAATTCTGTCTTTCATGAAAGTTTTCTTATCTGGGATTCATTCTAGGCTAAGAACAGGATTTAGGAATTTACCTTTCTCCTTGGCACGTTTCTCTTCTTCCTTTTTCTTTTTGAATTGCGCCCCGGGTGGCTTTTGACTCTTCCTAGTTTCTTTCGTCGACGTTGCTTGTACACACTCACTCAAACCATACCCCTCAATGTGCTAGCATGTTCTGACAAAACCATTTTT
The DNA here is from genome assembly GCF_963457725.1 of Sprattus sprattus. Classification (NCBI taxonomy): domain Eukaryota; kingdom Metazoa; phylum Chordata; class Actinopteri; order Clupeiformes; family Clupeidae; genus Sprattus; species Sprattus sprattus. The sequence continues at coordinate 31,191,875 of NC_137928.1, read as the reverse complement.
TTTTATGTCAAAATATTGATTTCCCAGCAAAAATAATAATTATTATAATTTTTTGCTGGGCGAAGTTTTCAGGGGCGTCCTAGGCAACCGCCTATTGCCTGTAGGTAGGACCGGCCCTGAACAAACCTGACCAGCTCGCTCACTACTACATGAAGATGACGATAGTGAAATACATCTCCATAGAAAACATACCTGACCAGCGCGCTCACTACTTTGCTCAATGTGAATTAAGGCAATTCGCTTCTAACTAGATTTATTTCAGAAGCAGTAGCAATCATGTCAACATTCTGCAGCAAGAAAGACCTAACCATTACACATTTTAGGCAACAAGAGATTTGCTCAGAGTTCAATTCCACTTACAAAATAAGACAGCATTAGTTTAAAAAGACAGCTCTTCAATGAAATATACTGTGTGTATGACAGTGTTTGACATCACAAATCCCACTGGTCAGATAAAGGTCTTTGGGGTAACTGATATGACAGTCATAGCTGACTGGATCATGGTGATTATTTTTAGCTACCCAATATGCCCGACTATAACCAAATTCCATTGACATTTAATAGCTCAATTCATTGCATATAATTACAAATAATAGCACAGCAACTGCATTTGTGATCATACCAGAAGTATTTCTTCTGTTAAACACATCTTTGTATCACAACAGTGAGTTCAGCGAAAGGCCATGTGATTTCTATTATGTTCTACCACTCAGTCCTAGGCATTCAGGCAGTCCTGCTTAACAGTATGGCATCCACAGTGTTCCTCCTCACTGTCCACAGCCCCCAGCCGTCCCACTCCCGTCACATGCTCCGCTGGGTGTCCCATCCGAGCCGCCCACGCCTCCTGTCTTAGAACACTGCTTTACGGAGGCCCCCAGTCTGTCAGCCAGTCGGAAAGGGCTGAGGTGGCAGTACTGCACACATACACACAGACACACACACACATCCAACAAACACACACACACACACACACACACATATATATGTACACACACACAGAGACACACACACACACACACACACATACAGTTAATTAACTATTCAGCATCAACGCAATGGCACAGCTGACTTTCCTGGTAGCAAACCCATAATAGGAGACTTAAAGTCACCCATTTCACAGATGCTCAGTAAAACGCTTGTTCTTGAAAACATGGACAGAACATAACAGCTGAAAATGTCTTTCTACCTTTAAGGGATTCTGATGAGGAGTGTCCAACATCTGGATGCTGAAGTCTGTAGAGAAGCGAGAACACTGCAGTACAGCGGCCATCTCTCCATCTACCTCCACTGCATGATTCGTCTAACGCATCATCAGAAAACATTCACATTGACGTTAATAACACAAATCCCCATTTCTTTTCATCATTTGTATTATTGCTTTTGTGACAAAGTTTATTTATCACGTCACTAGTTCAATTGTTAATTTATTTACTCATTTTTGCGTTGTTGTTTGTGGTACACTGTTTGTATGAAGTGAAATGATAGATGCATGTCATTGCAATCTGAGGTATTAATAGTCACAGCAGTGTAGAGGATAGCATGACAACAGATCAATGCTGCCCCTAGTCTGAGCCATGCTGACGGACCACGCTCAGGGTACTATACTTTAAAGGTGTGGGAGGCATCAAAGTCCAACTGCTCTGCACAATCCAACACCGTTCCTTTGTATGTCACCAGGGCTTTCTTCTCCAAGGTGGTCTTGGGTAATTTAAAGAGACGGTATGTTCCAGATGCATATTTAACACCACCTGTGGATGGCAGTTTAAAATTTTACTCTAAGAGAGTTGTAAACACGTTATCTAAGATTATAATCACTGTCAATAACACCCTTACTCAATTAGAAAGTTCTACATCTGACAATAATAGCCACAAAGTAGATGTAGATGTAACAACTTACTGATATGAATTTAAATGAAATAGACAACCTGTATCGACCACAGACATAGTTTATTAGTGAAAATAAGGGATTATGTGGAATAAGGGTGTATGAGTGAATGGTTCTTTAACCTACAACCGGTAAGTAGAGAAAGAGGCGAAAAGAGAGTCTTACAGGGTAGCACCTGTACTTAAACTTAATTACCAGCTTTTTTTAGAAGTTGGCAGTTGTGCACCACAATGTGACTTGCAGCCACCAGGTAGGGAGTGCTGAAGCCAATCTCCTTCACCAGCGATATGAAATCCTGCCAGTAGAGGGAGCCGGCCATTCCTTCACCTACCATCCATTCAGAATCCAATGATTAGATATATCCAGACATGTTATTCATCTGTTTTGGTGTGAGAAATGAACCATACTATCCTGTATCCTGTGGCCTAGATCTAGAATTGGGATCTGTAACGAAGGGAGAGCGTGGTCACTCCACCCGGACTCGAACCCGGGTCTACAGGGTGCCAAACATGAAACTCTGACCGCAACGCCTACGAGCCAGGCTCGATGGCATGGCAGTCAGAGCACATACTCATCTGAAGTGACGATCACATCGTCACAGGATCACTGAGCAAATCTCCACTTATCTGTCCTCTTATAATCAGTGCTAATGCTAGTACCTAAGAAAGCATGAAGTATTTACCCCACAAAACAGGGTCTTCCTTGAAGGAGTCTGGCACAACTTCACTGGCGTACATATCACTGAAGTGGAATTCCCCTCCTTCCTAAAAGACAAATAATGTCATGACAAAATGATACAGCATGTAAATTAAGATTATACTAAATTGTATATCTAAATATGTAACTGGGTTTTGTTTTCCTATAAGCTTCTGTAATAATCATCATGGTGAATTCCACAGAGCAGAATGGCTGACACTAGGCTGGTCCACTCTTTATGGTACATAACAGGGTGCGGTTTGGAACATGTCGAATCAGCGGATACCCCTTTAAGGTTTTATGGTTTTACATGGCTGATTTTTGATTTATTTAATCATGACAAAATATATGTGTATATGATATTCCTCACACATGGCTAGATATACTTATGGCTTGGCAGCCTTGCTGAAGGTCAAACCCGACTGGACGTAATGTATGCAAGGCTGTAAAATTTTAAAGGGACACTTTTTCTCTTTACTGTGTGTCCCCAGGTGGGAGCTGAAGTCCCATCTCCATATTTCCCCTTGACACATTGTGGAGGGAGGGGGGGTGGCGAACGCTCACCTTGAGCACTCTGTAGGCTTCCATTAGCACGGTCTGCTTGTCAGGGCACAAGCATATCACACAGTTAGACCTGCACAGAGCATATAACAAAGTTAGACCTGCATAAAGCACATCACACAGTTAAGACCTGCACAAAGAATATCACACAGATAGACCTGCCAGTTAGACCTGCATAAAGCATATCACACAGTTAGACCTGCATTAAGCCAGGAGCCTGCAGGAGTGTGCCTCACCACAAGCCACAGACAGTTCACATCTAATCTTTTTGTGTGACTAGTCTTCTGTTCATGCACCACACTGAAACATAAAGGGACAGTGAAGATAGTCCAACCTACACCAGCACATCCAAAGAGTTGCTATGTATCCCAGCTTCATCAAGCTTCTCCAGATAGCCTTGAACAAAAACAGTGTTAGGTTTTCCGTAACCAAACTTCTCCTGGTGGTACTGAATAAACTTCTGCGAGGCAGAGATCTATTGGTGGAGAGAGATAGGAAGGTCACATAAACACATTTGACCATAGGGCCCATCCAAGTGCTTAGAAGCTTATTTTCTATACCCACCAGTGATTCTGTCATGTCAATGCCAGTCACATGACCGTGTTCCCCAACAAGTCTGCTGAGGGTGTAGCAGTCCCGTCCCGAACCACTGCCCAGATCCAACACCTGACATCCCTCCAGTTTGTCTGGGAAGATCAGACCACAGCCAAAGAACCTGCAGCAACCCCAACAGCATATTAATGAATGTTTGTCCAGTCTATGCCACAGGTAAAGAGTGACCTTCATTTTCAGATGATCTTTGGGTCATTTACGGTGCGAACCCATGACAGCATAATAATATGTTTCCAACGCTTTGAATGGGCATGGTGTAGCGTGTGGAAATAGCATAACAGACTGAACTAGTGAGCGAATTAGCAGGCTAGCCAGTTAGTAGGCTATCTAGTCACTTGTCTTTATATCAAAACTGTCATTCTGTTCAAAGAAGCCCAGGATTATTCATCATTTGTTTTTCTTTCAGTCAGAATTCTTTAAATATTTCATTGGTGTGAAGGTGGATAGGCCTGGTCAATCCTGTAGTTCCTCAATGGGAACAAATCCTTTCTCCAACAAACTTTTGAGTGAAGAGAGATGAATATTTGTTTTTTAAATGAATTTGATCTGTTATGTGATTTTAAAATGTTTATGACCCGAGATTCTGACAACAGCAAATGATTATGCATGATCAGTCATCATTATTATTACTACATAACTACAACAACTACTAATGCTATCATAATAACTTTATTATAATGCATCATTTATATGAATTACATAAATCTTAAAATAAGGTAAATATAACCGTATTTCTGCCATGATTTGCAATTTCATAAATTACAAGTACAAATGAGCTAATATGTGGCATGTATAAAACATGTATTACTATAATGAAGTAACTCCACAAAACACTAGTCGGATGATCAATAACAGCTTCCCCAGGGGTGAGGGTAGGGTTACCTTTTGCACACCTCGGGGTGAACTAGTTTTAAGGCCTCACAGGCGCTCTTCAGCATTAGCCGTGAAGGCATGGAGCAGGACGCGGCATTCGTCTGGAGATCTGCAGATGTTTCCAAGCGCGAGCCATAATAGTTCTGTGGGAAGTCGGTGGGGCGCATAAGTATGGGCTTAGATTTGTCTCAAAAATAACTGCAAATGCACAGAGGGTGATCTACAAATATGCCTTGAGTTGTACACGTGTTTTGCAATCCACAAATACAAATTTCCGATTTGTAACTTGTGTGTTGGTTTTTACAAATACATGTGTGTTTGTAAATATATAATTTTCCATTTGTAAAACAAAAAGACATTTGTGAAACTGAAAATTATGTTTGTGAAAAAAAGGCATTTGTAAAACTGAAAATTCTGTTTGTGAATCGTGGCTCAGCATTTGTGCATCCCCATTCACACGTTCGCATTTTTGAGACATTCTTTCCACCACAAACTCGTAAGCTTGTGATTCACGAGCACCATCCAGCAGATGGCGCTGTTGTTCACTGATATATCTTTACCTCGCCTTATAGGCCATAAGGTGAACCCTGTTTTCGTTTCAACCCGCTCCACTGTCTGGCATCTACACAATCTTTAGCTCATAAAAAAGAACGAGTCGTGCTAACATACCAAAAAAAAAGTTCATCGCTGAATTTTCAGTCAATTCTACGGTCTGCTTTATTTTATTCAGAACTAGTTTCTTCAGAGTGTAATAGGATCTTGGTTGCGAATGGTGGCACGGTTCGACAAGTGATCGTTCTAATCTACACCAATGAGGTAGCTGCTTTTTGTCAACAGAATGGAAAGGTTGCATGGTTAGATTCAACATTACCAATAGAGAGGAAAACATCCGAACATCCTCAAAAGTGGACTAAATTGATTCTAAATAGTGCTGTATGCATTGCCGCGTCCAAGAAGAACAATGAGGCAAATATACGATTATTTCATTTTATGTTAAGTCATTTAGATCAAGTTTGACATACCTGGGAATACACCTTACTGACGATCTAACATGGACTGTGAAAACTGAACACCCAGCACACACTGAATAAATCAAGGCAAAGACTGTACTTCGTACGTCAGCTGTGAATAGTGTCCTGACAGCATCATCACTTTGTATGGGAACTGTACAGGCTGTAACTGCAGCACCGCACCATCAGAGCATCTCTCCCTATTCTGCAGGAGACTTACAAGAGAAGACTATGTACCAGGGCCCAAAGTATTGTAGAGGATTCCTAACATCCTGACCAGGGACTTTTCGAAATACTGAGGTCAGGCAAATGTCTCTGCTGCTACAAGATCAGAGCAGAGAGAATGAGGACGAGCTACTTTCCTCAAGCATTCTGTATCCTGAACACAAATGACTTTATAAACTGCAATTACACTTTCTTTCACACTTGCACATCGACTGTACACACACTGCACTTTATATTCCCTCTTACTATTTATGAAAAATATTTCTTGATCTTTCTTTCTTCACACTCGCACAGAAAAAGCTTAACACCAAACGAAATCTCACTACATGCTTTATGTTAGTATTTCTATGTATGTGACAAATAAACCTCCATCTTTGTATCAATAAAAGGCAGTTATTGCACTTACACCAACAATTTGCTCGTTCGTTCATTCATTCATTCTTCCACAAATGAAAACAACACTGATGAACCATAAAAACAATCTTTATGAAAAATATGAAATATGACACATAAAAGTGTACAAAAGCCCTTACTGTGTCTGCTTACAGCCCTTGGAAGCAAGGTACACAATGTCTTGACAAACAGAAAACACTTTCAAATGCAAGTCATCAGCAATGTTGACTTAATGATCCAGTGTTGGCTCCTCAGTGGTGCCTATAATTCAGCTAACTAGATTGTTTAGTGCAAGGGGAACAACAGTTTGTCACTAAGATGTCTTTTTAAGAACAACACTGCTGTATATAGTGTCCTTGCATTCTCTTGTGTTGTTTGGCACTTTGTTGTCCCTTTTTCAGTCTCGCTGTCTGTCTGGCTAAACTCCCTTGACTGTGTGGTTTCCTGATGGATAAGGTAGCATGTCCACGAGTGTATCTGTTGACAGTCTCTGCAAAGTCAGCCTCTTCTTCAACATATCCTGTCTGCAACACAACAAAACATTGACAATTAAGAGTCACAGGAGTATCATGAAAAGCAGTGAGTGGTGGAGGTGGTACAAGATATTACAGGCTAGAACCTATCTGCCATACAGCACATTTAACAGCAAAGATCACAAACCACACACACACACACACACACACACACACACACACACACACACACACACACACATCAGCTGTTCTCTTGGTTGCCAACTGGTACATGTCTGTGCAACCAGCAGACTTAAAAACAGTTTCTTTGTTATAATGAATGACGACAGGAGAAGCCCTCCCAAATGACAGCTGTACTCTTGAAAACTTTTATCTTGGCTTATATATATAATATTGTATCTGTCAAGGTAACTCATTAGCTAAAATTAACTTACAAAAATGACATCTACCACCTTGCTATCAGTATTTCAATGTTAGATAAAAGGCAAACTTTAGTGGTACATGAGTCTTATCCTCCAAAACAAACCACTACTCATTTACCATTGCTCACCGACAACTGAATAAAAAAACGTTAATGAACAAACATTACATTACTTCTCTGCTAAATGACTCAACTAAGGGAGATGGTTAACTAACGTTCACCAGCAACGCTATGTTAGCTAGGATATCTAGCAAGCTAGGAAAGTTAAAGCATTCCCACCAAATGATCAAAGCATATCAACCAAATATCATCTAACGTGAGCTAACAGGTTTCCACTACGTTCATGAAATATTAACAGTAAGTACGCGTCCATGAAAACCCTGAAAATAGATTTTACTATTGAAGCTGAAGTGGGCTACTTTAAACGGTTACTCTGTCACTCCTATGTGTCACACACCCAAGCGTTAGCGATTCAAATGTTGGTCTCGAAGCACAACATAATAGTAGACTTAACGTTAGCCCCGATTCCTCAGGTAGCCATCATAACGACACCTATTAAAGCCCCAGACCTATTGACAGCTTTTGGGGTACATGTTACTTAATATTAATTTTCTGTGTCAACCAGGATAACTGATTTTTAACATAAAAAAAAACGGAAAACACATTTCAGTTGAAATCCAAACAAGGCACCAGTCGTAATCTAGACACCACCTCTACTGAAATATGTAAGATTGATTGATTAATAATGATACTAGATGTATCTTAATAAAGGACAAGGAAAATTTGTTGGAAAATTCTTTGTACTCACAAAGGAAGGTGGCTGCTCTGCTTGTCCGGCCATGGTTTCGAAGGTTTTCCCGCAGAAATGATGGCCCACTTAAGTCGAGCTAAAGATATATCAGTGAACAACAGCGCCATCTGCTGGATGGTGCTCGTGAATCACGAGCTTACGAGTTTGTGGTGGAAAGAATGGCTGCGTCTGAATAGTCTTAAATGTAAGAGAGCTGTTTTACAACCTTGGTGTCTAATCCAGACAGCTGTCAGACAGCTGTCTTGCATGAGGTCATTTTTAAGGGTGAGATTATTAAAAAAAAACCTTGTTTACGAATGTTCTTTTATGTCGTTAGTATGCTGAAAGAACGTAGGTTACTTACGTAGCTAACTTACGTAGGCTAACGTACTGATGTTAGAAAGTTGTCTGACTGACGCCTCTCAAATCACATCAACCATTATTGATGGTTACAATGATGGTGTTATCGGATAGTGCGGTGTCTATTTCTCGGTAACTTTTGAAAAATCTAAGCGCGAAAACGCTGAAAACATGTACATTTACATACAAAACACGACCGTCAGCGGAGTTGGTCCGCCGTCTTTGTTTACATTTTCAGTTGCCGGAGGGTTGTGGCGCAAAGGTTTGTGGGTAGTAGACAGCATCAGTGGCGGCTGGTGGTTTTTAAAGTGAGGGAGGAAGGACTGTGCGCCTGGTTGCCATTGGCCTGCTTATTCCGTTGGTGGCATAAGTATGTGAGATACAAGTTGTTTCAGGATGTTTTTGTGGCCTACAGTACTACAAAATAGCAGGCAGGGATACAATTGATACAAAGCCACCAGTGTGGCACCATTGTACTTAAAAAGCTGGTGGGCAGCATGTCTTTGGACTAGACAAGGCCAGAAGGAAAGGATGCAAAGCCAATTAGTCAAATCAGGCCAACTCTTGATTTAAAAAACTACATTCTAAATTTTGGGCCTACCCAATTTATTTGACTATTTTTATTTTCAGCTGCAATTGTTTTGACACAAGACCAAAAGTGATGCCATTTAAAATGCTCTGAATCATTCACTAACATCCTTTCCACAATATTAAACAACAAGTTACAAAGGCAACAAGTAAGAGAACATTATTTCAGAACTATTAACATGGGCTGTTTGCCTAACATTGTTTGTGGCAAAATTGGATGTTAATGGATGTTTCAGAATGTTGGTCAATGTGTAGGCTAATTAGAACAGATACGAAACACATCGCGTTCTGAAACATTCATTAACAATTTCCATTCAGAATGTCAGCTGAACGTGAACAGTCAGACTAACAATAGGCGTATGAACGATTTAAAAACAAAACAGTACAGCCGATTGTTTTTTTATGGTACCAGTGAGCTATAAGTATTTCGCATTCCAGTTAGCATTACGACAGCGGTTTTACCATTGGGTTTACTGACTTGGATTTTTGGAACAGGTGTCTCTTTTGTTATGATACTAACCTTCTCTCTGTAGCCCAAAGAATGAAACGGTTTGTTCAATAAAACATGAACAATATCTTCGTTCTCCATTGCACATCCTCTTTATTTGCAATCTTTCTACAACACTCTTTAAGGGTGAAGAGTTATCGATATCCTGCAGAATGGTTGAAGACGGCAACTTCTTTCGGTATTAATGTCTAATCCCCTCCCTCCACCGCCAAATCCGTTGTTTATTGGTTAAGCGATGTTGGCGCAGACTCAGACGCTAGGGAGGTCTTTCCTCCCCTGGGCAATGTAAGTGAATGAGCCCCAAGAACCGCCAGTATCAGAGACAGATTACATTGATCTCAATGGGAGCCAAAGGGAGGACGTCCTCCGTGCAGTAATTTCTTGTTACGATAGGGGGTGCTAATGTTATTTTAACTCAGGGAAACAAATTATAATATGCATAGTATTAAATACTGATATCAAACTGCATTTTTAAAGGAATTTAGTCAGTTCAATTACAAAAATACATTTCTCAAAAAGTTTGGGGAGGTTCTTCATCCGTTTCCTCAATGGAAGAACCTCCACTGGACAGCATCAAGGCTACACCGATGGTTCCTTGAAAAATGACCGTTATATGACGTATTCTAAGGTGTCTTATGACCCTTGAGAAAAAACTTAAGCAGAATCGGACAGTGCTTCCTTCTCTTCTTCTAAGACACCAGGGTGCTAAGACAGCATTTTAAGACTATTCAGACGCAGCCAATGTCTCAAAATTGCGGAACGATTGTCTCAAAAATGCGAACGTGTGAATGGAGATGCACAAATGCTGAGCCACGATTCACAAACAGAATTTTCAGTTTCACAAATGAAACTGCCTTTTTTTTCACAAACATAATTTTCAGTTTCACAAATGCCTTTTTTTTCACAAACATAATTTTCAGTTTCACAAATGTCTTTTTGTTTTACAAATGGAAAATGATATATTTACAAACACACATGTATTTGTAAAAACCAACACACAAGTTACAAATCGGAAATTTGTATTTGTGGATTGCAAAACACGTGTACAACTCAAGGCATATTTGTAGATCACCCTCTGTGCATTTGCAGTTATTTTTGAGACAAATCTAAGCCCATAAGCTTCATATGAACTTGAAACTTTTTGCGGTAGTTTGTGTGGTATGGCACTATGTCTTTGTGGCCTGCCATGCATGGTATACAGAAATATATACAACAGATGTGCACTGTAGCCTACCTTGACATTTTCGTGCACTTGCGACGCCATATTCCGTTCTTTGAGTGTGTAACTTTGTTGGCCTTTGTTGATTACTGCTGCAGAGAAAACACATGACCAATGTAAGCATTGCATCTACCAACAACGGGCACAAAACAAACACAATTTTATTAAACCAGGATAACGTTAGCTTCTATCAAAAGGATATTATACTATTTCAAGATATTTCAGTTCGGTAGGTATGTGGGTAAGTCAGCTAACAAGGTCAGGAGTTTGATAATCGTTCCGCTCGTTTTACGATAGCATTACAATAACTTGGCTAAGAGTGTGACGTCGACGTGTGCGCGATTTAAATGTTTTAAACGAAGATAATCAATGATTGGTTTGATCCTTACTTCAGCCTCTTGAAAGACCGGGTAGGCTTTAACAAGTTCGCCGTAGTCACCCAACGGATAATTTCCGGTGTTGTGGTGTAATTTGTGGGAATTTGTTTAACCAGACGGTTCCAGTCTAACTAGTGATTAACGTGTGGCTGTAACAGCGTTTACCAACTTCGCTACAGATGCGTCAGCTGATTCCTGTGAAATGATTTAAACAATTGAGATTTAAAGGCGAAATTTTTGATAAGCCATTCAAACTTTTTCATATTCAGCGGAATACTCCTCAAGTAAATCTAGCTGTCCGTCGACTGTGTTTGTTCTAAAAGCTGCTGTTAATGCACTGCTGCAGCTGGCTGCACAGTAAATGGCAATCAAAGTGCCTGGGACCGAACTGTACACTATTCCAGCCAATCAGCAACGTTGCTTTAGGACCTCGGAAGGAATTTGATTGGCTGTTGAGCTTAAATATCAACAACCTTCCACCAGGATTAAGGACCTCTCTGTAACAATGTTGCTTGACCATGACATGTAAAATAAAATGAACGAGGTAGAGTTATCCTGGAAGGCTACTTTGTAACAATATGCAATGAAGAGCTGACTCATATTATTGCACTGCACTACACACACACCATTTGTTAAATTTGTCTTAGTGCACTATTTCTACGAGATGACATTCGCCAATATAAAGTAGCCTACAGTCTTCTAGTCTAGTCTCCTCCATTGTTTTTTGAAAACAAGTTGCGTGAGATTCAATTCAATTCAGTTTTATTTATATAGAACCCAAACAATATAATTGTCTCAAGGTGCTGTACAGAGCCCGGGGCCTGAAGCGGAGAGCATTTCCATCCAACTATTTTATGTGAATTTTGAGCATTTGAATAGTAAATCCTGAGTGGAAAAGCTTAAAATTTGCATGGAATAGTAATTAAGAAATGTATACATTATATATGTAATGATGTAAAGAAGGGGGTAGATTAACTCCTGATTCACATAGAGTGAAATGCGATTAAGGTGAATAGAAACCTTTGCATAAGTGTATTTGCAATTTCATTAGGCAAACGTGTTTACGTTGAATGCATATGAAATATACTTATTGTCTAATTCAGCAAATTGCTCCTCAAGGCCCTGCAGCTATCTGATCTGTGTGTGCACAAAAAAAAACTCTGCTCCCAGTCCTGGCACTGTAAATCAGGTCAAATCAATCAAAGTGGCTTGGACCAAGCCATACAGTAGCCATAAGTAGTCATCGTATTGGTTGTTATTTTTATCTGTAGAGCGAATGGGTTAGTGACTAGTCGTGTTTTAATTATCGGGCCAAATCCGGGCAAGCTAGAGCATGCCGAGGACAGTTGTCACTCTATTGTCATTTCCGGGGCTTGATGGTGGCTTCTCAGGCGGTCCTCGGGGCTTACAGCCAGGGGCTTGATTGTGGTTTCTCATGCGGTCCTCGGGGCTTACAGCCAGGGGCTTTTGGCCCACTGATTACCCTTGGGCCAAGCTTGGCTATCTGGTGCTTGAAGCAGTGTCAAGGTGAAAGGCATGGTTAATGGAGTCAGCTGAGAAATGTTCAGCGCCAAAAGTCATTAAGTACTCAATATTAAATAACTTACATGCTGCAAAATAACCTTGATATAATATGAAGAATTGTTGGAGCTGGTCAGCACACAAAATCAGGTCTCTGCTTAATATTTGGGCTACTAAAAAACGTACATGTGTGATCAAGTAGGCAGACTGAACAACCAACACAATTGCAATACTTTTGATAGGTGTCCATTCTGTCTTGGATACGCATCAATTACAAACCAAGTCTGTCACAACTTATAAACAAAATGTGAACTTGCCCTGGTTACATGGACAAGGTGCATGTCATGATCAACAACACTGGTGGATCAAATATCAGTATGTTATACAATGAATACAAAACACTGCTGGTTCAGGTGAACTTTAGGTTCTTTACTTATGTAAACAACTGAGACTAGCTAGCTATCTATCAAGCACTATGTCCTATAGATACATATAGATGACCTATATTACAGCCATGTCTTCAGGCTACCTGTGATATGGATAGCTAAACTATTCCAATAGCCTACATGACAGTTTTAAAGAATAGAGGAGTCTGATGAGTTTGTTTATCTCATGAGGGAAATGCTTTATTTGAGTGTTAACCGTACATTCCACAAAGTGAGGATAAGAAACAGTAGTGACTTCAATTTACATTGTATTCATTTTACCCCAAGGCAGCTTATGGACGGGTTTTATGGCAATACAGCGGGGCTATCGGGTCGCTAGTAGACATGCAAATAGATTGTTTCTGGTTGGCCTAAAGATAGCCCTAGCTCCCACTGGTCCGATAGGGGAATCACAGCTACTGAGTATTATGCATTGTGGCCACTGGCAAGAGTGGCTATGGCATTGCCATGACAGCCTGGGGGTCTTCCCCATTGCCCTGCCAACCAGAAGGGTCTTCCGTGTCGTCCTGCCAACCAGAGGGGTCTTCAGCATCATTTCTGTGACCAAAAAGGTCAGCACATCATTTGGCCTGAGACCAAAGACAGTCTTTGCAATGTCCTGCAGACCAGAAGGGTCTTGGAATCTTTTGTGTGCGGTGCAGAGTTCAGCAGTGTGGTCCATATGGGAGCTTCCATTGGATGTTTGGCGCACAAACTAATGTTATGGTTTATAGTAGAGCCTTAATTGTGAGAGAGGAGACACAGGACTCTTAACTGGGTCTGTGTACAGCCAGTGCCTCTGTTAGCCATTTTGGTGCACTAAGCATAATGCATAATGCTTTATGATGCCCCCCCAGAAAAAAAAATCTCGTCTTAGTCCCGTGCTTCTCCTTGTACATATCTCAGAACAGATACGACGGAACAGTATAGAAAGAGACAAAATATTCAATCAAAGAATTATAAACATACAACAAAATATTCAACCGAAAAAATTATAAACATTTTTTAAACTGAAAGCATGCAGCCAAGGTGCTCTCCCCCTTTATTTATCAACTATTTGATATATCTAATCTTATATAAAATAATAGAATGTAAAGTAAAGTAACATCTAGCTGGTGTCAGTTAGGCCTACTTGTAAAAATGCATAATGTTTAACAGTAAAATCTCAATTTGCCAACTTCCTCAACCCCAAATGAGTGACACTTTCTTCCAGGTGCGGTCCATATGGGAAATACCCAACCCTTCATGCGTGCCAAGCCAACAGCTGACCAACAATAATGGAAATCAAGGTTTCATTAGCCATACCAAACCTATTCATTTCAGTGTAATTTTGGCAAACCACTACTGTACTTGCTTGGATGTATTGTTCATAGTAATAATCAAGACAATTATTACAATTTTCCCTCAAATTTCATGTTGTTTTCTTGAAAAAGCATTAGAACAAGGCTGCCCAATTTGGAGCCCGCAGACCACTGACTGGTTGCAGTTCACTGCCTGGCCACAGTTTTAACATTGTTTTCGATGGGTGAAGGGGGGCGCTATTTACCTCAGATTTTCTCAGATTTACCTAAGGAAATTAAATGATAGCTAGTTATAGTCTCCTCGATTTAACTTCTACAATTATAATGGGTGCCTGTGACACTTCGTTTGAACAAGTTCATGTTCATGAGTTCATATTCATACATAATAACATCAGTTCTTCATGGGTAAAGAATACTGATATGAAATACTCAGTGGGGTAGTGGTCCCTGGAGAAGTGGGTATACTCTTAATTGTTTTAAGCAGCCCATACAGCATAGGATAAACGCCCTGTTTTGAGAAGTGGGTACACGCAATGCTGACTGAAAAATAAGTGGGTATACTCCGTATACCTGCGTATACCCTGGACTACACCACTGGAAATACCCAACCCTTCATGCACCTAAGTAATAACATATTTGAGTGTACTAACATTAGCAATAACATCAGCTAGTTCGAGGTGTATGCATAGGCTAACCATAAAATTAGCAGCACATTTTCCGTATTTAACAATGATTAAACATGGACTTATCTGAAAGTGATGAACGGGCATCATCTCGCAGTTTCTTTCTCTTTCTTTTTTCTGCCCCTGACTCCTGTTGTCGCTTTGAGGCCATTTTCGAAAAGTTTACCTAGCCTCCTGTCAAAGTTCGTCCTTTCCACTGAGGAAAGTGCACCCAGTGTTGCCAACTTTTCTGTAACGCTGGATGTCCACGGTAGATATGTCTTGCGTTTAATCGGTACGCGAAAAGTCGGCTGGGGGGCGTGGTCAGATAGGGATAGCTTTTGAGAGCTCGTGGTTTTGGAAGCACCCAACACAGTACGTGTTGTAGCCGAGGTTATAACGGCCTATGTTGTGCTGCCAATAAAGTCATCATTAAAATACATAATTAAAAACTCAAACTCCACGTAGTGACTGAGATCGCTAATATTGGAGTGGGTCAATCGCCCCAAAATCTGCTCATATGAAAAGTAAACAGCAATCAATGTAATGTTATATGAAACTTATTAGCAGCCAGCTAGCTAGCCACTTTGTGTTCCAATGGGGTTTCGGTTAAAGTTGTAGCGGCAAGCTAACAGTAATAGTTCAGTAATAGTTCAGAGTTCAGTTTAGATGTTGTGCTGATTACTTTAATTTATAATGTGTGTACTTATTCTATCTAAACCATCTAAACCATATCAGCCAGTTCAATCACGAAAACGTTGTATGTAACATATTTAGCAGCTAGCTAGCTTCAATGATACAATGTGTTTTCAATGGGGTTTCGCTCATAGTATTAGCGACAAGCTAACTAAATGTTGAGAGCTTAATTTAAGACCTACAATATTCAGTTTGACCTCACAGTATTCGTGTAGCATATAAACAACAAACCGAGTCAATTAGACGTATACAAGTCGTGTAGATAGCCTTTATTCACATAAAATATGTCACGGTAAATTAGTCCCGATGTCCGCCATCTTGTTACAAAATTTTTGTTTACTCCCGCCCCTATGAGCTACGTTGACTTCCAAATCACACACACGCCGAACTGATTGGCTCTCAGCAGGCAGAAAGTCGCCTTCATTTGCATAGAGTTAAAAAATCCCCAACTTTCAGCAGCCAGGAGAGCCGACTTTTTCCTCAGCCGTTGTCGGCAGGCAACAAGACGCCTCCATTCTATCCCAATGAGAGCGACATAAAGTCGTGTCCCGTGGGCATCCACCGTAAGGAAAGAAGCTGTTAGCTCTCCCAAAAGTCGCCAGAAGTCGGTAGATGTCGTAATCGGCTAAAAAAGCTGCGCATGCGCACATTATGGGATAGGTGAATACCTAATATTTTTCCCGCGAATACAACGCTCTAATATTTTGCTGCTATCTAGTCAGACTGGCCGCGCAGGCGCTGTCTGAGTGGAAAGGAGACGACAACAGCCCTCACTGTACTCAGCTCTCGTGAGATCGGTTGTAACGTGAACTGCAGAACGGGATATGTGAGATGCTTTTTCAGTGCTTTGTCAACACAATAATCCATCAAATGACAGGAAAAAAAGTCGCTAGATTTGTCGCTAGTCGCTTTTTGCAAATAAAGTTGCCAAGGGGATCTGGAAAGTTGCCAGATATAGCGAGTTGACAACACTGAGTGCACCCACCACGGCGAGTTCGGGAATTGAGTGTGGGGGGGGGGGGGGGCACCATTGTAACTTTTTTTGAGCAATTAAATATACCTCTTGTTCTGCCTGTTTTGTGATATACATGCCTAAAAGGTGCCTTATATTTCTATACTGAAATAATATCGCAATTATAATTATTTTAACTATGAAGATTTTTCAGTTGCCTATTTCTGGTGCCCCCTCGGGATTTGGTGCCCTACGCACAGCGCGTAGTGCGCATTATGGGAGCGGCGGCACTGTGTACAGCAGAGGTGTGGACTTGGGTCGAGTCACTGACAAAATGAAAAATGACTTGCAATTGGACTTTGACTTTAATAGCAGTGACTTGTGACTTCACTCGGACTTTAGCCCTGTGACTTGGAATGTCTTGAATCTTTGACAGGCTAAATTATTAAAATAATCTCTTCAAAACATTTTGCAGCTATTTATTAGAGCTGTCTTGATACAACAATATAAAGTTGTAATTTTATACTATATCTCACAATATTATATCCTTGTGTATATTTTTACCTGATAATATATTTATGTGTGTATTCACTGTGGGTTTTTTAGTTCATCAAGTAGTTCATCTCTTTCAGAAGTACTGTTGTGATACATTTGTGGTATTGTGATGCATCATGATTTAGTGCATCATGACACAGACATACCACAATATGTAGTTACGCAAATATGTTAAGCGAATAAGAAGCAGGCAGTGGAGCCTAATTTAGCCATCACTGAGTTAGCGTAGTGATGCCCAGTCTGGACATTCTGCAGGGAACTGATTCATAACAGGGCATCATCCTTAGTGAACAGGTACCACTAGTGTCGCCAGCGCCGGTGTGCATGATGCCTTGGCCCAGGACACAATTATTTCAACTGACCCTCGCCCCCACCCCAAAAAGTGAAATACACTTGACAGCTGGAAGCTCAAAGTACACATGAGCAGGTGGCTGGCATACATTGGTGCACGCACTGCATTTGCTATTCAACTGGCAGTTAGGGACAGATCGCAACCAGCTAGCTAGCTAGAGATTTGCTTAAAATGCAAAGGTGTCAAAAGAAAGCTGTCTGTATCTGGACAAGTTCTTTAAGAGTACATGAAGGGCAACCCCATCAAGGTTTGTGGCCGTCTAAATCTATACCTGCTGTTCTGGTCCAATTTTTGGTGGCCCGTGTTGCGCTTTGGTATAATTTTGGCTGGTCACGTACCTCCCAATGTTTGTAACTTGTCACGCGGCTGGCTTATATGCATAATGAACGTGCTGGAGACAGGAGTCGCAATTATGCCTGTTCAGGCATTCCTATGAGCTATGAACCTTCAATGCAGTATCGTAGGGATTCCCAGATTGCAGGATTCGTGGGGGTAGATTACTGCAACAGCTGTACAAACGTGTGTTTTACTAAGCTTTACAGTCTTACCTGATGGAGACCTGAGAGTCAAAACTTTGATTGTAAGATGTGCCGAAACCTAACGTTTTATCCTGATGAAAATTGGTCATTGCAGCTAACTGCTACAGTTTAAAAAATTGGGAGGTGCATGACCAGTCAAAACTACATCAAAGTGCGCGCCAGCGGACGTGGCGTCATGCCGTAGAAAATCGAATGCAATGTAGTCAGATGTTCAGTTACATGTGTCCAGTTTCCGAGCGTAGTCGGGGTTCAATCGAAGATCCAATTCATGTAACTCCCCAAATCTAGATTTCCTGTGTCCAACTGAAATCCGTTTACACCCCCAGATAAGTGATCGGATTACGCTGGAAATCGGACTGCGCGCGCATGTAATTCTCTGGAACTGGACAACAACAACTTTTGCGCATGCTTGAGATCCTGCCCATAGTCTTATATACATGCATCATATATGTCTATGATATGATAATCGCTGCTAGACGCTCACTGTTCTTGTGCTCCCTCTCATTCACTTTGAAATACTGAAACGAAACTGAAACTGAAACGTTGACTGCGACTGTTTTGGACAATTCACTGAACAAATATTTTCATATTACTTTTCCACCACTTGTTAGTCATGTAATCCATTCATATCGATGTGAATCAATCAATACTAATACAACTTTAACTGTGATGTGTTTTTGTTTCATTTCACAACTTATTTAGGCTACTGTATGATCAACGGTAGCAGATGCCCGCTTGTAAACATTTCACATTTGATTTGAACTGACGCGGCCAAGATCTGGATTTGTCACTGCCATGTACCGTGAGATAACGCAGTTAACCCCCATGGATAGAGAAGTCGGGCTTTGGCCGAAATCGGGGTTATGCCATCATGTAACCGCACTGAGTAGATCCTTGTCAAATCCAGCTTTTACATTGCTTTCATGCAACAGTTGAGCAGCGTGAAGTTGGCCCAAATACCGAAATGAAACAGGAACTAGCGCTTTAGGCTAATAGTTAGCATTTTTTCAGAATAAAAGTTTTCGGTTTTCAAGAAAGTATAAATAATAATAAAATAATCTGTTAGCTAAATTGTCGAACAATGAATACATATCAAGTCTAAAGCACATATTACAATATATATCACAAAATCTAACAGAAAAAGTGTCATATCATTAAAACAATTAAAGATTAAGTAACCTATGAGCCCAACTGAACACACCTGCTGGTTTAAAGTTGTTTGGCTGAGAAAACTACAAATTGTCTCCCCTAATATGGGGCATACACCTCTTCAGCAGAACCTCTACTAACACATTCTGAAACAAAAATTGGGGAATTGTCGTCTTTGCAACGTCCAGAACCAATAAACCGAACGGCCTATTGACCTCCATAGGCCCACTATAATACAGCTGCTGGATTAAAGTTGTTGGGCTGAGAAAACTACAAATTGTCTCCCTTAATATGGGGCATACATCTCTTCAGCAGAACCCTTACTAACACATTCTGAAATAAAAATTGGGGAATTGTCGTCTTTGCAACGTCCAGAACCAATAAACCGAACGGCCTATTGACCTCCATAGGCCCACTATAATACAGCTGCTGGATTAAAATTGTTGGGCTGAGAAAACTACAAATTGTCTCTCTTAATATGAGGCATGCATCTCTTCAGCAGAACCTCTACTAACACATTCTGAAATAAAAATTGGGGAATTGTCGTCTTTGCAACGTCCAGAACCAATAAACCAAACGGTCCATAAAGTCCATAATGTCCATGTGCACATACATGCTCTCATTTACCTGCACTGCCTTAGACATCTACATTGCTACACATATCCAATGTGTTCCATTTACATTAATTGTATCTAACTTCCACCAGTTACTTTTGGGCGTTGAGGGCATCCAGTCATAATTACTGAAATATAAACTATTAAGACTCTGTGTTACAAACGTTGCTGCTACACCCAGAACTTTTTTTTACTTACAACCTCCTTTACTAATGTACGTATGTAACTATCAATAACAGTGTCGTTTAGCCAACCAGAGCAATCTGCAATCTGTCTTCTTCCCCCAAATTACACAAAGATCTGTGGTCAGTTGAAGATACAAGTGTACTATACCTCACAACCTTGCACGTATCTGAGCACATGTGCTTCTCTGTGAATACCTCCAGATCCATCACACTTTCTTCAGAATTTCTATCCAACACTGCCAAAACTGCTATACTACTTCCTATCAATTCAACAAGTAGCTCTCAGGATATATTATGACGAGAGTCCACTCCTATGTACCACCCCCCAATGTGACTATCCTTTCTAATTAACATTAAATGTGGAGTCTTGTCAAAACAAAGTAACACACCAGTTTATAGATGTATCTTTTAAATTGTGGAAACTGACAGATTGTCCTCCAAAGAATTGCTTGGACAATCAATCCCTACAAGTAAACTCTCGGGTAAATGGCAGGGGAAAACCTCCTCACTAAGCCCATTGCCACATACACATGAACCTTCTTCACCGACCGTTGCACCACTGAAAACATGTTGCATGTCTTTAAAATCTACAGTTTTTCTTATTACTAGTACTGAGCTGTTTTTGAATCTAGCTCATTGTCCATTTTTACACTGAGAACAATGAAACGCATGTATATTTTGCACACTAAAAGCATTTCTAAGAAGGTTTTTGGCTTTGAATGTATCTTCAATTAATTGTTCAATAGCCAAAATGCTTTCTTCAAAACGTAATGGTGCGCTACACTTTAGCTCAGCCTCAGTATTCCAACCTGTCAGAGCAGTAAGTGTTTCAGTCAAAGCAGTTGACTGAGTTACTGCAAGTAAAAATGCCCAAGACCTACAAACGGCGGCCGTAGCATGTAACAGCATGAAAACGGAGGGAAAAGAGACAAGAGGAGAATGGAGTAACAAAGAGAGAGGTTGTTATCGTTGTCATGGAAGGCACAGTGTAGCTGAATGTAAATTTAAAGATGCCAAGTGTCATTTCTGCGGGAGAGTAGGGCACATCGCCAAGGCTTGTAGGAATAATAGTAAAGATGATGCCCGTCCCAGTGAAACCAAAGCACACAGAGCAGAGTGGCGCGCACGCCCGCAACCCCGTCCACACAGGTCACACAACGTGTGTGAGAGACAAAATGAAGATGATAGCTCAGATAACGAAGAAGCATTCACACTGGCATGCCTGAATACAGAAACTTCAATGCAGAGAATTAAACCTTTCGAAGTAAATGTAGAAGTGAATAAGAAGGAAGTAAACTTTAAAATAGACACAGGATGCAGTGTGAGCATTATGAATGAAAAGAAATTCAATGAGATGTGGGAAGAAAATAATCGCCCTAAATGAAAGCAAAATGTCTCTGAAGTCATACACTGGAGAGAAAATCAAAGTAGTGGGGGTTTCTGAAGTAAAAGTAAACTATGCTCAGCAAATGAAAACATTGCCCGTAGTGGTGGTGAAGGGCACTGGACCTAGCTTGTTAGGGAGAGGCTGGCTGGAGGCTTTAAAGCTCAAGTGGGATGAAATCAAACATGTAAAAACAGAGGCACACAAGCTACAGGAAGTATTGTCAAAGCATGAGGAGGTTTTCAAAAAAGAACTAGGCATGTTAAAAGGCATGAAGGCAACAATTTGTGTTTCTGCGGATGCCCATCCAAAATTCTATAGGCCCCGCTCAGTTCCGTATGCCATGAGGGTGAAAGTAGAAGAGGAGATAGATAGGCTCCTGAAAGAGAGAATCATATCACCTGTGAAGTACGTTGAGTACGCCGATCGTTCCTGTGTTGAAGCCGGATGGCTCCATTATGTGGCAATTACAAACTAACAGTAAACAGCGCCTCCTCACTAGAGCAATACCCTATTCCTCTTGTTGAAGACCTGTTCAATACACTGGCAAGAGGGACACGTTTCTCCAAGCTTGATTTAAGCCATGCCTATCAGCGGATCATGATGGATGATGAGTCCAGGAAATATCTAACAGTAAACACACACAAAGGTCTCTTCACCTACAATAGGCTACCGTTCGGAGTCTCATCTGCTCCAGACATATTTCAGAGAACAATGGAGAGTTTGTTACAAGGCCTGCCTAGAGAAGCTGTGTACCTGGACGACATTTTACTGACTGAAAGAGACACTGAAGAGCATCTGAGCACGCTGGATGAGGTACTCAGACGACTGAAAGAGGCAGGACTGCGACTGCGCAGAAGCAAGTGTGCATTTTTACAAGACCAGGTTGAGTACTTAGGTCACAAGATTGATGCTGAAGGCCTGCACCCAGTGCAAAGCAAGGTAACAGCCATTGAGGAAGCTCCACCTCCAACCACAGTGACTGAGCTGAAAGCATATCTTGGCCTTTTAAACTACTATAACAAGTCCAACAAGTAGTGCAACAAGCCAAGTCACCATTGAAAAACTCAGACAGTGCTTTAGCACACATGGCCTGCTACAGACAGTAGTATCTGACAATGGCACATGCTTTACAAGTCAAGAGTTTGAATCATTCCTGAAACAGAATGGTATACAGCACATAACATCTGCACCCTTTCACCCGGCATCAAATGGCCTAGCCGAAAGAGCCGTGCAAACGTTCAAGCAAGGGATAAAGAAAACAAAAGGAGATACTTTGGAAACAAAAATAGCAAGGTTTCTGTTCAATTACAGAATAACACCCCAAAGTACAACTGGCTTGTCTCCAGCTGAAATGCTGATGTCTAGGAGACTGCGTTCCACACTGGATCTTCTGCTGCCCGATGTGAAGTCAAAGATTCAAAAGAAACAGCTCAAGCAGAAAGCACAACACGACTTACACAGCAAATGGAGAAGCTTCTCTCCTGGTGCAAATAGGCTAATACTAATATACAGTTTGCTCTGAGGTCGGACTTCATGTGTCCTTTTCGGATTTCTTGAACGCCTGATTATGTACGCCTGGCCCATATCCAGTAGCCTATAACAGCGACGAAAAGAAGACAGTGTGGACACGTTAATTCTGTGATTTATAGCCTATGTGTATGGACGTATGGACGTGTATGTGTATTAACCGGAGCAGGGCCGAAAATATGACTCGGTGTGCACACGTTTGTTCTGTTGTTTGTGTATGGACGTTCACGAATATCAATGCCAGCAATAAGATACAAAAAAGATACAAACAGTCATAAAACAGTCCGCAACATAAGATACAACACAGACATATGTCAGTCCGTTAGTACGCTGAACAATCCACAACATAAGATACAAAACAGTCATAAAACAGTTCACTAGTACGTTGGACTACTAATTTGATACCCTTTCACCCGTTTTTCGCTGGAAATATCCCGTAACCCGGAAGTACGCTTTTCTTATTTGGGGGTCTTTGGGCCAACTTCACACTGCTCAACAGTTGTGCTTAGTGCTATAATGTTTTCGAGGAAATCATTGCAGAATTAAATTAAGAAATAGTGTAACATCTCGCCAACTTATTTTTTGAAACTATCACATGTTATAGGCAACAGTTAACAAAACTATAGTAGCCTGCTATCCATACAATGTATAAAACAATGTATATGATACAACAGTTAGATCGGGTCGAAAGATCATTTCTGATTGGACAAGAGTCATTTGATGAGTAGGAATATCCTGACCCTACCCCACTCGGACTATTCAACCAAGTTCATTAACTTAAAATGAGAGCTAAATCCCATTTTGGCTGGAGCAGTCTTATAAACTACCATAGCTTATCTATCAATTCAAACTTGGCTTGTTTAGCATGAACGACAATCCCGCGGGACATTGATTATGTCACTTTCCCAAGAAATAGCCGACTTTTAAAAACTCAAACTCAAATGCATTAGTCGCATTCTTGACTTTATGCATAAGAAAATAAACAGACGAAATTAATAGAATTAAACGAATTTTTCTAAATGTTCAGAATTCACAAATAAGCTCTAAAAATATGCAATTGGTCTCCTTTCTTGATAGATTGACCACACAGCGGCGCTATAACACTGTTCCCTTTCAATTCAAGAGAGAGACGAGCAAGGCGGCTAAGCTAAACGCCAGGGTCCCTACAGTGGGTGTGACAGTGAAAATGTCATACGCCTACGCTTTTCTAAACGCATCGTTGTAGGTTAGCTTGGATTGGTAATGACTAATACACAGTTGACCTCATTGCTTAATCAAAATGTATAGTTTTCTCAATGTTTTTGATATCTCTCCTTATCACTGCTGCCTGTGAATGAAGGATTCTTTCTTATCCAAATAGTCTACGGAAAATGTTTTATTGTCAACCCATAAACATAGCACTCAGGGTCCTTTTATGTAGAAAACTGGTGGGTCTACACAAAGTTCCACTGAATATTCATTTTTCCCTATCCTTTCCAGCATTATCTTTACAAGGGATGTTAAACTAACATTCAGGCTTTGGTGGTGAGAAGAAGGACAATAGTTGCCGATCTAAAAAAATAACTCCACAGAAAAGGTACTACAGAAGTGATTATAATATATTATAATAACTACAATAATATCAAATAAATCAAATAATTATTTCTATAACATATTTTATATTATAGACCTAATTTTCTATAATTTTAAATATTATAGACGTGCCATAACATAAAGTAGTATTTCTGTTGTGTTTCACACTGGCCCTGAGCCTTTAACCAGTCAGAAGCTCAGGACAGCAGTCAAACAACCCCAGGAGGTGAGGTGAGGGCTGGGTGAAGCAGGAGGAGAAGGAGCAGTCAGACAAACCCAGTAGGTGAGGGCTGGGTGAAGCAGGAGAAGAGGGAGTAGTCAGACAAACCCAGGAGGTGAGGTGAGGGCTGGGTCAGGCAGGAGGAGAGGGAGCTGAGAAGGGTGGACATTTGTTTTTAAATCCCTGGCTAACGCTAGCTTGATTCGAAGGTCTTGACCTATGTTACATTCAGAATGTTCCACCTCAGTGCTCACCATATGACATACCAGTTGGCAGTTGGAGGAGGGTGGATAAGAAGCCGAAATAAATAGCAGATAAGCAGATAAATCAAGCCTTCTTGCAAGAGGAAGAAGGCTGATGTACTATGATGAATACAGACATTGTTGTTTTCTTTTCCTGCGCCATGCTTGAGAACTCTTCCCACAGCACGCTGTCTGACATTAAGCGGAATCAGTCAGCTGTGACCTCTTGTTGCCCTCTGTGTCCTGGGTCTCTCACAAAAGAGTGCACTGCTGCCTTCCAAAGGGGAGGCTAAGTATGTCC